>NW_027466154.1:5000-605000 GCF_046127955.1 Nelusetta ayraudi
TCTAATTAAATACAGTTCATATTAAGTGTAATAAAATTAAAAAACCAGGGGTACTTACCTTCCTTCTATTTTTTGTTAAAAATGCAATTGTGCAAACGCGTTCATCGCTTTTTTCGTTTTTTCGCTTAAAGCCAAGCTGAGCAGCTGGAGAGCTCATTTCAGTTCTAGCGTTCGACAGAGCAACATTGCCTGTCAGGAGCAAAGCTACTCAGCTTGTTTCCACTTCTCAGTGTGCCAACCAACCTGAGGAAGACCCGTATAGGGTTGAAACGTCGTTAGTTGGCACACCTTCTTTTGTTTGTTTGTTTATTTTTGTTTTTTATTTGTTGGTTTTAATTTTTTATAAATAAATAAATAAATACATTATTATAAATAACAACATAATAAATAAGTTAACAAATACAATTCATAAATACACAATATAAATAAATACATACATACTTACCATACATACCTGAGGAATCCATGGGGGACGGTTGGACCACGGTCCGCCATGACCGTCGGAAGGGCCAGCGCCCCTTCTTACCCCGAGGGTCCCGGCAGGATGGCGGTCGCTATGGTGGGATGGCCCGTGCACCTTCCCCTTCCTTCAGGAGGGGGAATTATTACCGCAATCCTAACCCTAACCCTAACCCTAACCCCAGCTCTATCCCGTATTTAATTCCCGTCCTACCCTGTTCTCTATCCTAAAGCCTAGCCTGGGCCCCGATTGGAGGCCATTTTTAATTTCGAAAGCCTAATCTAAGCCCATCAGTTTCTTCTAAGCCATTTTCTCAATCATCGCAATTTTCTATAGCCGCCGAAGAATTATACCGGTTGAGCTCATATAATGAAAGGCCACTGTAGACGGAGTCCAGTAGAGCCGTTATATACGTACCGCTAATCAGCGCTCATATGGGGATGGGGGGTGGGGGGAGATGATCCTGAGCAAGGCGGGAAACTCGATGAGGCCTTGGAGAAGAACCTAGAAAAAGAAGAAGGACAACGATTAGTGCGGCTAAGGAGAAGGATCCGGAAGAGACAGTGGATAGTTGAACGGAAGAGGAGAAAGGAAGACTGGAGGAAGAAAAGAGAAACAACGGAAGAACAGAAAAGAAGAGGGAGGAAGAAGACCGGGATGGAAAGGAAGAAAGGAAGAAAAAGGATAGAGGAAGAAGAAAAAGGAGGAAAGAAGGATACTTACCTTACCTACCTGAATTGGACACCTGAAAAAAAGAGAGGAAAGAGAAATTAATAAACTCATAAAGAAGACACAACAAACACTAATTGGACATACTCACCTCACCGTCCTGGGCACGACGTTAAACTGCAACCTGAAAGAAATTGGGAAATAGATAAATTCATTAATTTGGAAAAAGCAATATAAGGCACAAATAAAACATTAATTCGATTTAAATTGGGAAGGGAGGTGCAAACAGTGCACGGGCCAATTTTTGAGCGGCTTAAGCCATCCAGGCAGCCAGCTCCACCAGATGGCCAGCGCCTGATGAAGGCCTTTTAAGGCCGAAACGTTGCGCGAACGCCATCTTTGCATATAATACAAGATATGTATAATTTTTTGAAACCCCACCACTTTAGGGTGGTGGGAACCACTTAAGGGCTTGGAGGCCTACCCGGATCGCGCTCTGTAGCGGAGAGTGCAACTGGTTTTCTCCATTTTGGGGAAACCTTCTTTCCTTAACCTAACCCTAACCCTAACCCTACCCTAACCCTAACCCTAACCCTACCCTAACCCTAACCCTAACCCTAAAACAAGGGAATTTAATAAAATCTAAATTGATAATTACAAAGGACATACAAGGGTACATAAGAAAAACGCACATGAGCGAAAAACAACAAAGAACAGAACAAGCGAAAAGCAGAGCGAGAGGGATGAAGTGTGAGGACGGAAGAATGGAGGCGAGAGAGGGAGCTGCCACAGCCCCAAAGAGCAGTCAATATGCCACAATCGGCAGTCTGCTCCAAGCCCCAAGACCGGTGAGCGCCTGAGGAAGACCTCAACTGGTCGAAACGTTGCGCCACGACCCGATCTTCATTTTTCACGGCATTTATGTCCAATTTTTGCATCCCCCACCACCTTCGGGTGGTGGGAAAAACCAAAGGGCGGGGAGCCTAGGCCTGGCATGGCTCCCGGAAGGACCGTGCCTTTCCTAACCATGGCTTACCATGTACAGGGTCCATTTTGTCTTCACCTAACCCTAACTCTAACCCTTACCCTTACCCTAACCCTTCTGCAGCTGCTGGCGTTGCTGATGCTGCTTCTGCTTCTTGAATAACACTCAATTTACTGGGGAACACTAAAAAAGATATAAAAAAAAAAACTCTTTATGAACACAGGAGGAGCAGAAAATATTTTTTTTATGCCATGACTGATGACAGACCTCTGTTGGTCTGAGAGGGAGGGGCACTGTGCGTATTCCATTGCTTAATGTACACTGACCTGGTGTATTGTCAGTTTAATTTGAATCTTTGTTTTGCTATGTTTATTCCTTCAGGCTCATGTGTATGAATGAGTGTTCAAGTGTAAAGCTGTGTGCAGCTGTGTGCAGCTGTTGTCTTGCATGGAGACTTTCATTCAGCTCAGAAACAGGAGAAACAGAGTTCTTTCAGAGTAAGTCAGCACAGATATAACAGCTGCTCCTTCAAAAAAAAAGACAACATCTCAACTTGTTGAGATAAGGCCCATAACCACAATAAAAAAAGAAATCCAAGTGGTTGAATGAGTTTTCTTTTCAAAATCTGTATGCGACTGTTTACTTTCATAGATGTCTTGATTCAGCTCAGGAACAAGAGAGAAAAAAAAAATCCAACCTGTTATTCCACACAGAATACAATTTGCTCAATAAAAAAATGCTGCTGTTTGAAGAAAACAGACATCAAAGTGATGGAATGCGTGTGCAAACATTTTTAAAAACTTTGAAGTCTGAAGTTGTTTGTAAACAGACTGTTAGGTCTGATGATCAAAGCCGTTCAAACGCTTTGAAGTCTGAAGTTGTTTGTAAACAGACTTGTAAGTCTGATTACAAACCAATTAAAGTGCTTCTGAAGCTGCTGGCGTTGCTGATGCTGCTTCTGCTGCTCGAATAACACTCAATTTACTGGGGAACACTAAAAAAGATATAAAAAAAAACTCTTTATGAACACAGAAGGATAGAAAATATTTTTTCACGTCATGACTGATGACAGACCTCTGTTGGTCTGAGAGGGAGGGGCACTGTGCGTATTCCGTTGCTTAATGTACACTGACCTGGTGTATTGTCAGTTTCATTTGAATCTTTGTTTTGCTATTTTTATTCCTTCAGGCTCATGTGTATGAATGAGTGTTCAAGTGTAAAGCTGTGTGCAGCTGTGTGCAGCTGTTGTCTTGCATGGAGACTTTCATTCAGCTCAGAAACAGGAGAAACAGAGTTCTTTCAGAGTAAGTCAGCACAGATATAACAGCTGCTCCTTCAAAAAAAAAGACAACATCTCAACTTGTTGAGATAAGGCCCATAACCACAATAAAAAAAGAAATCCAAGTGGTTGAATGAGTTTTCTTTTCAAAATCTGTATGCGACTGTTTACTTTCATAGATGTCTTGATTCAGCTCAGGAACAAGAGAGAAAAAAAAAATCCAACCTGTTATTCCACACAGAATACAATTTGCTCAATAAAAAAATGCTGCTGTTTGAAGAAAACAGACATCAAAGTGATGGAATGCGTGTGCAAACATTTTTAAAAACTTTGAAGTCTGAAGTTGTTTGTAAACAGACTGTTAGGTCTGATTACAAACCAATTAAAGTGCTTCTGCAGCTGCTGGCGTTGCTGATGCTGCTTCTGCTGCTTGAATAACACTCAATTTACTGGGGAACACTAAAAAAGATATAAAAAAAAAACTCTTTATGAACACAGGAGGAGCAGAAAATATTTTTTCACGCCATGACTGATGACAGACCTCTGTTGGTCTGAGAGGGAGGGGCACTGTGCGTATTCCGTTGCTTAATGTACACTGACCTGGTGTATTGTCAGTTTCATTTGAATCTTTGTTTTGCTATGTTTATTCCTTCAGGCTCATGTGTATGAATGAGTGTTCAAGTGCAAAGCTGTGTGCAGCTCTGTGCAGCTGTTGTCTTGCATGGAGACATTCATTCAGCTCAGAAACAGAAGAAACAGAGTTCATTCAGAGTAAGTCAGCACAGATATCACAGCTGCTCCTTCAAAAAAAAAGACAACATCTCAACTTGTTGAGATAAGGCCCATAACCACAATAAAAAAAGAAATCCAAGTGGTTGAATGAGTTTTCTTTTCAAAATCTGTATGCGACTGTTTCCTTTCATAGATGTCTTGATTCAGCAGAGGAAAAGAGAGAAAAAAAAATCCAACCTGTTATTCCACACAGAATACAATTTGCTCAATAAAAAATGCTGCTGCTTGAAGAAAACAGACATCAAAGTGATGGAATGCGTGTTCAAACATTTTCAAAAACTTTGAAGTCTGAAGTTGTTTGTAAAGAGACTTTTAGGTCTGATGATCAAAGCCGTTCAAACGCTTTGAAGTCTGAAGTTGTTTGTAAACAGACTTGTAAGTCTGATTACAAACCAATTAAAGTGCTTCTGCAGCTGCTGGCGTTGCTGATGCTGCTTCTGCTGCTCGAATAACACTCAATTTACTGGGAAACATTAAAAAAGATATAAAAAAAAACTCTTTATGAACACGGGAGGAGCAGAAAATATTTTTTCACGCCATGACTGATGACAGACCTCTGTTGGTCTGAGAGGGAGGGGCACTGTGCCTATTCCGTTGCTGAATGTACACTGACCTGGTGTATTGTCAGTTTCATTTGAATCTTTGTTTTGCTATTTTTATTCCTTCAGGCTCATGTGTATGAATGAGTGTTCAAGTGCAAAGCTGTGTGCAGCTCTGTGCAGCTGTTGTCTTGCATGGAGACATTCATTCAGCTCAGAAACAGAAGAAACAGAGTTCATTCAGAGTAAGTCAGCACAGATATCACAGCTGCTCCTTCAAAAAAAAAGACAACATCTCAACTTGTTGAGATAAGGCCCATAACCACAATAAAAAAAGAAATCCAAGTGGTTGAATGAGTTTTCTTTTCAAAATCTGTATGCGACTGTTTACTTTCATAGATGTCTTGATTCAGCTGAGGAACAAGAGAGAAAAAAAAAATCCAACCTGTTATTCCACACAGAATACAATTTGCTCAATAAAAAATGCTGCTGCTTGAAGAAAACAGACATCAAAGTGATGGAATGCGTGTTCAAACATTTTCAAAAACTTTGAAGTCTGAAGTTGTTTGTAAAGAGACTTTTAGGTCTGATGATCAAAGCCGTTCAAACGCTTTGAAGTCTGAAGTTGTTTGTAAACAGACTTGTAAGTCTGATTACAAACCAATTAAAGTGCTTCTGCAGCTGCTGGCGTTGCTGATGCTGCTTCTGCTGCTCGAATAACACTCAATTTACTGGGGAACACAAAAAAAGATATAAAAAAAAACTCTTAATGAACACCGGAGGAGCAGAAAATATTTTTTCACGCCATGACTGATGACAGACCTCTGTTGGTCTGAGAGGGAGGGGCACTGTGCGTATTCCGTTGCTGAATGTACACTGACCTGGTGTATTGTCAGTTTCATTTGAATCTTTGTTTTGCTATGTTTATTCCTTCAGGCTCATGTGTATGAATGAGTGTTCAAGTGCAAAGCTGTGTGCAGCTCTGTGCAGCTGTTGTCTTGCATGGAGACATTCATTCAGCTCAGAAACAGAAGAAACAGAGTTCATTCAGAGTAAGTCAGCACAGATATCACAGCTGCTCCTTCAAAAAAAAAGACAACATCTCAACTTGTTGAGATAAGGCCCATAACCACAATAAAAAAAGAAATCCAAGTGGTTGAATGAGTTTTCTTTTCAAAATCTGTATGCGACTGTTTACTTTCATAGATGTCTTGATTAAGCTGAGGAACAAGAGAGAAAAAAAAATCCAACCTGTTATTCCACACAGAATACAATTTGCTCAATAAAAAATGCTGCTGCTTGAAGAAAACAGACATCAAAGTGATGGAATGCGTGTTCAAACATTTTCAAAAACTTTGAAGTCTGAAGTTGTTTGTAAACAGACTTGTAGGTCTGATAATCAAAGCCGTTCAAACGCTTTGAAGTCTGAAGTTGTTTGTAAACAGACTTGTAAGTCTGATTACAAACCAATTAAAGTGCTTCTGCAGCTGCTGGCGTTGCTGATGCTGCTTCTGCTGCTTGAATAACACTCAATTTACTGGGGAACACTAAAAAAGATTTAAAAAAAAACTCTTTATGAACACAGGAGGAGCAGAAAATATTTTTTCACGCCATGACTGATGACAGACCTCTGTTGGTCTGAGAGGGAGGGGCACTGTGCGTATTCCGTTGCTTAATGTACACTGACCTGGTGTATTGTCAGTTTCATTTGAATCTTTGTTTTGCTATTTTTATTCCTTCAGGCTCATGTGTATGAATGAATGTTCAAGTGTAAAGCTGTGTGCAGCTCTGTGCAGGTGTTGTCTTTGCATGGAGACTGTCATTCAGCTCAGAAACAGGAGAAACAGAGTTCTTTCAGAGTAAGTCAGCACAGATATCACAGATGCTCCTTCAAAAAAAAAGACAACATCTCAACTTGTTGAGATAAGGCCCATAACCACAATAAAAAAAGAAATCCAAGTGGTTGAATGAGTTTTCTTTTCAAAATCTGTATGCGACTGTTTACTTTCATAGATGTCTTGATTAAGCTGAGGAACAAGAGAGAAAAAAAAAATCCAACCTGTTATTCCACACAGAATACAATTTGCTCAATAAAAAATGCTTCTGCTTGAAGAAAACAGACATCAAAGTGATGGAATGCGTGTTCAAACATTTTCAAAAACTTTGAAGTCTGAAGTTGTTTGTAAAGAGACTTTTAGGTCTGATGATCAAAGCCGTTCAAACGCTTTGAAGTCTGAAGTTGTTTGTAAACAGACTTGTAAGTCTGATTACAAACCAATTAAAGTGCTTCTGAAGCTGCTGGCGTTGCTGATGCTGCTTCTGCTGCTCGAATAACACTCAATTTACTGGGGAACACTAAAAAAGATATAAAAAAAAACTCTTTATGAACACCGGAGGAGCAGAAAATATTTTTTCACGCCATGACTGATGACAGACCTCTGTTGGTCTGAGAGGGAGGGGCACTGTGCGTATTCCGTTGCTGAATGTACACTGACCTGGTGTATTGTCAGTTTCATTTGAATCTTTGTTTTGCTATTTTTATTCCTTCAGGCTCATGTGTATGAATGAGTGTTCAAGTGTAAAGCTGTGTGCAGCTCTGTGCAGCTGTTGTCTTGCATGGAGACTTTCATTCAGCTCAGAAACAGGAGAAACAGAGTTCTTTCAGAGTAAGTCAGCACAGATATCACAGCTGCTCCTTCAAAAAAAAGGACAACATCTCAACTTGTTGAGATAAGGCCCATAACCATAATAAAAAAAGAAATCCAAGTGGTTGAATGAGTTTTCTTTTCAAAATCTGTATGCGACTGTTTACTTTCATAGATGTCTTGATTCAGCTGAGGAAAAGAGAGAAAAAAAAATCCAACCTGTTATTCCACACAGAATACAATTTGCTCAATAAAAAATGCTGCTGCTTGAAGAAAACAGACATCAAAGTGATGGAATGCGTGTTCAAACATTTTCAAAAACTTTGAAGTCTGAAGTTGTTTGTAAACAGACTTTTAGGTCTGATGATCAAAGCCGTTCAAACGCTTTGAAGTCTGAAGTTTTGTTTGTAAACAGACTTGTAAGTCTGATTACAAACCAATTAAAGTGCTTCTGCAGCTGCTGGCGTTGCTGATGCTGCTTCTGCTGCTCGAATAACACTCAATTTACTGGGGAACACTAAAAAAGATATAAAAAAAAACTCTTTATGAACACCGGAGGAGCAGAAAATATTTTTTCACGCCATGACTGATGACAGACCTCTGTTGGTCTGAGAGGGAGGGGCACTGTGCGTATTCCGTTGCTTAATGTACACTGACCTGGTGTATTGTCAGTTTCATTTGAAGCTTTGTTTTGCTATGTTTATTCCTTCAGGCTCATGTGTATGAATGAGTGTTCAAGTGCAAAGCTGTGTGCAGCTCTGTGCAGCTGTTGTTTTGCATGGAGACTTTCATTCAGCTCAGAAACAGGAGAAACAGAGTTCATTCAGAATAAGTCAGCACAGATATCACAGCTGCTCCTTCAAAAAAAAAGACAACATCTCAACTTGTTGAGATAAGGCCCATAACCACAATAAAAAAAGAAATCCAAGTGGTTGAATGAGTTTTCTTTTCAAAATCTGTATGCGACTGTTTACTTTCATAGATGTCTTGATTAAGCTGAGGAACAAGAGAGAAAAAAAAAATCCAACCTGTTATTCCACACAGAATACAATTTGCTCAATAAAAAATGCTGCTGCTTGAAGAAAACAGACATCAAAGTGATGGAATGCGTGTTCAAACATTTTCAAAAACTTTGAAGTCTGAAGTTGTTTGTAAAGAGACTTTTAGGTCTGATGATCAAAGCCGTTCAAACGCTTTGAAGTCTGAAGTTGTTTGTAAACAGACTTGTAAGTCTGATTACAAACCAATTAAAGTGCTTCTGAAGCTGCTGGCGTTGCTGATGCTGCTTCTGCTGCTCGAATAACACTCAATTTACTGGGGAACACTAAAAAAGATATAAAAAAAAACTCTTTATGAACACAGAAGGATAGAAAATATTTTTTCACGTCATGACTGATGACAGACCTCTGTTGGTCTGAGAGGGAGGGGCACTGTGCGTATTCCGTTGCTTAATGTACACTGACCTGGTGTATTGTCAGTTTCATTTGAATCTTTGTTTTGCTATTTTTATTCCTTCAGGCTCATGTGTATGAATGAATGTTCAAGTGTAAAGCTGTGTGCAGCTCTGTGCAGGTGTTGTCTTTGCATGGAGACTGTCATTCAGCTCAGAAACAGGAGAAACAGAGTTCTTTCAGAGTAAGTCAGCACAGATATCACAGATGCTCCTTCAAAAAAAAAGACAACATCTCAACTTGTTGAGATAAGGCCCATAACCACAATAAAAAAAGAAATCCAAGTGGTTGAATGAGTTTTCTTTTCAAAATCTGTATGCGACTGTTTACTTTCATAGATGTCTTGATTAAGCTGAGGAACAAGAGAGAAAAAAAAAATCCAACCTGTTATTCCACACAGAATACAATTTGCTCAATAAAAAATGCTTCTGCTTGAAGAAAACAGACATCAAAGTGATGGAATGCGTGTTCAAACATTTTCAAAAACTTTGAAGTCTGAAGTTGTTTGTAAACAGACTTTAGGTCTGATGATCAAAGCCGTTCAAACGCTTTGAAGTCTGAAGTTGTTTGTAAACAGACTTGTAAGTCTGATTACAAACCAATTAAAGTGCTTCTGCAGCTGCTGGCGTTGCTGATGCTGCTTCTGCTGCTTGAATAACACTCAATTTACTGGGGAACACTAAAAAAGATATAAAAAAAAACTCTTTATGAACACAGGAGGAGCAGAAAATATTTTTTCACGCCATGACTGATGACAGACCTCTGTTGGTCTGAGAGGGAGGGGCACTGTGCGTATTCCGTTGCTTAATGTACACTGACCTGGTGTATTGTCAGTTTCATTTGAAGCTTTGTTTTGCTATTTTTATTCCTTCAGGCTCATTTGTATGAATTAGTGTTCAAGTGCAAAGCTGTGTGCTGTTCTGTGCAGCTGTTGTCTTGCATGGAGACTTTCATTCAGCTCAGAAACAGGAGAAACAGAGTTCATTCAGAATAAGTCAGCACAGATATCACAGCTGCTCCTTCAAAAAAAAAGACAACATCTCAACTTGTTGAGATAAGGCCCATAACCACAATAAAAAAAGAAATCCAAGTGGTTGAAGGAGTTTTCTTTTCAAAATCTGTATGCGACTGTTTACTTTCATAGATGTCTTGATTAAGCTGAGGAACAAGAGAGAAAAAAAAAATCCAACCTGTTATTCCACACAGAATACAATTTGCTCAATAAAAAATGCTGCTGCTTGAAGAAAACAGACATCAAAGTGATGGAATGCGTATTCAAACATTTTCAAAAACTTTGAAGTCTGAAGTTGTTTGTAAAGAGACTTTTAGGTCTGATGATCAAAGCCGTTCAAACGCTTTGAAGTCTGAAGTTGTTTGTAAACAGACTTGTAAGTCTGATTACAAACCAATTAAAGTGCTTCTGAAGCTGCTGGCGTTGCTGATGCTGCTTCTGCTGCTCGAATAACACTCAATTTACTGGGGAACACTAAAAAAGATATAAAAAAAAACTCTTTATGAACACCGGAGGAGCAGAAAATATTTTTTCACGCCATGACTGATGACAGACCTCTGTTGGTCTGAGAGGGAGGGGCACTGTGCGTATTCCGTTGCTGAATGTACACTGACCTGGTGTATTGTCAGTTTCATTTGAATCTTTGTTTTGCTATTTTTATTCCTTCAGGCTCATGTGTATGAATGAGTGTTCAAGTGTAAAGCTGTGTGCAGCTCTGTGCAGCTGTTGTCTTGCATGGAGACTTTCATTCAGCTCAGAAACTGGAGAAACAGAGTTCTTTCAGAGTAAGTCAGCACAGATATCACAGCTGCTCCTTCAAAAAAAAGGACAACATCTCAACTTGTTGAGATAAGGCCCATAACCATAATAAAAAAAGAAATCCAAGTGGTTGAATGAGTTTTCTTTTCAAAATCTGTATGCGACTGTTTCCTTTCATAGATGTCTTGATTCAGCTGAGGAACAAGAGAGAAAAAAAAAATCCAACCTGTTATTCCACACAGAATACAATTTGCTCAATAAAAAATGCTGCTGCTTGAAGAAAACAGACATCAAAGTGATGGAATGCGTGTTCAAACATTTTCAAAAACTTTGAAGTCTGAAGTTGTTTGTAAAGAGACTTTTAGGTCTGATGATCAAAGCCGTTCAAACGCTTTGAAGTCTGAAGTTGTTTGTAAACAGACTTGTAAGTCTGATTACAAACCAATTAAAGTGCTTCTGCAGCTGCTGGCGTTGCTGATGCTGCTTCTGCTGCTCGAATAACACTCAATTTACTGGGGAACACAAAAAAAGATATAAAAAAAAACTCTTAATGAACACCGGAGGAGCAGAAAATATTTTTTCACGCCATGACTGATGACAGACCTCTGTTGGTCTGAGAGGGAGGGGCACTGTGCGTATTCCGTTGCTGAATGTACACTGACCTGGTGTATTGTCAGTTTCATTTGAATCTTTGTTTTGCTATGTTTATTCCTTCAGGCTCATGTGTATGAATGAGTGTTCAAGTGCAAAGCTGTGTGCAGCTCTGTGCAGCTGTTGTCTTGCATGGAGACATTCATTCAGCTCAGAAACAGAAGAAACAGAGTTCATTCAGAGTAAGTCAGCACAGATATCACAGCTGCTCCTTCAAAAAAAAAGACAACATCTCAACTTGTTGAGATAAGGCCCATAACCACAATAAAAAAAGAAATCCAAGTGGTTGAATGAGTTTTCTTTTCAAAATCTGTATGCGACTGTTTACTTTCATAGATGTCTTGATTAAGCTGAGGAACAAGAGAGAAAAAAAAATCCAACCTGTTATTCCACACAGAATACAATTTGCTCAATAAAAAATGCTGCTGCTTGAAGAAAACAGACATCAAAGTGATGGAATGCGTGTTCAAACATTTTCAAAAACTTTGAAGTCTGAAGTTGTTTGTAAACAGACTTGTAGGTCTGATAATCAAAGCCGTTCAAACGCTTTGAAGTCTGAAGTTGTTTGTAAACAGACTTGTAAGTCTGATTACAAACCAATTAAAGTGCTTCTGCAGCTGCTGGCGTTGCTGATGCTGCTTCTGCTGCTTGAATAACACTCAATTTACTGGGGAACACTAAAAAAGATTTAAAAAAAAACTCTTTATGAACACAGGAGGAGCAGAAAATATTTTTTCACGCCATGACTGATGACAGACCTCTGTTGGTCTGAGAGGGAGGGGCACTGTGCGTATTCCGTTGCTTAATGTACACTGACCTGGTGTATTGTCAGTTTCATTTGAATCTTTGTTTTGCTATTTTTATTCCTTCAGGCTCATGTGTATGAATGAATGTTCAAGTGTAAAGCTGTGTGCAGCTCTGTGCAGGTGTTGTCTTTGCATGGAGACTGTCATTCAGCTCAGAAACAGGAGAAACAGAGTTCTTTCAGAGTAAGTCAGCACAGATATCACAGATGCTCCTTCAAAAAAAAAGACAACATCTCAACTTGTTGAGATAAGGCCCATAACCACAATAAAAAAAGAAATCCAAGTGGTTGAATGAGTTTTCTTTTCAAAATCTGTATGCGACTGTTTACTTTCATAGATGTCTTGATTAAGCTGAGGAACAAGAGAGAAAAAAAAAATCCAACCTGTTATTCCACACAGAATACAATTTGCTCAATAAAAAATGCTTCTGCTTGAAGAAAACAGACATCAAAGTGATGGAATGCGTGTTCAAACATTTTCAAAAACTTTGAAGTCTGAAGTTGTTTGTAAAGAGACTTTTAGGTCTGATGATCAAAGCCGTTCAAACGCTTTGAAGTCTGAAGTTGTTTGTAAACAGACTTGTAAGTCTGATTACAAACCAATTAAAGTGCTTCTGAAGCTGCTGGCGTTGCTGATGCTGCTTCTGCTGCTCGAATAACACTCAATTTACTGGGGAACACTAAAAAAGATATAAAAAAAAACTCTTTATGAACACCGGAGGAGCAGAAAATATTTTTTCACGCCATGACTGATGACAGACCTCTGTTGGTCTGAGAGGGAGGGGCACTGTGCGTATTCCGTTGCTGAATGTACACTGACCTGGTGTATTGTCAGTTTCATTTGAATCTTTGTTTTGCTATTTTTATTCCTTCAGGCTCATGTGTATGAATGAGTGTTCAAGTGTAAAGCTGTGTGCAGCTCTGTGCAGCTGTTGTCTTGCATGGAGACTTTCATTCAGCTCAGAAACAGGAGAAACAGAGTTCTTTCAGAGTAAGTCAGCACAGATATCACAGCTGCTCCTTCAAAAAAAAGGACAACATCTCAACTTGTTGAGATAAGGCCCATAACCATAATAAAAAAAGAAATCCAAGTGGTTGAATGAGTTTTCTTTTCAAAATCTGTATGCGACTGTTTACTTTCATAGATGTCTTGATTCAGCTGAGGAAAAGAGAGAAAAAAAAATCCAACCTGTTATTCCACACAGAATACAATTTGCTCAATAAAAAATGCTGCTGCTTGAAGAAAACAGACATCAAAGTGATGGAATGCGTGTTCAAACATTTTCAAAAACTTTGAAGTCTGAAGTTGTTTGTAAACAGACTTTTAGGTCTGATGATCAAAGCCGTTCAAACGCTTTGAAGTCTGAAGTTTTGTTTGTAAACAGACTTGTAAGTCTGATTACAAACCAATTAAAGTGCTTCTGCAGCTGCTGGCGTTGCTGATGCTGCTTCTGCTGCTCGAATAACACTCAATTTACTGGGGAACACTAAAAAAGATATAAAAAAAAACTCTTTATGAACACCGGAGGAGCAGAAAATATTTTTTCACGCCATGACTGATGACAGACCTCTGTTGGTCTGAGAGGGAGGGGCACTGTGCGTATTCCGTTGCTTAATGTACACTGACCTGGTGTATTGTCAGTTTCATTTGAAGCTTTGTTTTGCTATGTTTATTCCTTCAGGCTCATGTGTATGAATGAGTGTTCAAGTGCAAAGCTGTGTGCAGCTCTGTGCAGCTGTTGTTTTGCATGGAGACTTTCATTCAGCTCAGAAACAGGAGAAACAGAGTTCATTCAGAATAAGTCAGCACAGATATCACAGCTGCTCCTTCAAAAAAAAAGACAACATCTCAACTTGTTGAGATAAGGCCCATAACCACAATAAAAAAAGAAATCCAAGTGGTTGAATGAGTTTTCTTTTCAAAATCTGTATGCGACTGTTTACTTTCATAGATGTCTTGATTAAGCTGAGGAACAAGAGAGAAAAAAAAAATCCAACCTGTTATTCCACACAGAATACAATTTGCTCAATAAAAAATGCTGCTGCTTGAAGAAAACAGACATCAAAGTGATGGAATGCGTGTTCAAACATTTTCAAAAACTTTGAAGTCTGAAGTTGTTTGTAAAGAGACTTTTAGGTCTGATGATCAAAGCCGTTCAAACGCTTTGAAGTCTGAAGTTGTTTGTAAACAGACTTGTAAGTCTGATTACAAACCAATTAAAGTGCTTCTGAAGCTGCTGGCGTTGCTGATGCTGCTTCTGCTGCTCGAATAACACTCAATTTACTGGGGAACACTAAAAAAGATATAAAAAAAAACTCTTTATGAACACAGAAGGATAGAAAATATTTTTTCACGTCATGACTGATGACAGACCTCTGTTGGTCTGAGAGGGAGGGGCACTGTGCGTATTCCGTTGCTTAATGTACACTGACCTGGTGTATTGTCAGTTTCATTTGAATCTTTGTTTTGCTATTTTTATTCCTTCAGGCTCATGTGTATGAATGAATGTTCAAGTGTAAAGCTGTGTGCAGCTCTGTGCAGGTGTTGTCTTTGCATGGAGACTGTCATTCAGCTCAGAAACAGGAGAAACAGAGTTCTTTCAGAGTAAGTCAGCACAGATATCACAGATGCTCCTTCAAAAAAAAAGACAACATCTCAACTTGTTGAGATAAGGCCCATAACCACAATAAAAAAAGAAATCCAAGTGGTTGAATGAGTTTTCTTTTCAAAATCTGTATGCGACTGTTTACTTTCATAGATGTCTTGATTAAGCTGAGGAACAAGAGAGAAAAAAAAAATCCAACCTGTTATTCCACACAGAATACAATTTGCTCAATAAAAAATGCTTCTGCTTGAAGAAAACAGACATCAAAGTGATGGAATGCGTGTTCAAACATTTTCAAAAACTTTGAAGTCTGAAGTTGTTTGTAAACAGACTTTAGGTCTGATGATCAAAGCCGTTCAAACGCTTTGAAGTCTGAAGTTGTTTGTAAACAGACTTGTAAGTCTGATTACAAACCAATTAAAGTGCTTCTGCAGCTGCTGGCGTTGCTGATGCTGCTTCTGCTGCTTGAATAACACTCAATTTACTGGGGAACACTAAAAAAGATATAAAAAAAAACTCTTTATGAACACAGGAGGAGCAGAAAATATTTTTTCACGCCATGACTGATGACAGACCTCTGTTGGTCTGAGAGGGAGGGGCACTGTGCGTATTCCGTTGCTTAATGTACACTGACCTGGTGTATTGTCAGTTTCATTTGAAGCTTTGTTTTGCTATTTTTATTCCTTCAGGCTCATTTGTATGAATTAGTGTTCAAGTGCAAAGCTGTGTGCTGTTCTGTGCAGCTGTTGTCTTGCATGGAGACTTTCATTCAGCTCAGAAACAGGAGAAACAGAGTTCATTCAGAATAAGTCAGCACAGATATCACAGCTGCTCCTTCAAAAAAAAAGACAACATCTCAACTTGTTGAGATAAGGCCCATAACCACAATAAAAAAAGAAATCCAAGTGGTTGAAGGAGTTTTCTTTTCAAAATCTGTATGCGACTGTTTACTTTCATAGATGTCTTGATTAAGCTGAGGAACAAGAGAGAAAAAAAAAATCCAACCTGTTATTCCACACAGAATACAATTTGCTCAATAAAAAATGCTGCTGCTTGAAGAAAACAGACATCAAAGTGATGGAATGCGTATTCAAACATTTTCAAAAACTTTGAAGTCTGAAGTTGTTTGTAAAGAGACTTTTAGGTCTGATGATCAAAGCCGTTCAAACGCTTTGAAGTCTGAAGTTGTTTGTAAACAGACTTGTAAGTCTGATTACAAACCAATTAAAGTGCTTCTGAAGCTGCTGGCGTTGCTGATGCTGCTTCTGCTGCTCGAATAACACTCAATTTACTGGGGAACACTAAAAAAGATATAAAAAAAAACTCTTTATGAACACCGGAGGAGCAGAAAATATTTTTTCACGCCATGACTGATGACAGACCTCTGTTGGTCTGAGAGGGAGGGGCACTGTGCGTATTCCGTTGCTGAATGTACACTGACCTGGTGTATTGTCAGTTTCATTTGAATCTTTGTTTTGCTATTTTTATTCCTTCAGGCTCATGTGTATGAATGAGTGTTCAAGTGTAAAGCTGTGTGCAGCTCTGTGCAGCTGTTGTCTTGCATGGAGACTTTCATTCAGCTCAGAAACTGGAGAAACAGAGTTCTTTCAGAGTAAGTCAGCACAGATATCACAGCTGCTCCTTCAAAAAAAAGGACAACATCTCAACTTGTTGAGATAAGGCCCATAACCATAATAAAAAAAGAAATCCAAGTGGTTGAATGAGTTTTCTTTTCAAAATCTGTATGCGACTGTTTCCTTTCATAGATGTCTTGATTCAGCAGAGGAAAAGAGAGAAAAAAAAATCCAACCTGTTATTCCACACAGAATACAATTTGCTCAATAAAAAATGCTGCTGCTTGAAGAAAACAGACATGAAAGTGATGGAATGCGTGTTCAAACATTTTCAAAAACTTTGAAGTCTGAAGTTGTTTGTAAAGAGACTTTTAGGTCTGATGATCAAAGCCGTTCAAACGCTTTGAAGTCTGAAGTTGTTTGTAAACAGACTTGTAAGTCTGATTACAAACCAATTAAAGTGCTTCTGCAGCTGCTGGCGTTGCTGATGCTGCTTCTGCTGCTCGAATAACACTCAATTTACTGGGAAACATTAAAAAAGATATAAAAAAAACTCTTTATGTACACGGGAGGAGCAGAAAATATTTTTTCACGCCATGACTGATGACAGACCTCTGTTGGTCTGAGAGGGAGGGGCACTGTGCCTATTCCGTTGCTTAATGTACACTGACCTGGTGTATTGTCAGTTTCATTTGAATCTTTGTTTTGCTATTTTTATTCCTTCAGGCTCATGTGTATGAATGAGTGTTCAAGTGCAAAGCTGTGTGCAGCTCTGTGCAGCTGTTGTCTTGCATGGAGACATTCATTCAGCTCAGAAACAGAAGAAACAGAGTTCATTCAGAGTAAGTCAGCACAGATATCACAGCTGCTCCTTCAAAAAAAAAGACAACATCTCAACTTGTTGAGATAAGGCCCATAACCACAATAAAAAAAGAAATCCAAGTGGTTGAATGAGTTTTCTTTTCAAAATCTGTATGCGACTGTTTACTTTCATAGATGTCTTGATTCAGCTGAGGAACAAGAGAGAAAAAAAAAATCCAACCTGTTATTCCACACAGAATACAATTTGCTCAATAAAAAATGCTGCTGCTTGAAGAAAACAGACATCAAAGTGATGGAATGCGTGTTCAAACATTTTCAAAAACTTTGAAGTCTGAAGTTGTTTGTAAAGAGACTTTTAGGTCTGATGATCAAAGCCGTTCAAACGCTTTGAAGTCTGAAGTTGTTTGTAAACAGACTTGTAAGTCTGATTACAAACCAATTAAAGTGCTTCTGCAGCTGCTGGCGTTGCTGATGCTGCTTCTGCTGCTCGAATAACACTCAATTTACTGGGGAACACAAAAAAAGATATAAAAAAAAACTCTTAATGAACACCGGAGGAGCAGAAAATATTTTTTCACGCCATGACTAATGACAGACCTCTGTTGGTCTGAGAGGGAGGAGCACTGTGCGTATTCCGTTGCTTAATGTACACTGACCTGGTGTATTGTCAGTTTCATTTGAATCTTTGTTTTGCTATGTTTATTCCTTCAGGCTCATGTGTATGAATGAGTGTTCAAGTGCAAAGCTGTGTGCAGCTCTGTGCAGCTGTTGTCTTGCATGGAGACATTCATTCAGCTCAGAAACAGAAGAAACAGAGTTCATTCAGAGTAAGTCAGCACAGATATCACAGCTGCTCCTTCAAAAAAAAAGACAACATCTCAACTTGTTGAGATAAGGCCCATAACCACAATAAAAAAAGAAATCCAAGTGGTTGAATGAGTTTTCTTTTCAAAATCTGTATGCGACTGTTTACTTTCATAGATGTCTTGATTAAGCTGAGGAACAAGAGAGAAAAAAAAATCCAACCTGTTATTCCACACAGAATACAATTTGCTCAATAAAAAATGCTGCTGCTTGAAGAAAACAGACATCAAAGTGATGGAATGCGTGTTCAAACATTTTCAAAAACTTTGAAGTCTGAAGTTGTTTGTAAACAGACTTGTAGGTCTGATAATCAAAGCCGTTCAAACGCTTTGAAGTCTGAAGTTGTTTGTAAACAGACTTGTAAGTCTGATTACAAACCAATTAAAGTGCTTCTGCAGCTGCTGGCGTTGCTGATGCTGCTTCTGCTGCTTGAATAACACTCAATTTACTGGGGAACACTAAAAAAGATTTAAAAAAAAACTCTTTATGAACACAGGAGGAGCAGAAAATATTTTTTCACGCCATGACTGATGACAGACCTCTGTTGGTCTGAGAGGGAGGGGCACTGTGCGTATTCCGTTGCTTAATGTACACTGACCTGGTGTATTTGTCACTTGTTTTCTTTCACAAATTCCTGAATTCACTAATTCAGTGCCCCCACTCCCCCCACACACACTGTTTAAAGCAGATAATTTTTGACATCTTTTTGTTGTTTTTTTTTTAATAAAATTATTCCAGTTATTGATGAAACATTTTCTCTCTTGTTTCAGTGGTGTCAATTCATTTGCATGGTTGATTTGTTCTAATGCGTTTGGTGATGTGCAGTGGCACCATTACGCCTCTGGGTGGAGACACAGACCGTGTGATGAATATCAGGTGACGATCGAACACAGTCGACTCTCTGTTGGTCTGAGAGGGAGGGGCACTCTGCGTATTCCGTTGCTTAATGTACACTGACCTGGTGTATTGTCAGTTTCATTTGAATCTTTGTTTTGTTATGTTTATTCCTTCAGGCTCATGTGTATGAATGAGAGTTCAAGTGCAAAGCTGTGTGCAGCTCTGTGCAGCTGTTGTCTTGCATGGAGACTTTCATTCAGCTCAGAAAAAGGAGAAACAGAGTTCTTTCAGAGTAAGTCAGCACAGATATCACAGCTGCTCCTTCAAAAAAAAAGACAACATCTCAACTTGTTGAGATAAGGCCCATAACCACAATAAAAAAAGAAATCCAAGTGGTTGAATGAGTTTTCTTTTCAAAATCTGTATGCGACTGTTTACTTTCATAGATGTCTTGATTCAGCTGAGGAACAAGAGAGAAAAAAAAATCCAACCTGTTATTCCACACAGAATACAATTTGCTCAATAAAAAATGCTGCTGCTTGAAGAAAACAGACATCAAAGTGATGGAATGCGTGTTCAAACATTTTCAAAAACTTTGAAGTCTGAAGTTGTTTGTAAAGAGACTTTTAGGTCTGCTGATCAAAGCCGTTTAAACGCTTTGAAGTCTGAAGTTGTTTGTAAACAGACTTGTAAGTCTGATTACAAACCAATTAAAGTGCTTCTGCAGCTGCTGGCGTTGCTGATGCTGCTTCTGCTGCTTGAATAACACTCAATTTACTGGGGAACACTAAAAAAGATATAAAAAAAAAACTCTTTATGAACACCGGAGGAGCAGAAAATATTTTTTCACGCCTTGACTGATGACAGACCTCTGTTGGTCTGAGAGGGAGGGGCACTGTGCGTATTCTGTTGCTTAATGTACACTGACCTAGTGTATTGTCAGTTTCATTTGAATCTTTGTTTTGCTATTTTTATTCCTTCAGGCTCATGTGTATGAATGAGTGTTCAAGTGTAAAGCTGTGTGCAGCTCTGTGCAGCTGTTGTCTTGCATGGAGACTTTCATTCAGCTCAGAAACAGGAGAAACAGAGTTCTTTCAGAGTAAGTCAGCACAGATATCACAGCTGCTCCTTCAAAAAAAAAGACAACATCTCAGCTTGTTGAGATAAGGCCCATAACCACAATAAAAAAAGAAATCCAAGTGGTTGAATGAGTTTTCTTTTCAAAATCTGTATGCGACTGTTTCCTTTCATAGATGTCTTGATTCAGCAGAGGAAAAGAGAGAAAAAAAAATCCAACCAGTTATTCCACACAGAATACAATTTGCTCAATAAAAAATGCTACTGCTTGAAGAAAACAGACATCAAAGTGATGGAATGCGTGTTCAAACATTTTCAAAAACTTTGAAGTCTGAAGTTGTTTGTAAAGAGACTTTTAGGTCTGATGATCAAAGCCGTTCAAACGCTTTGAAGTCTGAAGTTGTTTGTAAACAGACTTGTAAGTCTGATTACAAACCAATTAAAGTGCTTCTGCAGCTGCTGGCGTTGCTGATGCTGCTTCTGCTGCTCGAATAACACTCAATTTACTGGGGAACATTAAAAAAGATATAAAAAAAAACTCTTTATGAACACAGGAGGAGCAGAAAATATTTTTTCACGCCATGACTGATGACAGACCTCTGTTGGTCTGAGAGGGAGGGGCACTGTGCGTATTCCGTTGCTCAATGTACACTGACCTGGTGTATTGTCAGTTTCATTTGAATCTTTGTTTTGCTATGTTTATTCCTTCAGGCTCATGTGTATGAATGAGTGTTCAAGTGCAAAGCTGTGTGCAGCTCTGTGCAGCTGTTGTCTTGCATGGAGACATTCATTCAGCTCAGAAACAGAAGAAACAGAGTTCATTCAGAGTAAGTCAGCACAGATATCACAGCTGCTCCTTCAAAAAAAAAGACAACATCTCAACTTGTTGAGATAAGGCCCATAACCACAATAAAAAAAGAAATCCAAGTGGTTGAATGAGTTTTCTTTTCAAAATCTGTATGCGACTGTTTACTTTCATAGATGTCTTGATTCAGCTGAGGAACAAGAGAGAAAAAAAAAATCCAACCTGTTATTCCACACAGAATACAATTTGCTCAATAAAAAATGCTGCTGCTTGAAGAAAACAGACATCAAAGTGATGGAATGCGTGTTCAAACATTTTCAAAAACTTTGAAGTCTGAAGTTGTTTGTAAAGAAACTTTTAGGTCTGATGATCAAAGCCATTCAAACGCTTTGAAGTCTGAAGTTGTTTGTAAACAGACTTGTAAGTCTGATTACAAACCAATTAAAGTGCTTCTGCAGCTGCTGGCGTTGCTGATGCTGCTTCTGCTGCTTGAATAACACTCAATTTACTGGGGAACACGAAAAAAGATATAAAAAAAAAACTCTTTATGAACACCGGAGGAGCAGAAAATATTTTTTCACGCCATGACTGATGACAGACCTCTGTTGGTCTGAGAGGGAGGGGCACTGTGCGTATTCTGTTGCTTAATGTACACTGACCTAGTGTATTGTCAGTTTCATTTGAATCTTTGTTTTGCTATTTTTATTCCTTCAGGCTCATGTGTATGAATGAGTGTTCAAGTGTAAAGCTGTGTGCAGCTCTGTGCAGCTGTTGTCTTGCATGGAGACTTTCATTCAGCTCAGAAACAGGAGAAACAGAGTTCATTCAGAATAAGTCAGCACAGATATCACAGCTGCTCCTTCAAAAAAAAAGACAACATCTCAACTTGTTGAGATAAGGCCCATAACCACAATAAAAAAAGAAATCCAAGTGGTTGAATGAGTTTTCTTTTCAAAATCTGTATGCGACTGTTTACTTTCATAGATGTCTTGATTAAGCTGAGGAACAAGAGAGAAAAAAAAAATCCAACCTGTTATTCCACACAGAATACAATTTGCTCAATAAAAAATGCTGCTGCTTGAAGAAAACAGACATCAAAGTGATGGAATGCGTGTTCAAACATTTTCAAAAACTTTGAAGTCTGAAGTTGTTTGTAAAAAGACTTTTAGGTCTGATGATCAAAGCCGTTCAAACGCTTTGAAGTCTGAAGTTGTTTGTAAACAGACTTGTAAGTCTGATTACAAACCAATTAAAGTGCTTCTGCAGCTGCTGGCGTTGCTGATGCTGCTTCTGCTGCTCGAATAACACTCAATTTACTGGGGAACACTAAAAAAGATTTAAAAAAAAACTCTTTATGAACACAGGAGGAGCAGAAAATATTTTTTCACGCCATGACTGATGACAGACCTCTGTTGGTCTGAGAGGGAGGGGCACTGTGCGTATTCCGTTGCTCAATGTACACTGACCTGGTGTATTGTCAGTTTCATTTGAATCTTTGTTTTGCTATGTTTATTCCTTCAGGCTCATGTGTATGAATGAGTGTTCAAGTGCAAAGCTGTGTGCAGCTCTGTGCAGCTGTTGTCTTGCATGGAGACATTCATTCAGCTCAGAAACAGAAGAAACAGAGTTCATTCAGAGTAAGTCAGCACAGATATCACAGCTGCTCCTTCAAAAAAAAAGACAACATCTCAACTTGTTGAGATAAGGCCCATAACCACAATAAAAAAAGAAATCCAAGTGGTTGAATGAGTTTTCTTTTCAAAATCTGTATGCGACTGTTTACTTTCATAGATGTCTTGATTCAGCTGAGGAACAAGAGAGAAAAAAAAAATCCAACCTGTTATTCCACACAGAATACAATTTGCTCAATAAAAAATGCTGCTGCTTGAAGAAAACAGACATCAAAGTGATGGAATGCGTGTTCAAACATTTTCAAAAACTTTGAAGTCTGAAGTTGTTTGTAAAGAAACTTTTAGGTCTGATGATCAAAGCCATTCAAACGCTTTGAAGTCTGAAGTTGTTTGTAAAGAGACTTTTAGGTCTGATGTTCAAAGCCGTTCAAACGCTTTGAAGTCTGAAGTTGTTTGTAAACAGACTTGTAAGTCTGATTACAAAACAATTAAAGTGCTTCTGCAGCTTCTGGCGTTGCTGATGCTGCTTCTGCTGCTTGAATAACACTCAATTTACTGGGGAACACTAAAAAAGATATAAAAAAAAACTCTTTATGAACAGAGGAGGAGCAGAA
Organism: Nelusetta ayraudi; assembly: GCF_046127955.1. NCBI lineage: Eukaryota > Metazoa > Chordata > Actinopteri > Tetraodontiformes > Monacanthidae > Nelusetta > Nelusetta ayraudi. The sequence continues at coordinate 27,878 of NW_027466154.1, forward strand.
AATATTTTTTCACGCCATGACTGATGAAAGACCTCTGTTGGTCTGAGAGGGAGGGGCACTGTGCGTATTCCGTTGCTTAATGTACACTGACCTGGTGTATTGTCAGTTTCATTTGAATCTTTGTTTTTCTATGTTTATTCCTTTAGGCTCATGTGTATGAATGAGTGTTCAAGTGCAAAGCTGTGTGCAGCTCTGTGCAGCTGTTGTCTTGCATGGAGACTTTCATTCAGCTCAGAAATAGGAGAAACAGAGTTCATTCAGAGTAAGTCAGCACAGATATCACAGCTGCTCCTTCAAAAAAAAAGACAACATCTCAACTTGTTGAGATAAGGCCCATAACCACAATAAAAAAAGAAATCCAAGTGGTTGAATGAGTTTTCTTTTCAAAATCTGTATGCGACTGTTTACTTTCATAGATGTCTTGATTCAGCTGAGGAACAAGAGAGAAAAAAAAATCCAAGCTGTTATTCCACACAGAATACAATTTGCTCAAATAAAAAATGCTGCTGCTTGAAGAAAACAGACATCAAAGTGATGGAATGCGTGTGCAAACATTTTCAAAAACTTTGAAGTCTGAAGTTGTTTGTAAACAGACTTGTAGGTCTGATAATCAAAGCCGTTCAAACGCTTTGAAGTCTGAAGTTGTTTGTAAACAGACTTGTAAGTCTGATTACAAACCAATTAAAGTTCTTCTGCAGTTGCTGGCGTTGCTGATGCTGCTTCTGCTGCTTGAATAACACTCAATTTACTGGGGAACACTAAAAAAGATATAAAAAAAAACTCTTTATGAACACCGGAGGAGCAGAAAATATTTTTTCACGCCATGACTAATGACAGACCTCTGTTGGTCTGAGAGGGAGGGGCACTGTGCGTATTCTGTTGCTTAATGTACACTGACCTAGTGTATTGTCAGTTTCATTTGAATCTTTGTTTTGCTATTTTTATTCCTTCAGGCTCATGTGTATGAATGAGTGTTCAAGTGTAAAGCTGTGTGCAGCTCTGTGCAGCTGTTGTCTTGCATGGAGACTTTCATTCAGCTCAGAAACAGGAGAAACAGAGTTCATTCAGAATAAGTCAGCACAGATATCACAGCTGCTCCTTCAAAAAAAAAGACAACATCTCAACTTGTTGAGATAAGGCCCATAACCACAATAAAAAAAGAAATCCAAGTGGTTGAATGAGTTTTCTTTTCAAAATCTGTATGCGACTGTTTCCTTTCATAGATGTCTTGATTAAGCTGAGGAACAAGAGAGAAAAAAAAAATCCAAGCTGTTATTCCACACAGAATACAATTTGCTCAATAAAAAATGCTGCTGCTTGAAGAAAACAGACATCAAAGTGATGGAATGCGTGTGCAAACATTTTCAAAAACTTTGAAGTCTGAAGTTGTTTGTAAACAGACTTGCAGGTCTGATAATCAAAGCCGTTCAAACGCTTTGAAGTCTGAAGTTGTTTGTAAACAGACTTGTAAGTCTGATTACAAACCAATTAAAATTCTTCTGAAACTGCTGGCGTTTCTGATGCTGCTTCTGCTGCTTGAATAACACTCAATTTACTGGGGAACACTAAAAAAGATATAAAAAAAACTCTTTATGAACACAGGAGGAGCAGAAAATATTTTTTCACGCCATGACTGATGACAGACCTCTGTTGGTCTGAGAGGGAGGGGCACTGTGCGTATTCCGTTGCTTAATGTACACTGACCTGGTGTATTTGTCACTTGTTTTCTTTCACAAATTCCTGAATTCACTAATTCAGTGCCCCCACTCCCCCCACACACACTGTTTAAAGCAGATAATTTTTGACATCTTTTTGTTGTTTTTTTTTAATAAAATTATTCCAGTTATTGATGAAACAATTTCTCTCTTGTTTCAGTGGTGTCAATTCATTTGCATTGTTGATTTGTTCTAATGCGTTTGGTGATGTGCAGTGGCACCATTACGCCTCTGGGTGGAGACACAGACCGTGTGATGAATATCAGGTGACGATCGAACACAGTCGACTCTCTGTTGGTCTGAGATTGAGTGGCACTGTGCGTATTCCGTTGCTTGATGAACACTGACCTGGTGTATTGTCAGTCTCATTTGAATCTTTGTTTTGCTATGTTTATTCCTTCAGGCTCATGTTTATGAATGAGTGTTCAAGTGTAAAGCTGTGTGCAGCTCTGTGCAGCTGTTGTCTTGCATGGAGACTTTCATTCTGCTCAGAAACAGGAGAAACAGAGTTCATTCAGAGTAAGTCAGCACAGATATCACAGCTGCTCCTTCAAAAAAAAAGACAACATCTCAACTTGTTGAGATAAGGCCCATAACCATAATAAAAAAAGAAATCCGAGTGGTTGAATGAGTTTTCTTTTCAAAATCTGTATGCGACTGTTTACTTTCATAGATGTCTTGATTAAGCTGAGGAACAAGAGAGAAAAAAAAATCCAACCTGTTATTCCACACAGAATACAATTTGCTCAATAAAAAATGCTGCTGCTTGAAGAAAACAGACATCAAAGTGATGGAATGCGTGTCCAAACATTTTCAAAAACTTTGAAGTCTGAAGTTGTTTGTAAACAGACTTTTAGGTCTGATGATCAAAGCCGTTCAAACGCTTTGAAGTCTGAAGTTGTTTGTAAACAGACTTGTAAGTCTGATTACAAACCAATTAAAGTGCTTCTGCAGCTGCTGGCGTTGCTGATGCTGCTTCTGCTGCTTGAATAACACTCAATTTACTGGGGAACACGAAAAAAGATATAAAAAAAAAACTCTTTATGAACACCGGAGGAGCAGAAAATATTTTTTCACGCCATGACTGATGACAGACCTCTGTTGGTCTGAGAGGGAGGGGCACTGTGCGTATTCTGTTGCTTAATGTACACTGACCTAGTGTATTGTCAGTTTCATTTGAATCTTTGTTTTGCTATTTTTATTCCTTCAGGCTCATGTGTATGAATGAGTGTTCAAGTGTAAAGCTGTGTGCAGCTCTGTGCAGCTGTTGTCTTGCATGGAGACTTTCATTCAGCTCAGAAACAGGAGAAACAGAGTTCATTCAGAATAAGTCAGCACAGATATCACAGCTGCTCCTTCAAAAAAAAAGACAACATCTCAACTTGTTGAGATAAGGCCCATAACCACAATAAAAAAAGAAATCCAAGTGGTTGAATGAGTTTTCTTTTCAAAATCTGTATGCGACTGTTTACTTTCATAGATGTCTTGATTCAGCTGAGGAACAAGAGAGAAAAAAAAAATCCAACCTGTTATTCCACACAGAATACAATTTGCTCAATAAAAAATGCTGCTGCTTGAAAGAAAACAGACATCAAAGTGATGGAATGCATGTTCAAACATTTTCAAAAACTTTGAAGTCTGAAGTTGTTTGTAAAGAGACTTTTAGGTCTGATGATCAAAGCCGTTCAAACGCTTTGAAGTCTGAAGTTGTTTGTAAACAGACTTGTAAGTCTGATTACAAACCAATTAAAGTGCTTCTGCAGCTGCTGGCGTTGCTGATGCTGCTTCTGCTGCTCGAATAACACTCAATTTACTGGGGAACATTAAAAAAGATATACAAAAAAACTCTTTATGAACACAGGAGGAGCAGAAAATATTTTTTCACGCCATGACTGATGACAGACCTCTGTTGGTCTGAGAGGGAGGGGCACTGTGCGTATTCCGTTGCTCAATGTACACTGACCTGGTGTATTGTCAGTTTCATTTGAATCTTTGTTTTGCTATGTTTATTCCTTCAGGCTCATGTGTATGAATGAGTGTTCAAGTGCAAAGCTGTGTGCAGCTCTGTGCAGCTGTTGTCTTGCATGGAGACATTCATTCAGCTCAGAAACAGAAGAAACAGAGTTCATTCAGAGTAAGTCAGCACAGATATCACAGCTGCTCCTTCAAAAAAAAAGACAACATCTCAACTTGTTGAGATAAGGCCCATAACCACAATAAAAAAAGAAATCCAAGTGGTTGAATGAGTTTTCTTTTCAAAATCTGTATGCGACTGTTTCCTTTCATAGATGTCTTGATTAAGCTGAGGAACAAGAGAGAAAAAAAAAATCCAAGCTGTTATTCCACACAGAATACAATTTGCTCAATAAAAAATGCTGCTGCTTGAAGAAAACAGACATCAAAGTGATGGAATGCGTGTGCAAACATTTTCAAAAACTTTGAAGTCTGAAGTTGTTTGTAAACAGACTTGCAGGTCTGATAATCAAAGCCGTTCAAACGCTTTGAAGTCTGAAGTTGTTTGTAAACAGACTTGTAAGTCTGATTACAAACCAATTAAAATTCTTCTGAAACTGCTGGCGTTTCTGATGCTGCTTCTGCTGCTTGAATAACACTCAATTTACTGGGGAACACTAAAAAAGATATAAAAAAAACTCTTTATGAACACAGGAGGAGCAGAAAATATTTTTTCACGCCATGACTGATGACAGACCTCTGTTGGTCTGAGAGGGAGGGGCACTGTGCGTATTCCGTTGCTTAATGTACACTGACCTGGTGTATTTGTCACTTGTTTTCTTTCACAAATTCCTGAATTCACTAATTCAGTGCCCCCACTCCCCCCACACACACTGTTTAAAGCAGATAATTTTTGACATCTTTTTGTTGTTTTTTTTTAATAAAATTATTCCAGTTATTGATGAAACAATTTCTCTCTTGTTTCAGTGGTGTCAATTCATTTGCATTGTTGATTTGTTCTAATGCGTTTGGTGATGTGCAGTGGCACCATTACGCCTCTGGGTGGAGACACAGACCGTGTGATGAATATCAGGTGACGATCGAACACAGTCGACTCTCTGTTGGTCTGAGATTGAGTGGCACTGTGCGTATTCCGTTGCTTGATGAACACTGACCTGGTGTATTGTCAGTCTCATTTGAATCTTTGTTTTGCTATGTTTATTCCTTCAGGCTCATGTTTATGAATGAGTGTTCAAGTGTAAAGCTGTGTGCAGCTCTGTGCAGCTGTTGTCTTGCATGGAGACTTTCATTCTGCTCAGAAACAGGAGAAACAGAGTTCATTCAGAGTAAGTCAGCACAGATATCACAGCTGCTCCTTCAAAAAAAAAGACAACATCTCAACTTGTTGAGATAAGGCCCATAACCATAATAAAAAAAGAAATCCGAGTGGTTGAATGAGTTTTCTTTTCAAAATCTGTATGCGACTGTTTACTTTCATAGATGTCTTGATTAAGCTGAGGAACAAGAGAGAAAAAAAAATCCAACCTGTTATTCCACACAGAATACAATTTGCTCAATAAAAAATGCTGCTGCTTGAAGAAAACAGACATCAAAGTGATGGAATGCGTGTCCAAACATTTTCAAAAACTTTGAAGTCTGAAGTTGTTTGTAAACAGACTTTTAGGTCTGATGATCAAAGCCGTTCAAACGCTTTGAAGTCTGAAGTTGTTTGTAAACAGACTTGTAAGTCTGATTACAAACCAATTAAAGTGCTTCTGCAGCTGCTGGCGTTGCTGATGCTGCTTCTGCTGCTTGAATAACACTCAATTTACTGGGGAACACGAAAAAAGATATAAAAAAAAAACTCTTTATGAACACCGGAGGAGCAGAAAATATTTTTTCACGCCATGACTGATGACAGACCTCTGTTGGTCTGAGAGGGAGGGGCACTGTGCGTATTCTGTTGCTTAATGTACACTGACCTAGTGTATTGTCAGTTTCATTTGAATCTTTGTTTTGCTATTTTTATTCCTTCAGGCTCATGTGTATGAATGAGTGTTCAAGTGTAAAGCTGTGTGCAGCTCTGTGCAGCTGTTGTCTTGCATGGAGACTTTCATTCAGCTCAGAAACAGGAGAAACAGAGTTCATTCAGAATAAGTCAGCACAGATATCACAGCTGCTCCTTCAAAAAAAAAGACAACATCTCAACTTGTTGAGATAAGGCCCATAACCACAATAAAAAAAGAAATCCAAGTGGTTGAATGAGTTTTCTTTTCAAAATCTGTATGCGACTGTTTACTTTCATAGATGTCTTGATTCAGCTGAGGAACAAGAGAGAAAAAAAAAATCCAACCTGTTATTCCACACAGAATACAATTTGCTCAATAAAAAATGCTGCTGCTTGAAAGAAAACAGACATCAAAGTGATGGAATGCATGTTCAAACATTTTCAAAAACTTTGAAGTCTGAAGTTGTTTGTAAAGAGACTTTTAGGTCTGATGATCAAAGCCGTTCAAACGCTTTGAAGTCTGAAGTTGTTTGTAAACAGACTTGTAAGTCTGATTACAAACCAATTAAAGTGCTTCTGCAGCTGCTGGCGTTGCTGATGCTGCTTCTGCTGCTCGAATAACACTCAATTTACTGGGGAACATTAAAAAAGATATAAAAAAAAACTCTTTATGAACACAGGAGGAGCAGAAAATATTTTTTCACGCCATGACTGATGACAGACCTCTGTTGGTCTGAGAGGGAGGGGCACTGTGCGTATTCCGTTGCTCAATGTACACTGACCTGGTGTATTGTCAGTTTCATTTGAATCTTTGTTTTGCTATGTTTATTCCTTCAGGCTCATGTGTATGAATGAGTGTTCAAGTGCAAAGCTGTGTGCAGCTCTGTGCAGCTGTTGTCTTGCATGGAGACATTCATTCAGCTCAGAAACAGAAGAAACAGAGTTCATTCAGAGTAAGTCAGCACAGATATCACAGCTGCTCCTTCAAAAAAAAAGACAACATCTCAACTTGTTGAGATAAGGCCCATAACCACAATAAAAAAAGAAATCCAAGTGGTTGAATGAGTTTTCTTTTCAAAATCTGTATGCGACTGTTTACTTTCATAGATGTCTTGATTCAGCTGAGGAACAAGAGAGAAAAAAAAAATCCAACCTGTTATTCCACACAGAATACAATTTGCTCAATAAAAAATGCTGCTGCTTGAAGAAAACAGACATCAAAGTGATGGAATGCGTGTTCAAACATTTTCAAAAACTTTGAAGTCTGAAGTTGTTTGTAAAGAAACTTTTAGGTCTGATGATCAAAGCCATTCAAACGCTTTGAAGTCTGAAGTTGTTTGTAAACAGACTTGTAAGTCTGATTACAAACCAATTAAAGTGCTTCTGCAGCTGCTGGCGTTGCTGATGCTGCTTCTGCTGCTTGAATAACACTCAATTTACTGGGGAACACGAAAAAAGATATAAAAAAAAAACTCTTTATGAACACCGGAGGAGCAGAAAATATTTTTTCACGCCATGACTGATGACAGACCTCTGTTGGTCTGAGAGGGAGGGGCACTGTGCGTATTCTGTTGCTTAATGTACACTGACCTAGTGTATTGTCAGTTTCATTTGAATCTTTGTTTTGCTATTTTTATTCCTTCAGGCTCATGTGTATGAATGAGTGTTCAAGTGTAAAGCTGTGTGCAGCTCTGTGCAGCTGTTGTCTTGCATGGAGACTTTCATTCAGCTCAGAAACAGGAGAAACAGAGTTCATTCAGAATAAGTCAGCACAGATATCACAGCTGCTCCTTCAAAAAAAAAGACAACATCTCAACTTGTTGAGATAAGGCCCATAACCACAATAAAAAAAGAAATCCAAGTGGTTGAATGAGTTTTCTTTTCAAAATCTGTATGCGACTGTTTACTTTCATAGATGTCTTGATTAAGCTGAGGAACAAGAGAGAAAAAAAAAATCCAACCTGTTATTCCACACAGAATACAATTTGCTCAATAAAAAATGCTGCTGCTTGAAGAAAACAGACATCAAAGTGATGGAATGCGTGTTCAAACATTTTCAAAAACTTTAAAGTCTGAAGTTGTTTGTAAAAAGACTTTTAGGTCTGATGATCAAAGCCGTTCAAACGCTTTGAAGTCTGAAGTTGTTTGTAAACAGACTTGTAAGTCTGATTACAAACCAATTAAAGTGCTTCTGCAGCTGCTGGCGTTGCTGATGCTGCTTCTGCTGCTCGAATAACACTCAATTTACTGGGGAACACTAAAAAAGATTTAAAAAAAAACTCTTTATGAACACAGGAGGAGCAGAAAATATTTTTTCACGCCATGACTGATGACAGACCTCTGTTGGTCTGAGAGGGAGGGGCACTGTGCGTATTCCGTTGCTCAATGTACACTGACCTGGTGTATTGTCAGTTTCATTTGAATCTTTGTTTTGCTATGTTTATTCCTTCAGGCTCATGTGTATGAATGAGTGTTCAAGTGCAAAGCTGTGTGCAGCTCTGTGCAGCTGTTGTCTTGCATGGAGACATTCATTCAGCTCAGAAACAGAAGAAACAGAGTTCATTCAGAGTAAGTCAGCACAGATATCACAGCTGCTCCTTCAAAAAAAAAGACAACATCTCAACTTGTTGAGATAAGGCCCATAACCACAATAAAAAAAGAAATCCAAGTGGTTGAATGAGTTTTCTTTTCAAAATCTGTATGCGACTGTTTACTTTCATAGATGTCTTGATTCAGCTGAGGAACAAGAGAGAAAAAAAAAATCCAACCTGTTATTCCACACAGAATACAATTTGCTCAATAAAAAATGCTGCTGCTTGAAGAAAACAGACATCAAAGTGATGGAATGCGTGTTCAAACATTTTCAAAAACTTTGAAGTCTGAAGTTGTTTGTAAAGAAACTTTTAGGTCTGATGATCAAAGCCATTCAAACGCTTTGAAGTCTGAAGTTGTTTGTAAAGAGACTTTTAGGTCTGATGTTCAAAGCCGTTCAAACGCTTTGAAGTCTGAAGTTGTTTGTAAACAGACTTGTAAGTCTGATTACAAAACAATTAAAGTGCTTCTGCAGCTTCTGGCGTTGCTGATGCTGCTTCTGCTGCTTGAATAACACTCAATTTACTGGGGAACACTAAAAAAGATATAAAAAAAAACTCTTTATGAACAGAGGAGGAGCAGAAAATATTTTTTCACGCCATGACTGATGAAAGACCTCTGTTGGTCTGAGAGGGAGGGGCACTGTGCGTATTCCGTTGCTTAATGTACACTGACCTGGTGTATTGTCAGTTTCATTTGAATCTTTGTTTTTCTATGTTTATTCCTTTAGGCTCATGTGTATGAATGAGTGTTCAAGTGCAAAGCTGTGTGCAGCTCTGTGCAGCTGTTGTCTTGCATGGAGACTTTCATTCAGCTCAGAAATAGGAGAAACAGAGTTCATTCAGAGTAAGTCAGCACAGATATCACAGCTGCTCCTTCAAAAAAAAAGACAACATCTCAACTTGTTGAGATAAGGCCCATAACCACAATAAAAAAAGAAATCCAAGTGGTTGAATGAGTTTTCTTTTCAAAATCTGTATGCGACTGTTTACTTTCATAGATGTCTTGATTCAGCTGAGGAACAAGAGAGAAAAAAAAATCCAAGCTGTTATTCCACACAGAATACAATTTGCTCAAATAAAAAATGCTGCTGCTTGAAGAAAACAGACATCAAAGTGATGGAATGCGTGTGCAAACATTTTCAAAAACTTTGAAGTCTGAAGTTGTTTGTAAACAGACTTGTAGGTCTGATAATCAAAGCCGTTCAAACGCTTTGAAGTCTGAAGTTGTTTGTAAACAGACTTGTAAGTCTGATTACAAACCAATTAAAGTTCTTCTGCAGTTGCTGGCGTTGCTGATGCTGCTTCTGCTGCTTGAATAACACTCAATTTACTGGGGAACACTAAAAAAGATATAAAAAAAAACTCTTTATGAACACCGGAGGAGCAGAAAATATTTTTTCACGCCATGACTAATGACAGACCTCTGTTGGTCTGAGAGGGAGGGGCACTGTGCGTATTCTGTTGCTTAATGTACACTGACCTAGTGTATTGTCAGTTTCATTTGAATCTTTGTTTTGCTATTTTTATTCCTTCAGGCTCATGTGTATGAATGAGTGTTCAAGTGTAAAGCTGTGTGCAGCTCTGTGCAGCTGTTGTCTTGCATGGAGACTTTCATTCAGCTCAGAAACAGGAGAAACAGAGTTCATTCAGAATAAGTCAGCACAGATATCACAGCTGCTCCTTCAAAAAAAAAGACAACATCTCAACTTGTTGAGATAAGGCCCATAACCACAATAAAAAAAGAAATCCAAGTGGTTGAATGAGTTTTCTTTTCAAAATCTGTATGCGACTGTTTCCTTTCATAGATGTCTTGATTAAGCTGAGGAACAAGAGAGAAAAAAAAAATCCAAGCTGTTATTCCACACAGAATACAATTTGCTCAATAAAAAATGCTGCTGCTTGAAGAAAACAGACATCAAAGTGATGGAATGCGTGTGCAAACATTTTCAAAAACTTTGAAGTCTGAAGTTGTTTGTAAACAGACTTGCAGGTCTGATAATCAAAGCCGTTCAAACGCTTTGAAGTCTGAAGTTGTTTGTAAACAGACTTGTAAGTCTGATTACAAACCAATTAAAATTCTTCTGAAACTGCTGGCGTTTCTGATGCTGCTTCTGCTGCTTGAATAACACTCAATTTACTGGGGAACACTAAAAAAGATATAAAAAAAACTCTTTATGAACACAGGAGGAGCAGAAAATATTTTTTCACGCCATGACTGATGACAGACCTCTGTTGGTCTGAGAGGGAGGGGCACTGTGCGTATTCCGTTGCTTAATGTACACTGACCTGGTGTATTTGTCACTTGTTTTCTTTCACAAATTCCTGAATTCACTAATTCAGTGCCCCCACTCCCCCCACACACACTGTTTAAAGCAGATAATTTTTGACATCTTTTTGTTGTTTTTTTTTAATAAAATTATTCCAGTTATTGATGAAACAATTTCTCTCTTGTTTCAGTGGTGTCAATTCATTTGCATTGTTGATTTGTTCTAATGCGTTTGGTGATGTGCAGTGGCACCATTACGCCTCTGGGTGGAGACACAGACCGTGTGATGAATATCAGGTGACGATCGAACACAGTCGACTCTCTGTTGGTCTGAGATTGAGTGGCACTGTGCGTATTCCGTTGCTTGATGAACACTGACCTGGTGTATTGTCAGTCTCATTTGAATCTTTGTTTTGCTATGTTTATTCCTTCAGGCTCATGTTTATGAATGAGTGTTCAAGTGTAAAGCTGTGTGCAGCTCTGTGCAGCTGTTGTCTTGCATGGAGACTTTCATTCTGCTCAGAAACAGGAGAAACAGAGTTCATTCAGAGTAAGTCAGCACAGATATCACAGCTGCTCCTTCAAAAAAAAAGACAACATCTCAACTTGTTGAGATAAGGCCCATAACCATAATAAAAAAAGAAATCCGAGTGGTTGAATGAGTTTTCTTTTCAAAATCTGTATGCGACTGTTTACTTTCATAGATGTCTTGATTAAGCTGAGGAACAAGAGAGAAAAAAAAATCCAACCTGTTATTCCACACAGAATACAATTTGCTCAATAAAAAATGCTGCTGCTTGAAGAAAACAGACATCAAAGTGATGGAATGCGTGTCCAAACATTTTCAAAAACTTTGAAGTCTGAAGTTGTTTGTAAACAGACTTTTAGGTCTGATGATCAAAGCCGTTCAAACGCTTTGAAGTCTGAAGTTGTTTGTAAACAGACTTGTAAGTCTGATTACAAACCAATTAAAGTGCTTCTGCAGCTGCTGGCGTTGCTGATGCTGCTTCTGCTGCTTGAATAACACTCAATTTACTGGGGAACACGAAAAAAGATATAAAAAAAAAACTCTTTATGAACACCGGAGGAGCAGAAAATATTTTTTCACGCCATGACTGATGACAGACCTCTGTTGGTCTGAGAGGGAGGGGCACTGTGCGTATTCTGTTGCTTAATGTACACTGACCTAGTGTATTGTCAGTTTCATTTGAATCTTTGTTTTGCTATTTTTATTCCTTCAGGCTCATGTGTATGAATGAGTGTTCAAGTGTAAAGCTGTGTGCAGCTCTGTGCAGCTGTTGTCTTGCATGGAGACTTTCATTCAGCTCAGAAACAGGAGAAACAGAGTTCATTCAGAATAAGTCAGCACAGATATCACAGCTGCTCCTTCAAAAAAAAAGACAACATCTCAACTTGTTGAGATAAGGCCCATAACCACAATAAAAAAAGAAATCCAAGTGGTTGAATGAGTTTTCTTTTCAAAATCTGTATGCGACTGTTTACTTTCATAGATGTCTTGATTCAGCTGAGGAACAAGAGAGAAAAAAAAAATCCAACCTGTTATTCCACACAGAATACAATTTGCTCAATAAAAAATGCTGCTGCTTGAAAGAAAACAGACATCAAAGTGATGGAATGCATGTTCAAACATTTTCAAAAACTTTGAAGTCTGAAGTTGTTTGTAAAGAAACTTTTAGGTCTGATGATCAAAGCCATTCAAACGCTTTGAAGTCTGAAGTTGTTTGTAAAGAGACTTTTAGGTCTGATGATCAAAGCCGTTCAAACGCTTTGAAGTCTGAAGTTGTTTGTAAACAGACTTGTAAGTCTGATTACAAAACAATTAAAGCGCTTCTGCAGCTGCTGGCGTTGCTGATGCTGCTTCTGCTGCTTGAATAACACTCAATTTACTGGGGAACACTAAAAAAGATATATAAAAAAAACTCTTTATGAACACAGGAGGAGCAGAAAATATTTTTTCACGCCATGACTGATGACAGACCTCTGTTGGTCTGAGAGGGAGGGGCATTGTGCGTATTCCGTTGCTTAATGTACACTGACCTGGTGTATTTGTCACTTGTTTTCTTTCACAAATTCCTTAATTCACTAATTCAGTGCCCCCACTCCCTCCACACACACTCATTAAAACAGATAATTTTTGACATCTTTTTATTGTTTTTTTTTCATAAAATTATTCCAATTATTGATGAAACAATTTCTCTCTTGTTTCAGTGGTGTCAATTCATTTGCATGGTTGAATTGTTCTAATTCGTTTGGTGATGTGCAGTGGCACCATTACGCCTGTGGGTGGAGACACAGACCGTGTGATGAATATCAGGTGACGATCGATCACCGTCGACTCTCTGTTGGTCTGAGATTGAGGGGCACTGTGCGTATTCCGTTGCTTGATGAACACTGACCTGGTGTATTGTCAGTCTCATTTGAATCTTTGTTTTGCTATGTTTATTCCTTCAGGCTCATGTGTATGAATGAGTGTTCAAATGTAAAGCTGTGCAGAGCTCTTTGCAGCTGTTTTTTGCATAGAGACTTTAATTCAGATCAGAAACAGGAGACACAAAGTTCATTCAGAGTAAGTCAGCACAGATATCACTGCTGCTCCTTTAAAAAAAAAAAAAAAAACAACCTCTCAAATCGTTGAGATAAGGCCAATAAACACAATAAAAAATGACATCCTGACGTCTGAATGAGTTTTCATGTTAAATTCAGAATTCACCTGTTTCCTTATTGGGGAACCTACAATGTACTGAGGAACAACATGAGAGATGTTTCCCTCATGTATTCCAACAGAGAATAACAATTCCATCCCTACCCGAACCCTACTTTCAGCCTTATCCTTAACCCTCATTCAATGCAAGTCTATGGGGTGAAATTTCAACTTTGTCCTAGAGACATGCCACTTGTTATTTCATCAAGAGCCCCAAAGAAGCGCCCACGCCAAATTTGGGGCTTCTGGTACTTGAGGAACGCAGAAACCCTAACCCTAATTTCAGCTAACCCTAACCCTAACCCTAGTTTCAGCCTTATCGTTAACCCTAATTCAATTCAAGTCTGATGGGGTGAAAACTCATTCAGACAGTGGGATGTCATTTTTTATTGCTCTATTGTGCTTCTTTCGCTGAGTTATGCGCAGTGTGAGCAGAAAGGGTGAACTTGAGTGGAATTGTTATTTTCTGCTGAAATACATGAGGGAAACATCTCTCCTGTTGTTCCTCAGTACATTGTAGGTTCCCCCATAAGGAAATAGTTGAATACTCAATTTAACATGAAAACTCATTCAGACAGTGGGATGTCATTTTTTATTGCTCTATTGTGCTTCTCTCGCTGAGTTATGCGCAGTGTGAGCAGAAAGGGTGAACTTGAGTGGAATTGTTATTTTCTGCTGAAATGCATGAGGGAAACATCTCTCCTGTTGTTCCTCAGTACATTGTAGGTTCCCCCATAAGGAAATAGTTGAATTCTCAATTTAACATGAAAACTCATTCAGACAGTGGGATGTCATTTTTTATTGCTCTATTGTGCTTCTCTCGCTGAGTTATGCGCAGTGTGAGCAGAAAGGGTGAACTTGAGTGCAATTGTTATTTTCTGCTGAAATACATGAGGGAAACATCTCTCCTGTTGTTCCTCAGTACATTGTAGGTTCCCCCATAAGGAAATAGTTGAATACTCAATTTAACATCAAAACTCATTCAGACAGTGGGATGTCATTTTTTATTGCTCTATTGTGCTTCTCTCGCTGAGTTATGCGCAGTGTGAGCAGAAAGGGTGAACTTGAGTGGAATTGTTATTTTCTGAAGAAATACATAAGGGAAACATCTCTCCTGTTTTTCCTCAGTACATTGTAGGTCCCCCCCATAAGGAAATAGTTGAATTCTCAATTTAACATAAAAACTCATTCAGACAGTGGGATGTCATTTTTTATTGCTCTATTGTGCTTCTCTCGCTGAGTTATGCGCAGTGTGAGCAGAAAGGGTGAACTTGAGTGGAATTGTTATTTTCTGCTGAAATACATGAGGGAAACATCTCTCCTGTTGTTCCTCAGTACATTGTAGGTCCCCCCATAAGGAAATAGTTGAATTCTCAATTTAACATGAAAACTCATTCAGACAGTGGGATGTCATTTTTTATTGCTCTATTGTGCTTCTCTCGCTGAGTTATGCGCAGTGTGAGCAGAAAGGGTGAACTTGAGTGGAATTGTTATTTTCTGCTGAAATACATGAGGGAAACATCTCTCCTGTTGTTCCTCAGTACATTGTAGGTTCCCCCATAAGGAAATAGTTGAATACTCAATTTAACATGAAAACTCATTCAGACAGTGGGATGTCATTTTTTATTGCTCTATTGTGCTTCTCTCGCTGAGTTATGCGCAGTGTGAGCAGAAAGGGTGAACTTGAGTGGAATTGTTATTTTCTGCTGAAATGCATGAGGGAAACATCTCTCCTGTTGTTCCTCAGTACATTGTAGGTTCCCCCATAAGGAAATAGTTGAATTCTCAATTTAACATGAAAACTCATTCAGACAGTGGGATGTCATTTTTTATTGCTCTATTGTGCTTCTCTCGCTGAGTTATGCGCAGTGTGAGCAGAAAGGGTGAACTTGAGTGGAATTGTTATTTTCTGCTGAAATACATGAGGGAAACATATCTCCTGTTGTTCCTGAGTACATTGTAGGTCCCCCCATAAGGAAATAGTTGAATTCTCAATTTAACATGAAAACTCATTCAGACAGTGGGATGTCATTTTTTATTGCTCTATTGTGCTTCTCTCGCTGAGTTATGCGCAGTGTGAGCAGAAAGGGTGAACTTGAGTGGAATTGTTATTTTCTGCTGAAATACATGAGGGAAACATCTCTCCTGTTGTTCCTCAGTACATTGTAGGTTCCCCCATAAGGAAATAGTTGAATACTCAATTGAACATGAAAACTCATTCAGACAGTGGGATGTCATTTTTTATTGCTCTATTGTGCTTCTCTCGCTGAGTTATGCGCAGTGGGAGCAGAAAGGGTGAACTTGAGTGGAATTGTTATTTTCTGCTGAAATACATGAGGGAAACATCTCTCCTGTTGTTCCTGAGTACATTGTAGGTCCCCCCATAAGGAAATAGTTGAATTCTCAATTTAACATAAAAACTCATTCAGACAGTGGGATGTCATTTTTTATTGCTCTATTGTGCTTCTCTCTCTGAGTTATGCGCAGTGCGAGCAGAAAGGGTGAACTTGAGTGGAATTGTTATTTTCTGCTGAAATACATGAGGGAAACATCTCTCCTGTTGTTCCTCAGTACATTGTAGGTTCCCCCATAAGGAAATAGTTGAATACTCAATTTAACATGAAAACTCATTCAGACAGTGGGATGTCATTTTTTATTGCTCTATTGTGCTTCTCTCGCTGAGTTATGCGCAGTGTGAGCAGAAAGGGTGAACTTGAGTGGAATTGTTATTTTCTGCTGAAATGCATGAGGGAAACATCTCTCCTGTTGTTCCTCAGTACATTGTAGGTTCCCCCATAAGGAAATAGTTGAATTCTCAATTTAACATGAAAACTCATTCAGACAAGTGGGATGTCATTTTTTATTGCTCTATTGTGCTTCTCTCGCTGAGTTATGCGCAGTGTGAGCAGAAAGGGTGAACTTGAGTGGAATTGTTATTTTCTGCTGAAATACATGAGGGAAACATATCTCCTGTTGTTCCTGAGTACATTGTAGGTCCCCCCATAAGGAAATAGTTGAATTCTCAATTTAACATGAAAACTCATTCAGACAGTGGGATGTCATTTTTTATTGCTCTATTGTGCTTCTCTCGCTGAGTTATGCGCAGTGTGAGCAGAAAGGGTGAACTTGAGTGGAATTGTTATTTTCTGCTGAAATACATGAGGGAAACATCTCTCCTGTTGTTCCTGAGTACATTGTAGGTTCCCCCATAAGGAAATAGTTGAATACTCAATTTAACATGAAAACTCATTCAGACAGTGGGATGTCATTTTTTATTGCTCTATTGTGCTTCTCTCGCTGAGTTATGCGCAGTGTGAGCAGAAAGGGTGAACTTGAGTGGAATTGTTATTTTCTGCTGAAATACATGAGGGAAACATCTCTCCTGTTGTTCCTCAGTACATTGTAGGTTCCCCCATAAGGAAATAGTTGAATTCTCAATTTAACATAAAAACTCATTCAGACAGTGGGATGTCATTTTTTATTGCTCTATTGTGCTTCTCTCGCTGAGTTATGCGCAGTGTGAGCAGAAAGGGTGAACTTGAGTGGAATTGTTATTTTCTGCTGAAATGCATGAGGGAAACATCTCTCCTGTTGTTCCTGAGTACATTGTAGGTCCCCCCATAAGGAAATAGTTGAATTCTCAATTTAACATAAAAACTCATTCAGACAGTGGGATGTCATTTTTTATTGCTCTATTGTGCTTCTCTCGCTGAGTTATGCGCAGTGTGAGCAGAAAGGGTGAACTTGAGTGGAATTGTTATTTTCTGCTGAAATACATGAGGGAAACATCTCTCCTGTTGTTCCTGAGTACATTGTAGGTCCCCCCATAAGGAAATAGTTGAATTCTCAATTTAACATGAAAACTCATTCAGACAGTGGGATGTCATTTTTTATTGCTCTATTGTGCTTCTCTCGCTGAGTTATTCGCAGTGTGAGCAGAAAGGGTGAACTTGAGTGGAATTGTTATTTTCTGCTGAAATACATGAGGGAAACATCTCTCCTGTTGTTCCTCAGTACATTGTAGGTTCCCCCATAAGGAAATAGTTGAATTCTCAATTTAACATGAAAACTCATTCAGACAGTGGGATGTCATTTTTTATTGCTCTATTGTGCTTCTCTCGCTGAGTTATGCGCAGTGGGAGCAGAAAGGGTGAACTTGAGTGGAATTGTTATTTTCTGCTGAAATACATGAGGGAAACATCTCTCCTGTTGTTCCTCAGTACATTGTAGGTTCCCCCATAAGGAAATAGTTGAATACTCAATTTAACATGAAAACTCATTCAGACAGTGGGATGTCATTTTTTATTGCTCTATTGTGCTTCTCTCGCTGAGTTATGCGCAGTGTGAGCAGAAAGGGTGAACTTGAGTGGAATTGTTATTTTCTGCTGAAATGCATGAGGGAAACATCTCTCCTGTTGTTCCTCAGTACATTGTAGGTTCCCCCATAAGGAAATAGTTGAATTCTCAATTTAACATGAAAACTCATTCAGACAGTGGGATGTCATTTTTTATTGCTCTATTGTGCTTCTCTCGCTGAGTTATGCGCAGTGTGAGCAGAAAGGGTGAACTTGAGTGGAATTGTTATTTTCTGCTGAAATACATGAGGGAAACATATCTCCTGTTGTTCCTGAGTACATTGTAGGTCCCCCCATAAGGAAATAGTTGAATTCTCAATTTAACATGAAAACTCATTCAGACAGTGGGATGTCATTTTTTATTGCTCTATTGTGCTTCTCTCGCTGAGTTATGCGCAGTGTGAGCAGAAAGGGTGAACTTGAGTGGAATTGTTATTTTCTGCTGAAATACATGAGGGAAACATCTCTCCTGTTGTTCCTGAGTACATTGTAGGTTCCCCCATAAGGAAATAGTTGAATACTCAATTTAACATGAAAACTCATTCAGACAGTGGGATGTCATTTTTTATTGCTCTATTGTGCTTCTCTCGCTGAGTTATGCGCAGTGTGAGCAGAAAGGGTGAACTTGAGTGGAATTGTTATTTTCTGCTGAAATACATGAGGGAAACATCTCTCCTGTTGTTCCTCAGTACATTGTAGGTTCCCCCATAAGGAAATAGTTGAATTCTCAATTTAACATAAAAACTCATTCAGACAGTGGGATGTCATTTTTTATTGCTCTATTGTGCTTCTCTCGCTGAGTTATGCGCAGTGTGAGCAGAAAGGGTGAACTTGAGTGGAATTGTTATTTTCTGCTGAAATGCATGAGGGAAACATCTCTCCTGTTGTTCCTGAGTACATTGTAGGTCCCCCCATAAGGAAATAGTTGAATTCTCAATTTAACATAAAAACTCATTCAGACAGTGGGATGTCATTTTTTATTGCTCTATTGTGCTTCTCTCGCTGAGTTATGCGCAGTGTGAGCAGAAAGGGTGAACTTGAGTGGAATTGTTATTTTCTGCTGAAATACATGAGGGAAACATCTCTCCTGTTGTTCCTGAGTACATTGTAGGTTCCCCCATAAGGAAATAGTTGAATTCTCAATTTAACATGAAAACTCATTCAGACAGTGGGATGTCATTTTTTATTGCTCTATTGTGCTTCTCTCGCTGAGTTATGCGCAGTGTGAGCAGAAAGGGTGAACTTGAGTGGAATTGTTATTTTCTGCTGAAATACATGAGGGAAACATATCTCCTGTTGTTCCTGAGTACATTGTAGGTCCCCCCATAAGGAAATAGTTGAATTCTCAATTTAACATGAAAACTCATTCAGACAGTGGGATGTCATTTTTTATTGCTCTATTGTGCTTCTCTCGCTGAGTTATGCGCAGTGTGAGCAGAAAGGGTGAACTTGAGTGGAATTGTTATTTTCTGCTGAAATACATGAGGGAAACATCTCTCCTGTTGTTCCTCAGTACATTGTAGGTTCCCCATAAGGAAATAGTTGAATTCTCAATTTAACATAAAAACTCATTCAGACAGTGGGATGTCATTTTTTATTGCTCTATTGTGCTTCTCTCGCTGAGTTATGCGCAGTGTGAGCAGAAAGGGTGAACTTGAGTGGAATTGTTATTTTCTGCTGAAATACATGAGGGAAACATCTCTCCTGTTGTTCCTCAGTACATTGTAGGTTCCCCCATAAGGAAATAGTTGAATACTCAATTTAACATGAAAACTCATTCAGACAGTGGGATGTCATTTTTTATTGCTCTATTGTGCTTCTCTCGCTGAGTTATGCGCAGTGTGAGCAGAAAGGGTGAACTTGAGTGGAATTGTTATTTTCTGCTGAAATGCATGAGGGAAACATCTCTCCTGTTGTTCCTCAGTACATTGTAGGTTCCCCCATAAGGAAATAGTTGAATTCTCAATTTAACATGAAAACTCATTCAGACAGTGGGATGTCATTTTTTATTGCTCTATTGTGCTTCTCTCGCTGAGTTATGCGCAGTGTGAGCAGAAAGGGTGAACTTGAGTGGAATTGTTATTTTCTGCTGAAATACATGAGGGAAACATATCTCCTGTTGTTCCTGAGTACATTGTAGGTCCCCCCATAAGGAAATAGTTGAATTCTCAATTTAACATGAAAACTCATTCAGACAGTGGGATGTCATTTTTTATTGCTCTATTGTGCTTCTCTCGCTGAGTTATGCGCAGTGTGAGCAGAAAGGGTGAACTTGAGTGGAAGTGTTATTTTCTGCTGAAATACATGAGGGAAACATCTCTCCTGTTTTTCCTGAGTACATTGTAGGTCCCCCCATAAGGAAATAGTTGAATTCTCAATTTAACATAAAAACTCATTCAGACAGTGGGATGTCATTTTTTATTGCTCTATTGTTCTTCTCTCGCTGAGTTATGCGCAGTGTGAGCAGAAAGGGTGAACTTGAGTGGAATTGTTATTTTCTGCTGAAATGCATGAGGGAAACATCTCTCCTGTTGTTCCTCACTACATTGTAGGTTCCCCCATAAGGAAATAGTTGAAATCTTTTTTTTGAAGGAGCAGCAGTGATATCTGTGCTGACTTACTCTGAAATAACTCTTTTTCTCCTGTTTCTGAGCTGAATTAAAGTCTCTATGCAAGAAAACAGCTGCACAGAGCTGCACACAGCTTTACACTTGAACACTCATTCATACTCATCAGCCTGGAGGAATAAACAATGCAAAACAAAGATTCAAATGAGACTGACAATAGAGGAACAACAGGAAAGATTTTTTCCTCATTTTTTTCAGCAGAGAATAACAATTCCATTCAAGTTCACCTTTTATGCTCGCAATGAGCATAAAGCACTTGTTTTCTTTCACAAATTCCTGAATTCACTAATTCAGTGCCCCCACTCCCCCCACACACATTGATTAAAGCAGATAACTATTGAAATATATATATATATATATATATATATATATATATATATATATATATATTTTTTTTTTAATAAAATTATTCCAGTTATTGATGAAAAAATTTCTCTCTTGTTTCAGTGGTGTCGATTCATTTACATGGTTGATTTGTTCTTATGCGTTTGGTGATGTGCAGTGGCACCATTACGCCTGTGGGTGGAGACACAGACCGTATGATGAATATCAGGTGACGCTCGTTCACAGTCGACTCTCTGTTGGTCTGAGATTGAGGGGCACTGTGCGTATTCCGTTGCTTGATGAACACTGACCTGGTGTATTGTCAGTTTCATTTGAATCTTTGTTTTGCTATGTTTATTCCTCCAGGCTCATGTGTATGAATGAGTGTTCAAGTGTAAAGCTGTGTGCAGCTCTGTGCAGCTGTTGTCTTGCATGGAGACTTTCATTCAGCTCAGAAACAGGAGAAACAGAGTTCTTTCAGAGTAAGTCAGCACAGATATCACAGCTGCTCCTTCAAAAAAAAGACAACATCTCAACTTGTTGAGATAAGGCCCATAACCACAATAAAAGAAGAAATCCAAGTGGTTGAATGAGTTTTCTTTTCAAAATCTGTATGCGACTGTTTACTTTCATAGATGTCTTGATTCAGCTGAGGAACAAGAGAGAAAAAAAAATCCAACCTGTTATTCCACTCAGAATACAATTTGCTCAATAAAAAATGCTGCTGCTTGAAGAAAACAGACATCAAAGTGATGGAATGCGTGTTCACACATTTTCAAAAACTTTGAAGTCTGAAGTTGTTTGTAAACAGACTTGTAAGTCGGATTACAAACCAATTAAAGTGCTTCAGCAGCTGCTGGCGTTGCTGATGCTGCTTCTGCTGCTTGAATAACACTCAATTTACTGGGGAACATTAAAAAAGATATAAAACAAAAACTCTTTATGAACACAGGAGGAGCAGAAAATATTTTTTCACGCCATGACTGATGACAGACCTCTGTTTATTCCTTCAGGCTCATGTGTATGAATGAGTGTTCAAGTGTAAAGCTGTGTGCAGCTGTGTGCAGCCGTTGTCTTGCATGGAGACTTTCATTCAGCTCAGAAACAGGAGAAACAGAGTTCTTTCAGAGTAAGTCAGCACAGATATCACTGCTGCTCCTTTAAAAAAAAAAAAAAAAACAACCTCTCAAATCGTTGAGATAAGGCCAATAAACACCATAAAGAATGACATCCTGACGTCTGAATGAGTTTTCATGTTAAATTCAGAATTCACCTTTAACCTTGTTGGGGAACCTAAAATGTACTGAGGAACAACATGAGAGATGTTTCCCTCATGTATTCCAGCAGAGAATAACAACTCCATCCCTACCCTAACCCTACTTTCAGCCTTATCCTTAACCATCATTCAATGCAAGTCTATGGGTTGACATTTCAACTTTGTCCTAGAGACATGGGGCCACTTCCTTTTTCATCAAGAGCCCCCAAAGAAGCGCACACGCCGAATTTGGGTCTTCTAGTACTTGAGGAACGCAGAAACCCTAACACTAATTTCAGCTAACCCTAACCCTAACCCTAGTTTCAGCCTTAACGTTAACCCTAATTCAATTCAAGTCTGATGGGGTGAAAACTCATTCAGACAGTGGGATGTCATTTTTTATTGCTCTATTGTGCTTCTCTCGCTGAGTTATGCGCAGTGTGAGCAGAAAGGGTGAACTTGAGTGGAATTGTTATTTTCTGCTGAAATACATGAGGGAAACATCTCTCCTGTTATTCCTGAGTACATTGTAGGTCCCCCCATAAGGAAATAGTTGAATTCTCAATTTAACATAAAAACTCATTCAGACAGTGGGATGTCATTTTTTATTGCTCTATTGTGCTTCTCTCGCTGAGTTATGCGCAGTGTGAGCAGAAAGGGTGAACTTGAGTGGAATTGTTATTTTCTGTTGAAATACATGAGGGAAACATCTCTCCTGTTGTTCCTCAGTACATTGTAGGTTCCCCCATAAGGAAATAGTTGAATACTCAATTTAACATGAAAACTCATTCAGACAGTGGGATGTCATTTTTTATTGCTCTATTGTGCTTCTCTCGCTGAGTTATGCGCAGTGTGAGCAGAAAGGGTGAACTTGAGTGGAATTGTTATTTTCTGCTGAAATACATGAGGGAAACATCTCTCCTGTTGTTCCTCAGTACATTGTAGGTTCCCCCATAAGGAAATAGTTGAATTCTCAATTTAACATGAAAACTCATTCACACAGTGGGATGTCATTTTTTATTGCTCTATTGTGCTTCTCTCGCTGAGTTATGCGCAGTGTGAGCAGAAAGGGTGAACTTGAGTGGAATTGTTATTTTCTGCTGAAATACATGAGGGAAACATCTCTCCTGTTGTTCCTGAGTACATTGTAGGTCCCCCCATAAGGAAATAGTTGAATTCTCAATTTAACATGAAAACTCATTCAGACAGTGGGATGTCATTTTTTATTGCTCTATTGTGCTTCTCTCGCTGAGTTATGCGCAGTGTGAGCAGAAAGGGTGAACTTGAGTGGAATTGTTATTTTCTGCTGAAATACATGAGGGAAACATCTCTCCTGTTGTTCCTCAGTACATTGTAGGTTCCCCCATAAGGAAATAGTTGAATTCTCAATTTAACATAAAAACTCATTCAGACAGTGGGATGTCATTTTTTATTGCTCTATTGTGCTTCTCTCGCTGAGTTATGCGCAGTGTGAGCAGAAAGGGTGAACTTGAGTGGAATTGTTATTTTCTGCTGAAATACATGAGGGAAACATCTCTCCTGTTGTTCCTCAGTACATTGTAGGTTCCCCCATAAGGAAATAGTTGATTTTACAATTTAACATGAAAACTCATTCAGACAGTGGGATGTCATTTTTTATTGCTCTATTGTGCTTCTCTCGCTGAGTTATGCGCAGTGTGAGCAGAAAGGGTGAACTTGAGTGGAATTGTTATTTTCTGCTGAAATACATGAGGGAAACATCTCTCCTGTTGTTCCTCAGTACATTGTAGGTTCCCCCATAAGGAAATAGTTGATTTTACAATTTAACATGAAAACTCATTCAGACAGTGGGATGTCATTTTTTATTGCTCTATTGTGCTTCTCTCGCTGAGTTATGCGCAGTGTGAGCAGAAAGGGTGAACTTGAGTGGAATTGTTATTTTCTGCTGAAATGCATGAGGGAAACATCTCTCCTGTTGTTCCTCAGTACATTGTAGGTTCCCCCATAAGGAAATAGTTGAATTCTCAATTTAACATGAAAACTCATTCAGACAGTGGGATGTCATTTTTTATTGCTCTATTGTGCTTCTCTCGCTGAGTTATGCGCAGTGTGAGCAGAAAGGGTGAACTTGAGTGGAATTGTTATTTTCTGCTGAAATACATGAGGGAAACATCTCTCCTGTTGTTCCTCAGTACATTGTAGGTTCCCCCATAAGGAAATAGTTGAATTCTCAATTTAACATGAAAACTCATTCAGACAGTGGGATGTCATTTTTTATTGCTCTATTGTGCTTCTCTCGCTGAGTTATGCGCAGTGGGAGCAGAAAGGGTGAACTTGAGTGGAATTGTTATTTTCTGCTGAAATACATGAGGGAAACATCTCTCCTGTTGTTCCTCAGTACATTGTAGGTTCCCCCATAAGGAAATAGTTGAATTCTCAATTTAACATAAAAACTCATTCAGACAGTGGGATGTCATTTTTTATTGCTCTATTGTGCTTCTCTCGCTGAGTTATGCGCAGTGTGAGCAGAAAGGGTGAACTTGAGTGGAATTGTTATTTTCTGCTGAAATACATGAGGGAAACATCTCTCCTGTTGTTCCTCAGTACATTGTAGGTTCCCCCATAAGGAAATAGTTGATTTTACAATTTAACATGAAAACTCATTCAGACAGTGGGATGTCATTTTTTATTGCTCTATTGTGCTTCTCTCGCTGAGTTATGCGCAGTGTGAGCAGAAAGGGTGAACTTGAGTGGAATTGTTATTTTCTGCTGAAATGCATGAGGGAAACATCTCTCCTGTTGTTCCTCAGTACATTGTAGGTTCCCCCATAAGGAAATAGTTGAATTCTCAATTTAACATGAAAACTCATTCAGACAGTGGGATGTCATTTTTTATTGCTCTATTGTGCTTCTCTCGCTGAGTTATGCGCAGTGTGAGCAGAAAGGGTGAACTTGAGTGGAATTGTTATTTTCTGCTGAAATACATGAGGGAAACATATCTCCTGTTGTTCCTCAGTACATTGTAGGTCCCCCCATAAGGAAATAGTTGAATTCTCAATTTAACATGAAAACTCATTCAGACAGTGGGATGTCATTTTTTATTGCTCTATTGTGCTTCTCTCGCTGAGTTATGCGCAGTGTGAGCAGAAAGGGTGAACTTGAGTGGAATTGTTATTTTCTGCTGAAATACATGAGGGAAACATCTCTCCTGTTGTTCCTCAGTACATTGTAGGTTCCCCCATAAGGAAATAGTTGAATACTCAATTTAACATGAAAACTCATTCAGACAGTGGGATGTCATTTTTTATTGCTCTATTGTGCTTCTCTCGCTGATTTATGCGCAGTGGGAGCAGAAAGGGTGAACTTGAGTGGAATTGTTATTTTCTGCTGAAATACATGAGGGAAACATCTCTCCTGTTGTTCCTGAGTACATTGTAGGTCCCCCCATAAGGAAATAGTTGAATTCTCAATTTAACATAAAAACTCATTCAGACAGTGGGATGTCATTTTTTATTGCTCTATTGTGCTTCTCTCGCTGAGTTATGCGCAGTGCGAGCAGAAAGGGTGAACTTGAGTGGAATTGTTATTTTCTGCTGAAATGCATGAGGGAAACATCTCTCCTGTTGTTCCTGAGTACATTGTAGGTCCCCCCATAAGGAAATAGTTGAATTCTCAATTTAACATAAAAACTCATTCAGACAGTGGGATGTCATTTTTTATTGCTCTATTGTGCTTCTCTCGCTGAGTTATGCGCAGTGTGAGCAGAAAGGGTGAACTTGAGTGGAATTGTTATTTTCTGCTGAAATACATGAGGGAAACATCTCTCCTGTTGTTCCTCAGTACATTGTAGGTCCCCCCATAAGGAAATAGTTGAATTCTCAATTTAACATGAAAACTCATTCAGACAGTGGGATGTCATTTTTTATTGCTCTATTGTGCTTCTCTCGCTGAGTTATGCGCAGTGTGAGCAGAAAGGGTGAACTTGAGTGGAATTGTTATTTTCTGCTGAAATACATGAGGGAAACATCTCTCCTGTTGTTCCTCAGTACATTGTAGGTTCCCCCATAAGGAAATAGTTGAATACTCAATTTAACATGAAAACTCATTCAGACAGTGGGATGTCATTTTTTATTGCTCTATTGTGCTTCTCTCGCTGAGTTATGCGCAGTGTGAGCAGAAAGGGTGAACTTGAGTGGAATTGTTATTTTCTGCTGAAATGCATGAGGGAAACATCTCTCCTGTTGTTCCTGAGTACATTGTAGGTCCCCCCATAAGGAAATAGTTGAATTCTCAATTTAACATAAAAACTCATTCAGACAGTGGGATGTCACTTTTTATTGCTCTATTGTGCTTCTCTCGCTGAGTTATGCGCAGTGTGAGCAGAAAGGGTGAACTTGAGTGGAATTGTTATTTTCTGCTGAAATACATGAGGGAAACATCTCTCCTGTTGTTCCTGAGTACATTGTAGGTCCCCCCATAAGGAAATAGTTGAATTCTCAATTTAACATGAAAACTCATTCAGACAGTGGGATGTCATTTTTTATTGCTCTATTGTGCTTCTCTCGCTGAGTTATTCGCAGTGTGAGCAGAAAGGGTGAACTTGAGTGGAATTGTTATTTTCTGCTTAAATACATGAGGGAAACATCTCTCCTGTTGTTCCTCAGTACATTGTAGGTTCCCCCATAAGGAAATAGTTGAAATCTTTTTTTTGAAGGAGCAGCAGTGATATCTGTGCTGACTTACTCTGAAATAACTCTTTTTCTCCTGTTTCTGAGCTGAATTAAAGTCTCTATGCAAGAAAACAGCTGCACAGAGCTGCACACAGCTTTACACTTGAACACTCATTCATACTCATCAGCATGGAGGAATAAACAATGCAAAACAAAGATTCAAATGAGACAGACAATAGAGGAACAACAGGAAAGTTTTTTTCCTTATTTTTTTCAGCAGAGAATTACAATTCCATTCAAGTTCACCTTTTATGCTCGCAATGAGCATAAAGCACTTGTTTTCTTTCACAAATTCCTGAATTCACTAATTCAGTGCCCCCACTCCCCCCACACACATTGATTAAAGCAGATAACTATTGAAATATATATATATATTTTTTAATAATAACATTATTCCAGTTATTGATGAAACAATTTCTCTCTTGTTTCAGTGGTGTCGATTCATTTACATGGTTGATTTGTTCTTATGCGTTTGGTGATGTGCAGTGGCACCATTTCGCCTGTGGGTGGAGACACAGACCGTATGATGAATATCAGGTGACGATCGTTCACAGTCGACTCTCTGTTGGTCTGAGATTGATGAACACTGACCTGGTGTATTGTCAGTTTCATTTGAATCTTTGTTTTGCTATGTTTATTCCTCCAGGCTCATGTGTATGAATGAGTGTTCAAGTGTAAAGCTGTGTGCAGCTCTGTGCAGCTGTTGTCTTGCATGGAGACTTTCATTCAGCTCAGAAACAAGAAAAACAGAGTTCTTTCAGAGTAAGTCAGCACAGATATCACAGCTGCTCCTTCAAAAAAAAGACAACATCTCAACTTGTTGAGATAAGGCCCATAACCACAATAAAAGAAGAAATCCAAGTGGTTGAATGAGTTTTCTTTTCAAAATCTGTATGCGACTGTTTACTTTCATAGATGTCTTGATTCAGCTGAGGAACAAGAGAGAAAAAAAAATCCAACCTGTTATTCCACACAGAATACAATTTGCTCAATAAAAAATGCTGCTGCTTGAAGAAAACAGACATCAAAGTGATGGAATGCGTGTTGAAACATTTTCAAAAACTTTGAAGTCTGAAGTTGTTTGTAAACAGACTTTTAGGTCTGATGATCAAAGCCGTTCAAACGCTTTGAAGTCTGAAGTTGTTTGTAAACAGACTTTGTAAGTCTGATTACAAACCAATTAAAGTACTTCAGCAGCTGCTGGTGTTGCTGATGCTGCTTCTGCTGCTTGAATAACACTCAATTTACTGGGGAACATTAAAAAAGATATAAAAAAAAAACTCTTTATGAACACAGGAGGAGCAGAAAATATTTTTTCACGCCATGACTGATGACAGACCTCTGTTTATTCCTTCAGGCTCATGTGTATGAATGAGTGTTCAAGTGTAAAGCTGTGTGCAGCTGTGTGCAGCTGTTGTCTTGCATGGAGACTTTCAATTCAGCTCAGAAACAGGAGAAACAGAATTCTTTCAGAGTAAGTCAGCACAGATATCACTGCTGCTCCTTTAAAAAAAAAAAAAAAAACAACCTCTCAAATCGTTGAGATAAGGCCAATAAACACCATAAAGAATGACATCCTGACGTCTGAATGAGTTTTCATGTTAAATCCAGAATTCACCTTTTTCCTTGTTGGGGAACCTAAAATGTACTGAGGAACAACATGAGAGATGTTTCCCTCATGTATTCCAGCAGAGAATAACAACTCCATCCCTACCCTAACCCTACTTTCAGCCTTATCCTTAACCCTCATTCAATGCAAGTCTATGGGTTGACATTTCAACTTTGTCCTAGAGACATGGGGCCACTTGTTATTTCATCAAGAGCCCCCAAAGAAGCGCACACGCCGAATTTGGGTCTTCTAGTACTTGAGGAAGGCAGAAACCCTAACCCTAATTTCAGCTAACCCTAACCCTAACCCTAGTTTCAGCCTTAACGTTAACCCTAATTCAATGCAAGTCTATGGGGTGAAATTTCAACTTTGTCATAGAGACATGGGGCCACTTGCTATTTCATCAAGAGCCCCAAAGAAGCGCCATCGCCAAATTTGGGGTTTCTAATACTTGAGGAACGCAGAAACCCTAACACTAATTTCAGCTAACCCTAACCCTAACCCTAGTTTCAGCCTTATCGTTAACCCTAATTCAATTCAAGTCTGATGGGGTGAAAACTCATTCAGACAGTAGGATGTCATTTTTTATTGCTCTATTGTGCTTCTCTCGCTGAGTTATGCGCAGTGTGAGCAGAAAGGGTGAACTTGAGTGGAATTGTTATTTTCTGCTGAAATACATGAGGGAAACATCTCTCCTGTTGTTCCTGAGTACATTGTAGGTTCCCCCATAAGGAAATAGTTGAATTCTCAATTTAACATAAAAACTCATTCAGACAGTGGGATGTCATTTTTTATTGCTCTATTGTGCTTCTCTCGCTGAGTTATGCGCAGTGTGAGCAGAAAGGGTGAACTTGAGTGGAATTGTTATTTTCTGCTGAAATACATGAGGGAAACATCTCTCCTGTTGTTCCTCAGTACATTGTAGGTTCCCCCATAAGGAAATAGTTGAATACTCAATTTAACATGAAAACTCATTCAGACAGTGGGATGTCATTTTTTATTGCTCTATTGTGCTTCTCTCGCTGAGTTATGCGCAGTGTGAGCAGAAAGGGTGAACTTGAGTGGAATTGTTATTTTCTGCTGAAATGCATGAGGGAAACATCTCTCCTGTTGTTCCTGAGTACATTGTAGGTCCCCCCATAAGGAAATAGTTGAATTCTCAATTTGACATAAAAACTCATTCAGACAGTGGGATGTCATTTTTTATTGCTCTATTGTGCTTCTCTCGCTGAGTTATGCGCAGTGTGAGCAGAAAGGGTGAACTTGAGTGGAATTGTTATTTTCTGCTGAAATACATGAGGGAAACATCTCTCCTGTTGTTCCTCAGTACATTGTAGGTCCCCCCATAAGGAAATAGTTGAATTCTCAATTTAACATGAAAACTCATTCAGACAGTGGGATGTCATTTTTTATTGCTCTATTGTGCTTCTCTCGCTGAGTTATGCGCAGTGTGAGCAGAAAGGGTGAACTTGAGTGGAATTGTTATTTTCTGCTGAAATACATGAGGGAAACATCTCTCCTGTTGTTCCTGAGTACATTGTAGGTCCCCCCATAAGGAAATAGTTGAATTCTCAATTTAACATAAAAACTCATTCAGACAGTGGGATGTCATTTTTTATTGCTCTATTGTGCTTCTCTCGCTGAGTTATGCGCAGTGTGAGCAGAAAGGGTGAACTTGAGTGGAATTGTTATTTTCTGCTGAAATACATGAGGGAAACATCTCTCCTGTTGTTCCTCAGTACATTGTAGGTTCCCCCATAAGGAAATAGTTGAATACTCAATTTAACATGAAAACTCATTCAGACAGTGGGATGTCATTTTTTATTGCTCTATTGTGCTTCTCTCGCTGAGTTATGCGCAGTGTGAGCAGAAAGGGTGAACTTGAGTGGAATTGTTATTTTCTGCTGAAATGCATGAGGGAAACATCTCTCCTGTTGTTCCTGAGTACATTGTAGGTCCCCCCATAAGGAAATAGTTGAATTCTCAATTTAACATAAAAACTCATTAAGACAGTGGGATGTCATTTTTTATTGCTCTATTGTGCTTCTCTCGCTGAGTTATGCGCAGTGTGAGCAGAAAGGGTGAACTTGAGTGGAATTGTTATTTTCTGCTGAAATACATGAGGGAAACATCTGTCCTGTTGTTCCTCAGTACATTGTAGGTCCCCCCATAAGGAAATAGTTGAATTCTCAATTTAACATGAAAACTCATTCAGACAGTGGGATGTCATTTTTTATTGCTCTATTGTGCTTCTCTCGCTGAGTTATGCGCAGTGTGAGCAGAAAGGGTGAACTTGAGTGGAATTGTTATTTTCTGCTGAAATACATGAGGGAAACATCTCTCCTGTTGTTCCTGAGTACATTGTAGGTCCCCCCATAAGGAAATAGTTGAATTCTCAATTTAACATGAAAACTCATTCAGACAGTGGGATGTCATTTTTTATTGCTCTATTGTGCTTCTCTCGCTGAGTTATGCGCAGTGTGAGCAGAAAGGGTGAACTTGAGTGGAATTGTTATTTTCTGAAGAAATACATGAGGGAAACATCTCTCCTGTTTTTCTTGAGTACATTGTAGATCCCCCCCACAAGGAAATAGTTGATTTCACAATTTAACATGAAAACTCATTCAGACAGTAGGATGTCATTTTTTATTGCTCTATTGTGCTTCTCTCGCTGAGTTATGCGCAGTGTGAGCAGAAAGGGTGAACTTGAGTGGAATTGTTATTTTCTGCTGAAATGCATGAGGGAAACATCTCTCCTGTTGTTCCTGAGTACATTGTAGGTCCCCCCATAAGGAAATAGTTGAATTCTCAATTTAACATAAAAACTCATTAAGACAGTGGGATGTCATTTTTTATTGCTCTATTGTGCTTCTCTCGCTGAGTTATGCGCAGTGTGAGCAGAAAGGGTGAACTTGAGTGGAATTGTTATTTTCTGCTGAAATACATGAGGGAAACATCTGTCCTGTTGTTCCTCAGTACATTGTAGGTCCCCCCATAAGGAAATAGTTGAATTCTCAATTTAACATGAAAACTCATTCAGACAGTGGGATGTCATTTTTTATTGCTCTATTGTGCTTCTCTCGCTGAGTTATGCGCAGTGTGAGCAGAAAGGGTGAACTTGAGTGGAATTGTTATTTTCTGCTGAAATACATGAGGGAAACATCTCTCCTGTTGTTCCTGAGTACATTGTAGGTCCCCCCATAAGGAAATAGTTGAATTCTCAATTTAACATGAAAACTCATTCAGACAGTGGGATGTCATTTTTTATTGCTCTATTGTGCTTCTCTCGCTGAGTTATGCGCAGTGTGAGCAGAAAGGGTGAACTTGAGTGGAATTGTTATTTTCTGAAGAAATACATGAGGGAAACATCTCTCCTGTTTTTCTTGAGTACATTGTAGATCCCCCCCATAAGGAAATAGTTGAATTCTCAATTTAACATAAAAACTCATTCAGACAGTGGGATGTCATTTTTTATTGCTCTATTGTGCTTCTCTCGCTGAGTTATGCGCAGTGCGAGCAGAAAGGGTGAACTTGAGTGGAATTGTTATTTTCTGCTGAAATACATGAGGGAAACATCTGTCCTGTTGTTCCTCAGTACATTGTAGGTTCCCCCACAAGGAAATAGTTGATTTCACAATTTAACATGAAAACTCATTCAGACAGTAGGATGTCATTTTTTATTGCTCTATTGTGCTTCTCTCGCTGAGTTATGCGCAGTGTGAGCAGAAAGGGTGAACTTGAGTGGAATTGTTATTTTCTGCTGAAATACATGAGGGAAACATCTGTCCTGTTGTTCCTCAGTACATTGTAGGTTCCCCCATAAGGAAATAGTTGAATACTCAATTTAACATGAAAACTCATTCAGACAGTGGGATGTCATTTTTTATTGCTCTATTGTGCTTCTCTCGCTGAGTTATGCGCAGTGTGAGCAGAAAGGGTGAACTTGAGTGGAATTGTTATTTTCTGAAGAAATACATGAGGGAAACATCTCTCCTGTTTTTCCTGAGTACATTGTAGGTCCCCCCCATAAGGAAATAGTTGAATTCTCAATTTAACATAAAAACTCATTCAGACAGTGGGATGTCATTTTTTATTGCTCTATTGTGCTTCTCTCGCTGAGTTATGCGCAGTGTGAGCAGAAAGGGTGAACTTGAGTGGAATTGTTATTTTCTGAAGAAATACATGAGGGAAACATCTCTCCTGTTGTTCCTCAGTACATTGTAGGTTCCCCCATAAGGAAATAGTTGAATACTCAATTTAACACAAAAACTCATTCAGACAGTGGGATGTCATTTTTTATTGCTCTATTGTGCTTCTCTCGCTGAGTTATGCGCAGTGTGAGCAGAAAGGGTGAACTTGAGTGGAATTGTTATTTTCTGAAGAAATATATGAGGGAAACATCTCTCCTGTTTTTCCTGAGTACATTGTAGGTCCCCCCAATAAGGAAATAGTTGAATTCTCAATTTAACATAAAAACTCATTCAGACAGTGGGATGTCATTTTTTATTGCTCTATTGTGCTTCTCTCGCTGAGTTATGCGCAGTGTGAGCAGAAAGGGTGAACTTGAGTGGAATTGTTATTTTCTGCTGAAATACATGAGGGAAACATCTCTCCTGTTGTTCCTGAGTACATTGTAGGTCCCCCCATAAGGAAATAGTTGAATTCTCAATTCAACATGAAAACTCATTCAGACAGTGGGATGTCATTTTTTATTGCTCTATTGTGCTTCTCTCGCTGAGTTATGCGCAGTGTGAGCAGAAAGGGTGAACTTGAGTGGAATTGTTATTTTCTGCTGAAATACATGAGGGAAACATCTCTCCTGTTGTTCCTCACTACATTGTAGGTTCCCCCATAAGGAAATAGTTGAAATCTTTTTTTTGAAGGAGCAGCAGTGATATCTGTGCTGACTTACTCTGAAATAACTCTTTTTCTCCTGTTTCTGAGCTGAATTAAAGTCTCTATGCAAGAAAACAGAGCTGCACACAGCTTTACACTTGAATACTCATTCATACTCATCAGCCTGGAGGAATAAACAAAGCAAAACAAAGATTCAAATGAGACTGACAATAGAGGAACAACAGGAAAGATTTTTTCCTTATTTTTTTCAGCAGAGAATTACAATTCCATTCAAGTTCACCTTTTATGCTCGCAATGAGCATAAAGCACTTGTTTTCTTTCACAAATTCCTGAATTCACTAATTCAGTGCCCCCACTCCCCCCACACACATTGATTAAAGCAGATAACTATTGAAATATATATATATATATATATATATATATATATATATATATATATATATATATATATATATATATATATATATATATATATATATATATATATATATATATATTTTTTTTTTTTTTTTTTTTTAATAAAATTATTCCAGTTATTGATGAAACAATTTCTCTCTTGTTTCAGTGGTGTCGATTCATTTACATGGTTGATTTGTTCTTATGCGTTTGGTGATGTGCAGTGGCACCATTACGCCTGTGGGTGGAGACACAGACCGTATGATGAATATCAGGTGACGATCGTTCACAGTCGACTCTCTGTTGGTCTGAGATTGAGGGGCACTGTGCGTATTCCGTTGCTTGATGAACACTGACCTGGTGTATTGTCAGTTTCATTTGAATCTTTGTTTTGCTATGTTTATTCCTCCAGGCTCATGTGTATGAATGAGTGTTCAAGTGTAAAGCTGTGTGCAGCTCTGTGCAGCTGTTGTCTTGCATGGAGACTTTCATTCAGCTCAGAAACAGGAGAAACAGAGTTCTTTCAGAGTAAGTCAGCACAGATATCACAGCTGCTCCTTCAAAAAAAAGACAACATCTCAACTTGTTGAGATAAGGCCCATAACCACAATAAAAGAAGAAATCCAAGTGGTTGAATGAGTTTTCTTTTCAAAATCTGTATGCGACTGTTTACTTTCATAGATGTCTTGATTCAGCTGAGGAACAAAAGAGAAAAAAAAAATCCAACCTGTTATTCCACACAGAATACAATTTGCTCAATAAAAAATGCTGCTGCTTGAAGAAAAAAGACGTCAAAGTGATGGAATGCGTGTTGAAACATTTGCAAAAGCTTTGAAGTCTGAAGTTGTGTTTGTAAACAGACTTTTAGGTCTGATGATCAAAGCCGTTCAAACGCTTTGAAGTCTGAAGTTGTTTGTAAACAGACTTGTAAGTCTGATTACAAACCAATTAAAGTGCTTCAGCAGCTGCTGGCGTTGCTGATGCTGCTTCTGCTGCTTGAATAACACTCAATTTA
This sequence comes from Nelusetta ayraudi, assembly GCF_046127955.1. Lineage (NCBI taxonomy): Eukaryota > Metazoa > Chordata > Actinopteri > Tetraodontiformes > Monacanthidae > Nelusetta > Nelusetta ayraudi. Next base: position 62,283 of record NW_027466154.1, read on the forward strand.
CTGGGGAACATTAAAAAAGATATAAAAAAAAAACTCTTTATGAACACAGGAGGAGCAGAAAATATTTTTTCACGCCATGACTGATGACAGACCTCTGTTTATTCCTTCAGGCTCATGTGTATGAATGAGTGTTCAAGTGTAAAGCTGTGTGCAGCTGTGTGCAGCTGTTGTCTTGCATGGAGACTTTCATTCAGCTCAGAAACAGGAGAAACAGAGTTCTTTCAGAGTAAGTCAGCACAGATATCACAGCTGCTCCTTCAAAAAAAAAGACAACATCTCAACTTGTTGAGATAAGGCCCATAACCACAATAAAAAAAAGAAATCCAAATGGTTGAATGAGTTTTCTTTTCAAAATCTTTATGCGACTGTTTACTTTCATAGTTGTCTTGATTCAGCTGAGGAACAAGAGAGAAAAAAAAATCCAAGCTGTTATTCCACACAGAATACAATTTGCTCAATAAAAAATGCTGCTGCTTGAAGAAAACAGACATCAAAGTGATGGAATGCGTGTTCAAACATTTTCAAAAACTTTGAAGTCTGAAGTTGTTTGTAAACAGACTTTTAGGTCTGATGATCAAAGCCGTTCAAACGCTTTGAAGTCTGAAGTTGTTTGTAAACAGACTTGTAAGTCTGATTACAAACCAATTAAAGTACTTCAGCAGCTGCTGGTGTTGCTGATGCTGCTTCTGCTGCTTGAATAACACTCAATTTACTGGGGAACATTAAAAAAGATATAAAAAAAAAACTCTTTATGAACACAGGAGGAGCAGAAAATATTTTTTCACGCCATGACTGATGACAGACCTCTGTTTATTCCTTCAGGCTCATGTGTATGAATGAGTGTTCAAGTGTAAAGCTGTGTGCAGCTGTGTGCAGCTGTTGTCTTGCATGGAGACTTTCAATTCAGATCAGAAACAGGAGAAACAGAATTCTTTCAGAGTAAGTCAGCACAGATATCACTGCTGCTCCTTTAAAAAAAAAAAAAAAAAACAACCTCTCAAATCGTTGAGATAAGGCCAATAAACACCATAAAGAATGACATCCTGACGTCTGAATGAGTTTTCATGTTAAATTCAGAATTCACCTTTTTCCTTGTTGGGGAACCTAAAATGTACTGAGGAACAACATGAGAGATGTTTCCCTCATGTATTCCAGCAGAGAATAACAACTCCATCCCTACCCTAACCCTACTTTCAGCCTTATCCTTAACCCTCATTCAATGCAAGTCTATGGGGTGAAATTTCAACTTTGTCCTAGAGACATGGGGCCACTTGCTATTTCATCAAGAGCCCCAAAGAAGCGCCCACGCCAAATTTGGGGTTTCTAATACTTGAGGAACGCAGAAACCCTAACCCTAATTTCAGCTAACCCTAACCTTAACCCTAGTTTCAGCCTTATCGTTAACCCTAATTCAATTCAAATCTGATGGGGTGAAAACTCATTCAGACAGTGGGATGTCATTTTTTATTGCTCTATTGTGCTTCTCTCGCTGAGTTATACGCAGTGTGAGCAGAAAGGGTGAACTTGAGTGGAATTGTTATTTTCTGCTGAAATACATGAGGGAAACATCTCTCCTGTTGTTCCTCAGTACATTGTAGGGTCCCCCATAAGGAAATAGTTGAATTCTCAATTTAACATAAAAACTCATTCAGACAGTGGGATGTCATTTTTTATTGCTCTATTGTGCTTCTCTCGCTGAGTTATGCGCAGTGTGAGCAGAAAGGGTGAACTTGAGTGGAATTGTTATTTTCTGCTGAAATACATGAGGGAAACATCTCTCCTGTTGTTCCTCAGTACATTGTAGGTTCCCCCATAAGGAAATAGTTGAATTCTCAATTTAACATGAAAACTCATTCAGACAGTGGGATGTCATTTTTTATTGCTCTATTGTGCTTCTCTCGCTGAGTTATGCGCAGTGTGAGCAGAAAGGGTGAACTTGAGTGGAATTGTTATTTTCTGCTGAAATACATGAGGGAAACATCTCTCCTGCTATTCCTGAGTACATTGTAGGTCCCCCCATAAGGAAATAGTTGAATTCTCAATTTAACATAAAAACTCATTCAGACAGTGGGATGTCATTTTTTATTGCTCTATTGTGCTTCTCTCGCTGAGTTATGCGCAGTGTGAGCAGAAAGGGTGAACTTGAGTTGAATTGTTATTTTCTGCTGAAATGCATGAGGGAAACATCTCTCCTGTTGTTCCTCAGTACATTGTAGGGTCCCCCATAAGGAAATAGTTGATTTTACAATTTAACATGAAAACTCATTCAGACAGTGGGATGTCATTTTTTATTGCTCTATTGTGCTTCTCTCGCTGAGTTATGCGCAGTGTGAGCAGAAAGGGTGAACTTGAGTGGAATTGTTATTTTCTGCTGAAATACATGAGGGAAACATCTCTCCTGTTGTTCCTCAGTACATTGTAGGTTCCCCCATAAGGAAATAGTTGATTTTACAATTTAACATGAAAACTCATTCAGACAGTGGGATGTCATTTTTTATTGCTCTATTGTGCTTCTCTCGCTGAGTTATGCGCAGTGTGAGCAGAAAGGGTGAACTTGAGTGGAATTGTTATTTTCTGCTGAAATACATGAGGGAAACATCTCTCCTGTTATTCCTGAGTACATTGTAGGTCCCCCCATAAGGAAATAGTTGAATTCTCAATTTAACATAAAAACTCATTCAGACAGTGGGATGTCATTTTTTATTGCGCTATTGTGCTTCTCTCGCTGAGTTATGCGCAGTGTGAGCAGAAAGGGTGAACTTGAGTGGAATTGTTATTTTCTGCTGAAATACATGAGGGAAACATCTCTCCTGTTATTCCTGAGTACATTGTAGGTACCCCCATAAGGAAATAGTTGAATTCTCAATTTAACATAAAAACTCATTCAGACAGTGGGATGTCATTTTTTTATTGCTCTATTGTGCTTCTCTCACTGAGTTATGCGCAGTGTGAGCAAAAAGGGTGAACTTGAGTGGAATTGTTATTTTCTGCTGAAATACATGAGGGAAACATCTCTCCTGTTGTTCCTCAGTACATTGTAGGTTCCCCCATAAGGAAATAGTTGAATTCTCAATTTAACATGAAAACTCATTCAGACAGTGGGATGTCATTTTTTATTGCTCTATTGTGCTTCTCTCGCTGAGTTATGCGCAGTGTGAGCAGAAAGGGTGAACTTGAGTGGAATTGTTATTTTCTGCTGAAATACATGAGGGAAACATATCTCCTGTTGTTCCTGAGTACATTGTAGGTCCCCCCATAAGGAAATAGTTGAATTCTCAATTTAACATGAAAACTCATTCAGACAGTGGGATGTCATTTTTTATTGCTCTATTGTGCTTCTCTCGCTGAGTTATGCGCAGTGTGAGCAGAAAGGGTGAACTTGAGTGGAATTGTTATTTTCTGCTGAAATACATGAGGGAAACATCTCTCCTGTTATTCCTGAGTACATTGTAGGTCCCCCCATAAGGAAATAGTTGAATTCTCAATTTAACATAAAAACTCATTCAGACAGTGGGATGTCATTTTTTATTGCTCTATTGTGCTTCTCTCGCTGAGTTATGCGCAGTGTGAGCAGAAAGGGTGAACTTGAGTGGAATTGTTATTTTCTGCTGAAATACATGAGGGAAACATCTCTCCTGATGTTCCTCAGTACATTGTAGGGTCCCCCATAAGGAAATAGTTGATTTTACAATTTAACATGAAAACTCATTCAGACAGTGGGATGTCATTTTTTATTGCTCTATTGTGCTTCTCTCGCTGAGTTATGCGCAGTGTGAGCAGAAAGGGTGAACTTGAGTGGAATTGTTATTTTCTGCTGAAATACATGAGGGAAACATCTCTCCTGTTATTCCTGAGTACATTGTAGGTCCCCCCATAAGGAAATAGTTGAATTCTCAATTTAACATAAAAACTCATTCAGACAGTGGGATGTCATTTTTTATTGCGCTATTGTGCTTCTCTCGCTGAGTTATGCGCAGTGTGAGCAGAAAGGGTGAACTTGAGTGGAATTGTTATTTTCTGCTGAAATACATGAGGGAAACATCTCTCCTGATGTTCCTCAGTACATTGTAGGGTCCCCCATAAGGAAATAGTTGATTTTACAATTTAACATGAAAACTCATTCAGACAGTGGGATGTCATTTTTTATTGCTCTATTGTGCTTCTCTCGCTGAGTTATGCGCAGTGTGAGCAGAAAGGGTGAACTTGAGTGGAATTGTTATTTTCTGCTGAAATACATGAGGGAAACATCTCTCCTGTTATTCCTGAGTACATTGTAGGTCCCCCCATAAGGAAATAGTTGAATTCTCAATTTAACATAAAAACTCATTCAGACAGTGGGATGTTATTTTTTATTGCTCTATTGTGCTTCTCTCGCTGAGTTATGCGCAGTGTGAGCAGAAAGGGTGAACTTGAGTGGAATTGTTATTTTCTGCTGAAATACATGAGGGAAACATCTCTCCTGTTATTCCTCAGTACATTGTAGGTTCCCCCATAAGGAAATAGTTGAATTCTCAATTTAACATGAAAACTCATTCAGACAGTGGGATGTCATTTTTTATTGCTCTATTGTGCTTCTCTCGCTGAGTTATGCGCAGTGTGAGCAGAAAGGGTGAACTTGAGTGGAATTGTTATTTTCTGCTGAAATACATGAGGGAAACATCTCTCCTGTTATTCCTGAGTACATTGTAGGTACCCCCATAAGGAAATAGTTGAATTCTCAATTTAACATGAAAACTCATTCAGGCAGTGGGATGTCATTTTTTATTGCTCTATTGTGCTTCTCTCGCTGAGTTATGCGCAGTGTGAGCAGAAAGGGTGAACTTGAGTGGAATTGTTATTTTCTGCTGAAATACATGAGGGAAACATCTCTCCTGTTATTCCTGAGTACATTGTAGGTCCCCCCATAAGGAAATAGTTGAATTCTCAATTTAACATAAAAACTCATTCAGACAGTGGGATGTCATTTTTTATTGCTCTATTGTGCTTCTCTCGCTGAGTTATGCGCAGTGTGAGCAGAAAGGGTGAACTTGAGTGGAATTGTTATTTTCTGCTGAAATACATGAGGGAAACATCTCTCCTGTTGTTCCTCAGTACATTGTAGGTTCCCCCATAAGGAAATAGTTGAATTCTCAATTTAACATGAAAACTCATTCAGACAGTGGGATGTCATTTTTTATTGCTCTATTGTGCTTCTCTCGCTGAGTTATGCGCAGTGTGAGCAGAAAGGGTGAACTTGAGTGGAATTGTTATTTTCTGCTGAAATACATGAGGGAAACATCTCTCCTGTTGTTCCTCAGTACATTGTAGGGTCCCCCATAAGGAAATAGTTGATTTTACAATTTAACATAAAAACTCATTCAGACAGTGGGATGTCATTTTTTATTGCTCTATTGTGCTTCTCTCGCTGAGTTATGCGCAGTGTGAGCAGAAAGGGTGAACTTGAGTGGAATTGTTATTTTCTGCTGAAATACATGAGGGAAACATCTCTCCTGTTGTTCCTCAGTACATTGTAGGTTCCCCCATAAGGAAATAGTTGAATTCTCAATTTAACATGAAAACTCATTCAGACAGTGGGATGTCATTTTTTATTGCTCTATTGTGCTTCTCTCGCTGAGTTATGCGCAGTGTGAGCAGAAAGGGTGAACTTGAGTGGAATTGTTATTTTCTGCTGAAATACATGAGGGAAACATCTCTCCTGTTATTCCTGAGTACATTGTAGGTCCCCCCATAAGGAAATAGTTGAATTCTCAATTTAACATAAAAACTCATTCAGACAGTGGGATGTCATTTTTTATTGCTCTATTGTGCTTCTCTCGCTGAGTTATGCGCAGTGTGAGCAGAAAGGGTGAACTTGAGTGGAATTGTTATTTTCTGCTGAAATACATGAGGGAAACATCTCTCCTGTTGTTCCTCAGTACATTGTAGGTTTCCCCATAAGGAAATAGTTGAATTCTCAATTTAACATGAAAACTCATTCAGACAGTGGGATGTCATTTTTTATTGCTCTATTGTGCTTCTCTCGCTGAGTTATGCGCAGTGTGAGCAGAAAGGGTGAACTTGAGTGGAATTGTTATTTTCTGCTGAAATACATGAGGGAAACATCTCTCCTGTTATTCCTGAGTACATTGTAGGTCCCCCCATAAGGAAATAGTTGAATTCTCAATTTAACATAAAAACTCATTCAGACAGTGGGATGTCATTTTTTATTGCTCTATTGTGCTTCTCTCGCTGAGTTATGCGCAGTGTGAGCAGAAAGGGTGAACTTGAGTGGAATTGTTATTTTCTGCTGAAATACATGAGGGAAACATCTCTCCTGATGTTCCTCAGTACATTGTAGGGTCCCCCATAAGGAAATAGTTGATTTTACAATTTAACATGAAAACTCATTCAGACAGTGGGATGTCATTTTTTATTGCTCTATTGTGCTTCTCTCGCTGAGTTATGCGCAGTGTGAGCAGAAAGGGTGAACTTGAGTGGAATTGTTATTTTCTGCTGAAATACATGAGGGAAACATCTCTCCTGTTGTTCCTCACTACATTGTAGGTTCCCCCATAAGGAAATAGTTGAAATCTTTTTTTTGAAGGAGCAGCAGTGATATCTGTGCTGACTTACTCTGAAATAACTCTTTTTCTCCTGTTTCTGAGTTGAATTAAAGTCTCTATGCAAGAAAACAGAGCTGCACACAGCTTTACACTTGAATACTCATTCATACTCATTAGCCTGGAGGAATAAACAAAGCAAAACAAAGATTCAAATGAGACTGACAATAGAGGAACAACAGGAAAGATGTTTTCCTTATTTTTTTCAGCAGAGAATTACAATTCCATTCAAGTTCACCTTTTATGCTCGCAATGAGCATAAAGCACTTGTTTTCTTTCACAAATTCCTGAATTCACTAATTCAGTGCCCCCACTCCCCCCACACACATTGATTAAAGCAGATAACTATTGAAATATATATATATATATATATATATATATATATATATATATATATATATATATATATATATATATATATTTTTTTTTTTTTTTTTTTTTTTTTTAATAAAATTATTCCAGTTATTGATGAAACAATTTCTCTCTTGTTTCAGTGGTGTCGATTCATTTACATGGTTGATTTGTTCTTATGCGTTTGGTGATGTGCAGTGGCACCATTACGCCTGTGGGTGGAGACACAGACCGTATGATGAATATCAGGTGACGATCGTTCACAGTCGACTCTCTGTTGGTCTGAGATTGAGGGGCACTGTGCGTATTCCGTTGCTTGATGAACACTGACCTGGTGTATTGTCAGTTTCATTTGAATCTTTGTTTTGCTATGTTTATTCCTCCAGGCTCATGTGTATGAATGAGTGTTCAAGTGTAAAGCTGTGTGCAGCTCTGTGCAGCTGTTGTCTTGCATGGAGACTTTCATTCAGCTCAGAAACAGGAGAAACAGAGTTCTTTCAGAGTAAGTCAGCACAGATATCACAGCTGCTCCTTCAAAAAAAAGACAACATCTCAACTTGTTGAGATAAGGCCCATAACCACAATAAAAGAAGAAATCCAAGTGGTTGAATGAGTTTTCTTTTCAAAATCTGTATGCGACTGTTTACTTTCATAGATGTCTTGATTCAGCTGAGGAACAAAAGAGAAAAAAAAAATCCAACCTGTTATTCCACACAGAATACAATTTGCTCAATAAAAAATGCTGCTGCTTGAAGAAAAAAGACATCAAAGTGATGGAATGCGTGTTGAAACATTTGCAAAAGCTTTGAAGTCTGAAGTTGTGTTTGTAAACAGACTTTTAGGTCTGATGATCAAAGCCGTTCAAACGCTTTGAAGTCTGAAGTTGTTTGTAAACAGACTTGTAAGTCTGATTACAAACCAATTAAAGTGCTTCAGCAGCTACTGGCGTTGCTGATGCTGCTTCTGCTGCTTGAATAACACTCAATTTACTGGGGAACATTAAAAAAGATATAAAAAAAAAACTCTTTATGAACACAGGAGGAGCAGAAAATATTTTTTCACGCCATGACTGATGACAGACCTCTGTTTATTCCTTCAGGCTCATGTGTATGAATGAGTGTTCAAGTGTAAAGCTGTGTGCAGCTGTGTGCAGCTGTTGTCTTGCATGGAGACTTTCATTCAGCTCAGAAACAGGAGAAACAGAGTTCTTTCAGAGTAAGTCAGCACAGATATCACAGCTGCTCCTTCAAAAAAAAAGACAACATCTCAACTTGTTGAGATAAGGCCCATAACCACAATAAAAAAAAGAAATCCAAATGGTTGAATGAGTTTTCTTTTCAAAATCTTTATGCGACTGTTTACTTTCATAGTTGTCTTGATTCAGCTGAGGAACAAGAGAGAAAAAAAAATCCAACCTGTTATTCCACACAGAATACAATTTGCTCAATAAAAAATGCTGCTGCTTGAAGAAAACAGACATCAAAGTGATGGAATGCGTGTTGAAACATTTTCAAAAACTTTGAAGTCTGAAGTTGTTTGTAAACAGACTTTTAGGTCTGATGATCAAAGCCGTTCAAACGCTTTGAAGTCTGAAGTTGTTTGTAAACAGACTTATAAGTCTGATTACAAACCAATTAAAGTACTTCAGCAGCTGCTGGTGTTGCTGATGCTGCTTCTGCTGCTTGAATAACACTCAATTTACTGGGGAACATTAAAAAAGATATAAAAAAAAAAACTCTTTATGAACACAGGAGGAGCAGAAAATATTTTTTCACGCCATGACTGATGACAGACCTCTGTTTATTCCTTCAGGCTCATGTGTATGAATGAGTGTTCAAGTGTAAAGCTGTGTGCAGCTGTGTGCAGCTGTTGTCTTGCATGGAGACTTTCAATTCAGATCAGAAACAGGAGAAACAGAATTCTTTCAGAGTAAGTCAGCACAGATATCACTGCTGCTCCTTTAAAAAAAAAAAAAAAAAAAAAACTCTCAAATCGTTGAGATAAGGCCAATAAACACCATAAAGAATGACATCCTGACGTCTGAATGAGTTTTCATGTTAAATTCAGAATTCACCTTTTTCCTTGTTGGGGAACCTAAAATGTACTGAGGAACAACATGAGAGATGTTTCCCTCATGTATTCCAGCAGAGAATAACAACTCCATCCCTACCCTAACCCTACTTTCAGCCTTATCCTTAACCCTCATTCAATGCAAGTCTATGGGTTGACATTTCAACTTTGTCCTAGAGACATGGGGCCACTTGCTTTTTCATCAAGAGCCCCCAAAGAAGCGCACACGCCGAATTTGGGTCTTCTAGTACTTGAGGAACGCAGAAACCCTAACCCTAATTTCAACTAACCCTAACCCTAACCCTAGTTTCAGCCTTAACGTTAACCCTCATTCAATGCAAGTCTATGGGGTGAAATTTCAACTTTGTCCTAGAGACATGGGACCATTTGCTTTTTCATCAGGAGCCCCCAAGAAGTGTCCACGCAAAATTTGGGGTTTCTAATACTTGAGGAAGGCAGAAACCCTAACCCTAATTTCAACTAACCCTAACCCTAACCCTAGTTTCAGCCTTAACGTTAACCCTAATTCAATGCAAGTCTATGGGGTGAAATTTCAACTTTGTCCTAGAGACATGGGGCCACTTGCTATTTCATCAAGAGCCCCAAAGAAGCGCCCACGCCAAATTTGGGGTTTCTAATACTTGAGGAACGCAGAAACCCTAACCCTAATTTCAGCTAACCCTAACCCTAACCCTAGTTTCAGCCTTATCGTTAACCCTAATTCAATTCAAGTCTGATGGGGTGAAAACTCATTCAGACAGTGGGATGTCATTTTTTATTGCTCTATTGTGCTTCTCTCGCTGAGTTATACGCAGTGTGAGCAGAAAGGGTGAACTTGAGTGGAATTGTTATTTTCTGCTGAAATACATGAGGGAAACATCTCTCCTGTTGTTCCTCAGTACATTGTAGGGTCCCCCATAAGGAAATAGTTGAATTCTCAATTTAACATAAAAACTCATTCAGACAGTGGGATGTCATTTTTTATTGCTCTATTGTGCTTCTCTCGCTGAGTTATGCGCAGTGTGAGCAGAAAGGGTGAACTTGAGTGGAATTGTTATTTTCTGCTGAAATACATGAGGGAAACATCTCTCCTGTTGTTCCTCAGTACATTGTAGGTTCCCCCATAAGGAAATAGTTGAATTCTCAATTTAACATGAAAACTCATTCAGACAGTGGGATGTCATTTTTTATTGCTCTATTGTGCTTCTCTCGCTGAGTTATGCGCAGTGTGAGCAGAAAGGGTGAACTTGAGTGGAATTGTTATTTTCTGCTGAAATACATGAGGGAAACATCTCTCCTGTTATTCCTGAGTACATTGTAGGTCCCCCCATAAGGAAATAGTTGAATTCTCAATTTAACATAAAAACTCATTCAGACAGTGGGATGTCATTTTTTATTGCTCTATTGTGCTTCTCTCGCTGAGTTATGCGCAGTGTGAGCAGAAAGGGTGAACTTGAGTGGAATTGTTATTTTCTGCTGAAATACATGAGGGAAACATCTCTCCTGTTGTTCCTCAGTACATTGTAGGGTCCCCCATAAGGAAATAGTTGATTTTACAATTTAACATGAAAACTCATTCAGACAGTGGGATGTCATTTTTTATTGCTCTATTGTGCTTCTCTCGCTGAGTTATGCGCAGTGTGAGCAGAAAGGGTGAACTTGAGTGGAATTGTTATTTTCTGCTGAAATACATGAGGGAAACATCTCTCCTGTTATTCCTGAGTACATTGTAGGTCCCCCCATAAGGAAATAGTTGAATTCTCAATTTAACATAAAAACTCATTCAGACAGTGGGATGTCATTTTTTATTGCGCTATTGTGCTTCTCTCGCTGAGTTATGCGCAGTGTGAGCAGAAAGGGTGAACTTGAGTGGAATTGTTATTTTCTGCTGAAATACATGAGGGAAACATCTCTCCTGTTGTTCCTCAGTACATTGTAGGTTCCCCCATAAGGAAATAGTTGAATTCTCAATTTAACATGAAAACTCATTCAGACAGTGGGATGTCATTTTTTATTGCTCTATTGTGCTTCTCTCGCTGAGTTATGCGCAGTGTGAGCAGAAAGGGTGAACTTGAGTGGAATTGTTATTTTCTGCTGAAATACATGAGGGAAACATCTCTCCTGTTATTCCTGAGTACATTGTAGGTCCCCCCATAAGGAAATAGTTGAATTCTCAATTTAACATAAAAACTCATTCAGACAGTGGGATGTCATTTTTTATTGCTCTATTGTGCTTCTCTCGCTGAGTTATGCGCAGTGTGAGCAGAAAGGGTGAACTTGAGTGGAATTGTTATTTTCTGCTGAAATACATGAGGGAAACATCTCTCCTGTTGTTCCTCAGTACATTGTAGGTCCCCCCATAAGGAAATAGTTGAATTCTCAATTTAACATGAAAACTCATTCAGACAGTGGGATGTCATTTTTTATTGCTCTATTGTGCTTCTCTCGCTGAGTTATGCGCAGTGTGAGCAGAAAGGGTGAACTTGAGTGGAATTGTTATTTTCTGCTGAAATACATGAGGGAAACATCTCTCCTGTTATTCCTGAGTACATTGTAGGTCCCCCCATAAGGAAATAGTTGAATTCTCAATTTAACATAAAAACTCATTCAGACAGTGGGATGTCATTTTTTATTGCTCTATTGTGCTTCTCTCGCTGAGTTATGCGCAGTGTGAGCAGAAAGGGTGAACTTGAGTGGAATTGTTATTTTCTGCTGAAATACATGAGGGAAACATCTCTCCTGTTGTTCCTCAGTACATTGTAAGTTCCCCCATAAGGAAATAGTTGAATTCTCAATTTAACATGAAAACTCATTCAGACAGTGGGATGTCATTTTTTATTGCTCTATTGTGCTTCTCTCGCTGAGTTATGCGCAGTGTGAGCAGAAAGGGTGAACTTGAGTGGAATTGTTATTTTCTGCTGAAATACATGAGGGAAACATCTCTCCTGTTATTCCTGAGTACATTGTAGGTCCCCCCATAAGGAAATAGTTGAATTCTCAATTTAACATAAAAACTCATTCAGACAGTGGGATGTCATTTTTTATTGCTCTATTGTGCTTCTCTCGCTGAGTTATGCGCAGTGTGAGCAGAAAGGGTGAACTTGAGTGGAATTGTTATTTTCTGCTGAAATACATGAGGGAAACATCTCTCCTGTTGTTCCTCAGTACATTGTAGGGTCCCCCATAAGGAAATAGTTGATTTTACAATTTAACATGAAAACTCATTCAGACAGTGGGATGTCATTTTTTATTGCTCTATTGTGCTTCTCTCGCTGAGTTATGCGCAGTGTGAGCAGAAAGGGTGAACTTGAGTGGAATTGTTATTTTCTGCTGAAATACATGAGGGAAACATCTCTCCTGTTATTCCTGAGTACATTGTAGGTCCCCCCATAAGGAAATAGTTGAATTCTCAATTTAACATAAAAACTCATTCAGACAGTGGGATGTCATTTTTTATTGCGCTATTGTGCTTCTCTCGCTGAGTTATGCGCAGTGTGAGCAGAAAGGGTGAACTTGAGTGGAATTGTTATTTTCTGCTGAAATACATGAGGGAAACATCTCTCCTGTTATTCCTGAGTACATTGTAGGTCCCCCCATAAGGAAATAGTTGAATTCTCAATTTAACATGAAAACTCATTCAGACAGTGGGATGTCATTTTTTATTGCTCTATTGTGCTTCTCTCGCTGAGTTATGCGCAGTGTGAGCAGAAAGGGTGAACTTGAGTGGAATTGTTATTTTCTGCTGAAATACATGAGGGAAACATCTCTCCTGTTGTTCCTCACTACATTGTAGGTTCCCCCATAAGGAAATAGTTGAAATCTTTTTTTTGAAGGAGCAGCAGTGATATCATTGCTGACTTACTCTGAAATAACTCTTTTTCTCCTGTTTCTGAGCTGAATTAAAGTCTCTATGCAAGACAACAGCTGCACAGAGCTGCACACAGCTTTACACTTGAATACTCATTCATACTCATCAGCCTGGAGGAATAAACAAAGCAAAACAAAGATTCAAATGAGACTGACAATAGAGGAACAACAGGAAAGATTTTTTCCTTATTTTTTTCAGCAGAGAATTACAATTCCATTCAAGTTCACCTTTTATGCTCGCAATGAGCATAAAGCACTTGTTTTCTTTCACAAATTCCTGAATTCACTAATTCAGTGCCCCCACTCCCCCCACACACATTGATTAAAGCAGATAACTATTGAAATATATGTATATATATATATATATATATATATACATATATATATATATATATATATATATATATATATATATATATATATTTTTTTTTTTTAATAAAATTATTCCAGTTATTGATGAAACAATTTCTCTCTTGTTTCAGTGGTGTCGATTCATTTACATGGTTGATTTGTTCTTATGCGTTTGGTGATGTGCAGTGGCACCATTACGCCTGTGGGTGGAGACACAGACCGTATGATGAATATCAGGTGACGATCGTTCACAGTCGACTCTCTGTTGGTCTGAGATTGAGGGGCACTGTGCGTATTCCGTTGCTTGATGAACACTGACCTGGTGTATTGTCAGTTTCATTTGAATCTTTGTTTTGCTATGTTTATTCCTCCAGGCTCATGTGTATGAATGAGTGTTCAAGTGTAAAGCTGTGTGCAGCTCTGTGCAGCTGTTGTCTTGCATGGAGACTTTCATTCAGCTCAGAAACAGGAGAAACAGAGTTCTTTCAGAGTAAGTCAGCACAGATATCACAGCTGCTCCTTCAAAAAAAAGACAACATCTCAACTTGTTGAGATAAGGCCCATAACCACAATAAAAGAAGAAATCCAAGTGGTTGAATGAGTTTTCTTTTCAAAATCTGTATGCGACTGTTTACTTTCATAGATGTCTTGATTCAGCTGAGGAACAAAAGAGAAAAAAAAATCCAACCTGTTATTCCACACAGAATACAATTTGCTCAATAAAAAATGCTGCTGCTTGAAGAAAACAGACATCAAAGTGATGGAATGCGTATTGAAACATTTGCAAAAGCTTTGAAGTCTGAAGTTGTGTTTGTAAACAGACTTTTAGGTCTGATGATCAAAGCCGTTCAAACGCTTTGAAGTCTGAAGTTGTTTGTAAACAGACTTGTAAGTCTGATTACAAACCAATTAAAGTGCTTCAGCAGCTGCTGGCGTTGCTGATGCTGCTTCTGCTGCTTGAATAACACTCAATTTACTGGGGAACATTAAAAAAGATATAAAACAAAAGCTCTTTATGAACACAGGAGGAGCAGAAAATATTTTTTCACGACATGACTGATGACAGACCTCTGTTTATTCCTTCAGGCTCATGTGTATGAATGAGTGTTCAAGTGTAAAGCTGTGTGCAGCTGTGTGCAGCTGTTGTCTTGCATGGAGAGTTTCATTCAGCTCAGAAACAGGAGAAACAGAGTTCTTTCAGAGTAAGTCAGCACAGATATCACAGCTGCTCCTTCAACAAAAAAGACAACATCTCAACTTGTTGAGATAAGGCCCATAACCACAATAAAAGAAGAAATCCAAGTGGTTGAATGAGTTTTCTTTTCAAAATCTGTATGCAACTGTTTACTTTCATAGATGTCTTGATTCAGCTGAGGAACAAAAGAGAAAAAAAAATCCAACCAGTTATTCCACACAGAATACAATTTGCTCAATAAAAAATGCTGCTGATTGAAGAAAATAGACATCAAAGTGATGGAATGCGTGTTGAAACATTTTCAAAAACTTTGAAGTCTGAAGTTTTTTGTAAACAGACTTTTAGGTCTGATGATCAAAGCCGTTCAAACGCTTTGAAGTCTGAAGTTGTTTGTAAACAGACTTTTAGGTCTGATGATCAAAGCCGTTCAAACGCTTTGAAGTCTGAAGTTGTTTGTAAACAGACTTGTAAGTCTGATTACAAACCAATTAAAGTGCTTCAGCAGCTGCTGGCGTTGCTGATGCTGCTTCTGCTGCTTGAATAACACTCAATTTACTGGGGAACATTAAAAAAGATATAAAAAAAAACTCTTTATGAACACAGGGGGAGCAGAAAATATTTTTTCACGCCATGACTGTTGATAGACCTCTGTTTATTCCTTCAGGCTGATGTGTATGAATGAGTGTTCAAGTGTAAAGCTGTGTGCAGCTGTGTGCAGCTGTTGTCTTGCATGGAGACTTTCATTCAGCTCAGAAACAGGAGAAACAGAGTTCTTTCAGAGTAAGTCAGCACAGATATCACAGCTGCTCCTTCAACAAAAAAGAAAACATCTCAACTTGTTGAGATAAGGCCCATAACCACAATAAAAGAAGAAATCCAAGTGGTTGAATGAGTTTTCTTTTCAAAATTTGAATGCGACTGTTTACTTTCATAGATGTCTTGATTCAGCTGAGGAACAAGAGAGAAAAAAAAATCCAACCTGTTATTCCACACAGAATACAATTTGCTCAATAAAAAATGCTGCTGCTTGAAGAAAACAGACATCAAAGTGATGGAATGTGTGTGCAAACATTTTCAAAAACTTTGAAGTCTGAAGTTGTTTGTAAACAGATTTTTAGGTCTGATGATCAAAGCCGTTCAAACGCTTTGAAGTCTGAAGTTGTTTGTAAACAGACTTGTAAGTCTGATTACAAACCAATTAAAGTGCTTCAGCAGCTACTGGCGTTGCTGATGCTGCTTCTGCTGCTTGAATAACACTCAATTTACTGGGGAACATTAAAAAAGATATAAAAAAAAAACTCTTTATGAACACAGGAGGAGCAGAAAATATTTTTTCACGCCATGACTGATGACAGACCTCTGTTTATTCCTTCAGGCTCATGTGTATGAATGAGTGTTCAAGTGTAAAGCTGTGTGCAGCTGTGTGCAGCTGTTGTCTTGCATGGAGAGTTTCATTCAGCTCAGAAACAGGAGAAACAGAATTCTTTCAGAGTAAGTCAGCACAGATATCACAGCTGCTCCTTTAAAAAAAAAAAAAAAACAATCTCTCAAATCGTTGAGATAAGGCCAATAAACACCATAAAAATGACATCCTGACGTCTGAATGAGTTTTCATGTTAAATTCAGAATTCACCTTTTTCCTTGTTGGGGAACCTAAAATGTACTGAGGAACAACATGAGAGATGTTTCCCTCATGTATTCCAGCAGAGAATAACAACTCCATCTCTACCCTAACCCTAGTTTCAGCCTTATCCTTAACCCTCATTCAATGCAAGTCTATGGGTTGACATTTCAACTTTGTCCTAGAGACATGGGGGAACTTGTTATTTCATCAAGAGCCCGAAAGAAGCGCCCACGCCAAATTTGGGGTTTCTAATACTTGAGGAACGCAGAAACCCTAACCCTAATTTCAGCTAACTCTAACCCTAACCCTAGTTTCAGCCTTATCGTTAACCCTAATTCAATTCAAGTCTGATGGGGTGAAAACTCATTCAGACAGTGGGATGTCATTTTTTATTGCTCTATTGTGCTTCTCTCGCTGAGTTATGCGCAGTGTGAGCAGAAAGGGTGAACTTGAGTGGAATTGTTATTTTCTGCTGAAATACATGAGGGAAACATCTCTCCTGTTGTTCCTCAGTACATTGTAGGTTCCCCCATAAGGAAATAGTTGAATTCTCAATTTAACATGAAAACTCATTCAGACAGTGGGATGTCATTTTTTATTGCTCTATTGTGCTTCTCTCGCTGAGTTATGCGCAGTGTGAGCAGAAAGGGTGAACTTGAGTGGAATTGTTATTTTCTGCTGAAATACATGAGGGAAACATCTCTCCTGTTATTCCTGAGTACATTGTAGGTCCCCCCATAAGGAAATAGTTGAATTCTCAATTTAACATAAAAACTCATTCAGACAGTGGGATGTCATTTTTTATTGCTCTATTGTGCTTCTCTCGCTGAGTTATGCGCAGTGTGAGCAGAAAGGGTGAACTTGAGTGGAATTGTTATTTTCTGCTGAAATACATGAGGGAAACATCTCTCCTGTTGTTCCTCAGTACATTGTAGGTTCCCCCATAAGGAAATAGTTGAATTCTCAATTTAACATAAAAACTCATTCAGACAGTGGGATGTCATTTTTTATTGCTCTATTGTGCTTCTCTCGCTGAGTTATGCGCAGTGTGAGCAGAAAGGGTGAACTTGAGTGGAATTGTTATTTTCTGCTGAAATACATGAGGGAAACATCTCTCCTGTTGTTCCTCAGTACATTGTAGGTTCCCCCATAAGGAAATAGTTGAATTCTCAATTTAACATGAAAACTCATTCAGACAGTGGGATGTCATTTTTTATTGCTCTATTGTGCTTCTCTCGCTGAGTTATGCGCAGTGTGAGCAGAAAGGGTGAACTTGAGTGGAATTGTTATTTTCTGCTGAAATACATGAGGGAAACATCTCTCCTGTTATTCCTGAGTACATTGTAGGTACCCCCATAAGGAAATAGTTGAATTCTCAATTTAACATAAAAACTCATTCAGACAGTGGGATGTCATTTTTTATTGCTCTATTGTGCTTCTCTCGCTGAGTTATGCGCAGTGTGAGCAGAAAGGGTGAACTTGAGTGGAATTGTTATTTTCTGCTGAAATACATGAGGGAAACATCTCTCCTGTTGTTCCTCAGTACATTGTAGGTTCCCCCATAAGGAAATAGTTGAATTCTCAATTTAACATGAAAACTCATTCAGACAGTGGGATGTCATTTTTTATTGCTCTATTGTGCTTCTCTCGCTGAGTTATGCGCAGTGTGAGCAGAAATGGTGAACTTGAGTGGAATTGTTATTTTCTGCTGAAATACATGAGGGAAACATCTCTCCTGTTGTTCCTCAGTACATTGTAGGTTCCCCCATAAGGAAATAGTTGAATTCTCAATTTAACATGAAAACTCATTCAGACAGTGGGATGTCATTTTTTATTGCTCTATTGTGCTTCTCTCGCTGAGTTATGCGCAGTGTGAGCAGAAAGGGTGAACTTGAGTGGAATTGTTATTTTCTGCTGAAATACATGAGGGAAACATCTCTCCTGTTATTCCTGAGTACATTGTAGGTCCCCCCATAAGGAAATAGTTGAATTCTCAATTTAACATAAAAACTCATTCAGACAGTGGGATGTCATTTTTTATTGCTCTATTGTGCTTCTCTCGCTGAGTTATGCGCAGTGTGAGCAGAAAGGGTGAACTTGAGTGGAATTGTTATTTTCTGCTGAAATACATGAGGGAAACATCTCTTCTGTTGTTCCTCAGTACATTGTAGGGTCCCCCATAAGGAAATAGTTGATTTTACAATTTAACATGAAAACTCATTCAGACAGTGGGATGTCATTTTTTATTGCTCTATTGTGCTTCTCTCGCTGAGTTATGCGCAGTGTGAGCAGAAAGGGTGAACCTGAGTGGAATTGTTATTTTCTGCTGAAATACATGAGGGAAACATCTCTCCTGTTGTTCCTCAGTACATTGTAGGGTCCCCCATAAGGAAATAGTTGAATTCTCAATTTAACATAAAAACTCATTCAGACAGTGGGATGTCATTTTTTATTGCTCTATTGTGCTTCTCTCGCTGAGTTATGCGCAGTGTGAGCAGAAAGGGTGAACTTGAGTGGAATTGTTATTTTCTGCTGAAATACATGAGGGAAACATCTCTCCTGTTGTTCCTCAGTACATTGTAGGTTCCCCCATAAGGAAATAGTTGAATTCTCAATTTAACATGAAAACTCATTCAGACAGTGGGATGTCATTTTTTATTGCTCTATTGTGCTTCTCTCGCTGAGTTATGCGCAGTGTGAGCAGAAAGGGTGAACTTGAGTGGAATTGTTATTTTCTGCTGAAATACATGAGGGAAACATCTCTCCTGTTGTTCCTCACTACATTGTAGGTTCCCCCATAAGGAAATAGTTGAAATCTTTTTTTTGAAGGAGCAGCAGTGATATCATTGCTGACTTACTCTGAAATAACTCTTTTTCTCCTGTTTCTGAGCTGAATTAAAGTCTCTATGCAAGACAACAGCTGCACAGAGCTGCACACAGCTTTACACTTGAATACTCATTCATACTCATCAGCCTGGAGGAATAAACAAAGCAAAACAAAGATTCAAATGAGACTGACAATAGAGGAACAACAGGAAAGATTTTTTCCTTATTTTTTTCAGCAGAGAATTACAATTCCATTCAAGTTCACCTTTTATGCTCGCAATGAGCATAAAGCACTTGTTTTCTTTCACAAATTCCTGAATTCACTAATTCAGTGCCCCCACTCCCCCCACACACATTGATTAAAGCAGATAACTATTGAAATATATATATATATATATATATATATATATATATATATATATATATATATATATATATATATATATATATATTTTTTTTTTTTTTTTTAATAAAATTATTCCAGTTATTGATGAAACAATTTCTCTCTTGTTTCAGTGGTGTCGATTCATTTACATGGTTGATTTGTTCTTATGCGTTTGGTGATGTGCAGTGGCACCATTACGCCTGTGGGTGGAGACACAGACCGTATGATGAATATCAGGTGACGATCGTTCACAGTCGACTCTCTGTTGGTCTGAGATTGAGGGGCACTGTGCGTATTCCGTTGCTTGATGAACACTGACCTGGTGTATTGTCAGTTTCATTTGAATCTTTGTTTTGCTATGTTTATTCCTCCAGGCTCATGTGTATGAATGAGTGTTCAAGTGTAAAGCTGTGTGCAGCTCTGTGCAGCTGTTGTCTTGCATGGAGACTTTCATTCAGCTCAGAAACAGGAGAAACAGAGTTCTTTCAGAGTAAGTCAGCACAGATATCACAGCTGCTCCTTCAAAAAAAAGACAACATCTCAACTTGTTGAGATAAGGCCCATAACCACAATAAAAGAAGAAATCCAAGTGGTTGAATGAGTTTTCTTTTCAAAATCTGTATGCGACTGTTTACTTTCATAGATGTCTTGATTCAGCTGAGGAACAAAAGAGAAAAAAAAAATCCAACCTGTTATTCCACACAGAATACAATTTGCTCAATAAAAAATGCTGCTGCTTGAAGAAAAAAGACATCAAAGTGATGGAATGCGTGTTGAAACATTTGCAAAAGCTTTGAAGTCTGAAGTTGTGTTTGTAAACAGACTTTTAGGTCTGATGATCAAAGCCGTTCAAACGCTTTGAAGTCTGAAGTTGTTTGTAAACAGACTTGTAAGTCTGATTACAAACCAATTAAAGTGCTTCAGCAGCTACTGGCGTTGCTGATGCTGCTTCTGCTGCTTGAATAACACTCAATTTACTGGGGAACATTAAAAAAGATATAAAAAAAAAACTCTTTATGAACACAGGAGGAGCAGAAAATATTTTTTCACGCCATGACTGATGACAGACCTCTGTTTATTCCTTCAGGCTCATGTGTATGAATGAGTGTTCAAGTGTAAAGCTGTGTGCAGCTGTGTGCAGCTGTTGTCTTGCATGGAGACTTTCATTCAGCTCAGAAACAGGAGAAACAGAGTTCTTTCAGAGTAAGTCAGCACAGATATCACAGCTGCTCCTTCAAAAAAAAAGACAACATCTCAACTTGTTGAGATAAGGCCCATAACCACAATAAAAAAAAGAAATCCAAATGGTTGAATGAGTTTTCTTTTCAAAATCTTTATGCGACTGTTTACTTTCATAGTTGTCTTGATTCAGCTGAGGAACAAGAGAGAAAAAAAAATCCAACCTGTTATTCCACACAGAATACAATTTGCTCAATAAAAAATGCTGCTGCTTGAAGAAAACAGACATCAAAGTGATGGAATGCGTGTTGAAACATTTTCAAAAACTTTGAAGTCTGAAGTTGTTTGTAAACAGACTTTTAGGTCTGATGATCAAAGCCGTTCAAACGCTTTGAAGTCTGAAGTTGTTTGTAAACAGACTTATAAGTCTGATTACAAACCAATTAAAGTACTTCAGCAGCTGCTGGTGTTGCTGATGCTGCTTCTGCTGCTTGAATAACACTCAATTTACTGGGGAACATTAAAAAAGATATAAAAAAAAAAACTCTTTATGAACACAGGAGGAGCAGAAAATATTTTTTCACGCCATGACTGATGACAGACCTCTGTTTATTCCTTCAGGCTCATGTGTATGAATGAGTGTTCAAGTGTAAAGCTGTGTGCAGCTGTGTGCAGCTGTTGTCTTGCATGGAGACTTTCAATTCAGATCAGAAACAGGAGAAACAGAATTCTTTCAGAGTAAGTCAGCACAGATATCACTGCTGCTCCTTTAAAAAAAAAAAAAAAAAAAAAACTCTCAAATCGTTGAGATAAGGCCAATAAACACCATAAAGAATGACATCCTGACGTCTGAATGAGTTTTCATGTTAAATTCAGAATTCACCTTTTTCCTTGTTGGGGAACCTAAAATGTACTGAGGAACAACATGAGAGATGTTTCCCTCATGTATTCCAGCAGAGAATAACAACTCCATCCCTACCCTAACCCTACTTTCAGCCTTATCCTTAACCCTCATTCAATGCAAGTCTATGGGTTGACATTTCAACTTTGTCCTAGAGACATGGGGCCACTTGCTTTTTCATCAAGAGCCCCCAAAGAAGCGCACACGCCGAATTTGGGTCTTCTAGTACTTGAGGAACGCAGAAACCCTAACCCTAATTTCAACTAACCCTAACCCTAACCCTAGTTTCAGCCTTAACGTTAACCCTAATTCAATGCAAGTCTATGGGGTGAAATTTCAACTTTGTCCTAGAGACATGGGACCATTTGCTTTTTCATCAGGAGCCCCCAAGAAGTGTCCACGCAAAATTTGGGGTTTCTAATACTTGAGGAAGGCAGAAACCCTAACCCTAATTTCAACTAACCCTAACCCTAACCCTAGTTTCAGCCTTAACGTTAACCCTAATTCAATGCAAGTCTATGGGGTGAAATTTCAACTTTGTCCTAGAGACATGGGGCCACTTGCTATTTCATCAAGAGCCCCAAAGAAGCGCCCACGCCAAATTTGGGGTTTCTAATACTTGAGGAACGCAGAAACCCTAACCCTAATTTCAGCTAACCCTAACCCTAACCCTAGTTTCAGCCTTATCGTTAACCCTAATTCAATTCAAGTCTGATGGGGTGAAAACTCATTCAGACAGTGGGATGTCATTTTTTATTGCTCTATTGTGCTTCTCTCGCTGAGTTATACGCAGTGTGAGCAGAAAGGGTGAACTTGAGTGGAATTGTTATTTTCTGCTGAAATACATGAGGGAAACATCTCTCCTGTTGTTCCTCAGTACATTGTAGGGTCCCCCATAAGGAAATAGTTGAATTCTCAATTTAACATAAAAACTCATTCAGACAGTGGGATGTCATTTTTTATTGCTCTATTGTGCTTCTCTCGCTGAGTTATGCGCAGTGTGAGCAGAAAGGGTGAACTTGAGTGGAATTGTTATTTTCTGCTGAAATACATGAGGGAAACATCTCTCCTGTTGTTCCTCAGTACATTGTAGGTTCCCCCATAAGGAAATAGTTGAATTCTCAATTTAACATGAAAACTCATTCAGACAGTGGGATGTCATTTTTTATTGCTCTATTGTGCTTCTCTCGCTGAGTTATGCGCAGTGTGAGCAGAAAGGGTGAACTTGAGTGGAATTGTTATTTTCTGCTGAAATACATGAGGGAAACATCTCTCCTGTTATTCCTGAGTACATTGTAGGTCCCCCCATAAGGAAATAGTTGAATTCTCAATTTAACATAAAAACTCATTCAGACAGTGGGATGTCATTTTTTATTGCTCTATTGTGCTTCTCTCGCTGAGTTATGCGCAGTGTGAGCAGAAAGGGTGAACTTGAGTGGAATTGTTATTTTCTGCTGAAATACATGAGGGAAACATCTCTCCTGTTGTTCCTCAGTACATTGTAGGGTCCCCCATAAGGAAATAGTTGATTTTACAATTTAACATGAAAACTCATTCAGACAGTGGGATGTCATTTTTTATTGCTCTATTGTGCTTCTCTCGCTGAGTTATGCGCAGTGTGAGCAGAAAGGGTGAACTTGAGTGGAATTGTTATTTTCTGCTGAAATACATGAGGGAAACATCTCTCCTGTTATTCCTGAGTACATTGTAGGTCCCCCCATAAGGAAATAGTTGAATTCTCAATTTAACATAAAAACTCATTCAGACAGTGGGATGTCATTTTTTATTGCGCTATTGTGCTTCTCTCGCTGAGTTATGCGCAGTGTGAGCAGAAAGGGTGAACTTGAGTGGAATTGTTATTTTCTGCTGAAATACATGAGGGAAACATCTCTCCTGTTGTTCCTGAGTACATTGTAGGTCCCCCCATAAGGAAATAGTTGAATTCTCAATTTAACATGAAAACTCATTCAGACAGTGGGATGTCATTTTTTATTGCTCTATTGTGCTTCTCTCGCTGAGTTATGCGCAGTGTGAGCAGAAAGGGTGAACTTGAGTGGAATTGTTATTTTCTGCTGAAATACATGAGGGAAACATCTCTCCTGTTATTCCTGAGTACATTGTAGGTCCCCCCATAAGGAAATAGTTGAATTCTCAATTTAACATAAAAACTCATTCAGACAGTGGGATGTCATTTTTTATTGCGCTATTGTGCTTCTCTCGCTGAGTTATGCGCAGTGTGAGCAGAAAGGGTGAACTTGAGTGGAATTGTTATTTTCTGCTGAAATACATGAGGGAAACATCTCTCCTGTTGTTCCTCAGTACATTGTAGGTTCCCCCATAAGGAAATAGTTGAATTCTCAATTTAACATGAAAACTCATTCAGACAGTGGGATGTCATTTTTTATTGCTCTATTGTGCTTCTCTCGCTGAGTTATGCGCAGTGTGAGCAGAAAGGGTGAACTTGAGTGGAATTGTTATTTTCTGCTGAAATACATGAGGGAAACATCTCTCCTGTTATTCCTGAGTACATTGTAGGTCCCCCCATAAGGAAATAGTTGAATTCTCAATTTAACATAAAAACTCATTCAGACAGTGGGATGTCATTTTTTATTGCTCTATTGTGCTTCTCTCGCTGAGTTATGCGCAGTGTGAGCAGAAAGGGTGAACTTGAGTGGAATTGTTATTTTCTGCTGAAATACATGAGGGAAACATCTCTCCTGTTGTTCCTCAGTACATTGTAGGTCCCCCCATAAGGAAATAGTTGAATTCTCAATTTAACATGAAAACTCATTCAGACAGTGGGATGTCATTTTTTATTGCTCTATTGTGCTTCTCTCGCTGAGTTATGCGCAGTGTGAGCAGAAAGGGTGAACTTGAGTGGAATTGTTATTTTCTGCTGAAATACATGAGGGAAACATCTCTCCTGTTATTCCTGAGTACATTGTAGGTCCCCCCATAAGGAAATAGTTGAATTCTCAATTTAACATAAAAACTCATTCAGACAGTGGGATGTCATTTTTTATTGCTCTATTGTGCTTCTCTCGCTGAGTTATGCGCAGTGTGAGCAGAAAGGGTGAACTTGAGTGGAATTGTTATTTTCTGCTGAAATACATGAGGGAAACATCTCTCCTGTTGTTCCTCAGTACATTGTAAGTTCCCCCATAAGGAAATAGTTGAATTCTCAATTTAACATGAAAACTCATTCAGACAGTGGGATGTCATTTTTTATTGCTCTATTGTGCTTCTCTCGCTGAGTTATGCGCAGTGTGAGCAGAAAGGGTGAACTTGAGTGGAATTGTTATTTTCTGCTGAAATACATGAGGGAAACATCTCTCCTGTTATTCCTGAGTACATTGTAGGTCCCCCCATAAGGAAATAGTTGAATTCTCAATTTAACATGAAAACTCATTCAGACAGTGGGATGTCATTTTTTATTGCTCTATTGTGCTTCTCTCGCTGAGTTATGCGCAGTGTGAGCAGAAAGGGTGAACTTGAGTGGAATTGTTATTTTCTGCTGAAATACATGAGGGAAACATCTCTCCTGTTATTCCTGAGTACATTGTAGGTCCCCCCATAAGGAAATAGTTGAATTCTCAATTTAACATAAAAACTCATTCAGACAGTGGGATGTCATTTTTTATTGCTCTATTGTGCTTCTCTCGCTGAGTTATGCGCAGTGTGAGCAGAAAGGGTGAACTTGAGTGGAATTGTTATTTTCTGCTGAAATACATGAGGGAAACATCTCTCCTGTTGTTCCTCAGTACATTGTAGGGTCCCCCATAAGGAAATAGTTGATTTTACAATTTATCATGAAAACTCATTCAGACAGTGGGATGTCATTTTTTATTGCTCTATTGTGCTTCTCTCGCTGAGTTATGCGCAGTGTGAGCAGAAAGGGTGAACTTGAGTGGAATTGTTATTTTCTGCTGAAATACATGAGGGAAACATCTCTCCTGTTATTCCTGAGTACATTGTAGGTCCCCCCATAAGGAAATAGTTGAATTCTCAATTTAACATGAAAACTCATTCAGACAGTGGGATGTCATTTTTTATTGCTCTATTGTGCTTCTCTCGCTGAGTTATGCGCAGTGTGAGCAGAAAGGGTGAACTTGAGTGGAATTGTTATTTTCTGCTGAAATACATGAGGGAAACATCTCTCCTGTTATTCCTGAGTACATTGTAGGTCCCCCCATAAGGAAATAGTTGAATTCTCAATTTAACATAAAAACTCATTCAGACAGTGGGATGTCATTTTTTATTGCTCTATTGTGCTTCTCTCGCTGAGTTATGCGCAGTGTGAGCAGAAAGGGTGAACTTGAGTGGAATTGTTATTTTCTGCTGAAATACATGAGGGAAACATCTCTCCTGTTGTTCCTCAGTACATTGTAGGTCCCCCCATAAGGAAATAGTTGAATTCTCAATTTAACATGAAAACTCATTCAGACAGTGGGATGTCATTTTTTATTGCTCTATTGTGCTTCTCTCGCTGAGTTATGCGCAGTGTGAGCAGAAAGGGTGAACTTGAGTGGAATTGTTATTTTCTGCTGAAATACATGAGGGAAACATCTCTCCTGTTATTCCTGAGTACATTGTAGGTCCCCCCATAAGGAAATAGTTGAATTCTCAATTTAACATAAAAACTCATTCAGACAGTGGGATGTCATTTTTTATTGCTCTATTGTGCTTCTCTCGCTGAGTTATGCGCAGTGTGAGCAGAAAGGGTGAACTTGAGTGGAATTGTTATTTTCTGCTGAAATACATGAGGGAAACATCTCTCCTGTTGTTCCTCAGTACATTGTAAGTTCCCCCATAAGGAAATAGTTGAATTCTCAATTTAACATGAAAACTCATTCAGACAGTGGGATGTCATTTTTTATTGCTCTATTGTGCTTCTCTCGCTGAGTTATGCGCAGTGTGAGCAGAAAGGGTGAACTTGAGTGGAATTGTTATTTTCTGCTGAAATACATGAGGGAAACATCTCTCCTGTTATTCCTGAGTACATTGTAGGTCCCCCCATAAGGAAATAGTTGAATTCTCAATTTAACATAAAAACTCATTCAGACAGTGGGATGTCATTTTTTATTGCTCTATTGTGCTTCTCTCGCTGAGTTATGCGCAGTGTGAGCAGAAAGGGTGAACTTGAGTGGAATTGTTATTTTCTGCTGAAATACATGAGGGAAACATCTCTCCTGTTGTTCCTCAGTACATTGTAGGGTCCCCCATAAGGAAATAGTTGATTTTACAATTTAACATGAAAACTGATTCAGACAGTGGGATGTCATTTTTTATTGCTCTATTGTGCTTCTCTCGCTGAGTTATGCGCAGTGTGAGCAGAAAGGGTGAACTTGAGTGGAATTGTTATTTTCTGCTGAAATACATGAGGGAAACATCTCTCCTGTTATTCCTGAGTACATTGTAGGTCCCCCCATAAGGAAATAGTTGAATTCTCAATTTAACATAAAAACTCATTCAGACAGTGGGATGTCATTTTTTATTGCGCTATTGTGCTTCTCTCGCTGAGTTATGCGCAGTGTGAGCAGAAAGGGTGAACTTGAGTGGAATTGTTATTTTCTGCTGAAATACATGAGGGAAACATCTCTCCTGTTGTTCCTCAGTACATTATAGGTTCCCCCATAAGGAAATAGTTGAATTCTCAATTTAACATGAAAACTCATTCAGACAGTGGGATGTCATTTTTTATTGCTCTATTGTGCTTCTCTCGCTGAGTTATGCGCAGTGTGAGCAGAAAGGGTGAACTTGAGTGGAATTGTTATTTTCTGCTGAAATACATGAGGGAAACATCTCTCCTGTTGTTCCTGAGTACATTGTAGGTCCCCCCATAAGGAAATAGTTGAATTCTCAATTTAACATAAAAACTCATTCAGACAGTGGGATGTCATTTTTTATTGCTCTATTGTGCTTCTCTCGCTGAGTTATGCGCAGTGTGAGCAGAAAGGGTGAACTTGAGTGGAATTGTTATTTTCTGCTGAAATACATGAGGGAAACATCTCTCCTGTTGTTCCTCAGTACATTGTAGGTCCCCCCATAAGGAAATAGTTGAATTCTCAATTTAACATGAAAACTCATTCAGACAGTGGGATGTCATTTTTTATTGCTCTATTGTGCTTCTCTCGCTGAGTTATGCGCAGTGTGAGCAGAAAGGGTGAACTTGAGTGGAATTGTTATTTTCTGCTGAAATACATGAGGGAAACATCTCTCCTGTTGTTCCTCAGTACATTGTAAGTTCCCCCATAAGGAAATAGTTGAATTCTCAATTTAACATGAAAACTCATTCAGACAGTGGGATGTCATTTTTTATTGCTCTATTGTGCTTCTCTCGCTGAGTTATGCGCAGTGTGAGCAGAAAGGGTGAACTTGAGTGGAATTGTTATTTTCTGCTGAAATACATGAGGGAAACATCTCTCCTGTTATTCCTGAGTACATTGTAGGTCCCCCCATAAGGAAATAGTTGAATTCTCAATTTAACATGAAAACTCATTCAGACAGTGGGATGTCATTTTTTATTGCTCTATTGTGCTTCTCTCGCTGAGTTATGCGCAGTGTGAGCAGAAAGGGTGAACTTGAGTGGAATTGTTATTTTCTGCTGAAATACATGAGGGAAACATCTCTCCTGTTATTCCTGAGTACATTGTAGGTCCCCCCATAAGGAAATAGTTGAATTCTCAATTTAACATAAAAACTCATTCAGACAGTGGGATGTCATTTTTTATTGCTCTATTGTGCTTCTCTCGCTGAGTTATGCGCAGTGTGAGCAGAAAGGGTGAACTTGAGTGGAATTGTTATTTTCTGCTGAAATACATGAGGGAAACATCTCTCCTGTTATTCCTGAGTACATTGTAGGTTCCCCCATAAGGAAATAGTTGAATTCTCAATTTAACATAAAAACTCATTCAGACAGTGGGATGTCATTTTTTATTGCTCTATTGTGCTTCTCTCGCTGAGTTATGCGCAGTGTGAGCAGAAAGGGTGAACTTGAGTGGAATTGTTATTTTCTGCTGAAATACATGAGGGAAACATCTCTCCTGTTATTCCTGAGTACATTGTAGGTCCCCCCATA
This sequence comes from Nelusetta ayraudi, assembly GCF_046127955.1. NCBI lineage: Eukaryota > Metazoa > Chordata > Actinopteri > Tetraodontiformes > Monacanthidae > Nelusetta > Nelusetta ayraudi. The sequence goes on from NW_027466154.1 coordinate 90,709, forward strand.
AGGAAATAGTTGAATTTTCAATTTAACATGAAAACTCATTCAGACAGTGGGATGTCATTTTTTATTGCGCTATTGTGCTTCTCTCGCTGAGTTATGCGCAGTGTGAGCAGAAAGGGTGAACTTGAGTGGAATTGTTATTTTCTGCTGAAATACATGAGGGAAACATCTCTCCTGTTGTTCCTCAGTACATTGTAGGTTCCCCCATAAGGAAATAGTTGAATTCTCAATTTAACATGAAAACTCATTCAGACAGTGGGATGTCATTTTTTATTGCTCTATTGTGCTTCTCTCGCTGAGTTATGCGCAGTGTGAGCAGAAAGGGTGAACTTGAGTGGAATTGTTATTTTCTGCTGAAATACATGAGGGAAACATCTCTCCTGTTATTCCTGAGTACATTGTAGGTCCCCCCATAAGGAAATAGTTGAATTCTCAATTTAACATAAAAACTCATTCAGACAGTGGGATGTCATTTTTTATTGCTCTATTGTGCTTCTCTCGCTGAGTTATGCGCAGTGTGAGCAGAAAGGGTGAACTTGAGTGGAATTGTTATTTTCTGCTGAAATACATGAGGGAAACATCTCTCCTGTTGTTCCTCAGTACATTGTAAGTTCCCCCATAAGGAAATAGTTGAATTCTCAATTTAACATGAAAACTCATTCAGACAGTGGGATGTCATTTTTTATTGCTCTATTGTGCTTCTCTCGCTGAGTTATGCGCAGTGTGAGCAGAAAGGGTGAACTTGAGTGGAATTGTTATTTTCTGCTGAAATACATGAGGGAAACATCTCTCCTGTTATTCCTGAGTACATTGTAGGTCCCCCCATAAGGAAATAGTTGAATTTTCAATTTAACATGAAAACTCATTCAGACAGTGGGATGTCATTTTTTATTGCGCTATTGTGCTTCTCTCGCTGAGTTATGCGCAGTGTGAGCAGAAAGGGTGAACTTGAGTGGAATTGTTATTTTCTGCTGAAATACATGAGGGAAACATCTCTCCTGTTGTTCCTCAGTACATTGTAGGTTCCCCCATAAGGAAATAGTTGAATTCTCAATTTAACATAAAAACTCATTCAGACAGTGGGATGTCATTTTTTATTGCTCTATTGTGCTTCTCTCGCTGAGTTATGCGCAGTGTGAGCAGAAAGGGTGAACTTGAGTGGAATTGTTATTTTCTGCTGAAATACATGAGGGAAACATCTCTCCTGTTGTTCCTCAGTACATTGTAGGTTCCCCCATAAGGAAATAGTTGAATTCTCAATTTAACATGAAAACTCATTCAGACAGTGGGATGTCATTTTTTATTGCTCTATTGTGCTTCTCTCGCTGAGTTATGCGCAGTGTGAGCAGAAAGGGTGAACTTGAGTGGAATTGTTATTTTCTGCTGAAATACATGAGGGAAACATCTCTCCTGTTATTCCTGAGTACATTGTAGGTCCCCCCATAAGGAAATAGTTGAATTCTCAATTTAACATAAAAACTCATTCAGACAGTGGGATGTCATTTTTTATTGCTCTATTGTGCTTCTCTCGCTGAGTTATGCGCAGTGTGAGCAGAAAGGGTGAACTTGAGTGGAATTGTTATTTTCTGCTGAAATACATGAGGGAAACATCTCTCCTGTTGTTCCTCAGTACATTGTAGGGTCCCCCATAAGGAAATAGTTGATTTTACAATTTAACATGAAAACTCATTCAGACAGTGGGATGTCATTTTTTATTGCTCTATTGTGCTTCTCTCGCTGAGTTATGCGCAGTGTGAGCAGAAAGGGTGAACTTGAGTGGAATTGTTATTTTCTGCTGAAATGCATGAGGGAAACATCTCTCCTGTTGTTCCTCAGTACATTGTAGGTTCCCCCATAAGGAAATAGTTGAATTCTCAATTTAACATGAAAACTCATTCAGACAGTGGGATGTCATTTTTTATTGCTCTATTGTGCTTCTCTCGCTGAGTTATGCGCAGTGTGAGCAGAAATGGTGAACTTGAGTGGAATTGTTATTTTCTGCTGAAATACATGAGGGAAACATCTCTCCTGTTATTCCTGAGTACATTGTAGGTACCCCCATAAGGAAATAGTTGAATTCTCAATTTAACTTGAAAACTCATTCAGACAGTGGGATGTCATTTTTTATTGCTCTATTGTGCTTCTCTCGCTGAGTTATGCGCAGTGTGAGCAGAAAGGGTGAACTTGAGTGGAATTGTTATTTTCTGCTGAAATACATGAGGGAAACATCTCTCCTGTTGTTCCTCAGTACATTGTAAGTTCCCCCATAAGGAAATAGTTGAATTCTCAATTTAACATGAAAACTCATTCAGACAGTGGGATGTCATTTTTTATTGCTCTATTGTGCTTCTCTCGCTGAGTTATGCGCAGTGTGAGCAGAAAGGGTGAACTTGAGTGGAATTGTTATTTTCTGCTGAAATACATGAGGGAAACATCTCTCCTGTTATTCCTGAGTACATTGTAGGTCCCCCCATAAGGAAATAGTTGAATTCTCAATTTAACATGAAAACTCATTCAGACAGTGGGATGTCATTTTTTATTGCTCTATTGTGCTTCTCTCGCTGAGTTATGCGCAGTGTGAGCAGAAAGGGTGAACTTGAGTGGAATTGTTATTTTCTGCTGAAATACATGAGGGAAACATCTCTCCTGTTATTCCTGAGTACATTGTAGGTCCCCCCATAAGGAAATAGTTGAATTCTCAATTTAACATAAAAACTCATTCAGACAGTGGGATGTCATTTTTTATTGCTCTATTGTGCTTCTCTCGCTGAGTTATGCGCAGTGTGAGCAGAAAGGGTGAACTTGAGTGGAATTGTTATTTTCTGCTGAAATACATGAGGGAAACATCTCTCCTGTTATTCCTGAGTACATTGTAGGTTCCCCCATAAGGAAATAGTTGAATTCTCAATTTAACATAAAAACTCATTCAGACAGTGGGATGTCATTTTTTATTGCTCTATTGTGCTTCTCTCGCTGAGTTATGCGCAGTGTGAGCAGAAAGGGTGAACTTGAGTGGAATTGTTATTTTCTGCTGAAATACATGAGGGAAACATCTCTCCTGTTATTCCTGAGTACATTGTAGGTCCCCCCATAAGGAAATAGTTGAATTTTCAATTTAACATGAAAACTCATTCAGACAGTGGGATGTCATTTTTTATTGCGCTATTGTGCTTCTCTCGCTGAGTTATGCGCAGTGTGAGCAGAAAGGGTGAACTTGAGTGGAATTGTTATTTTCTGCTGAAATACATGAGGGAAACATCTCTCCTGTTGTTCCTCAGTACATTGTAGGTTCCCCCATAAGGAAATAGTTGAATTCTCAATTTAACATGAAAACTCATTCAGACAGTGGGATGTCATTTTTTATTGCTCTATTGTGCTTCTCTCGCTGAGTTATGCGCAGTGTGAGCAGAAAGGGTGAACTTGAGTGGAATTGTTATTTTCTGCTGAAATACATGAGGGAAACATCTCTCCTGTTATTCCTGAGTACATTGTAGGTCCCCCCATAAGGAAATAGTTGAATTCTCAATTTAACATAAAAACTCATTCAGACAGTGGGATGTCATTTTTTATTGCTCTATTGTGCTTCTCTCGCTGAGTTATGCGCAGTGTGAGCAGAAAGGGTGAACTTGAGTGGAATTGTTATTTTCTGCTGAAATACATGAGGGAAACATCTCTCCTGTTGTTCCTCAGTACATTGTAAGTTCCCCCATAAGGAAATAGTTGAATTCTCAATTTAACATGAAAACTCATTCAGACAGTGGGATGTCATTTTTTATTGCTCTATTGTGCTTCTCTCGCTGAGTTATGCGCAGTGTGAGCAGAAAGGGTGAACTTGAGTGGAATTGTTATTTTCTGCTGAAATACATGAGGGAAACATCTCTCCTGTTATTCCTGAGTACATTGTAGGTCCCCCCATAAGGAAATAGTTGAATTTTCAATTTAACATGAAAACTCATTCAGACAGTGGGATGTCATTTTTTATTGCGCTATTGTGCTTCTCTCGCTGAGTTATGCGCAGTGTGAGCAGAAAGGGTGAACTTGAGTGGAATTGTTATTTTCTGCTGAAATACATGAGGGAAACATCTCTCCTGTTGTTCCTCAGTACATTGTAGGTTCCCCCATAAGGAAATAGTTGAATTCTCAATTTAACATAAAAACTCATTCAGACAGTGGGATGTCATTTTTTATTGCTCTATTGTGCTTCTCTCGCTGAGTTATGCGCAGTGTGAGCAGAAAGGGTGAACTTGAGTGGAATTGTTATTTTCTGCTGAAATACATGAGGGAAACATCTCTCCTGTTGTTCCTCAGTACATTGTAGGTTCCCCCATAAGGAAATAGTTGAATTCTCAATTTAACATGAAAACTCATTCAGACAGTGGGATGTCATTTTTTATTGCTCTATTGTGCTTCTCTCGCTGAGTTATGCGCAGTGTGAGCAGAAAGGGTGAACTTGAGTGGAATTGTTATTTTCTGCTGAAATACATGAGGGAAACATCTCTCCTGTTATTCCTGAGTACATTGTAGGTCCCCCCATAAGGAAATAGTTGAATTCTCAATTTAACATAAAAACTCATTCAGACAGTGGGATGTCATTTTTTATTGCTCTATTGTGCTTCTCTCGCTGAGTTATGCGCAGTGTGAGCAGAAAGGGTGAACTTGAGTGGAATTGTTATTTTCTGCTGAAATACATGAGGGAAACATCTCTCCTGTTGTTCCTCAGTACATTGTAGGGTCCCCCATAAGGAAATAGTTGATTTTACAATTTAACATGAAAACTCATTCAGACAGTGGGATGTCATTTTTTATTGCTCTATTGTGCTTCTCTCGCTGAGTTATGCGCAGTGTGAGCAGAAAGGGTGAACTTGAGTGGAATTGTTATTTTCTGCTGAAATGCATGAGGGAAACATCTCTCCTGTTGTTCCTCAGTACATTGTAGGTTCCCCCATAAGGAAATAGTTGAATTCTCAATTTAACATGAAAACTCATTCAGACAGTGGGATGTCATTTTTTATTGCTCTATTGTGCTTCTCTCGCTGAGTTATGCGCAGTGTGAGCAGAAATGGTGAACTTGAGTGGAATTGTTATTTTCTGCTGAAATACATGAGGGAAACATCTCTCCTGTTATTCCTGAGTACATTGTAGGTACCCCCATAAGGAAATAGTTGAATTCTCAATTTAACTTGAAAACTCATTCAGACAGTGGGATGTCATTTTTTATTGCTCTATTGTGCTTCTCTCGCTGAGTTATGCGCAGTGTGAGCAGAAAGGGTGAACTTGAGTGGAATTGTTATTTTCTGCTGAAATACATGAGGGAAACATCTCTCCTGTTATTCCTGAGTACATTGTAGGTACCCCCATAAGGAAATAGTTGAATTCTCAATTTAACATAAAAACTCATTCAGACAGTGGGATGTCATTTTTTATTGCTCTATTGTGCTTCTCTCGCTGAGTTATGCGCAGTGTGAGCAGAAAGGGTGAACTTTGAGTGGAACTGTTATTTTCTGCTGAAATACATGGGGGAAACATCTCTCCTGTTGTTCCTCAGTACATTGTAGGTTCCCCCATAAGGAAATAGTTGATTTCCCAATTTAACATGAAAACTCATTCAGACAGTGGGATGTCATTTTTTATTGCTCTATTGTGCTTCTCTCGCTGAGTTATGCGCAGTGTGAGCAGAAAGGGTGAACTTGAGTGGAATTGTTATTTTCTGCTGAAATACATGAGGGAAACATCTCTCCTGTTATTCCTGAGTACATTGTAGGTACCCCCATAAGGAAATAGTTGAATTCTCAATTTAACTTGAAAACTCATTCAGACAGTGGGATGTCATTTTTTATTGCTCTATTGTGCTTCTCTCGCTGAGTTATGCGCAGTGTGAGCAGAAAGGGTGAACTTGAGTGGAATTGTTATTTTCTGCTGAAATACATGAGGGAAACATCTCTCCTGTTATTCCTGAGTACATTGTAGGTACCCCCATAAGGAAATAGTTGAATTCTCAATTTAACATAAAAACTCATTCAGACAGTGGGATGTCATTTTTTATTGCTCTATTGTGCTTCTCTCGCTGAGTTATGCGCAGTGTGAGCAGAAAGGGTGAACTTTGAGTGGAACTGTTATTTTCTGCTGAAATACATGGGGGAAACATCTCTCCTGTTGTTCCTCAGTACATTGTAGGTTCCCCCATAAGGAAATAGTTGATTTCCCAATTTAACATGAAAACTCATTCAGACAGTGGGATGTCATTTTTTATTGCTCTATTGTGCTTCTCTCGCTGAGTTATGCGCAGTGTGAGCAGAAAGGGTGAACTTGAGTGGAATTGTTATTTTCTGCTGAAATACATGAGGGAAATATCTCTCCTGTTGTTCCTCAGTACATTGTAGGTTCCCCCATAAGGAAATAGTTGAATTCTCAATTTAACATGAAAACTCATTCAGACAGTGGGATGTCATTTTTTATTGCTCTATTGTGCTTCTCTCGCTGAGTTATGCGCAGTGTGAGCAGAAATGGTGAACTTGAGTGGAATTGTTATTTTCTGCTGAAATACATGAGGGAAACATCTCTCCTGTTGTTCCTCAGTACATTGTAGGTTCCCCCATAAGGAAATAGTTGAATTCTCAATTTAACATAAAAACTCATTCAGACAGTGGGATGTCATTTTTTATTGCTCTATTGTGCTTCTCTCGCTGAGTTATGCGCAGTGTGAGCAGAAAGGGTGAACTTGAGTGGAATTGTTATTTTCTGCTGAAATACATGAGGGAAACATCTCTCCTGTTGTTCCTCACTACATTGTAGGTTCCCCCATAAGGAAATAGTTGAAATCTTTTTTTTGAAGGAGCAGCAGTGATATCATTGCTGACTTACTCTGAAATAACTCTTTTTCTCCTGTTTCTGAGCTGAATTAAAGTCTCTATGCAAGACAACAGCTGCACAGAGCTGCACACAGCTTTACACTTGAATACTCATTCATACTCATCAGCCTGGAGGAATAAACAAAGCAAAACAAAGATTCAAATGAGACTGACAATAGAGGAACAACAGGAAAGATTTTTTCCTTATTTTTTTCAGCAGAGAATTACAATTCCATTCAAGTTCACCTTTTATGCTCGCAATGAGCATAAAGCACTTGTTTTCTTTCACAAATTCCTGAATTCACTAATTCAGTGCCCCCACTCCCCCCACACACATTGATTAAAGCAGATAACTATTGAAATATATGTATATATATATATATATATATATATATATATATATATATATATATATATACATATATATATATATATATATATATATATTTTTTTTTTTTTTTTTAATAAAATTATTCCAGTTATTGATGAAACAATTTCTCTCTTGTTTCAGTGGTGTCGATTCATTTACATGGTTGATTTGTTCTTATGCGTTTGGTGATGTGCAGTGGCACCATTACGCCTGTGGGTGGAGACACAGACCGTATGATGAATATCAGGTGACGATCGTTCACAGTCGACTCTCTGTTGGTCTGAGATTGAGGGGCACTGTGCGTATTCCGTTGCTTGATGAACACTGACCTGGTGTATTGTCAGTTTCATTTGAATCTTTGTTTTGCTATGTTTATTCCTCCAGGCTCATGTGTATGAATGAGTGTTCAAGTGTAAAGCTGTGTGCAGCTGTGTGCAGCTGTTGTCTTGCATGGAGACTTTCATTCAGCTCAGAAACAGGAGAAACAGAGTTCTTTCAGAGTAAGTCAGCACAGATATCACAGCTGCTCCTTCAACAAAAAAGAAAACATCTCAACTTGTTGAGATAAGGCCCATAACCACAATAAAAGAAGAAATCCAAGTGGTTGAATGAGTTTTCTTTTCAAAATTTGAATGCGACTGTTTACTTTCATAGATGTCTTGATTCAGCTGAGGAACAAGAGAGAAAAAAAAATCCAACCTGTTATTCCACACAGAATACAATTTGCTCAATAAAAAATGCTGCTGCTTGAAGAAAACAGACATCAAAGTGATGGAATGTGTGTGCAAACATTTTCAAAAACTTTGAAGTCTGAAGTTGTTTGTAAACAGATTTTTAGGTCTGATGATCAAAGCCGTTCAAACGCTTTGAAGTCTGAAGTTGTTTGTAAACAGACTTGTAAGTCTGATTACAAACCAATTAAAGTGCTTCAGCAGCTACTGGCGTTGCTGATGCTGCTTCTGCTGCTTGAATAACACTCAATTTACTGGGGAACATTAAAAAAGATATAAAAAAAAAACTCTTTATGAACACAGGAGGAGCAGAAAATATTTTTTCACGCCATGACTGATGACAGACCTCTGTTTATTCCTTCAGGCTCATGTGTATGAATGAGTGTTCAAGTGTAAAGCTGTGTGCAGCTGTTGTCTTGCATGGAGAGTTTCATTCAGCTCAGAAACAGGAGAAACAGAATTCTTTCAGAGTAAGTCAGCACAGATATCACAGCTGCTCCTTTAAAAAAAAAAAAAAAACAATCTCTCAAATCGTTGAGATAAGGCCAATAAACACCATAAAAATGACATCCTGACGTCTGAATGAGTTTTCATGTTAAATTCAGAATTCACCTTTTTCCTTGTTGGGGAACCTAAAATGTACTGAGGAACAACATGAGAGATGTTTCCCTCATGTATTCCAGCAGAGAATAACAACTCCATCTCTACCCTAACCCTAGTTTCAGCCTTATCCTTAACCCTCATTCAATGCAAGTCTATGGGTTGACATTTCAACTTTGTCCTAGAGACATGGGGGAACTTGTTATTTCATCAAGAGCCCCAAAGAAGCGCCCACGCCAAATTTGGGGTTTCTAATACTTGAGGAACGCAGAAACCCTAACCCTAATTTCAGCTAACTCTAACCCTAACCCTAGTTTCAGCCTTATCGTTAACCCTAATTCAATTCAAGTCTGATGGGGTGAAAACTCATTCAGACAGTGGGATGTCATTTTTTATTGCTCTATTGTGCTTCTCTCGCTGAGTTATGCGCAGTGTGAGCAGAAAGGGTGAACTTGAGTGGAATTGTTATTTTCTGCTGAAATACATGAGGGAAACATCTCTCCTGTTGTTCCTCAGTACATTGTAGGTTCCCCCATAAGGAAATAGTTGAATTCTCAATTTAACATGAAAACTCATTCAGACAGTGGGATGTCATTTTTTATTGCTCTATTGTGCTTCTCTCGCTGAGTTATGCGCAGTGTGAGCAGAAAGGGTGAACTTGAGTGGAATTGTTATTTTCTGCTGAAATACATGAGGGAAACATCTCTCCTGTTATTCCTGAGTACATTGTAGGTCCCCCCATAAGGAAATAGTTGAATTCTCAATTTAACATAAAAACTCATTCAGACAGTGGGATGTCATTTTTTATTGCTCTATTGTGCTTCTCTCGCTGAGTTATGCGCAGTGTGAGCAGAAAGGGTGAACTTGAGTGGAATTGTTATTTTCTGCTGAAATACATGAGGGAAACATCTCTCCTGTTATTCCTGAGTACATTGTAGGTCCCCCCATAAGGAAATAGTTGAATTCTCAATTTAACATAAAAACTCATTCAGACAGTGGGATGTCATTTTTTATTGCTCTATTGTGCTTCTCTCGCTGAGTTATGCGCAGTGTGAGCAGAAAGGGTGAACTTGAGTGGAATTGTTATTTTCTGCTGAAATACATGAGGGAAACATCTCTCCTGTTGTTCCTCAGTACATTGTAGGTTCCCCCATAAGGAAATAGTTGAATTCTCAATTTAACATAAAAACTCATTCAGACAGTGGGATGTCATTTTTTATTGCTCTATTGTGCTTCTCTCGCTGAGTTATGCGCAGTGTGAGCAGAAAGGGTGAACTTGAGTGGAATTGTTATTTTCTGCTGAAATACATGAGGGAAACATCTCTCCTGTTGTTCCTCAGTACATTGTAGGTTCCCCCATAAGGAAATAGTTGAATTCTCAATTTAACATGAAAACTCATTCAGACAGTGGGATGTCATTTTTTATTGCTCTATTGTGCTTCTCTCGCTGAGTTATGCGCAGTGTGAGCAGAAAGGGTGAACTTGAGTGGAATTGTTATTTTCTGCTGAAATACATGAGGGAAACATCTCTCCTGTTATTCCTGAGTACATTGTAGGTCCCCCCATAAGGAAATAGTTGAATTCTCAATTTAACATAAAAACTCATTCAGACAGTGGGATGTCATTTTTTATTGCTCTATTGTGCTTCTCTCGCTGAGTTATGCGCAGTGTGAGCAGAAAGGGTGAACTTGAGTGGAATTGTTATTTTCTGCTGAAATACATGAGGGAAACATCTCTCCTGTTGTTCCTCAGTACATTGTAGGTTCCCCCATAAGGAAATAGTTGAATTCTCAATTTAACATGAAAACTCATTCAGACAGTGGGATGTCATTTTTTATTGCTCTATTGTGCTTCTCTCGCTGAGTTATGCGCAGTGTGAGCAGAAATGGTGAACTTGAGTGGAATTGTTATTTTCTGCTGAAATACATGAGGGAAACATCTCTCCTGTTGTTCCTCAGTACATTGTAGGTTCCCCCATAAGGAAATAGTTGAATTCTCAATTTAACATGAAAACTCATTCAGACAGTGGGATGTCATTTTTTATTGCTCTATTGTGCTTCTCTCGCTGAGTTATGCGCAGTGTGAGCAGAAAGGGTGAACTTGAGTGGAATTGTTATTTTCTGCTGAAATACATGAGGGAAACATCTCTCCTGTTATTCCTGAGTACATTGTAGGTCCCCCCATAAGGAAATAGTTGAATTCTCAATTTAACATAAAAACTCATTCAGACAGTGGGATGTCATTTTTTATTGCTCTATTGTGCTTCTCTCGCTGAGTTATGCGCAGTGTGAGCAGAAAGGGTGAACTTGAGTGGAATTGTTATTTTCTGCTGAAATACATGAGGGAAACATCTCTTCTGTTGTTCCTCACTACATTGTAGGTTCCCCCATAAGGAAATAGTTGAAATCTTTTTTTTGAAGGAGCAGCAGTGATATCATTGCTGACTTACTCTGAAATAACTCTTTTTCTCCTGTTTCTGAGCTGAATTAAAGTCTCTATGCAAGACAACAGCTGCACAGAGCTGCACACAGCTTTACACTTGAATACTCATTCATACTCATCAGCCTGGAGGAATAAACAAAGCAAAACAAAGATTCAAATGAGACTGACAATAGAGGAACAACAGGAAAGATTTTTTCCTTATTTTTTTCAGCAGAGAATTACAATTCCATTCAAGTTCACCTTTTATGCTCGCAATGAGCATAAAGCACTTGTTTTCTTTCACAAATTCCTGAATTCACTAATTCAGTGCCCCCACTCCCCCCACACACATTGATTAAAGCAGATAACTATTGAAATATATATATATATATATATATATATATATATATATATATATATATATATATATATATATATTTTTTTTTTTTAATAAAATTATTCCAGTTATTGATGAAACAATTTCTCTCTTGTTTCAGTGGTGTCGATTCATTTACATGGTTGATTTGTTCTTATGCGTTTGGTGATGTGCAGTGGCACCATTACGCCTGTGGGTGGAGACACAGACCGTATGATGAATATCAGGTGACGATCGTTCACAGTCGACTCTCTGTTGGTCTGAGATTGAGGGGCACTGTGCGTATTCCGTTGCTTGATGAACACTGACCTGGTGTATTGTCAGTTTCATTTGAATCTTTGTTTTGCTATGTTTATTCCTCCAGGCTCATGTGTATGAATGAGTGTTCAAGTGTAAAGCTGTGTGCAGCTCTGTGCAGCTGTTGTCTTGCATGGAGACTTTCATTCAGCTCAGAAACAGGAGAAACAGAGTTCTTTCAGAGTAAGTCAGCACAGATATCACAGCTGCTCCTTCAAAAAAAAGACAACATCTCAACTTGTTGAGATAAGGCCCATAACCACAATAAAAGAAGAAATCCAAGTGGTTGAATGAGTTTTCTTTTCAAAATCTGTATGCGACTGTTTACTTTCATAGATGTCTTGATTCAGCTGAGGAACAAAAGAGAAAAAAAAAATCCAACCTGTTATTCCACACAGAATACAATTTGCTCAATAAAAAATGCTGCTGCTTGAAGAAAACAGACATCAAAGTGATGGAATGCGTGTTGAAACATTTGCAAAAGCTTTGAAGTCTGAAGTTGTGTTTGTAAACAGACTTTTAGGTCTGATGATCAAAGCCGTTCAAACGCTTTGAAGTCTGAAGTTGTTTGTAAACAGACTTGTAAGTCTGATTACAAACCAATTAAAGTGCTTCAGCAGCTGCTGGCGTTGCTGATGCTGCTTCTGCTGCTTGAATAACACTCAATTTACTGGGGAACATTAAAAAAGATATAAAACAAAAGCTCTTTATGAACACAGGAGGAGCAGAAAATATTTTTTCACGACATGACTGATGACAGACCTCTGTTTATTCCTTCAGGCTCATGTGTATGAATGAGTGTTCAAGTGTAAAGCTGTGTGCAGCTGTGTGCAGCTGTTGTCTTGCATGGAGACTTTCATTCAGCTCAGAAACAGGAGAAACAGAGTTCTTTCAGAGTAAGTCAGCACAGATATCACAGCTGCTCCTTCAACAAAAAAGAAAACATCTCAACTTGTTGAGATAAGGCCCATAACCACAATAAAAGAAGAAATCCAAGTGGTTGAATGAGTTTTCTTTTCAAAATCTGTATGCAACTGTTTACTTTCATAGATGTCTTGATTCAGCTGAGGAACAAAAGAGAAAAAAAAAATCCAACCTGTTATTCCACACAGAATACAATTTGCTCAATAAAAAATGCTGCTGATTGAAGAAAATAGACATCAAAGTGATGGAATGCGTGTTGAAACATTTTCAAAAACTTTGAAGTCTGAAGTTTTTTGTAAACAGACTTTTAGGTCTGATGATCAAAGCCGTTCAAACGCTTTGAAGTCTGAAGTTGTTTGTAAACAGACTTTTAGGTCTGATGATCAAAGCCGTTCAAACGCTTTGAAGTCTGAAGTTGTTTGTAAACAGACTTGTAAGTCTGATTACAAACCAATTAAAGTGCTTCAGCAGCTGCTGGCGTTGCTGATGCTGCTTCTGCTGCTTGAATAACACTCAATTTACTGGGGAACATTAAAAAAGATATAAAAAAAAACTCTTTATGAACACAGGGGGAGCAGAAAATATTTTTTCACGCCATGACTGTTGATAGACCTCTGTTTATTCCTTCAGGCTCATGTGTATGAATGAGTGTTCAAGTGTAAAGCTGTGTGCAGCTGTGTGCAGCTGTTGTCTTGCATGGAGACTTTCATTCAGCTCAGAAACAGGAGAAACAGAGTTCTTTCAGAGTAAGTCAGCACAGATATCACAGCTGCTCCTTCAACAAAAAAGAAAACATCTCAACTTGTTGAGATAAGGCCCATAACCACAATAAAAGAAGAAATCCAAGTGGTTGAATGAGTTTTCTTTTCAAAATTTGAATGCGACTGTTTACTTTCATAGATGTCTTGATTCAGCTGAGGAACAAGAGAGAAAAAAAAATCCAACCTGTTATTCCACACAGAATACAATTTGCTCAATAAAAAATGCTGCTGCTTGAAGAAAACAGACATCAAAGTGATGGAATGTGTGTGCAAACATTTTCAAAAACTTTGAAGTCTGAAGTTGTTTGTAAACAGATTTTTAGGTCTGATGATCAAAGCCGTTCAAACGCTTTGAAGTCTGAAGTTGTTTGTAAACAGACTTGTAAGTCTGATTACAAACCAATTAAAGTGCTTCAGCAGCTACTGGCGTTGCTGATGCTGCTTCTGCTGCTTGAATAACACTCAATTTACTGGGGAACATTAAAAAAGATATAAAAAAAAAACTCTTTATGAACACAGGAGGAGCAGAAAATATTTTTTCACGCCATGACTGATGACAGACCTCTGTTTATTCCTTCAGGCTCATGTGTATGAATGAGTGTTCAAGTGTAAAGCTGTGTGCAGCTGTGTGCAGCTGTTGTCTTGCATGGAGAGTTTCATTCAGCTCAGAAACAGGAGAAACAGAATTCTTTCAGAGTAAGTCAGCACAGATATCACAGCTGCTCCTTTAAAAAAAAAAAAAAAACAATCTCTCAAATCGTTGAGATAAGGCCAATAAACACCATAAAAATGACATCCTGACGTCTGAATGAGTTTTCATGTTAAATTCAGAATTCACCTTTTTCCTTGTTGGGGAACCTAAAATGTACTGAGGAACAACATGAGAGATGTTTCCCTCATGTATTCCAGCAGAGAATAACAACTCCATCTCTACCCTAACCCTAGTTTCAGCCTTATCCTTAACCCTCATTCAATGCAAGTCTATGGGTTGACATTTCAACTTTGTCCTAGAGACATGGGGGAACTTGTTATTTCATCAAGAGCCCCAAAGAAGCGCCCACGCCAAATTTGGGGTTTCTAATACTTGAGGAACGCAGAAACCCTAACCCTAATTTCAGCTAACTCTAACCCTAACCCTAGTTTCAGCCTTATCGTTAACCCTAATTCAATTCAAGTCTGATGGGGTGAAAACTCATTCAGACAGTGGGATGTCATTTTTTATTGCTCTATTGTGCTTCTCTCGCTGAGTTATGCGCAGTGTGAGCAGAAAGGGTGAACTTGAGTGGAATTGTTATTTTCTGCTGAAATACATGAGGGAAACATCTCTCCTGTTGTTCCTCAGTACATTGTAGGTTCCCCCATAAGGAAATAGTTGAATTCTCAATTTAACATGAAAACTCATTCAGACAGTGGGATGTCATTTTTTATTGCTCTATTGTGCTTCTCTCGCTGAGTTATGCGCAGTGTGAGCAGAAAGGGTGAACTTGAGTGGAATTGTTATTTTCTGCTGAAATACATGAGGGAAACATCTCTCCTGTTATTCCTGAGTACATTGTAGGTCCCCCCATAAGGAAATAGTTGAATTCTCAATTTAACATAAAAACTCATTCAGACAGTGGGATGTCATTTTTTATTGCGCTATTGTGCTTCTCTCGCTGAGTTATGCGCAGTGTGAGCAGAAAGGGTGAACTTGAGTGGAATTGTTATTTTCTGCTGAAATACATGAGGGAAACATCTCTCCTGTTGTTCCTCAGTACATTGTAGGTTCCCCCATAAGGAAATAGTTGAATTCTCAATTTAACATAAAAACTCATTCAGACAGTGGGATGTCATTTTTTATTGCTCTATTGTGCTTCTCTCGCTGAGTTATGCGCAGTGTGAGCAGAAATGGTGAACTTGAGTGGAATTGTTATTTTCTGCTGAAATACATGAGGGAAACATCTCTCCTGTTGTTCCTCAGTACATTGTAGGTTCCCCCATAAGGAAATAGTTGAATTCTCAATTTAACATGAAAACTCATTCAGACAGTGGGATGTCATTTTTTATTGCTCTATTGTGCTTCTCTCGCTGAGTTATGCGCAGTGTGAGCAGAAAGGGTGAACTTGAGTGGAATTGTTATTTTCTGCTGAAATACATGAGGGAAACATCTCTCCTGTTATTCCTGAGTACATTGTAGGGTCCCCCATAAGGAAATAGTTGATTTTACAATTTAACATGAAAACTCATTCAGACAGTGGGATGTCATTTTTTATTGCTCTATTGTGCTTCTCTCGCTGAGTTATGCGCAGTGTGAGCAGAAAGGGTGAACTTGAGTGGAATTGTTATTTTCTGCTGAAATGCATGAGGGAAACATCTCTCCTGTTGTTCCTCAGTACATTGTAGGTTCCCCCATAAGGTAATAGTTGAATTCTCAATTTAACATAAAAACTCATTCAGACAGTGGGATGTCATTTTTTATTGCTCTATTGTGCTTCTCTCGCTGAGTTATGCGCAGTGTGAGCAGAAAGGGTGAACTTGAGTGGAATTGTTATTTTCTGCTGAAATACATGAGGGAAACATCTCTCCTGTTGTTCCTCAGTACATTGTAGGTTCCCCCATAAGGAAATAGTTGAATTCTCAATTTAACATGAAAACTCATTCAGACAGTGGGATGTCATTTTTTATTGCTCTATTGTGCTTCTCTCGCTGAGTTATGCGCAGTGTGAGCAGAAAGGGTGAACTTGAGTGGAATTGTTATTTTCTGCTGAAATACATGAGGGAAACATCTCTCCTGTTGTTCCTCACTACATTGTAGGTTCCCCCATAAGGAAATAGTTGAAATCTTTTTTTTGAAGGAGCAGCAGTGATATCATTGCTGACTTACTCTGAAATAACTCTTTTTCTCCTGTTTCTGAGCTGAATTAAAGTCTCTATGCAAGACAACAGCTGCACAGAGCTGCACACAGCTTTACACTTGAATACTCATTCATACTCATCAGCCTGGAGGAATAAACAAAGCAAAACAAAGATTCAAATGAGACTGACAATAGAGGAACAACAGGAAAGATTTTTTCCTTATTTTTTTCAGCAGAGAATTACAATTCCATTCAAGTTCACCTTTTATGCTCGCAATGAGCATAAAGCACTTGTTTTCTTTCACAAATTCCTGAATTCACTAATTCAGTGCCCCCACTCCCCCCACACACATTGATTAAAGCAGATAACTATTGAAATATATATATATATATATATATATATATATATATATATATATATATATATATATTTTTTTTTTTAATAAAATTATTCCAGTTATTGATGAAACAATTTCTCTCTTGTTTCAGTGGTGTCGATTCATTTACATGGTTGATTTGTTCTTATGCGTTTGGTGATGTGCAGTGGCACCATTACGCCTGTGGGTGGAGACACAGACCGTATGATGAATATCAGGTGACGATCGTTCACAGTCGACTCTCTGTTGGTCTGAGATTGAGGGGCACTGTGCGTATTCCGTTGCTTGATGAACACTGACCTGGTGTATTGTCAGTTTCATTTGAATCTTTGTTTTGCTATGTTTATTCCTCCAGGCTCATGTGTATGAATGAGTGTTCAAGTGTAAAGCTGTGTGCAGCTCTGTGCAGCTGTTGTCTTGCATGGAGACTTTCATTCAGCTCAGAAACAGGAGAAACAGAGTTCTTTCAGAGTAAGTCAGCACAGATATCACAGCTGCTCCTTCAAAAAAAAGACAACATCTCAACTTGTTGAGATAAGGCCCATAACCACAATAAAAGAAGAAATCCAAGTGGTTGAATGAGTTTTCTTTTCAAAATCTGTATGCGACTGTTTACTTTCATAGATGTCTTGATTCAGCTGAGGAACAAAAGAGAAAAAAAAAATCCAACCTGTTATTCCACACAGAATACAATTTGCTCAATAAAAAATGCTGCTGCTTGAAGAAAACAGACATCAAAGTGATGGAATGCGTGTTGAAACATTTGCAAAAGCTTTGAAGTCTGAAGTTGTGTTTGTAAACAGACTTTTAGGTCTGATGATCAAAGCCGTTCAAACGCTTTGAAGTCTGAAGTTGTTTGTAAACAGACTTGTAAGTCTGATTACAAACCAATTAAAGTGCTTCAGCAGCTGCTGGCGTTGCTGATGCTGCTTCTGCTGCTTGAATAACACTCAATTTACTGGGGAACATTAAAAAAGATATAAAACAAAAGCTCTTTATGAACACAGGAGGAGCAGAAAATATTTTTTCACGACATGACTGATGACAGACCTCTGTTTATTCCTTCAGGCTCATGTGTATGAATGAGTGTTCAAGTGTAAAGCTGTGTGCAGCTGTGTGCAGCTGTTGTCTTGCATGGAGACTTTCATTCAGCTCAGAAACAGGAGAAACAGAGTTCTTTCAGAGTAAGTCAGCACAGATATCACAGCTGCTCCTTCAACAAAAAAGACAACATCTCAACTTGTTGAGATAAGGCCCATAACCACAATAAAAGAAGAAATCCAAGTGGTTGAATGAGTTTTCTTTTCAAAATCTGTATGCGACTGTTTACTTTCATAGATGTCTTGATTCAGCTGAGGAACAAAAGAGAAAAAAAAAATCCAACCTGTTATTCCACACAGAATACAATTTGCTCAATAAAAAATGCTGCTGCTTGAAGAAAACAGACATCAAAGTGATGGAATGCGTGTTGAAACATTTGCAAAAGCTTTGAAGTCTGAAGTTGTGTTTGTAAACAGACTTTTAGGTCTGATGATCAAAGCCGTTCAAACGCTTTGAAGTCTGAAGTTGTTTGTAAACAGACTTGTAAGTCTGATTACAAACCAATTAAAGTGCTTCAGCAGCTGCTGGCGTTGCTGATGCTGCTTCTGCTGCTTGAATAACACTCAATTTACTGGGGAACATTAAAAAAGATATAAAACAAAAGCTCTTTATGAACACAGGAGGAGCAGAAAATATTTTTTCACGACATGACTGATGACAGACCTCTGTTTATTCCTTCAGGCTCATGTGTATGAATGAGTGTTCAAGTGTAAAGCTGTGTGCAGCTGTGTGCAGCTGTTGTCTTGCATGGAGACTTTCATTCAGCTCAGAAACAGGAGAAACAGAGTTCTTTCAGAGTAAGTCAGCACAGATATCACAGCTGCTCCTTCAACAAAAAAGAAAACATCTCAACTTGTTGAGATAAGGCCCATAACCACAATAAAAGAAGAAATCCAAGTGGTTGAATGAGTTTTCTTTTCAAAATCTGTATGCAACTGTTTACTTTCATAGATGTCTTGATTCAGCTGAGGAACAAAAGAGAAAAAAAAAATCCAACCTGTTATTCCACACAGAATACAATTTGCTCAATAAAAAATGCTGCTGATTGAAGAAAATAGACATCAAAGTGATGGAATGCGTGTTGAAACATTTTCAAAAACTTTGAAGTCTGAAGTTTTTTGTAAACAGACTTTTAGGTCTGATGATCAAAGCCGTTCAAACGCTTTGAAGTCTGAAGTTGTTTGTAAACAGACTTTTAGGTCTGATGATCAAAGCCGTTCAAACGCTTTGAAGTCTGAAGTTGTTTGTAAACAGACTTGTAAGTCTGATTACAAACCAATTAAAGTGCTTCAGCAGCTGCTGGCGTTGCTGATGCTGCTTCTGCTGCTTGAATAACACTCAATTTACTGGGGAACATTAAAAAAGATATAAAAAAAAACTCTTTATGAACACAGGGGGAGCAGAAAATATTTTTTCACGCCATGACTGTTGATAGACCTCTGTTTATTCCTTCAGGCTGATGTGTATGAATGAGTGTTCAAGTGTAAAGCTGTGTGCAGCTGTGTGCAGCTGTTGTCTTGCATGGAGACTTTCATTCAGCTCAGAAACAGGAGAAACAGAGTTCTTTCAGAGTAAGTCAGCACAGATATCACAGCTGCTCCTTCAACAAAAAAGAAAACATCTCAACTTGTTGAGATAAGGCCCATAACCACAATAAAAGAAGAAATCCAAGTGGTTGAATGAGTTTTCTTTTCAAAATTTGAATGCGACTGTTTACTTTCATAGATGTCTTGATTCAGCTGAGGAACAAGAGAGAAAAAAAAATCCAACCTGTTATTCCACACAGAATACAATTTGCTCAATAAAAAATGCTGCTGCTTGAAGAAAACAGACATCAAAGTGATGGAATGTGTGTGCAAACATTTTCAAAAACTTTGAAGTCTGAAGTTGTTTGTAAACAGATTTTTAGGTCTGATGATCAAAGCCGTTCAAACGCTTTGAAGTCTGAAGTTGTTTGTAAACAGACTTGTAAGTCTGATTACAAACCAATTAAAGTGCTTCAGCAGCTGCTGGCGTTGCTGATGCTGCTTCTGCTGCTTGAATAACACTCAATTTACTGGGGAACATTAAAAAAGATATAAAACAAAAGCTCTTTATGAACACAGGAGGAGCAGAAAATATTTTTTCACGACATGACTGATGACAGACCTCTGTTTATTCCTTCAGGCTCATGTGTATGAATGAGTGTTCAAGTGTAAAGCTGTGTGCAGCTGTGTGCAGCTGTTGTCTTGCATGGAGACTTTCATTCAGCTCAGAAACAGGAGAAACAGAGTTCTTTCAGAGTAAGTCAGCACAGATATCACAGCTGCTCCTTCAACAAAAAAGACAACATCTCAACTTGTTGAGATAAGGCCCATAACCACAATAAAAGAAGAAATCCAAGTGGTTGAATGAGTTTTCTTTTCAAAATCTGTATGCGACTGTTTACTTTCATAGATGTCTTGATTCAGCTGAGGAACAAAAGAGAAAAAAAAAATCCAACCTGTTATTCCACACAGAATACAATTTGCTCAATAAAAAATGCTGCTGCTTGAAGAAAACAGACATCAAAGTGATGGAATGCGTGTTGAAACATTTGCAAAAGCTTTGAAGTCTGAAGTTGTGTTTGTAAACAGACTTTTAGGTCTGATGATCAAAGCCGTTCAAACGCTTTGAAGTCTGAAGTTGTTTGTAAACAGACTTGTAAGTCTGATTACAAACCAATTAAAGTGCTTCAGCAGCTGCTGGCGTTGCTGATGCTGCTTCTGCTGCTTGAATAACACTCAATTTACTGGGGAACATTAAAAAAGATATAAAACAAAAGCTCTTTATGAACACAGGAGGAGCAGAAAATATTTTTTCACGACATGACTGATGACAGACCTCTGTTTATTCCTTCAGGCTCATGTGTATGAATGAGTGTTCAAGTGTAAAGCTGTGTGCAGCTGTGTGCAGCTGTTGTCTTGCATGGAGACTTTCATTCAGCTCAGAAACAGGAGAAACAGAGTTCTTTCAGAGTAAGTCAGCACAGATATCACAGCTGCTCCTTCAACAAAAAAGAAAACATCTCAACTTGTTGAGATAAGGCCCATAACCACAATAAAAGAAGAAATCCAAGTGGTTGAATGAGTTTTCTTTTCAAAATCTGTATGCAACTGTTTACTTTCATAGATGTCTTGATTCAGCTGAGGAACAAAAGAGAAAAAAAAAATCCAACCTGTTATTCCACACAGAATACAATTTGCTCAATAAAAAATGCTGCTGATTGAAGAAAATAGACATCAAAGTGATGGAATGCGTGTTGAAACATTTTCAAAAACTTTGAAGTCTGAAGTTTTTTGTAAACAGACTTTTAGGTCTGATGATCAAAGCCGTTCAAACGCTTTGAAGTCTGAAGTTGTTTGTAAACAGACTTTTAGGTCTGATGATCAAAGCCGTTCAAACGCTTTGAAGTCTGAAGTTGTTTGTAAACAGACTTGTAAGTCTGATTACAAACCAATTAAAGTGCTTCAGCAGCTGCTGGCGTTGCTGATGCTGCTTCTGCTGCTTGAATAACACTCAATTTACTGGGGAACATTAAAAAAGATATAAAAAAAAACTCTTTATGAACACAGGGGGAGCAGAAAATATTTTTTCACGCCATGACTGTTGATAGACCTCTGTTTATTCCTTCAGGCTGATGTGTATGAATGAGTGTTCAAGTGTAAAGCTGTGTGCAGCTGTGTGCAGCTGTTGTCTTGCATGGAGACTTTCATTCAGCTCAGAAACAGGAGAAACAGAGTTCTTTCAGAGTAAGTCAGCACAGATATCACAGCTGCTCCTTCAACAAAAAAGAAAACATCTCAACTTGTTGAGATAAGGCCCATAACCACAATAAAAGAAGAAATCCAAGTGGTTGAATGAGTTTTCTTTTCAAAATTTGAATGCGACTGTTTACTTTCATAGATGTCTTGATTCAGCTGAGGAACAAGAGAGAAAAAAAAAATCCAACCTGTTATTCCACACAGAATACAATTTGCTCAATAAAAAATGCTGCTGCTTGAAGAAAACAGACATCAAAGTGATGGAATGTGTGTGCAAACATTTTCAAAAACTTTGAAGTCTGAAGTTGTTTGTAAACAGATTTTTAGGTCTGATGATCAAAGCCGTTCAAACGCTTTGAAGTCTGAAGTTGTTTGTAAACAGACTTGTAAGTCTGATTACAAACCAATTAAAGTGCTTCAGCAGCTACTGGCGTTGCTGATGCTGCTTCTGCTGCTTGAATAACACTCAATTTACTGGGGAACATTAAAAAAGATATAAAAAAAAAACTCTTTATGAACACAGGAGGAGCAGAAAATATTTTTTCACGCCATGACTGATGACAGACCTCTGTTTATTCTTTCAGGCTCATGTGTATGAATGAGTGTTCAAGTGTAAAGCTGTGTGCAGCTGTGTGCAGCTGTTGTCTTGCATGGAGAGTTTCATTCAGCTCAGAAACAGGAGAAACAGAATTCTTTCAGAGTAAGTCAGCACAGATATCACAGCTGCTCCTTTAAAAAAAAAAAAAAAACAATCTCTCAAATCGTTGAGATAAGGCCAATAAACACCATAAAAATGACATCCTGACGTCTGAATGAGTTTTCATGTTAAATTCAGAATTCACCTTTTTCCTTGTTGGGGAACCTAAAATGTACTGAGGAACAACATGAGAGATGTTTCCCTCATGTATTCCAGCAGAGAATAACAACTCCATCTCTACCCTAACCCTAGTTTCAGCCTTATCCTTAACCCTCATTCAATGCAAGTCTATGGGTTGACATTTCAACTTTGTCCTAGAGACATGGGGGAACTTGTTATTTCATCAAGAGCCCCAAAGAAGCGCCCACGCCAAATTTGGGGTTTCTAATACTTGAGGAACGCAGAAACCCTAACCCTAATTTCAGCTAACTCTAACCCTAACCCTAGTTTCAGCCTTATCGTTAACCCTAATTCAATTCAAGTCTGATGGGGTGAAAACTCATTCAGACAGTGGGATGTCATTTTTTATTGCTCTATTGTGCTTCTCTCGCTGAGTTATGCGCAGTGTGAGCAGAAAGGGTGAACTTGAGTGGAATTGTTATTTTCTGCTGAAATACATGAGGGAAACATCTCTCCTGTTATTCCTGAGTACATTGTAGGTCCCCCCATAAGGAAATAGTTGAATTCTCAATTTAACATAAAAACTCATTCAGACAGTGGGATGTCATTTTTTATTGCTCTATTGTGCTTCTCTCGCTGAGTTATGCGCAGTGTGAGCAGAAAGGGTGAACTTGAGTGGAATTGTTATTTTCTGCTGAAATACATGAGGGAAACATCTCTCCTGTTGTTCCTCAGTACATTGTAGGTTCCCCCATAAGGAAATAATTGAATTCTCAATTTAACATGAAAACTCATTCAGACAGTGGGATGTCATTTTTTATTGCGCTATTGTGCTTCTCTCGCTGAGTTATGCGCAGTGTGAGCAGAAAGGGTGAACTTGAGTGGAATTGTTATTTTCTGCTGAAATACATGAGGGAAACATCTCTCCTGTTGTTCCTCAGTACATTGTAGGTTCCCCCATAAGGAAATAGTTGAATTCTCAATTTAACATAAAAACTCATTCAGACAGTGGGATGTCATTTTTTATTGCTCTATTGTGCTTCTCTCGCTGAGTTATGCGCAGTGTGAGCAGAAATGGTGAACTTGAGTGGAATTGTTATTTTCTGCTGAAATACATGAGGGAAACATCTCTCCTGTTGTTCCTCAGTACATTGTAGGTTCCCCCATAAGGAAATAGTTGAATTCTCAATTTAACATGAAAACTCATTCAGACAGTGGGATGTCATTTTTTATTGCTCTATTGTGCTTCTCTCGCTGAGTTATGCGCAGTGTGAGCAGAAAGGGTGAACTTGAGTGGAATTGTTATTTTCTGCTGAAATACATGAGGGAAACATCTCTCCTGTTATTCCTGAGTACATTGTAGGTCCCCCCATAAGGAAATAGTTGAATTCTCAATTTAACATAAAAACTCATTCAGACAGTGGGATGTCATTTTTTATTGCTCTATTGTGCTTCTCTCGCTGAGTTATGCGCAGTGTGAGCAGAAAGGGTGAACTTGAGTGGAATTGTTATTTTCTGCTGAAATACATGAGGGAAACATCTCTCCTGATGTTCCTCAGTACATTGTAGGGTCCCCCATAAGGAAATAGTTGATTTTACAATTTAACATGAAAACTCATTCAGACAGTGGGATGTCATTTTTTATTGCTCTATTGTGCTTCTCTCGCTGAGTTATGCGCAGTGTGAGCAGAAAGGGTGAACTTGAGTGGAATTGTTATTTTCTGCTGAAATACATGAGGGAAACATCTCTCCTGTTATTCCTGAGTACATTGTAGGTCCCCCCATAAGGAAATAGTTGAATTCTCAATTTAACATAAAAACTCATTCAGACAGTGGGATGTCATTTTTTATTGCTCTATTGTGCTTCTCTCGCTGAGTTATGCGCAGTGTGAGCAGAAAGGGTGAACCTGAGTGGAATTGTTATTTTCTGCTGAAATACATGAGGGAAACATCTCTCCTGTTGTTCCTCAGTACATTGTAGGGTCCCCCATAAGGAAATAGTTGATTTTACAATTTAACATGAAAACTCATTCAGACAGTGGGATGTCATTTTTTATTACTCTATTGTGCTTCTCTCGCTGAGTTATGCGCAGTGTGAGCAGAAAGGGTGAACTTGAGTGGAATTGTTATTTTCTGCTGAAATGCATGAGGGAAACATCTCTCCTGTTGTTCCTCAGTACATTGTAGGTTCCCCCATAAGGTAATAGTTGAATTCTCAATTTAACATAAAAACTCATTCAGACAGTGGGATGTCATTTTTTATTGCTCTATTGTGCTTCTCTCGCTGAGTTATGCGCAGTGTGAGCAGAAAGGGTGAACTTGAGTGGAATTGTTATTTTCTGCTGAAATACATGAGGGAAACATCTCTCCTGTTGTTCCTCAGTACATTGTAGGTTCCCCCATAAGGAAATAGTTGAATTCTCAATTTAACATGAAAACTCATTCAGACAGTGGGATGTCATTTTTTATTGCTCTATTGTGCTTCTCTCGCTGAGTTATGCGCAGTGTGAGCAGAAAGGGTGAACTTGAGTGGAATTGTTATTTTCTGCTGAAATACATGAGGGAAACATCTCTCCTGTTATTCCTGAGTACATTGTAGGTCCCCCCATAAGGAAATAGTTGAATTCTCAATTTAACATAAAAACTCATTCAGACAGTGGGATGTCATTTTTTATTGCTCTATTGTGCTTCTCTCGCTGAGTTATGCGCAGTGTGAGCAGAAAGGGTGAACTTGAGTGGAATTGTTATTTTCTGCTGAAATACATGAGGGAAACATCTCTCCTGTTGTTCCTCAGTACATTGTAGGTTCCCCCATAAGGAAATAATTGAATTCTCAATTTAACATGAAAACTCATTCAGACAGTGGGATGTCATTTTTTATTGCGCTATTGTGCTTCTCTCGCTGAGTTATGCGCAGTGTGAGCAGAAAGGGTGAACTTGAGTGGAATTGTTATTTTCTGCTGAAATACATGAGGGAAACATCTCTCCTGTTGTTCCTCAGTACATTGTAGGTTCCCCCATAAGGAAATAGTTGAATTCTCAATTTAACATAAAAACTCATTCAGACAGTGGGATGTCATTTTTTATTGCTCTATTGTGCTTCTCTCGCTGAGTTATGCGCAGTGTGAGCAGAAATGGTGAACTTGAGTGGAATTGTTATTTTCTGCTGAAATACATGAGGGAAACATCTCTCCTGTTGTTCCTCAGTACATTGTAGGTTCCCCCATAAGGAAATAGTTGAATTCTCAATTTAACATGAAAACTCATTCAGACAGTGGGATGTCATTTTTTATTGCTCTATTGTGCTTCTCTCGCTGAGTTATGCGCAGTGTGAGCAGAAAGGGTGAACTTGAGTGGAATTGTTATTTTCTGCTGAAATACATGAGGGAAACATCTCTCCTGTTATTCCTGAGTACATTGTAGGTCCCCCCATAAGGAAATAGTTGAATTCTCAATTTAACATAAAAACTCATTCAGACAGTGGGATGTCATTTTTTATTGCTCTATTGTGCTTCTCTCGCTGAGTTATGCGCAGTGTGAGCAGAAAGGGTGAACTTGAGTGGAATTGTTATTTTCTGCTGAAATACATGAGGGAAACATCTCTTCTGTTGTTCCTCAGTACATTGTAGGGTCCCCCATAAGGAAATAGTTGATTTTACAATTTAACATGAAAACTCATTCAGACAGTGGGATGTCATTTTTTATTGCTCTATTGTGCTTCTCTCGCTGAGTTATGCGCAGTGTGAGCAGAAAGGGTGAACTTGAGTGGAATTGTTATTTTCTGCTGAAATACATGAGGGAAACATCTCTCCTGTTGTTCCTCACTACATTGTAGGTTCCCCCATAAGGAAATAGTTGAAATCTTTTTTTTGAAGGAGCAGCAGTGATATCATTGCTGACTTACTCTGAAATAACTCTTTTTCTCCTGTTTCTGAGCTGAATTAAAGTCTCTATGCAAGACAACAGCTGCACAGAGCTGCACACAGCTTTACACTTGAATACTCATTCATACTCATCAGCCTGGAGGAATAAACAAAGCAAAACAAAGATTCAAATGAGACTGACAATAGAGGAACAACAGGAAAGATTTTTTCCTTATTTTTTTCAGCAGAGAATTACAATTCCATTCAAGTTCACCTTTTATGCTCGCAATGAGCATAAAGCACTTGTTTTCTTTCACAAATTCCTGAATTCACTAATTCAGTGCCCCCACTCCCCCCACACACATTGATTAAAGCAGATAACTATTGAAATATATATATATATATATATATATATATATATATATATATATATATATATATATATATATATATTTTTTTTTTTTAATAAAATTATTCCAGTTATTGATGAAACAATTTCTCTCTTGTTTCAGTGGTGTCGATTCATTTACATGGTTGATTTGTTCTTATGCGTTTGGTGATGTGCAGTGGCACCATTACGCCTGTGGGTGGAGACACAGACCGTATGATGAATATCAGGTGACGATCGTTCACAGTCGACTCTCTGTTGGTCTGAGATTGAGGGGCACTGTGCGTATTCCGTTGCTTGATGAACACTGACCTGGTGTATTGTCAGTTTCATTTGAATCTTTGTTTTGCTATGTTTATTCCTCCAGGCTCATGTGTATGAATGAGTGTTCAAGTGTAAAGCTGTGTGCAGCTCTGTGCAGCTGTTGTCTTGCATGGAGACTTTCATTCAGCTCAGAAACAGGAGAAACAGAGTTCTTTCAGAGTAAGTCAGCACAGATATCACAGCTGCTCCTTCAAAAAAAAGACAACATCTCAACTTGTTGAGATAAGGCCCATAACCACAATAAAAGAAGAAATCCAAGTGGTTGAATGAGTTTTCTTTTCAAAATCTGTATGCGACTGTTTACTTTCATAGATGTCTTGATTCAGCTGAGGAACAAAAGAGAAAAAAAAAATCCAACCTGTTATTCCACACAGAATACAATTTGCTCAATAAAAAATGCTGCTGCTTGAAGAAAACAGACATCAAAGTGATGGAATGCGTGTTGAAACATTTGCAAAAGCTTTGAAGTCTGAAGTTGTGTTTGTAAACAGACTTTTAGGTCTGATGATCAAAGCCGTTCAAACGCTTTGAAGTCTGAAGTTGTTTGTAAACAGACTTGTAAGTCTGATTACAAACCAATTAAAGTGCTTCAGCAGCTGCTGGCGTTGCTGATGCTGCTTCTGCTGCTTGAATAACACTCAATTTACTGGGGAACATTAAAAAAGATATAAAACAAAAGCTCTTTATGAACACAGGAGGAGCAGAAAATATTTTTTCACGACATGACTGATGACAGACCTCTGTTTATTCTTTCAGGCTCATGTGTATGAATGAGTGTTCAAGTGTAAAGCTGTGTGCAGCTGTGTGCAGCTGTTGTCTTGCATGGAGACTTTCATTCAGCTCAGAAACAGGAGAAACAGAGTTCTTTCAGAGTAAGTCAGCACAGATATCACAGCTGCTCCTTCAACAAAAAAGACAACATCTCAACTTGTTGAGATAAGGCCCATAACCACAATAAAAGAAGAAATCCAAGTGGTTGAATGAGTTTTCTTTTCAAAATCTGTATGCGACTGTTTACTTTCATAGATGTCTTGATTCAGCTGAGGAACAAAAGAGAAAAAAAAAATCCAACCTGTTATTCCACACAGAATACAATTTGCTCAATAAAAAATGCTGCTGCTTGAAGAAAACAGACATCAAAGTGATGGAATGCGTGTTGAAACATTTGCAAAAGCTTTGAAGTCTGAAGTTGTGTTTGTAAACAGACTTTTAGGTCTGATGATCAAAGCCGTTCAAACGCTTTGAAGTCTGAAGTTGTTTGTAAACAGACTTGTAAGTCTGATTACAAACCAATTAAAGTGCTTCAGCAGCTGCTGGCGTTGCTGATGCTGCTTCTGCTGCTTGAATAACACTCAATTTACTGGGGAACATTAAAAAAGATATAAAACAAAAGCTCTTTATGAACACAGGAGGAGCAGAAAATATTTTTTCACGACATGACTGATGACAGACCTCTGTTTATTCCTTCAGGCTCATGTGTATGAATGAGTGTTCAAGTGTAAAGCTGTGTGCAGCTGTGTGCAGCTGTTGTCTTGCATGGAGACTTTCATTCAGCTCAGAAACAGGAGAAACAGAGTTCTTTCAGAGTAAGTCAGCACAGATATCACAGCTGCTCCTTCAACAAAAAAGACAACATCTCAACTTGTTGAGATAAGGCCCATAACCACAATAAAAGAAGAAATCCAAGTGGTTGAATGAGTTTTCTTTTCAAAATCTGTATGCGACTGTTTACTTTCATAGATGTCTTGATTCAGCTGAGGAACAAAAGAGAAAAAAAAAATCCAACCTGTTATTCCACACAGAATACAATTTGCTCAATAAAAAATGCTGCTGCTTGAAGAAAACAGACATCAAAGTGATGGAATGCGTGTTGAAACATTTGCAAAAGCTTTGAAGTCTGAAGTTGTGTTTGTAAACAGACTTTTAGGTCTGATGATCAAAGCCGTTCAAACGCTTTGAAGTCTGAAGTTGTTTGTAAACAGACTTGTAAGTCTGATTACAAACCAATTAAAGTGCTTCAGCAGCTGCTGGCGTTGCTGATGCTGCTTCTGCTGCTTGAATGACACTCAAATTACTGGGGAACATTAAAAAAGATATAAAACAAAAGCTCTTTATGAACACAGGAGGAGCAGAAAATATTTTTTCACGACATGACTGATGACAGACCTCTGTTTATTCCTTCAGGCTCATGTGTATGAATGAGTGTTCAAGTGTAAAGCTGTGTGCAGCTGTGTGCAGCTGTTGTCTTGCATGGAGAGTTTCATTCAGCTCAGAAACAGGAGAAACAGAGTTCTTTCAGAGTAAGTCAGCACAGATATCACAGCTGCTCCTTCAACAAAAAAGAAAACATCTCAACTTGTTGAGATAAGGCCCATAACCACAATAAAAGAAGAAATCCAAGTGGTTGAATGAGTTTTCTTTTCAAAATCTGTATGCAACTGTTTACTTTCATAGATGTCTTGATTCAGCTGAGGAACAAAAGAGAAAAAAAAAATCCAACCTGTTATTCCACACAGAATACAATTTGCTCAATAAAAAATGCTGCTGATTGAAGAAAATAGACATCAAAGTGATGGAATGCGTGTTGAAACATTTTCAAAAACTTTGAAGTCTGAAGTTTTTTGTAAACAGACTTTTAGGTCTGATGATCAAAGCCGTTCAAACGCTTTGAAGTCTGAAGTTGTTTGTAAACAGACTTTTAGGTCTGATGATCAAAGCCGTTCAAACGCTTTGAAGTCTGAAGTTGTTTGTAAACAGACTTGTAAGTCTGATTACAAACCAATTAAAGTGCTTCAGCAGCTGCTGGCGTTGCTGATGCTGCTTCTGCTGCTTGAATAACACTCAATTTACTGGGGAACATTAAAAAAGATATAAAAAAAAACTCTTTATGAACACAGGGGGAGCAGAAAATATTTTTTCACGCCATGACTGTTGATAGACCTCTGTTTATTCCTTCAGGCTGATGTGTATGAATGAGTGTTCAAGTGTAAAGCTGTGTGCAGCTGTGTGCAGCTGTTGTCTTGCATGGAGACTTTCATTCAGCTCAGAAACAGGAGAAACAGAGTTCTTTCAGAGTAAGTCAGCACAGATATCACAGCTGCTCCTTCAACAAAAAAGAAAACATCTCAACTTGTTGAGATAAGGCCCATAACCACAATAAAAGAAGAAATCCAAGTGGTTGAATGAGTTTTCTTTTCAAAATTTGAATGCGACTGTTTACTTTCATAGATGTCTTGATTCAGCTGAGGAACAAGAGAGAAAAAAAAATCCAACCTGTTATTCCACACAGAATACAATTTGCTCAATAAAAAATGCTGCTGCTTGAAGAAAACAGACATCAAAGTGATGGAATGTGTGTGCAAACATTTTCAAAAACTTTGAAGTCTGAAGTTGTTTGTAAACAGATTTTTAGGTCTGATGATCAAAGCCGTTCAAACGCTTTGAAGTCTGAAGTTGTTTGTAAACAGACTTGTAAGTCTGATTACAAACCAATTAAAGTGCTTCAGCAGCTACTGGCGTTGCTGATGCTGCTTCTGCTGCTTGAATAACACTCAATTTACTGGGGAACATTAAAAAAGATATAAAACAAAAGCTCTTTATGAACACAGGAGGAGCAGAAAATATTTTTTCACGACATGACTGATGACAGACCTCTGTTTATTCTTTCAGGCTCATGTGTATGAATGAGTGTTCAAGTGTAAAGCTGTGTGCAGCTGTGTGCAGCTGTTGTCTTGCATGGAGACTTTCATTCAGCTCAGAAACAGGAGAAACAGAGTTCTTTCAGAGTAAGTCAGCACAGATATCACAGCTGCTCCTTCAACAAAAAAGACAACATCTCAACTTGTTGAGATAAGGCCCATAACCACAATAAAAGAAGAAATCCAAGTGGTTGAATGAGTTTTCTTTTCAAAATCTGTATGCGACTGTTTACTTTCATAGATGTCTTGATTCAGCTGAGGAACAAAAGAGAAAAAAAAAATCCAACCTGTTATTCCACACAGAATACAATTTGCTCAATAAAAAATGCTGCTGCTTGAAGAAAACAGACATCAAAGTGATGGAATGCGTGTTGAAACATTTGCAAAAGCTTTGAAGTCTGAAGTTGTGTTTGTAAACAGACTTTTAGGTCTGATGATCAAAGCCGTTCAAACGCTTTGAAGTCTGAAGTTGTTTGTAAACAGACTTGTAAGTCTGATTACAAACCAATTAAAGTGCTTCAGCAGCTGCTGGCGTTGCTGATGCTGCTTCTGCTGCTTGAATAACACTCAATTTACTGGGGAACATTAAAAAAGATATAAAACAAAAGCTCTTTATGAACACAGGAGGAGCAGAAAATATTTTTTCACGACATGACTGATGACAGACCTCTGTTTATTCCTTCAGGCTCATGTGTATGAATGAGTGTTCAAGTGTAAAGCTGTGTGCAGCTGTGTGCAGCTGTTGTCTTGCATGGAGACTTTCATTCAGCTCAGAAACAGGAGAAACAGAGTTCTTTCAGAGTAAGTCAGCACAGATATCACAGCTGCTCCTTCAACAAAAAAGACAACATCTCAACTTGTTGAGATAAGGCCCATAACCACAATAAAAGAAGAAATCCAAGTGGTTGAATGAGTTTTCTTTTCAAAATCTGTATGCGACTGTTTACTTTCATAGATGTCTTGATTCAGCTGAGGAACAAAAGAGAAAAAAAAAATCCAACCTGTTATTCCACACAGAATACAATTTGCTCAATAAAAAATGCTGCTGCTTGAAGAAAACAGACATCAAAGTGATGGAATGCGTGTTGAAACATTTGCAAAAGCTTTGAAGTCTGAAGTTGTGTTTGTAAACAGACTTTTAGGTCTGATGATCAAAGCCGTTCAAACGCTTTGAAGTCTGAAGTTGTTTGTAAACAGACTTGTAAGTCTGATTACAAACCAATTAAAGTGCTTCAGCAGCTGCTGGCGTTGCTGATGCTGCTTCTGCTGCTTGAATGACACTCAAATTACTGGGGAACATTAAAAAAGATATAAAACAAAAGCTCTTTATGAACACAGGAGGAGCAGAAAATATTTTTTCACGACATGACTGATGACAGACCTCTGTTTATTCCTTCAGGCTCATGTGTATGAATGAGTGTTCAAGTGTAAAGCTGTGTGCAGCTGTGTGCAGCTGTTGTCTTGCATGGAGAGTTTCATTCAGCTCAGAAACAGGAGAAACAGAGTTCTTTCAGAGTAAGTCAGCACAGATATCACAGCTGCTCCTTCAACAAAAAAGAAAACATCTCAACTTGTTGAGATAAGGCCCATAACCACAATAAAAGAAGAAATCCAAGTGGTTGAATGAGTTTTCTTTTCAAAATCTGTATGCAACTGTTTACTTTCATAGATGTCTTGATTCAGCTGAGGAACAAAAGAGAAAAAAAAAATCCAACCTGTTATTCCACACAGAATACAATTTGCTCAATAAAAAATGCTGCTGATTGAAGAAAATAGACATCAAAGTGATGGAATGCGTGTTGAAACATTTTCAAAAACTTTGAAGTCTGAAGTTTTTTGTAAACAGACTTTTAGGTCTGATGATCAAAGCCGTTCAAACGCTTTGAAGTCTGAAGTTGTTTGTAAACAGACTTTTAGGTCTGATGATCAAAGCCGTTCAAACGCTTTGAAGTCTGAAGTTGTTTGTAAACAGACTTGTAAGTCTGATTACAAACCAATTAAAGTGCTTCAGCAGCTGCTGGCGTTGCTGATGCTGCTTCTGCTGCTTGAATAACACTCAATTTACTGGGGAACATTAAAAAAGATATAAAAAAAAACTCTTTATGAACACAGGGGGAGCAGAAAATATTTTTTCACGCCATGACTGTTGATAGACCTCTGTTTATTCCTTCAGGCTGATGTGTATGAATGAGTGTTCAAGTGTAAAGCTGTGTGCAGCTGTGTGCAGCTGTTGTCTTGCATGGAGACTTTCATTCAGCTCAGAAACAGGAGAAACAGAGTTCTTTCAGAGTAAGTCAGCACAGATATCACAGCTGCTCCTTCAACAAAAAAGAAAACATCTCAACTTGTTGAGATAAGGCCCATAACCACAATAAAAGAAGAAATCCAAGTGGTTGAATGAGTTTTCTTTTCAAAATTTGAATGCGACTGTTTACTTTCATAGATGTCTTGATTCAGCTGAGGAACAAGAGAGAAAAAAAAATCCAACCTGTTATTCCACACAGAATACAATTTGCTCAATAAAAAATGCTGCTGCTTGAAGAAAACAGACATCAAAGTGATGGAATGTGTGTGCAAACATTTTCAAAAACTTTGAAGTCTGAAGTTGTTTGTAAACAGATTTTTAGGTCTGATGATCAAAGCCGTTCAAACGCTTTGAAGTCTGAAGTTGTTTGTAAACAGACTTGTAAGTCTGATTACAAACCAATTAAAGTGCTTCAGCAGCTACTGGCGTTGCTGATGCTGCTTCTGCTGCTTGAATAACACTCAATTTACTGGGGAACATTAAAAAAGATATAAAAAAAAAACTCTTTATGAACACAGGAGGAGCAGAAAATATTTTTTCACGCCATGACTGATGACAGACCTCTGTTTATTCCTTCAGGCTCATGTGTATGAATGAGTGTTCAAGTGTAAAGCTGTGTGCAGCTGTGTGCAGCTGTTGTCTTGCATGGAGAGTTTCATTCAGCTCAGAAACAGGAGAAACAGAATTCTTTCAGAGTAAGTCAGCACAGATATCACAGCTGCTCCTTTAAAAAAAAAAAAAAAACAATCTCTCAAATCGTTGAGATAAGGCCAATAAACACCATAAAAATGACATCCTGACGTCTGAATGAGTTTTCATGTTAAATTCAGAATTCACCTTTTTCCTTGTTGGGGAACCTAAAATGTACTGAGGAACAACATGAGAGATGTTTCCCTCATGTATTCCAGCAGAGAATAACAACTCCATCTCTACCCTAACCCTAGTTTCAGCCTTATCCTTAACCCTCATTCAATGCAAGTCTATGGGTTGACATTTCAACTTTGTCCTAGAGACATGGGGGAACTTGTTATTTCATCAAGAGCCCCAAAGAAGAGCCCACGCCAAATTTGGGGTTTCTAATACTTGAGGAACGCAGAAACCCTAACCCTAATTTCAGCTAACTCTAACCCTAACCCTAGTTTCAGCCTTATCGTTAACCCTAATTCAATTCAAGTCTGATGGGGTGAAAACTCATTCAGACAGTGGGATGTCATTTTTTATTGCTCTATTGTGCTTCTCTCGCTGAGTTAGGCGCAGTGTGAGCAGAAAGGGTGAACTTGAGTGGAATTGTTATTTTCTGCTGAAATACATGAGGGAAACATCTCTCCTGTTGTTCCTCAGTACATTGTAGGTTCCCCCATAAGGAAATAATTGAATTCTCAATTTAACATGAAAACTCATTCAGACAGTGGGATGTCATTTTTTATTGCTCTATTGTGCTTCTCTCGCTGAGTTATGCGCAGTGTGAGCAGAAAGGGTGAACTTGAGTGGAATTGTTATTTTCTGCTGAAATACATGAGGGAAACATCTCTCCTGTTGTTCCTCAGTACATTGTAGGTTCCCCCATAAGGAAATAGTTGAATTCTCAATTTAACATGAAAACTCATTCAGACAGTGGGATGTCATTTTTTATTGCTCTATTGTGCTTCTCTCGCTGAGTTATGCGCAGTGTGAGCAGAAAGGGTGAACTTGAGTGGAATTGTTATTTTCTGCTGAAATACATGAGGGAAACATCTCTCCTGTTATTCCTGAGTACATTGTAGGTCCCCCCATAAGGAAATAGTTGAATTCTCAATTTAACATGAAAACTCATTCAGACAGTGGGATGTCATTTTTTATTGCTCTATTGTGCTTCTCTCGCTGAGTTATGCGCAGTGTGAGCAGAAATGGTGAACTTGAGTGGAATTGTTATTTTCTGCTGAAATACATGAGGGAAACATCTCTCCTGTTGTTCCTCAGTACATTGTAGGGTCCCCCATAAGGAAATAGTTGATTTTACAATTTAACATGAAAACTCATTCAGACAGTGGGATGTTATTTTTTATTGCTCTATTGTGCTTCTCTCGCTGAGTTATGCGCAGTGTGAGCAGAAAGGGTGAACTTGAGTGGAATTGTTATTTTCTGCTGAAATACATGAGGGAAACATCTCTCCTGTTATTCCTGAGTACATTGTAGGTACCCCCATAAGGAAATAGTTGAATTCTCAATTTAACATGAAAACTCATTCAGACAGTGGGAAGTCATTTTTTATTGCTCTATTGTGCTTCTCTCGCTGAGTTATGCGCAGTGTGAGCAGAAAGGGTGAACTTGAGTGGAATTGTTATTTTCTGCTGAAATACATGAGGGAAACATCTCTCCTGTTATTCCTGAGTACATTGTAGGTCCCCCCATAAGGAAATAGTTGAATTCTCAATTTAACATAAAAACTCATTCAGACAGTGGGATGTCATTTTTTATTGCTCTATTGTGCTTCTCTCGCTGAGTTATGCGCAGTGTGAGCAGAAAGGGTGAACTTGAGTGGAATTGTTATTTTCTGCTGAAATACATGAGGGAAACATCTCTCCTGTTGTTCCTCAGTACATTGTAGGTTCCCCCATAAGGAAATAATTGAATTCTCAATTTAACATGAAAACTCATTCAGACAGTGGGATGTCATTTTTTATTGCTCTATTGTGCTTCTCTCGCTGAGTTATGCGCAGTGTGAGCAGAAAGGGTGAACTTGAGTGGAATTGTTATTTTCTGCTGAAATACATGAGGGAAACATCTCTCCTGTTGTTCCTCAGTACATTGTAGGTTCCCCCATAAGGAAATAGTTGAATACTCAATTTAACATGAAAACTCATTCAGACAGTGGGATGTCATTTTTTATTGCTCTATTGTGCTTCTCTCGCTGAGTTATGCGCAGTGTGAGCAGAAAGGGTGAACTTGAGTGGAATTGTTATTTTCTGCTGAAATACATGAGGGAAACATCTCTTCTGTTGTTCCTCAGTACATTGTAGGGTCCCCCATAAGGAAATAGTTGATTTTACAATTTAACATGAAAACTCATTCAGACAGTGGGATGTCATTTTTTATTGCTCTATTGTGCTTCTCTCGCTGAGTTATGCGCAGTGTGAGCAGAAAGGGTGAACCTGAGTGGAATTGTTATTTTCTGCTGAAATACATGAGGGAAACATCTCTCCTGTTGTTCCTCAGTACATTGTAGGGTCCCCCATAAGGAAATAGTTGATTTTACAATTTAACATGAAAACTCATTCAGACAGTGGGATGTCATTTTTTATTACTCTATTGTGCTTCTCTCGCTGAGTTATGCGCAGTGTGAGCAGAAAGGGTGAACTTGAGTGGAATTGTTATTTTCTGCTGAAATACATGAGGGAAACATCTCTCCTGTTGTTCCTCAGTACATTGTAGGTTCCCCCATAAGGTAATAGTTGAATTCTCAATTTAACATAAAAACTCATTCAGACAGTGGGATGTCATTTTTTATTGCTCTATTGTGCTTCTCTCGCTGAGTTATGCGCAGTGTGAGCAGAAAGGGTGAACTTGAGTGGAATTGTTATTTTCTGCTGAAATACATGAGGGAAACATCTCTCCTGTTGTTCCTCAGTACATTGTAGGTTCCCCCATAAGGAAATAGTTGAATTCTCAATTTAACATGAAAACTCATTCAGACAGTGGGATGTCATTTTTTATTGCTCTATTGTGCTTCTCTCGCTGAGTTCTGCGCAGTGTGAGCAGAAAGGGTGAACTTGAGTGGAATTGTTATTTTCTGCTGAAATACATGAGGGAAACATCTCTCCTGTTGTTCCTCACTACATTGTAGGTTCCCCCATAAGGAAATAGTTGAAATCTTTTTTTTGAAGGAGCAGCAGTGATATCATTGCTGACTTACTCTGAAATAACTCTTTTTCTCCTGTTTCTGAGCTGAATTAAAGTCTCTATGCAAGACAACAGCTGCACAGAGCTGCACACAGCTTTACACTTGAATACTCATTCATACTCATCAGCCTGGAGGAATAAACAAAGCAAAACAAAGATTCAAATGAGACTGACAATAGAGGAACAACAGGAAAGATTTTTTCCTTATTTTTTTCAGCAGAGAATTACAATTCCATTCAAGTTCACCTTTTATGCTCGCAATGAGCATAAAGCACTTGTTTTCTTTCACAAATTCCTGAATTCACTAATTCAGTGCCCCCACTCCCCCCACACACATTGATTAAAGCAGATAACTATTGAAATATATATATATATATATATATATATATATATATATATATATTTTTTTTTTTTTTAATAAAATTATTCCAGTTATTGATGAAACAATTTCTCTCTTGTTTCAGTGGTGTCGATTCATTTACATGGTTGATTTGTTCTTATGCGTTTGGTGATGTGCAGTGGCACCATTACGCCTGTGGGTGGAGACACAGACCGTATGATGAATATCAGGTGACGATCGTTCACAGTCGACTCTCTGTTGGTCTGAGATTGAGGGGCACTGTGCGTATTCCGTTGCTTGATGAACACTGACCTGGTGTATTGTCAGTTTCATTTGAATCTTTGTTTTGCTATGTTTATTCCTCCAGGCTCATGTGTATGAATGAGTGTTCAAGTGTAAAGCTGTGTGCAGCTCTGTGCAGCTGTTGTCTTGCATGGAGACTTTCATTCAGCTCAGAAACAGGAGAAACAGAGTTCTTTCAGAGTAAGTCAGCACAGATATCACAGCTGCTCCTTCAAAAAAAAGACAACATCTCAACTTGTTGAGATAAGGCCCATAACCACAATAAAAGAAGAAATCCAAGTGGTTGAATGAGTTTTCTTTTCAAAATCTGTATGCGACTGTTTACTTTCATAGATGTCTTGATTCAGCTGAGGAACAAAAGAGAAAAAAAAAATCCAACCTGTTATTCCACACAGAATACAATTTGCTCAATAAAAAATGCTGCTGCTTGAAGAAAACAGACATCAAAGTGATGGAATGCGTGTTGAAACATTTGCAAAAGCTTTGAAGTCTGAAGTTGTGTTTGTAAACAGACTTTTAGGTCTGATGATCAAAGCCGTTCAAACGCTTTGAAGTCTGAAGTTGTTTGTAAACAGACTTGTAAGTCTGATTACAAACCAATTAAAGTGCTTCAGCAGCTGCTGGCGTTGCTGATGCTGCTTCTGCTGCTTGAATAACACTCAATTTACTGGGGAACATTAAAAAAGATATAAAACAAAAGCTCTTTATGAACACAGGAGGAGCAGAAAATATTTTTTCACGACATGACTGATGACAGACCTCTGTTTATTCCTTCAGGCTCATGTGTATGAATGAGTGTTCAAGTGTAAAGCTGTGTGCAGCTGTGTGCAGCTGTTGTCTTGCATGGAGACTTTCATTCAGCTCAGAAACAGGAGAAACAGAGTTCTTTCAGAGTAAGTC
The DNA here is from genome assembly GCF_046127955.1 of Nelusetta ayraudi. Classification (NCBI taxonomy): domain Eukaryota; kingdom Metazoa; phylum Chordata; class Actinopteri; order Tetraodontiformes; family Monacanthidae; genus Nelusetta; species Nelusetta ayraudi. The sequence continues at coordinate 128,945 of NW_027466154.1, forward strand.
AGCACAGATATCACAGCTGCTCCTTCAACAAAAAAGACAACATCTCAACTTGTTGAGATAAGGCCCATAACCACAATAAAAGAAGAAATCCAAGTGGTTGAATGAGTTTTCTTTTCAAAATCTGTATGCGACTGTTTACTTTCATAGATGTCTTGATTCAGCTGAGGAACAAAAGAGAAAAAAAAAATCCAACCTGTTATTCCACACAGAATACAATTTGCTCAATAAAAAATGCTGCTGCTTGAAGAAAACAGACATCAAAGTGATGGAATGCGTGTTGAAACATTTGCAAAAGCTTTGAAGTCTGAAGTTGTGTTTGTAAACAGACTTTTAGGTCTGATGATCAAAGCCGTTCAAACGCTTTGAAGACTGAAGTTGTTTGTAAACAGACTTTTAGGTCTGATGATCAAAGCCGTTCAAACGCTTTGAAGTCTGAAGTTGTTTGTAAACAGACTTGTAAGTCTGATTACAAACCAATTAAAGTGCTTCAGCAGCTGCTGGCGTTGCTGATGCTGCTTCTGCTGCTTGAATAACACTCAATTTACTGGGGAACATTAAAAAAGATATAAAAAAAAACTCTTTATGAACACAGGGGGAGCAGAAAATATTTTTTCACGCCATGACTGTTGATAGACCTCTGTTTATTCCTTCAGGCTGATGTGTATGAATGAGTGTTCAAGTGTAAAGCTGTGTGCAGCTGTGTGCAGCTGTTGTCTTGCATGGGGACTTTCATTATGCTCAGAAACAGGAGAAACAGAGTTCTTTCAGAGTAAGTCAGCACAGATATCACAGCTGCTCCTTCAACAAAAAAGAAAACATCTCAACTTGTTGAGATAAGGCCCATAACCACAATAAAAGAAGAAATCCAAGTGGTTGAATGAGTTTTCTTTTCAAAATTTGAATGCGACTGTTTACTTTCATAGATGTCTTGATTCAGCTGAGGAACAAGAGAGAAAAAAAAATCCAACCTGTTATTCCACACAGAATACAATTTGCTCAATAAAAAATGCTGCTGCTTGAAGAAAACAGACATCAAAGTGATGGAATGTGTGTGCAAACATTTTCAAAAACTTTGAAGTCTGAAGTTGTTTGTAAACAGATTTTTAGGTCTGATGATCAAAGCCGTTCAAACGCTTTGAAGTCTGAAGTTGTTTGTAAACAGACTTGTAAGTCTGATTACAAACCAATTAAAGTGCTTCAGCAGCTACTGGCGTTGCTGATGCTGCTTCTGCTGCTTGAATAACACTCAATTTACTGGGGAACATTAAAAAAGATATAAAAAAAAAACTCTTTATGAACACAGGAGGAGCAGAAAATATTTTTTCACGCCATGACTGATGACAGACCTCTGTTTATTCCTTCAGGCTCATGTGTATGAATGAGTGTTCAAGTGTAAAGCTGTGTGCAGCTGTGTGCAGCTGTTGTCTTGCATGGAGAGTTTCATTCAGCTCAGAAACAGGAGAAACAGAATTCTTTCAGAGTAAGTCAGCACAGATATCACAGCTGCTCCTTTAAAAAAAAAAAAAAAACAATCTCTCAAATCGTTGAGATAAGGCCAATAAACACCATAAAAATGACATCCTGACGTCTGAATGAGTTTTCATGTTAAATTCAGAATTCACCTTTTTCCTTGTTGGGGAACCTAAAATGTACTGAGGAACAACATGAGAGATGTTTCCCTCATGTATTCCAGCAGAGAATAACAACTCCATCTCTACCCTAACCCTAGTTTCAGCCTTATCCTTAACCCTCATTCAATGCAAGTCTATGGGTTGACATTTCAACTTTGTCCTAGAGACATGGGGGAACTTGTTATTTCATCAAGAGCCCCAAAGAAGCGCCCACGCCAAATTTGGGATTTCTAATACTTGAGGAACGCAGAAACCCTAACCCTAATTTCAGCTAACTCTAACCCTAACCCTAGTTTCAGCCTTATCGTTAACCCTAATTCAATTCAAGTCTGATGGGGTGAAAACTCATTCAGACAGTGGGATGTCATTTTTTATTGCTCTATTGTGCTTCTCTCGCTGAGTTAGGCGCAGTGTGAGCAGAAAGGGTGAACTTGAGTGGAATGGTTATTTTCTGCTGAAATACATGAGGGAAACATCTCTCCTGTTGTTCCTCAGTACATTGTAGGGTCCCCCATAAGGAAATAGTTGATTTTACAATTTAACATGAAAACTCATTCAGACAGTGGGATGTCATTTTTTATTGCTCTATTGTGCTTCTCTCGCTGAGTTATGCGCAGTGTGAGCAGAAATGGTGAACTTGAGTGGAATTGTTATTTTCTGCTGAAATACATGAGGGAAACATCTCTCCTGTTGTTCCTCAGTACATTGTAGGGTCCCCCATAAGGAAATAGTTGATTTTACAATTTAACATGAAAACTCATTCAGACAGTGGGATGTTATTTTTTATTGCTCTATTGTGCTTCTCTCGCTGAGTTATGCGCAGTGTGAGCAGAAAGGGTGAACTTGAGTGGAATTGTTATTTTCTGCTGAAATACATGAGGGAAACATCTCTCCTGTTATTCCTGAGTACATTGTAGGTACCCCCATAAGGAAATAGTTGAATTCTCAATTTAACATGAAAACTCATTCAGACAGTGGGAAGTCATTTTTTATTGCTCTAGTGTGCTTCTCTCGCTGAGTTATGCGCAGTGTGAGCAGAAAGGGTGAACTTGAGTGGAATTGTTATTTTCTGCTGAAATACATGAGGGAAACATCTCTCCTGTTATTCCTGAGTACATTGTAGGTCCCCCCATAAGGAAATAGTTGAATTCTCAATTTAACATAAAAACTCATTCAGACAGTGGGATGTCATTTTTTATTGCTCTATTGTGCTTCTCTCGCTGAGTTATGCGCAGTGTGAGCAGAAAGGGTGAACTTGAGTGGAATTGTTATTTTCTGCTGAAATACATGAGGGAAACATCTCTCCTGTTGTTCCTCAGTACATTGTAGGTTCCCCCATAAGGAAATAATTGAATTCTCAATTTAACATGAAAACTCATTCAGACAGTGGGATGTCATTTTTTATTGCTCTATTGTGCTTCTCTCGCTGAGTTATGCGCAGTGTGAGCAGAAAGGGTGAACTTGAGTGGAATTGTTATTTTCTGCTGAAATACATGAGGGAAACATCTCTCCTGTTATTCCTGAGTACATTGTAGGTCCCCCCATAAGGAAATAGTTGAATTCTCAATTTAACATGAAAACTCATTCAGACAGTGGGATGTCATTTTTTATTGCTCTATTGTGCTTCTCTCGCTGAGTTATGCGCAGTGTGAGCAGAAATGGTGAACTTGAGTGGAATTGTTATTTTCTGCTGAAATACATGAGGGAAACATCTCTCCTGTTGTTCCTCAGTACATTGTAGGTTCCCCCATAAGGAAATAGTTGATTTTACAATTTAACATGAAAACTCATTCAGACAGTGGGATGTTATTTTTTATTGCTCTATTGTGCTTCTCTCGCTGAGTTATGCGCAGTGTGAGCAGAAAGGGTGAACTTGAGTGGAATTGTTATTTTCTGCTGAAATACATGAGGGAAACATCTCTCCTGTTATTCCTGAGTACATTGTAGGTACCCCCATAAGGAAATAGTTGAATTCTCAATTTAACATGAAAACTCATTCAGACAGTGGGAAGTCATTTTTTATTGCTCTATTGTGCTTCTCTCGCTGAGTTATGCGCAGTGTGAGCAGAAAGGGTGAACTTGAGTGGAATTGTTATTTTCTGCTGAAATACATGAGGGAAACATCTCTCCTGTTATTCCTGAGTACATTGTAGGTCCCCCCATAAGGAAATAGTTGAATTCTCAATTTAACATAAAAACTCATTCAGACAGTGGGATGTCATTTTTTATTGCTCTATTGTGCTTCTCTCGCTGAGTTATGCGCAGTGTGAGCAGAAATGGTGAACTTGAGTGGAATTGTTATTTTCTGCTGAAATACATGAGGGAAACATCTCTCCTGTTGTTCCTCAGTACATTGTAGGTTCCCCCATAAGGAAATAGTTGAATTCTCAATTTAACATGAAAACTCATTCAGACAGTGGGATGTCATTTTTTATTGCTCTATTGTGCTTCTCTCGCTGAGTTATGCGCAGTGTGAGCAGAAAGGGTGAACTTGAGTGGAATTGTTATTTTCTGCTGAAATACATGAGGGAAACATCTCTCCTGTTATTCCTGAGTACATTGTAGGTCCCCCCATAAGGAAATAGTTGAATTCTCAATTTAACATAAAAACTCATTCAGACAGTGGGATGTCATTTTTTATTGCTCTATTGTGCTTCTCTCGCTGAGTTATGCGCAGTGTGAGCAGAAAGGGTGAACTTGAGTGGAATTGTTATTTTCTGCTGAAATACATGAGGGAAACATCTCTCCTGTTGTTCCTCAGTACATTGTAGGGTCCCCCATAAGGAAATAGTTGATTTTACAATTTAACATGAAAACTCATTCAGACAGTGGGATGTTATTTTTTATTACTCTATTGTGCTTCTCTCGCTGAGTTATGCGCAGTGTGAGCAGAAAGGGTGAACTTGAGTGGAATTGTTATTTTCTGCTGAAATGCATGAGGGAAACATCTCTCCTGTTGTTCCTCAGTACATTGTAGGTTCCCCCATAAGGTAATAGTTGAATTCTCAATTTAACATAAAAACTCATTCAGACAGTGGGATGTCATTTTTTATTGCTCTATTGTGCTTCTCTCGCTGAGTTATGCGCAGTGTGAGCAGAAAGGGTGAACTTGAGTGGAATTGTTATTTTCTGTTGAAATACATGAGGGAAACATCTCTCCTGTTGTTCCTCAGTACATTGTAGGTTCCCCCATAAGGAAATAGTTGAATTCTCAATTTAACATGAAAACTCATTCAGACAGTGGGATGTCATTTTTTATTGCTCTATTGTGCTTCTCTCGCTGAGTTATGCGCAGTGTGAGCAGAAAGGGTGAACTTGAGTGGAATTGTTATTTTCTGCTGAAATACATGAGGGAAACATCTCTCCTGTTGTTCCTCACTACATTGTAGGTTCCCCCATAAGGAAATAGTTGAAATCTTTTTTTTGAAGGAGCGGCAGTGATATCATTGCTGACTTACTCTGAAATAACTCTTTTTCTCCTGTTTCTGAGCTGAATTAAAGTCTCTATGCAAGACAACAGCTGCACAGAGCTGCACACAGCTTTACACTTGAATACTCATTCATACTCATCAGCCTGGAGGAATAAACAAAGCAAAACAAAGATTCAAATGAGACTGACAATAGAGGAACAACAGGAAAGATTTTTTCCTTATTTTTTTCAGCAGAGAATTACAATTCCATTCAAGTTCACCTTTTATGCTCGCAATGAGCATAAAGCACTTGTTTTCTTTCACAAATTCCTGAATTCACTAATTCAGTGCCCCCACTCCCCCCACACACATTGATTAAAGCAGATAACTATTGAAATATATATATATATATATATATATATATATATATATATATATATATATATATATATATATATATTTTTTTTTTTTTAATAAAATTATTCCAGTTATTGATGAAACAATTTCTCTCTTGTTTCAGTGGTGTCGATTCATTTACATGGTTGATTTGTTCTTATGCGTTTGGTGATGTGCAGTGGCACCATTACGCCTGTGGGTGGAGACACAGACCGTATGATGAATATCAGGTGACGATCGTTCACAGTCGACTCTCTGTTGGTCTGAGATTGAGGGGCACTGTGCGTATTCCGTTGCTTGATGAACACTGACCTGGTGTATTGTCAGTTTCATTTGAATCTTTGTTTTGCTATGTTTATTCCTCCAGGCTCATGTGTATGCATGAGTGTTCAAGTGTAAAGCTGTGTGCAGCTCTGTGCAGCTGTTGTCTTGCATGGAGACTTTCATTCAGCTCAGAAACAGGAGAAACAGAGTTCTTTCAGAGTAAGTCAGCACAGATATCACAGCTGCTCCTTCAAAAAAAAGACAACATCTCAACTTGTTGAGATAAGGCCCATAACCACAATAAAAGAAGAAATCCAAGTGGTTGAATGAGTTTTCTTTTCAAAATCTGTATGCGACTGTTTACTTTCATAGATGTCTTGATTCAGCTGAGGAACAAAAGAGAAAAAAAAAATCCAACCTGTTATTCCACACAGAATACAATTTGCTCAATAAAAAATGCTGCTGCTTGAAGAAAACAGACATCAAAGTGATGGAATGCGTGTTGAAACATTTGCAAAAGCTTTGAAGTCTGAAGTTGTGTTTGTAAACAGACTTTTAGGTCTGATGATCAAAGCCGTTCAAACGCTTTGAAGTCTGAAGTTGTTTGTAAACAGACTTGTAAGTCTGATTACAAACCAATTAAAGTGCTTCAGCAGCTGCTGGCGTTGCTGATGCTGCTTCTGCTGCTTGAATAACACTCAATTTACTGGGGAACATTAAAAAAGATATAAAACAAAAGCTCTTTATGAACACAGGAGGAGCAGAAAATATTTTTTCACGACATGACTGATGACAGACCTCTGTTTATTCTTTCAGGCTCATGTGTATGAATGAGTGTTCAAGTGTAAAGCTGTGTGCAGCTGTGTGCAGCTGTTGTCTTGCATGGAGACTTTCATTCAGCTCAGAAACAGGAGAAACAGAGTTCTTTCAGAGTAAGTCAGCACAGATATCACAGCTGCTCCTTCAACAAAAAAGACAACATCTCAACTTGTTGAGATAAGGCCCATAACCACAATAAAAGAAGAAATCCAAGTGGTTGAATGAGTTTTCTTTTCAAAATCTGTATGCGACTGTTTACTTTCATAGATGTCTTGATTCAGCTGAGGAACAAAAGAGAAAAAAAAAATCCAACCTGTTATTCCACACAGAATACAATTTGCTCAATAAAAAATGCTGCTGCTTGAAGAAAACAGACATCAAAGTGATGGAATGCGTGTTGAAACATTTGCAAAAGCTTTGAAGTCTGAAGTTGTGTTTGTAAACAGACTTTTAGGTCTGATGATCAAAGCCGTTCAAACGCTTTGAAGTCTGAAGTTGTTTGTAAACAGACTTGTAAGTCTGATTACAAACCAATTAAAGTGCTTCAGCAGCTGCTGGCGTTGCTGATGCTGCTTCTGCTGCTTGAATAACACTCAATTTACTGGGGAACATTAAAAAAGATATAAAACAAAAGCTCTTTATGAACACAGGAGGAGCAGAAAATATTTTTTCACGACATGACTGATGACAGACCTCTGTTTATTCCTTCAGGCTCATGTGTATGAATGAGTGTTCAAGTGTAAAGCTGTGTGCAGCTGTGTGCAGCTGTTGTCTTGCATGGAGACTTTCATTCAGCTCAGAAACAGGAGAAACAGAGTTCTTTCAGAGTAAGTCAGCACAGATATCACAGCTGCTCCTTCAACAAAAAAGACAACATCTCAACTTGTTGAGATAAGGCCCATAACCACAATAAAAGAAGAAATCCAAGTGGTTGAATGAGTTTTCTTTTCAAAATCTGTATGCGACTGTTTACTTTCATAGATGTCTTGATTCAGCTGAGGAACAAAAGAGAAAAAAAAAATCCAACCTGTTATTCCACACAGAATACAATTTGCTCAATAAAAAATGCTGCTGATTGAAGAAAATAGACATCAAAGTGATGGAATGCGTGTTGAAACATTTTCAAAAACTTTGAAGTCTGAAGTTGTTTGTAAACAGACTTTTAGGTCTGATGATCAAAGCCGTTCAAACGCTTTGAAGTCTGAAGTTGTTTGTAAACAGACTTTTAGGTCTGATGATCAAAGCCGTTCAAACGCTTTGAAGTCTGAAGTTGTTTGTAAACAGACTTGTAAGTCTGATTACAAACCAATTAAAGTGCTTCAGCAGCTGCTGGCGTTGCTGATGCTGCTTCTGCTGCTTGAATAACACTCAATTTACTGGGGAACATTAAAAAAGATATAAAACAAAAACTCTTTATGAACACAGGGGGAGCAGAAAATATTTTTTCACGCCATGACTGTTGATAGACCTCTGTTTATTCCTTCAGGCTGATGTGTATGAATGAGTGTTCAAGTGTAAAGCTGTGTGCAGCTGTGTGCAGCTGTTGTCTTGCATGGAGACTTTCATTCAGCTCAGAAACAGGAGAAACAGAGTTCTTTCACAGTAAGTCAGCACAGATATCACAGCTGCTCCTTCAACAAAAAAGAAAACATCTCAACTTGTTGAGATAAGGCCCATAACCACAATAAAAGAAGAAATCCAAGTTGTTGAATGAGTTTTCTTTTCAAAATTTGTATGCGACTGTTTACTTTCATAGATGTCTTGATTCAGCTGAGGAACAAGAGAGAAAAAAAAATCCAACCTGTTATTCCACACAGAATACAATTTGCTCAATAAAAAATGCTGCTGCTTGAAGAAAACAGACATCAAAGTGATGGAATGTGTGTGCAAACATTTTCAAAAACTTTGAAGTCTGAAGTTGTTTGTAAACAGATTTTTAGGTCTGATGATCAAAGCCGTTCAAACGCTTTGAAGTCTGAAGTTGTTTGTAAACAGACTTGTAAGTCTGATTACAAACCAATTAAAGTGCTTCAGCAGCTGCTGGCGTTGCTGATGCTGCTTCTGCTGCTTGAATAACACTCAATTTACTGGGGAACATTAAAAAAGATATAAAACAAAAACTCTTTATGAACACAGGAGGAGCAGAAAATATTTTTTCACGCCATGACTGATGACAGACCTCTGTTTATTCCTTCAGGCTCATGTGTATGAATGAGTGTTCAAGTGTAAAGCTGTGTGCAGCTGTGAGCAGCTGTTGTCTTGCATGGAGACTTTCATTCAGCTCAGAAACAGGAGAAACAGAGTTCTTTCAGAGTAAGTCAGCACAGATATCACTGCTGCTCTTTCGAAAAAAAGAATTCAACTATTTCCTTATGGGGGAACCTACAATGTACTGAGGGACAACAGGAGAGATGTTTCCCTCATGTATTTCAGCGGAAAATAACCATTCCACTCAAGTTCACCCTTTCTGCTCACACTGCGCATAACTCAGCGAGAGAAGCACAATAGAGCAATAAAAAATGACATCCCACTGTCTGACTGAGTTTTCATGTTAAATTGAGAATTCAACTATTTCCTTATGGGGGAACCTACAATGTACTGAGGAACAACAGGAGAGATGTTTCCCTCATGTATTTCAGCAGAAAATAACAATTCCACTCAAGTTCACCCTTTCTGCTCACACTGCAGATAACTCAGCGAGAGAAGCACAATAGAGCAATAAAAAATGACATCCCACTGTCTGAATGAGTTTTCATGTTTTATTGAGAAATCAACTATTTCCTTATGGGGGAACCTACAATGTACTGAGGAACAACAGGACAGATTTTTCCCTCATGTATTTCAGCAGAAAATAACAATTCCACTCAAGTTCACCCTTTCTGCTCACACTGCGCATAACTCAGCGAGAGAAGCACAATAGAGCAATAAAAAATGACATCCCACTGTCTGAATGAGTTTTCATGTTAAATTGAGAAATCAACTATTTCCTTATGGGGAAACCTACAATGTACTGAGGAACAACAGGAGAGATGTTTCCCTCATGTATTTCAGCAGAAAATAACAATTCCACTCAAGTTAACCCTTTCTGCTCACACTGCGCATAACTCAGCGAGAGAAGCACAATAGAGCAATAAAAAATGACATCCCACTGTGTGAATGAGTTTTCATGTTAAATTGAGAAATCAACTATTTCCTTATGGGGGGACCTACAATGTACTCAGGAACAACAGGAGAGATGTTTCCCTCATGTATTTCAGCAGAAAATAACAATTCCACTCAAGTTCACCCTTTCTGCTCACACTGCGCATAACTCAGCGAGAGAAGCACAATAGAGCAATAAAAAATGACATCCCACTGTCTGAATGAGTTTTCATGTTAAATTGAGAAATCAACTATTTCCTCATGGGGGAACCTACAATTTAGTGTGGAACAACAGGAGAGATGTTTCCCTCATGTATTTCAGCAGAAAATAACAATTCCACTCAAGTTCACCATTTCTGCTCACACTGCGCATAACTCAGCGAGAGAAGCACAATAGAGCAATAAAAAATGACATCCCACTGTCTGACTGAGTTTTCATGTTAAATTGAGAATTCAACTATTTCCTTATGGGGGAACCTATAATGTACTGAGGAACAACAGGAGAGATGTTTCCCTCATGTATTTCAGCAGAAAATAACAATTCCACTCAAGTTAACCCTTTCTGCTCACACTGCGCATCACTCAGCGAGAGAAGCACAATAGAGCAATAAAAAATGACATCCCACTGTCTGAATGAGTTTTCATGTTAAATTGAGAAATCAACTATTTCCTTATGGGGGGACCTACAATGTACTCAGGAACAACAGGAGAGATGTTTCCCTCATGTATTTCAGCAGAAAATAACAATTCCACTCAAGTTCACCCTTTCTGCTCACACTGCGCATAACTCAGCGAGAGAAGCACAATAGAGCAATAAAAAATGACATCCCACTGTGTGAATGAGTTTTCATGTTAAATTGAGAAATCAACTATTTCCTCATGGGGGAACCTACAATTTAGTGTGGAACAACAGGAGAGATGTTTCCCTCATGTATTTCAGCAGAAAATAACAATTCCACTCAAGTTCACCCTTTCTGCTCACACTGCGCATAACTCAGCGAGAGAAGCACAATAGAGCAATAAAAAATGACATCCCACTGTCTGACTGAGTTTTCATGTTAAATTGAGAATTCAACTAATTCCTTATGGGGGAACCTACAATGTACTGAGGAACAACAGGAGAGATGTTTCCCTCATGTATTTCAGCAGAAAATAACAATTCCACTCAAGTTCACCCTTTCTGCTCACACTGCGCATAACTCAGCGAGAGAAGCACAATAGAGCAATAAAAAATGACATCCCACTGTCTGAATGAATTTTAACCCCATCAGACTTGAATTGAATTAGGGTTAACATTAAGGCTGAAACTAAGGTTAGGGTTAGGGTTAGGGTTAGCTGAAATTAGGGTTAGGGTTTCTGTCTTCCTCAAGTATTAGAAACCCCAAATTTGGCGTGGGCGCTTCTTTGGGTCTCTTGATGAAATAACAAGTTCCCCCATGTCTCTAGGACAAAGTTGAAATTTCAACCTATAGACTTGCATTGAATTAGGGTTGCGTTAAGGCTGAAACTAGGGTTAGGGTTAGGGTTAGTTGAAAATAGTGTTAGGGTTTCTGCGTTCTTCAATTATTAGAAATCCCAAATTTGGTGTGGGTGCTTCTTTGGGGCTCTTGATGAAATAGCAAGTGGCCCCATGTCTCTAGGACAAAGTTGAAATTGTCTCAGACCAACAGAAATCATGGCGTGAGAAAATATTTTCTGCTCCTCCTGTGTTCATAAAGAGTTTTTTTTTAATATCTTTTCTAGTGTTCCCCAGTAAATTGAGTGTTATTCAAGCAGCAGAAGCAGCATCAGCAACGCCAGCAGCTGCAGAAGCACTTTAATTGGTTTGTAATCAGACTTACAAGTCTGTTTAAAAAACAACTTCAGACTTCAAAGCGTTTGAACGGCTTTGATCATCAGACCTATAAGTCTGTTTACAAACAACTTCAGACTTCAAAGTTTTTGAAAATGTTTGAACACGCATTCCATCACTTTGATGTCTGTTTTCTTCAAGCAGCAGCATTTTTTATTGAGCAAATTGTATTGTGTGTGGAATAACACGTTGGATTTTTTTTTTCTCTCTTGTTCCTCAGCTGAATCAAGACAACTATGAAAGTAAACAGTCGCATACAGATTTTGAAAAGAAAACTCATTCAACCACTTGGATTTCTTTTTTTATTGTGGTTATGGGCCTTATCTAAACAAGTTGAGATGTTGTCTTTTTTTTTTTGAAGGAGCAGCTGTGATATCTGTGCTGACTTACTCTGAAAGAACTATGTTTCTCCCGTTTCTGAGCTGAATGAAAGTCTCCATGCAAGACAGCAGCTGCACAGAGCTGCACTCAGCTTTACACTTGAACACTCATTCATACACATGAGCCTGAAGGAATAAATATATCAAAACAAAGATTCAAATGAAACTGACAATACACCAGGTCAGTGTACATTAAGCAACGGAATACGCACTGTGCCCCTCCCTCTCAGACCAACAGAGGTCTTTCATCAGTCATGGCGTGAAAAAATATTTTCTGCTCCTCCTGTGTTCATAAAGAGTTTTTTTTAATATCTTTTTTAATGTTCCCCAGTAAATTGAGTGTCATTCAAGCAGCAGAAGCAGCATCAGCAACGCCAGCAGCTGCTGAAGCACTTTAATTGGTTTGTAATCAGTCTTACAAATCTGTTTACAAACAACTTCAGACTTCAAAGTTTTTGAAAATGTTTGAACACGAATTCCATCACTTTGATGTCTGTTTTCTTCAAGCAGCACCATTTTTTATTAAGCAAATTGTATTCTGTGTGGAATAACAGGTTGGATTTTTTTTCTCTCTTGTTCCTCAGCTGAATCAAGACAACTATGAAAGTAAACAGTCGCATACAAATTTTGAAAAGAAAACTCATTCAACCACTTGGATTTCTTTTTTTATTGTGGTTATGGGCCTTATCTAAACAAGTCTGTTTCTGAGCTGAATGAAAGTCTCCATGCAAGACAGCAGCTGCACAGAGCTGCACTCTGCTTTACACTTGAACACTCATTCATACACATGAGCCTGAAGGAATGAACATATCAAAACAAAGATTCAAATGAAACTGACAATACACCAGGTCAGTGTACATTAAGCAACGGAATACGCACAGTGCCCCTCCCTCTCAGACCAACAGAAGTCTGTCATCAGTCATGGCGTGAAAAAATATTTTCTGCTCCTCCTGTGTTCATAAAGAGTTTTTTTTTTATATCTTTTCTATTGTTCCCCAGTAAATTGAGTGTTATTCAAGCAGCAGAAGCAGCATCAGCAACGCCAACAGCTGCAGAAGCACTTTAATTGGTTTGTAATCAGACTTACAAATCTGTTTAAAAAACAACTTCAGACTTCAAAGCGTTTGAACGGCTTTGATCATCAGACCTAAAAGTCTATTTACAAACAACTTCAGACTTCAAAGTTTTTGAAAATGTTTGAACACGCATTCCATCACTTTGATGTCTGTTTTCTTCAAGCAGCAGCATTTTTTATTAAGCAAATTGTATTGTGTGTGGAATAACAGCTTGGATTTTTTTTTCTCTCTTGTTCCTCAGCTGAATCAAGACAACTATGAAAGTAAACAGTCGCATACAGATTTTGAAAAGAAAACTCATTCAACCACTTGGATTTCTTTTTTTATTGTGGTTATGGGCCTTATCTAAACAAGTTGAGATGTTGTCTTTTTTTTTTGAAGGAGCAGCTGTGATATCTGTGCTGACTTACTCTGAAAGAACTCTGTTTCTCCTGTTTCTGAGCTGAATGAAAGTCTCCATGCAAGACAGCAGCTGCACAGAGCTGCACTCAGCTTTACACTTGAACACTCATTCATACACATGAGCCTGAAGGAATAAATATATCAAAACAAAGATTCAAATGAAACTGACAATACACCAGGTCAGTGTACATTAAGCAACGGAATACGCACAGTGCCCTTCCCTCTCAGACCAACAGAGGTCTGTCTTCAGTCATGGCGTGAAAAAATATTTTCTGCTCCTCCTATGTTCATAAAGAGTTTTTTTTTATATCTTTTTTAGTGTTCCCCTGTAAATTGAGTGTTATTCAAGCAGCAGAAGCAGCATCAGCAACGCCAGCAGCTGCAGAAGCACTTTAATTGGTTTGTAATCAGACTTACAAGTCTGTTTAAATAACAACTTCAGACTTCAAAGCGTTTGAACGGCTTTGATCATCAGACCTAAAAGTCTATTTACAAACAACTTCAGACTTCAAAGTTTTTGAAAATGTTTGAACACGCATTCCATCACTTTGATGTCTGTTTTCTTCAAGCAGCAGCATTTTTTATTGAACAAATTGTATTGTGTGTGGAATAACAGGTTGGATTTTTTTTTCTCTGTCTTGTTCCTCAGCTGAATCAAGACAACTATGAAAGTAAACAGTGGCATACAGATTTTGAAAAGAAAACTCATTCAACCACTTGGATTTCTTTTTTTATTGTGTTTATGGGCCATATCTAAACAAGTTGAGATGTTGTCTTTTTTTTTTTGAAGGAGCAGCTGTGATATCTGTGCTGACTTACTCTTAAAGAACTTTGCGTCTCCTTTTTCTGAGCTGAATGAAAGTCTCCATGCAAGACAGCAGCTGCACAGAGCTGCACATAGCTTTACACTTGAACACTCATTCATACACATGAGCCTGAAGGAATAAACATTGCAAAACAAAGATTCAAATTAAACTGACAATACACCAGGTCAGTGTACATTAAGCAACGGAATACGCACTGTGCCCCTCCCTCTCAGACCAACAGAGGTCTGTCATCAGTCATGGCGTGAAAAAATATTTTCTGCTCCTCCTGTGTTCATGAAGAGTTTTTTTTAATATCTTTTTTAATGTTCACCATTAAATTGAGTGTTATTCAAGCAGCAGAAGAAGCATCAGCAACGCCAGCAGCTGCTGAAGCACTTTAATTGGTTTGTAATCAGAATTACAAGTCTGTTTACAAACAACTTCAGACTTCAAAGCGTTTGAACGGCTTTGATCATCAGACCTAAAAGTCTGTTTACAAACAACTTCAGACTTCAAAGTGTTTGAACGGCTTTGATCATCAGACCTAAAAGTCTGTTTACAAACAACTTCACACTTCAAAGTTTTTGAAAATGTTTGAACACGCATTCCATCACTTTGATGTCTGTTTTCTTCAAGCAGCAGCATTTTTTATTGAGCAAATTGTATTGTGTGTGGAATAACATGTTGGATTTTTTTTTTCTCTCTTGTTCCTCAGCTGAATCAAGACAACTATGAAAGTAAACAGTCGCACACAAATTTTGAAAAGAAAACTCATTCAACCACTTGGATTTCTTTTTTTATTGTGGTTATGGGCCTTATCTCAACAAGTTGAGATGTTGTCTTTTTTTTGAAGGAGCAGCAGTGATATCTGTGTTGACTTACTCTTAAAGTACTTTGCGTCTCCTGTTTCTGAGCTGAATGAAAGTCTCTATGCAAGAAATCAGCTGCACAGAACTGCACACAGCTTTACATTTGAACACTAGCAAAACAAAGATTCAAATGAGACTGACAATACATCAGGTCAGTGTTCATCAAGCAACGGAATACGCACAGTGCCCCTCAATCTCAGACCAACAGAGGTCGACTGTCGAGTAGACTGTGATCGATCGTCACCTGATATTCATCACACGGTCTGTGTCTCCACCCACAGGAGCAATGGTGCCACTGCACATCACCAAATGCATAAGATCAAATCAACCATGCAAAGGAATCGACAACACTGAAACAAGATAGAAATTGTTTCATCAATAACTGGATTAATTTTATTTAAAAAAACAACAAAAACTTCTCAAAAGTTATCTGCTTTAATCAGTGTGTGTGGGGGGGATTGGGGGCACTGAATTAGTGAATTCAGGAATTTGTGAAAGAAAACAAGTGCTTTATGCTCAATGCGAGCATAAAAGGTGAACTTGAATGGAATTGTAATTCTCTGCTGAAAAACATAAGGAAAAAATCTCTCCTGTTGTTCCTGGTGTGTTGTCAGTCTCATTTGAATCTTTGTTTTTCTTTTTTTATTCCTCCAGGCAGATGAGTATGAATGAATGTTCAAGTTTAAGGCTGTGTGCAGCTCAGTGCAGCTGTTTTCTTGCATAGAGACATTAATTCATTTCAGAAACAGGAGAAAAAAGGAGTTATTTTACAGTCAGTCAGCACAGATATCACTGCTGCTCCTTCCAAAAAAAGAATTCAACTATATCCTTATGGGGGAACCTACAATGTACTGAGGAACAACAAGAGAGATGTTTCCCTCGTGATTTCAGAAGAAAATAACAATTCCACTCAAGTTCACCCTTTCTGCTCACACTGCGCATAACTCAGCGAGAGAAGCACAATAGAGCAATAAAAAATGACAACCCACTGTCTGAATGAGTTTTCATGTTAAATTGAGAAATCAACTATTTCCTTATGGGGGAACCTACAATGTAGTGAGGAACAACAGGAGAGATGTTTCCCTCATGTATTTCAGCAGAAAATAAAAGTTCCACTCAAAGTTCACCCTTTCTGCTCACACTGCTGATAACTAAACGAGAGAAGCACAATAGAGCAATAAAAAATGACATCCCACTGTCTGAATGAGTTGTCATGTTAAATTGAGAAATCAACTATTTCCTTATGGGGGAACCTACAATTTAGTGAGGAACAACAGGAGAGATGTTTCCCTCATGTATTTCAGCAGAAAATAACAATTCCACTCAAGTTCACCCTTTCTGCTCACACTGCGCATAACTCAGCGAGAGAAGCACAATAGAGCAATAAACAATGACATCCCACTGTCTGAATGAGTTTTCATGTTAAATTGAGAAATCAACTATTTCCTTATGGGGGAACCTACAATGTACTGAGGAACAACAGGACAGATGTTTCCCTCATGTATTTCAGCAGAAAATAACAATTCCACTCAAGTTCACCCTTTCTGCTCACACTGCGCATAACTCAGCGAGAGAAGCACAATAGAGCAATAAAAAATGACATCCCACTGTCTGAATGAGTTTTCATGTTAAATTGAGAATTCAACTATTTCCTTATGGAGGAACCTACAATGTACTGAGGAACAACAGGAGAGATGTTTCCCTCATGTATTTCAGCAGAAAATAACAATTCCACTCAAGTTCACCCTTTCTGCTCACACTGCGCATAACTCAGCGAGAGAAGCACAATAGAGCAATAAAAAATGACATCCCACTGTCTGAATGAGTTTTCATGTTAAATTGAGAATTCAACTATTTCCTTATGGGGGAACCTACAATGTACTCAGGAATAACAGGAGAGATGTTTCCCTCATGTATTTCAGCAGAAAATAACAATTCCACTCAAGTTCACCCTTTCTGCTCACACTGCGCATAACTCAGCAAGAGAAGCACAATAGAGCAATAAAAAATGACATCCCACTGTCTGAATGAGTTTTCATGTTAAATTGTAAAATCAACTATTTCCTTATGGGGGACCCTACAATGTACTGAGGAACAACAGGAGAGATGTTTCCCTCATGTATTTCAGCAGAAAATAACAATTCCACTCAAGTTCACCCTTTCTGCTCACACTGCGCATAACTCAGCGAGAGAAGCACAATAGAGCAATAAAAAATGACATCCCACTGTCTGAATGAGTTTTCATGTTAAATTGTAAAATCAACTATTTCCTTATGGGGGACCCTACAATGTACTGAGGAACAACAGGAGAGATGTTTCCCTCATGTATTTCAGCAGAAAATAAAAGTTCCACTCAAAGTTCACCCTTTCTGCTCACACTGCTGATAACTAAACGAGAGAAGCACAATAGAGCAATAAAAAATGACATCCCACTGTCTGAATGAGTTGTCATGTTAAATTGAGAAATCAACTATTTCCTTATGGGGGAACCTACAATTTAGTGAGGAACAACAGGAGAGATGTTTCCCTCATGTATTTCAGCAGAAAATAACAATTCCACTCAAGTTCACCCTTTCTGCTCACACTGCGCATAACTCAGCGAGAGAAGCACAATAGAGCAATAAACAATGACATCCCACTGTCTGAATGAGTTTTCATGTTAAATTGAGAAATCAACTATTTCCTTATGGGGGGACCTACAATGTACTCAGGAACAACAGGAGAGATGTTTCCCTCATATATTTCAGCCGAAAATAACAATTCCACTCAAGTTCACCCTTTCTGCTCACACTGCGCATAACTCAGCGAGAGAAGCACAATAGAGCAATAAAAAATGACATCCCACTGTCTGAATGAGTTTTCATGTTAAATTGAGAAATCAACTATTTCCTTATGGGGGAACCTACAATGTACTGAGGAACAACAGGACAGATGTTTCCCTCATGTATTTCAGCAGAAAATAACAATTCCACTCAAGTTCACCCTTTCTGCTCACACTGCGCATAACTCAGCGAGAGAAGCACAATAGAGCAATAAAAAATGACATCCCACTGTCTGAATGAGTTTTCATGTTAAATTGAGAATTCAACTATTTCCTTATGGAGGAAACTACAATGTACTGAGGAACAACAGGAGAGATGTTTCCCTCATGTATTTCAGCAGAAAATAACAATTCCACTCAAGTTCACCCTTTCTGCTCACACTGCGCATAACTCAGCGAGAGAAGCACAATAGAGCAATAAAAAATGACATCCCACTGTCTGAATGAGTTTTCATGTTAAATTGAGAATTCAACTATTTCCTTATGGGGGAACCTACAATGTACTCAGGAATAACAGGAGAGATGTTTCCCTCATGTATTTCAGCAGAAAATAACAATTCCACTCAAGTTCACCCTTTCTGCTCACACTGCGCATAACTCAGCAAGAGAAGCACAATAGAGCAATAAAAAATGACATCCCACTGTCTGAATGAGTTTTCATGTTAAATTGTAAAATCAACTATTTCCTTATGGGGGACCCTACAATGTACTGAGGAACAACAGGAGAGATGTTTCCCTCATGTATTTCAGCAGAAAATAACAATTCCACTCAAGTTCACCCTTTCTGCTCACACTGCGCATAACTCAGCGAGAGAAGCACAATAGAGCAATAAAAAATGACATCCCACTGTCTGAATGAGTTTTCATGTTAAATTGTAAAATCAACTATTTCCTTATGGGGGACCCTACAATGTACTGAGGAACAACAGGAGAGATGTTTCCCTCATGTATTTCAGCAGAAAATAACAATTCCACTCAAGTTCACCCTTTCTGCTCACACTGCGCATAACTCAGCGAGAGAAGCACAATAGAGCAATAAAAAATGACATCCCACTGTCTGAATGAGTTTTCATGTTAAATTGTAAAATCAACTATTTCCTTATGGGGGACCCTACAATGTACTGAGGAACAACAGGAGAGATGTTTCCCTCATGTATTTCAGCAGAAAATAACAATTCCACTCAAGTTCACCCTTTCTGCTCACACTGCGCATAACTCAGCGAGAGAAGCACAATAGAGCAATAAAAAATGACATCCCACTGTCTGAATGAGTTTTCATGTTAAATTGTAAAATCAACTATTTCCTTATGGGGGACCCTACAATGTACTGAGGAACAACAGGAGAGATGTTTCCCTCATGTATTTCAGCAGAAAATAACAATTCCACTCAAGTTCACCCTTTCTGCTCACACTGCGCATAACTCAGCGAGAGAAGCACAATAGAGCAATAAAAAATGACATCCCACTGTCTGAATGAGTTTTCATGTTAAATTGAGAAATCAACTATTTCCTTATGGGGGAACCTACAATGTACTGAGGAACAACAGGACAGATGTTTCCCTCATGTATTTCAGCAGAAAATAACAATTCCACTCAAGTTCACCCTTTCTGCTCACACTGCGCATAACTCAGCGAGAGAAGCACAATAGAGCAATAAAAAATGACATCCCACTGTCTGAATGAGTTTTCATATTAAATTGTAAAATCAACTATTTCCTTATGGGGGAACCTACAATGTACTGAGGAACAACAGGACAGATGTTTCCCTCATGTATTTCAGCAGAAAATAACAATTCCACTCAAGTTCACCCTTTCTGCTCACACTGCGCATAACTCAGCGAGAGAAGCACAATAGAGCAATAAAAAATGACATCCCACTGTCTGAATGAGTTTTCATGTTAAATTGTAAAATCAACTATTTCCTTATGGGGGAACCTACAATGTACTGAGGAACAACAGGAGAGATGTTTCCCTCATGTATTTCAGCAGAAAATAACAATTCCACTCAAGTTCACCCTTTCTGCTCACACTGCGCATAACTCAGCGAGAGAAGCACAATAGAGCAATAAAAAATGACATCCCACTGTCTGAATGAGTTTTCATGTTAAATTGAGAATTCAACTATTTCCTTATGGGGGAACCTACAATGTACTCAGGAACAACAGGAGAGATGTTTCCCTCATGTATTTCAGCAGAAAATAACAATTCCACTCAAGTTCACCCTTTCTGCTCACACTGCGCATAACTCAGCGAGAGAAGCACAATAGAGCAATAAAAAAAAGACATGCCACTGTCTGAATGAATTTTAACCCCATCAGACTTGAATTGAATTAAGGTTAACATTAAGGCTGAAACTAGGGTTAGGGTTAGGGTTAGGGTTAGCTGAAATTAGGGTTACGGTTTCTGTCTTCCTCAAGTATTAGAAACCCCAAATTTGGCGTGGGCGCTTCTTTGGGGCTCTTGATGAAATAGCAAGTGGCCCCATGTCTCTAGGACAAAGTTGAAATTTCACCCCATAGACTTGCATTGAATTAGGGTTAACCTTAAGGCTGAAACTAGGGTTAGGGTTAGGGTTAGTTGAAATTAGGGTTAGGGTTTCTGCGTTCCTCAAGTACTAGAAGCCCCAAATTTTGCGTGGGTGTTTCTTTGGGGCTCTTGATGAAAATGCAAGTGGCCCCATGTCTCTAGGACAAAGTTGAAATTTCACCCCATAGACTTGCATTGAATTAGGGTTGCGTTAAGACTGAAACTAGGGTTAGGGTTAGGGTTAGCTGAAATTAGGGTTAGGGTTTCTGCGTTCTTCAATTATTAGAAACCCCAAATTTGGTGTGGGCGCTTCTTTGGGGCTCTTGATGAAATAGCAAGTGGCCCCATGTCTCTAGGACAAAGTTGAAATTGTCTCAGACCAACAGAAGTCTGTCATCAGTCATGGCGTGAGAAAATATTTTCTGCTCCTCCTGTGTTCATAAAGAGTTTTTTTTTTATATCTTTTCTAGTGTTCCCCAGTAAATTGAGTGTTATTCAAGCAGCAGAAGCAGCATCAGCAACGCCAGCAGCTGCAGAAGCACTTTAATTGGTTTGTAATCAGACTTACAAGTCTGTTTACAAACAACTTCAGACTTCAAAGCGTTTGAACGGCTTTGATCATCAGACATAAAAGTCTTTTTACAAACAACTTCAGACTTCAAAGCGTTTGAACGGCTTTGATCATCAGACCTATAAGTCTGTTTACAAACAACTTCAGCTTCAAAGTTTTTGAAAATGTTTGAACACGCATTCCATCACTTTGATGTCTGTTTTCTTCAAGCAGCAGCATTTTTTATTGACCAAATTGTATTGTGTGTGGAATAACACGTTGGATTTTTTTTTTCTCTCTTGTTCCTCAGCTGAATCATGACAACTATGAAAGTAAACAGTCGCATACAGATTTTGAAAAGAAATCTCATTCAACCACTTGGATTTCTTTTTTTATTGTTGTTATGGGCCATATCTAAACAAGTTGAGATGTTGTCTTTTTTTTTTTGAAGGAGCAGCTGTGATATCTGTGCTGACTTACTCTGAAAGAACTCTGTTTCCCCTGTTTCTGAGCTGAATGAAAGTCTCCATGCAAGACAGCAGCTGCACAGAGCTGCACTCAGCTTTGCACTTGAACACTCATTCATACACATGAGCCTGAAGGAATAAATATATCAAAACAAAGATTCAAATGAAACTGACAATACACCAGGTCAGTGTACATTAAGCAACGGAATATGCACAGTGCCCCTCAATTATAGACCAACAGAGAGTCGACTGTGATCGATCGTCACCTGATATTCATCACACGGTCTGTGTCCCCACCCACAGGCGTAATGATGCCACTGCACATCACCAAACGCATCAGAACAAATCAACCATGCAAATGAATCGACACCACTGAAACAAGATAGAAATTTTTTCATCAATAACTGGAATAATTTTATTTAAGAAAAAACAATAAAAACATTTCAAAAGTTATCTGCTTTAATCGGTGTGTGTGTGGGGGGAGTGGGGGCACTGAATTAGTGAATTCAGGAATTTGTGAAAGAAAACAAGTGCTTTATGCTCATTGCGAGCATAAACGGTGAACTTAAATGGAATTGTAATTCTCTGCTGAAAAACATAAGGAAAACATCTCTCCTGTTGTTCCTCTATTGTCAGTCTCATTTGAATCTTAGTTTTGCTTTGTTTATTCCTCCAGGCAGATGAGTATGAATGAATGTTCAAGTTTAAGGCTGTGTGCAGCTCAGTGCAACTGTTTTCTTGCATAGAGACTTTAATTCATTTCAGAAACAGGATTTTTCTCCTGTTTCTGAAATGAATTAGGAGTTATTTTACAGTCAGTCAGCACAGATATCACTGCTGCTCATTCAAAAAAAAGAATTCAACTATTTCCTTATGGGGGAACCTACAATGTAGTGAGGAACAACAGGAGAGATGTTTCCCTCATGTATTTCAGCAGAAAATAACAATTCCACTCAAGTTCACCCTTTCTGCTCACACTGCGCATAATTCAGCGAGAGAAGCACAATAGAGCAATAAAAAATGACATCCCACTGTCTGAATGAGTTTTCATGTTAAATTGAGAATTCAACTATTTCCTTATGGGGGAACCTACAATGTACTGAGGAACAACAGGACAGATGTTTCCCTCATGTATTTCTGCAGAAAATAACAATTCCACTCAAGTTCACCCTTTCTGCTCACACTGCGCATAATTCAGCGAGAGAAGCACAATAGAGCAATAAAAAATGACATCCCACTGTCTGAATGAGTTTTCATGTTAAATTGGGAAATCAACTATTTCCTTATGGGGGAACCTACAATGTACTGAGGAACAACAGGAGAGATGTTTCCCTCATGTATTTCAGCAGAAAATAACAGTTCCACTCAAAGTTCACCCTTTCTGCTCACACTGCGCATAATTCAGCGAGAGAAGCACAATAGAGCAATCAAAAATGACATCCCACTGTCTGAATGAGTTTTCATGTTAAATTGAGAAATCAACTATTTCCTTATGGGGGAACGTACAATGTACTGAGGAACAACAGGACAGATGTTTTCCTCATGTATTTCAGCAGAAAATAACAATTCCACTCAAGTTCACCCTTTCTGCTCACACTGCGCATAACTCAGCGAGAGAAGCACAATAGAGCAATAAAAAATGACATCCCACTGTCTGAATGAGTTTTCATGTTAAATTTAGAAATCAACTATTTCCTTATGGGGGAACCTACAATGTACTGAGGAACAACAGGAGAGATGTTTCCCTCATGTATTTCAGCAGAAAATAACAGTTCCACTCAAAGTTCACCCTTTCTGCTCACACTGTGCATAACTCAGCGAGAGAAGCACAATAGAGCAATAAAAAATGACATCCCACTGTCTGAATGAGTTTTCATGTTAAATTGAGAAATCAGCTATTTCCTTATGGGGGAACCTACAATGTAGTGAGGAACAACAGGAGAGATGTTTCCCTCATGTATATCAGCAGAAAATAACAATTCCACTCAAGTTCACCCTTTATGCTCACACTGCGCATAATTCAGCGAGAGAAGCACAATAGAGCAATAAAAAATGACATCCCACTGTCTGAATGAGTTTTCATGTTAAATTGGGAAATCAACTATTTCCTTATGGGGGAACCTACAATGTACTGAGGAACAACAGGAGAGCTGTTTCCCTCATGTATTTCAGCAGAAAATAACAATTCCACTCAAGTTCACCCTTTATGCTCACACTGCACATAACTCAGCGAGAGAAGCACAATAGAGCAATAAAAAATGACATCCCACTGTCTGAATGAGTTTTCATGTTAAATTGGGAAATCAACTATATCTTTATGGGGGAACCTACAATGTACTGAGGAACAACAGGAGAGATGTTTCCCTCATGTATTTCAGCAGAAAATAACAGTTCCACTCAAAGTTCACCCTTTCTGCTCACACTGCGCATCACTCAGCGAGAGAAGCACAATAGAGCAATAAAAAATGACATCCCACTGTCTGAATGAGTTTTCATGTTAAATTGAGAAATCAACTATTTCCTTATGGGGGAACCTACAATGTACTGAGGAACAACAGGACAGATGTTTCCCTCATGTATTTCAGTAGAAAATAACAATTCCACTCAAGTTCACCCTTTCTGCTCACACTGCGCATAACTCAGCGAGAGAAGCACAATAGAGCAATAAAAAATGACATCCCACAGTCTGAATGAGTTTTCATGTTAAATTGAGAACTCAACTATTTCCTTATGGGGGAACCTACAATGTACTGAGGAACAACAGGAGAGATGTTTCCCTCATGTATTTCAGTAGAAAATAACAATTCCACTCAAGTTCACCCTTTCTGCTCACACTGCGCATAACTCAGCGAGAGAAGCACAATAGAGCAATAAAAAAAGACATCCCACTGTCTGAATGAATTTTAACCCCAACAGACTTGAATTGAATTAGGGTTAACATTAAGGCTGAAACTAGGGTTAGGGTTAGGGTTAGGGTTAGTTGAAATTAGTGTTAGGGTTTCTGCGTTCCTCAAGTACTAGAAGCCCCAAATTTTGCGTGGGTGTTTCTTTGGGGCTCTTGATGAAAATGCAAGTGGCCCCATGTCTCTACGACAAAGTTGAAATTTCAACCTATAGACTTGCATTGAATTAGGGTTGCGTTAAGACTGAAACTAGGGTTAGGGTTAGGGTTAGCTGAAATTAGGGTTAGGGTTTCTGTGTTCTTCAATTATTAGAAACCCCAAATTTGGTGTGGGCGCTTCTTTGGGGCTCTTGATGAAATAGCAAGTGGCCCCATGTCTCTAGGACAAAGTTGAAATTGTCTCAGACCAACAGAAGTCATGGCGTGAGAAAATATTTTCTGCTCCTCCTGTGTTCATAAAGAGTTTTTTTTTAATATCTTTTCTAGTGTTCCCCAGTAAATTGAGTGTTATTCAAGCAGCAGAAGCAGCATCAGCAACGCCAGCAGCTGCAGAAGCACTTTAATTGGTTTGTAATCAGACTTACAAGTCTGTTTACAAACAACTTCAGACTTCAAAGCGTTTGAACGGCTTTGATCATCAGACCTAAAAGTCTGTTTACAAACAACTTCAGACTTCAAAGCGTTTGAACGGCTTTGATCATCAAACCTATAAGTCTGTTTACAAACAACTTCAGACTTCAAAGTTTTTGAAAATGTTTGAACACGCATTCCATCACTTTGATGTCTGTTTTCTTCAAGCAGCAGCATTTTTTATTGAGCAAATTGTATTGTGTGTGGAATAACACGTTGGATTTTTTTTTTCTCTCTTGTTCCTCAGCTGAATCAAGACAACTATGAAAGTAAACAGTCGCATACCGATTTTGAAAAGAAAACTCATTCAACCACTTGGATTTCTTTTTTTATTGTGGTTATGGGCCTTATCTAAACAAGTTGAGATGTTGTCTTTTTTTTTTTGAAGGAGCAGCTGTGATATCTGTGCTGACTTACTCTGAAAGAACTCTGTTTCTCCTGTTTCTGAGCTGAATGAAAGTCTCCATGCAAGACAGCAGCTGCACAGAGCTGCACACAGCTTTACACTTGAACACTCATTCATACACATGAGCCTGAAGGAATAAATATATCAAAACAAAGATTCAAATGAAACTGACAATACACCAGGTCAGTGTACATTAAGCAACGGAATACGCACAGTGCCCCTCCCTCTCAGACCAACAGAGGTCTGTCATCAGTCATGGCGTGAAAAAATATTTTCTGCTCCTCCTGTGTTCATAAAGAGTTTTTTTTAATATCTTTTTTAATGTTCCCCAGTAAATTGAGTGTCATTCAAGCAGCAGAAGCAGCATCAGCAACGCCAGCAGCTGCTGAAGCACTTTAATTGGTTTGTAATCAGACTTACAAATCTGTTTACAAACAACTTCAGACTTCAAAGCATTTGAACGGCTTTGATCATCAAACCTATAAGTCTGTTTACAAAAAACTTCAGACTTCAAAGTTTTTGAAAATGTTTGAACACGCATTCCATCACTTTGATGTCTGTTTTCTTCAAGCAGCAGCATTTTTTATTGAGCAAATTGGATTGTGTGTGGAATAACAGGTTGGATCTTTTTTTTTTCTCTGTCTTGTTCCTCAGCTGAATCAAGACAACTATGAAAGTAAACAGTCGGATACAAATTTTGAAAAGAAAACTCATTCAACCACTTGGATTTCTTTTTTTATTGTGGTTATGGGCCTTATCTCAACAAGTTGAGATGTTATCTTTTTTTTTGAAGGAGCAGCAGTGATATCTGTGCTGACTTACTCTTAAAGAACTTTGTGTCTCCTTTTTCTGATCTGAATTAAAGTCTCCATGCAAGAAATCAGCTGCACAGAGCTGAACACAGCTTTACATTTGAACACTCATTCATACACATGAGCCTGGAGGAATAAACATAGCAAAACAAAGATTCAAATGAGACTGACAATACACCAGGTCAGTGTTCATCAAGCAACGGAATACGCACAGTGCCCCTCAATATAGACCAACAGAGAGTCGACTGTGATCGATCGTCACCTGATATTCATCACACGGTCTGTGTCCCCACCCACAGGCGTAATGGTGCCACTGCACATCACCAAACGCATAAGAACAAATCAACCATGCAAATGAATCGACACCACTGAAACAAGATAGAATTTTTTTCATCAATAACTGGAATAATTTTATTTAAGAAAAAACAATAAAAACATTTCAAAAGTTATCTGCTTTAATCGGTGTGTGAGGGGGGAGTGGGGGCACTGAATTAGTGAATTCAGGAATTTGTGAAAGAAAACAAGTGCTTTATGCTCATTGCGAGCATAAACGGTGAACTTGAATGGAATTGTAATTCTCTGGTGAAAAACATAAGGAAAACATCTCTCCTGTTTTTCCTGGTGTATTGTCAGTCTCACTTGAATCTTTGTTTTGCTTTTTTTATTCCTCCAGGCTGATGAGTATGAATGAGTGTTCAAGTGTAAAGCTGTGTGCAGCTCTGTGCAGCTGTTTTCTTGCATAGAGATTTTAA
This sequence comes from Nelusetta ayraudi, assembly GCF_046127955.1. Lineage (NCBI taxonomy): Eukaryota > Metazoa > Chordata > Actinopteri > Tetraodontiformes > Monacanthidae > Nelusetta > Nelusetta ayraudi. The sequence goes on from NW_027466154.1 coordinate 155,857, forward strand.
TTCAGCTCAGAAACAATAGAAACAGAGTTCTTTCAGAGTAAGTCAGCACGAGATATCACTGCTGCTCATTCAAAAAAAAGAATTCAACTATTTCCTTATGGGGGAACCTACAATGTAGTGAGGAACAACAGGAGAGATGTTTCCCTCATGTATTTCAACAGAAAATAACAATTCCACTCAAGTTAACAGGTTGGATTTTTTTTTCTCTCTCTTGTTCCTCAGCTGAATCAAGACATCTATGAAAGTAAACAGTCGCATACAGATTTTGAAAAGAAAACTCATTCAACCACTTGGATTTCTTTTTTTATTGTGGTTATTGGGCCTTATCTCAACAAGTTGAGATGTTGTCTTTTTTTTTGAAGGAGCAGCTGTGATATCTGTGCTGACTAACTCTGAAAGAACTCTGTTTCTCCTATTTCTGAGCTGAATGAAAGTCTCCATGCAAGACAACAGCTGCACATAGCTGCACACAGCTTTACACTTGAACACTCATTCATACACATGAGCCTGAAGGAATAAACATAGCAAAACAAAGATTCAAATGAAACTGACAATACACCAGGTCAGTGTACATTAAGCAACGGAATACGCACAGTGCCCCTCCCTCTCAGACCAACAGAGGTCTGTCATCAAGTCATGGCGTGAAAAAATATTTTCTGCTCCTCCTGTGTTCATAAAGAGTTTTTTTTTATATCTTTTTTAATGTTCACCAGTAAATTGAGTGTTATTCAAGCAGCAGAAGCAGCATCAGCAACGCCAGCAGCTGCTGAAGCACTTTAATTGGTTTGTAATCAGAATTACAAGTCTGTTTACAAACAACTTCAGACTTCAAAGCGTTTGAACGGCTTTGATCATCAGACCTAAAAGTCTGTTTACAAACAACTTTAGACTTCAAAGCGTTTGAACGGCTTTGATCATCAGACCTAAAAGTCTGTTTACAAACAACTTCAGACTTCAAAGCGTTTGAACGGCTTTGATCATCAGACCTAAAAGTCTGTTTACAAACAACTTCACACTTCAAAGTTTTTGAAAATGTTTGAACACGCATTCCATCACTTTGATGTCTGTTTTCTTCAAGCAGCAGCATTTTTTATTGAGCAAATTGTATTGTGTGTGGAATAACAGGTTGGATTTTTTTTTCTCTCTCTTGTTCCTCAGCTGAATCAAGACAACTATGAAAGTAAACAGTCGCACACAAATTTTGAAAAGAAAACTCATTCAACCACTTGGATTTCTTTTTTTATTGTGGTTATGGGCCTTATCTCAACAAGTTGAGATGTTGTCTTTTTTTTTTGAAGGAGCAGCAGTGATATCTGTGCTGACTTACTCTTAAAGAACTTTGTGTCTCCTGTTTCTGAGCTGAATTAAAGTCTCTATGCAAGAAAACAGCTGCATAGAGCTGCACACAGCTTTACATTTTAACACTAGCAAAACAAAGATTCAAATGAGACTGACAATACACCAGGTCAGTGTTCATCAAGCAACGGAATACGCACAGTGCCCCTCAATCTCAGACCAACAGAGAGTCGACTGTGATCGATCGTCACCTGATATTCATCACACGGTCTGTGTCTCCACCCACAGGAGTAATGGTGCCACTGCACATCACCAAACGCATAAGATCAAATCAACCATGAAAAGGAATCGACACCACTGAAACAAGATAGAAATTTTTTCATCAATAACTGGAATAATTTTATTTAAGAAAAAACAATAAAAACATTTCAAAAGTTATCTGCTTTAATCAGTGTGGGGGGGGGGAGTGGGGGCACTGAATTAGTGAATTCAGGAATTTGTGAAAGAAAACAAGTGCTTTATGCTCATTGCGAGCATAAAAGGTGAACTTGAATGGAATTGTAATTCTCTGCTGAAAAAAATAAGGAAAAAATCTTTCCTGTTGTTCCTCTATTGTCAGTCTCATTTGAATCTTAGTTTTGCTTTGTTTATTCCTCCAGGCAGATGAGTATGAATGAATGTTCAAGTTTAAGGCTGTGTGCAGCTCAGTGCAGCCGTTTTCTTGCATAGAGACTTTAATTCATTTCAGAAACAGGATTTTTCTCCTGTTTCTGAAATGAATTAGGAGTTATTTTAGAGTCAGTCAGCACAGATATCACTGCTGCTCCTTCAAAAAAAAGAATTCAACTATTTCCTTATGGGGGAACCTACAATGTACTGAGGAACAACAGGAGAGATGTTTCCCTCATGTATTTCAGCAGAAAATAACAATTCCACTCAAGTTCACCCTTTCTGCTCACACTGCGCATAACTCAGCGAGAGAAGCACAATAGAGCAATAAAAAAATGACATCCCACTGTCTGAATGAGTTTTCATGTTAAATTTGGAAATCAACTATTTCCTTATGGGGGAACCTACAATGTACAGAGGAACAACAGGAGAGATGTTTCCCTCATGTATTTCAGCAGAAAATAACAATTCCACTCAAGTTCACCCTTTCTGCTCACACTGCGCATAACTCAGCGAGAGAAGCACAATAGAGCAATAAAAAATGACATCCCACTGTCTGAATGAGTTTTCATGTTAAATTGAGAAATCAACTATTTCCTTATGGGGGAACCTACAATGTAGTGAGGAACAACAGGAGAGATGTTTCCCTCATGTATTTCAGCAGAAAATAACAATTCCACTCAAGTTCACCCTTTCTGCTCACACTGCGCATAACTCAGCGAGAGAAGCACAATAGAGCAATAAAAAATGACATCCCACTGTCTGAATGAGTTTTCATGTTAAATTGAGAAATCAACTATTTCCTTATGGTGGGACCTACAATGTACTCAGGAACAACAGGAGAGATGTTTCCCTCATGTATTTCAGCAGAAAATAACAATTCCACTCAAGTTCACCCTTTCTGCTCACACTGCGCATAATTCAGCGAGAGAAGCACAATAGAGCAATAAAAAATGACATCCCACTGTCTGAATGAGTTTTCATGTTAAATTGAGAAATCAACTATTTCCTTATGGGGGAACCTACAATGTACTGAGGAACAACAGGACAGATGTTTCCCTCATGTATTTCAGCAGAAAATAACAATTCCACTCAAGTTCACCCTTTCTGCTCACACTGCGCATAACTCAGCGAGAGAAGCACAATAGAGCAATAAAAAATGACATCCCACTGTCTGAATGAGTTTTCATGTTAAATTGAGAAATCAACTATTTCCTTATGGGGGAACCTACAATGTACTGAGGAACAACAGGACAGATGTTTTCCTCATGTATTTCTGCAGAAAATAACAATTCCACTCAAGTTCACCCTTTCTGTTCACACTGCGCATAACTCAGCGAGAGAAGCACAATAGAGCAATAAAAAATGACATCCCACTGTCTGAATGAGTTTTCATGTTAAATTGAGAAATCAACTATTTCCTTATGGGGGAACCTACAATGTAGTGAGGAACAACAGGAGAGATATTTCCCTCATGTATTTCAGCAGAAAATAACACTTCCACTCAAGTTCACCCTTTCTGCTCACACTGCGCATAATTCAGCGAGAGAAGCACAATAGAGCAATAAAAAATGACATCCCACTGTCTGAATGAGTTTTCATGTTAAATTGAGAAATCAACTATTTCCTTATGGGGGAACCTACAATGTACTGAGGAACAACAGGAGAGATGTTTCCCCCATGTATTTCAGCAGAAAATAACAGTTCCACTCAAAGTTCACCCTTTCTGCTCACACTGCGCATAATTCAGCGAGAGAAGCACAATAGAGCAATAAAAAATGACATCCCACTGTCTGAATGAGTTTTCATGTTAAATTGAGAAATCAACTATTTCCTTATGGGGGAATCTACAATGTACTGAGGAACAACAGGACAGATGTTTTCCTCATGTATTTCAGCAGAAGATAACAATTCCACTCAAGTTCACCCTTTCTGCTCACACTGCGCATAACTCAGCGAGAGAAGCACAATAGAGCAATAAAAAATGACATCCCACTGTCTGAATGAGTTTTCATGTTAAATTGAGAAATCAACTATTTCCTTATGGGGGAACCTACAATGTACTGAGGAACAACAGGACAGATGTTTCCCTCATGTATTTCAGCAGAAAATAACAATTCCACTCAAGTTCACCCTTTCTGCTCACACTGCGCATAACTCAGCGAGAGAAGCACAATAGAGCAATAAAAAATGACATCCCACTGTCTGAATGAGTTTTCATGTTAAATTGAGAAATCAACTATTTCCTTATGGGGGGACCTACAATGTACTCAGGAACAACAGGAGAGATGTTTCCCTCATGTATTTCAGCAGAAAATAACAATTCCACTCAAGTTCACCCTTTCTGCTCACACTGCGCATAACTCAGCGAGAGAAGCACAATAGAGCAATAAAAATGACATCCCACTGTCTGAATGAGTTTTTATGTTAAATTGAGAATTCAACTATTTCCTTATGGGGGGACCTACAATGTACTGAGGAACAACAGGAGAGATGTTTCCCTCATGTATTTCAGCAGAAAATAACAATTCCACTCAAGTTCACCCTTTCTGCTCACACTGCGCATAACTCAGCGAGAGAAGCACAATAGAGCAATAAAAAATGACATCCCACTGTCTGAATGAGTTTTCAAGTTAAATTGAGAATACAACTATTTCCTTATGGGGGAACCTACAATGTACTCATGAACAACAGGAGAGATGTTTCCCTCATGTATTTCAGCAGAAAATAACAATTCCACTCAAGTTCACCCTTTCTGCTCACACTGCGCATAACTCAGCGAGAGAAGCACAATAGAGCAATAAAAAATGACATCCCACTGTCTGAATGAGTTTTCATGTTAAATTGAGAAATCAACTATTTCCTTATGGGGGAACCTACAATGTACTGAGGAACAACAGGACAGATGTTTCCCTCATGTATTTCAGTAGAAAATAACAATTCCACTGAAGTTCACCCTTTCTGCTCACACTGCGCATAACTCAGCGAGAGAAGCACAATAGAGCAATAAAAAATGACATCCCACTGTCTGAATGAGTTTTCATGTTAAATTGAGAACTCAACTATTTCCTTATGGGGGAACCTACAATGTACTGAGGAACAACAGGAGAGATGTTTCCCTCATGTATTTCAGCAGAAAATAACAATTCCACTCAAGTTCACCCTTTCTGCTCACACTGCGCATAACTCAGCGAGAGAAGCACAATAGAGCAATAAAAAAAGACATCCCACTGTCTGAATGAATTTTAACCCCATCAGACTTGAATTGAATTATGGTTAACATTAAGGCTGAAACTAGGGTTAGGGTTAGGGTTATGGTTAGCTGAAATTAGGGTTAGGGTTTCTGTCTTCCTCAAGTATTAGAAACCCCAAATTTGGCGTGGGCGCTTCTTTGGGGCTCTTGATGAAATAGCAAGTGGCCCCATGTCTCTAGGACAAAGTTGAAATTTCACCCCATAGACTTGCATTGAATTAGGGTTAACGTTAAGGTTGAAACTAGGGTTAGGGTTAGGGTTAGTTGAAATTAGGGTTAGGGTTTCTGCGTTCCTCAAGTACTAGAAGCCCCAAATTTTGCGTGGGTGTTTCTTTGGGGCTCTTGATGAAATAGCAAGTGGCCCCATGTCTCTAGGACAAAGTTGAAATTTCACCCCATAGACTTGCATTGAATTAGGGTTAACGTTAAGGCTGAAACTAGGGTTAGGGTTAGAGTTAGTTGAAATTAGGGTTAGGGTTTCTGCGTTCCTCAAGTACTAGAAGCCCCAAATTTTGCGTGGGTGTTTCTTTGGGGCTCTTGATGAAAATGCAAGTGGCCCCATGTCTCTAGGACAAAGTTGAAATTTCACCCCATAGACTTGCATTGAATTAGGGTTAACGTTAAGGCTGAAACTAGGGTTAGGGTTAGGGTTAGTTGAAATTAGGGTTAGGATTTCTCCGTTCCTCAAGTACTAGAAGCCCCAAATTTTGCGTGGGTGTTTCTTTGGTGCTCTTGATGAAAATGCAAGTGGCCCCATGTCTCTACGACAAAGTTGAAATTTCAACCTATAGACTTGCATTGAATTAGGGTTGCGTTAAGACTGAAACTAGGGTTAGGGTTAGGGTTAGCTGAAATTAGGGTTAGGGTTTCTGCGTTCTTCAATTATTAGAAACCCCAAATTTGGTGTGGGCGCTTCTTTGGGGCTCTTGATGAAATAGCAAGTGGCCCCATGTCTCTAGGACAAAGTTGAAATTGTCTCAGACAAACAGAAGTCTGTCATCAGTCATGGCGTGAGAAAATATTTTCTGCTCCTCCTGTGTTCATAAAGAGTTTTTTTTTAATATCTTTTCTAGTGTTCCCCAGTAAATTGAGTGTTATTCAAGCAGCAGAAGCAGCATCAGCAACGCCAGCAGCTGCAGAAGCACTTTAATTGGTTTGTAATCAGACTTACAAGTCTGTTTACAAACAACTTCAGACTTCAAAGCGTTTGAACGGCTTTGATCATCAGACCTAAAAGTCTGTTTACAAACAACTTCAGACTTCAAAGCGTTTGAACGGCTTTGATCATCAAACCTATAAGTCTGTTTACAAACAACTTCAGACTTCAAAGTTTTTGAAAATGTTTGAACACGCATTCCATCACTTTGATGTCTGTTTTCTTCAAGCAGCAGCATTTTTTATTGAGCAAATTGTATTGTGTGTGGAATAACACGTTGGATTTTTTTTTTCTCTCTTGTTCCTCAGCTGAATCAAGACAACTATGAAAGTAAACAGTCGCATACAGATTTTGAAAAGAAAACTCATTCAACCACTTGGATTTCTTTTTTTATTGTGGTTATGGGCCTTATCTAAACTAGTTGAGATGTTGTCTTTTTTTTTTTGAAGGAGCAGCAGTGATATCTGTGCTGACTTACTCTGAAAGAACTCTGTTTCTCCTGTTTCTGAGCTGAATGAAAGTCTCCATGCAAGACAGCAGCTGCACAGAGCTGCACTCAGCTTTACACTTGAACACTCATTCATACACATGAGCCTGAAGGAATAAATATATCAAAACAAAGATTCAAATGAAACTGACAATACACCAGGTCAGTGTACATTAAGCAACGGAATACGCACAGTGCCCCTCCCTCTCAGACCAACAGAGGTCTGTCATCAGTCATGGCGTGAAAAAATATTTTCTGCTCCTCCTGTGTTCATAAAGAGTTTTTTTTAATATCTTTTTTAATGTTCCCCAGTAAATTGAGTGTCATTCAAGCAGCAGAAGCAGCATCAGCAACGCCAGCAGCTGCTGAAGCACTTTAATTGGTTTGTAATCAGACTTACAAATCTGTTTACAAACAACTTCAGACTTCAAAGCATTTGAACGGCTTTGATCATCAGACCTAAAAGTCTGTTTACAAACAACTTCAGACTTCAAAGTTTTTGAAAATGTTTGAACACGAATTCCATCACTTTGATGTCTGTTTTCTTCAAGCAGCAGCATTTTTTATTAAGCAAATTGTATTCTGTGTGGAATAACAGGTTGGATTTTTTTTCTCTCTTGTTCCTCAGCTGAATCAAGACAACTATGAAAGTAAACAGTCGCATACAGATTTTGAAAAGAAAACTCATTCAACCACTTGGATTTCTTTTTTTATTGTGGTTATGGGCCTTATCTAAACTAGTTGAGATGTTGTCTTTTTTTTTTTGAAGGAGCAGCAGTTATATCTGTGCTGACTTACTCTGAAAGAACTCTGTTTCTCCTGTTTCTGAGCTGAATAAAAGTCTCCATGCAAGACAACAGCTGCAAAGAGCTGCACACAGCTTTACACTTGAACACTCATTCATACACATGAGCCTGAAGGAATAAACACAGCAAAACAAAGATTCAAATGAAACTGACAATACACCAGGTCAGTGTACATTAAGCAACGGAATACGCACAGTGCCCCTCCCTCTCAGACCAACAGAGGTCTGTCATCAGTCATGGCGTGAAAAAATATTTTCTGCTCCTCCTGTGTTCATAAAGAGTTTTTTTTTTTATATCTTTTCTAGTGTTCCCCAGTAAATTGAGTGTTATTCAAGCAGCAGAATCAGCATCAGCAATGCCAGCAGCTGCAGAAGCACTTTAATTGGTTTGTAATCAGACTTACAAGTCTGTTTAAAAAACAACTTCAGACTTCAAAGCGTTTGAACGGCTTTGATCATCAGACCTAAAAGTCTATTTACAAACAACTTCAGACTTCAAAGTTTTTGAAAATGTTTGAACACGCATTCCATCACTTTGATGTCTGTTTTCTTCAAGCAGCAGCATTTTTTATTGAACAAATTGTATTGTGTGTGGAATAACAGGTTGGATTTTTTTTTTTCTCTGTCTTGTTCCTCAGCTGAATCAAGACATCTATGAAAGTAAACAGTCGCATACAAATTTTGAAAAGAAAACTCATTCAACCACTTGGATTTCTTTTTTTATTGTGGTTATGGGCCTTATCTCAACAAGTTGAGATGTTATCTTTTTTTTTGAAGGAGCAGCAGTGATATCTGTGCTGACTTACTCTTAAAGAACTTTGTGTCTCCTGTTTCTGATCTGAATTAAAGTCTCCATGCAAGAAATCAGCTGCACAGAGCTGAACACAGCTTTACATTTGAACACTCATTCATACACATGAGCCTGGAGGAATAAACATAGCAAAACAAAGATTCAAATGAGACTGACAATACACCAGGTCAGTGTTCATCAAGCAACGGAATACGCACAGTGCCCCTCAATTATAGACCAACAGAGAGTCGACTGTGATCGATCGTCACCTGATATTCATCACACGGTCTGTGTCCCCACCCACAGGCGTAATGGTGCCACTGCACATCACCAAACGCATAAGAACAAATCAACCATGCAAATGAATCGACACCACTGAAACAAGATAGAAATTTTTTCATCAATAACTGGAATAATTTTATTTAAGAAAAAACAATAAAAACATTTCAAAAGTTATCTGCTTTAATCGGTGTGTGTAGGGGGAGTGGGGGCACTGAATTAATGAATTCAGGAATTTGTGAACGAAAACAAGTGCTTTATGCTCATTGCGAGCATAAACGGTGAACTTGAATAGAATTGTAATTCTCTGGTGAAAAAAATTAGGAAAACATCTCTCCTGTTTTTCCTGGTGTATTGTCAGTCTCACTTGAATCTTTGTTTTGCTTTGTTTATTCCTCCAGGCTGATGAGTATGAATGAGTGTTCAAGTGTAAAGCTGTGTGCAGCTCTGTGCAGCTGTTTTCTTGCATAGAGATTTTAATTCAGCTCAGAAACAAGAGAAACAGAGTTCTTTCAGAGTAAGTCAGCACAGATATCACTGCTGCTCATTCAAAAAAAAGAATTCAACTATTTCCTTATGGGGGAACCTACAATGTACTGAGGAACAACAGGAGACATTTTTCCCTCATGTATTTCAGTAGAAAATAAGAATTCCACGAAAGTTCACCCTTTCTGCTCACACTGCGCATAACTCAGCGAGACAAGCACAATAGAGCAATAAAAAATTACATCCCACTGTCTGAATGAGTTTTTATGTTAAATTGAGAATTCAACTATTTCCTTATGGGGGAACCTAAAATGTACTGAAGAACAAGAGGAGAGATGTTTCCCTCATGTATTTCAGCAGAAAATAACAATTCCACTCAAGTTAACAGGTTGGATTTTTTTTTCTCTCTCTTGTTCCTCAGCTGAATCAAGACATCTATGAAAGTAAACAGTCGCATACAGATTTTGAAAAGAAAACTCATTCAACCACTTGGATTTCTTTTTTTATTGTGGTTATTGGGCCTTATCTCAACAAGTTGAGATGTTGTCTTTTTTTTGAAGGAGCAGCTGTGATATCTGTGCTGACTTACTCTGAAAGAACTCTGTTTCTCCTATTTCTGAGCTGAATGAAAGTCTCCATGCAAGACAACAGCTGCACATAGCTGCACACAGCTTTACACTTGAACACTCATTCATACACATGAGCCTGAAGGAATAAACATAGCAAAACAAAGATTCAAATGAAACTGACAATACACCAGGTCAGTGTACATTAAGCAACGGAATACGCACAGTGCCCCTCCCTCTCAGACCAACAGAGGTCTGTCATCAGTCATGGCGTGAAAAAATATTTTCTGCTCCTCCTGTGTTCATAAAGAGTTTTTTTTTTTATATCTTTTCTAGTGTTCCCCAGTAAATTGAGTGTTATTCAAGCAGCAGAATCAGCATCAGCAATGCCAGCAGCTGCAGAAGCACTTTAATTGGTTTGTAATCAGACTTACAAGTCTGTTTACAAACAACTTCAGACTTCAAAGCGTTTGAACGGCTTTGATCATCAGACCTAAAAGTCTGTTTACAAACAACTTCAGACTTCAAAGCGTTTGAACGGTTTTGATCATCAGACCTATAAGTCTGTTTACAAACAACTTCAGACTTCAAAATTTTTGAAAATGTTTGAACACGCATTCCATCACTTTGATGTCTGTTTTCTTCAAGCAGCAGCATTTTTTATTGAGCAAATTGGATTGTGTGTGGAATAACAGGTTGGATTTTTTTTTTTTTCTCTCTTGTTCCTCAGCTGAATCAAGACAACTATGAAAGTAAACAGTCGCATACAGATTTTGAAAAGAAAACTCATTCAACCACTTGGATTTCTTTTTTTATTGTGGTTATGGGCCTTATCTAAACAAGTTTAGATGTTGTCTTTTTTTTGAAGGAGCAGCTGTGATATCTGTGCTGACTTACTCTGAAAGAACTTTGCGTCTCCTGTTTCTGAGCTGAATTAAAGTCTCTATGCAAGAAAACAGCTGCATAGAGCTGCACACAGCTTTACATTTGAACACTAGCAAAACAAAGATTCAAATGAGACTGACAATACACCAGGTCAGTGTACATTAAGCAACGGAATACGCACAGTGCCCCTCCCTCTCTGACCAACAGAGGTCTGTCATCAGTCATGGCGTGAAAAAATATTTTCTGCTCCTCCTGTGTTCATAAAGAGTTTTTTTTAATATCTTTTTTAATGTTCCCCAGTAAATTGAGTGTTATTCAAGCAGCAGAAGCAGCATCAGCAACGCCAGCAGCTGCTGAAGCACTTTAATTGGTTTGTAATCAGACTTACAAATCTGTTTACAAACAACTTCAGACTTCAAAGCGTTTGAACGGCTTTGATCATCAGACCTAAAAGTCTGTTTACAAACAACTTCAGACTTCAAAGTTTTTGAAAATGTTTGAACACGAATTCCATCACTTTGATGTCTGTTTTCTTCAAGCAGCAGCATTTTTTATTGAACAAATTGTATTGTGTGTGGAATAACAGGTTGGATTTTTTTTTCTCTCTTGTTCCTCAGCTGAATCAAGACATCTATTAAAGTAAACAGTCGCATACAGATTTTGAAAAGAAAACTCATTCAACCACTTGGATTTCTTTTTTTATTGTGGTTATGGGCCTTATCTAAACAAGTTGAGATGTTGTCTTTTTTTTTTTTGAAGGAGCAGCAGTTATATCTGTGCTGACTTACTCTGAAAGAACTCTGTTTCTCCTGTTTCTGAGCTGAATAAAAGTCTCCATGCAAGACAACAGCTGCACAGAGCTGCACACAGCTTTACACTTGAACACTCATTCATACACATGAGCCTGAAGGAATAAACACAGCAAAACAAAGATTCAAATGAAACTGACAATACACCAGGTCAGTGTACATTAAGCAACGGAATACGCACAGTGCCCCTCCCTCTCAGACCAACAGAGGTCTGTCATCAGTCATGGCGTGAAAAAATATTTTCTGCTCCTCCTGTATTCATAAAGAGTTTTTTTTTTTATATCTTTTCTAGTGTTCCCCAGTAAATTGAGTGTTATTCAAGCAGCAGAATCAGCATCAGCAACGCCAGCAGCTGCAGAAGCACTTTAATTGGTTTGTAATCAGACTTACAAGTCTGTTTACAAACAACTTCAGACTTCAAAGCGTTTGAACGGCTTTGATCATCAGACCTAAAAGTCTGTTTACAAACAACTTCACACTTCAAAGTTTTTGAAAATGTTTGAACACGCATTCCATCACTTTGATGTCTGTTTTCTTCAAGCAGCAGCATTTTTTATTGAACAAATTGTATTGTGTGTGGAATAACAGGTTGGATTTTTTTTTCTCTCTTGTTCCTCAGCTGAATCAAGACATCTATTAAAGTAAACAGTCGCATACAGATTTTGAAAAGAAAACTCATTCAACCACTTGGATTTCTTTTTTTATTGTGGTTATGGGCCTTATCTAAACAAGTTGAGATGTTGTCTTTTTTTTTTTTGAAGGAGCAGCAGTTATATCTGTGCTGACTTACTCTGAAAGAACTCTGTTTCTCCTGTTTCTGAGCTGAATAAAAGTCTCCATGCAAGACAACAGCTGCACAGAGCTGCACACAGCTTTACACTTGAACACTCATTCATACACATGAGCCTGAAGGAATAAACACAGCAAAACAAAGATTCAAATGAAACTGACAATACACCAGGTCAGTGTACATTAAGCAACGGAATACGCACAGTGCCCCTCCCTCTCAGACCAACAGAGGTCTGTCATCAGTCATGGCGTGAAAAAATATTTTCTGCTCCTCCTGTATTCATAAAGAGTTTTTTTTTTTATATCTTTTCTAGTGTTCCCCAGTAAATTGAGTGTTATTCAAGCAGCAGAATCAGCATCAGCAACGCCAGCAGCTGCAGAAGCACTTTAATTGGTTTGTAATCAGACTTACAAGTCTGTTTACAAACAACTTCAGACTTCAAAGCGTTTGAACGGCTTTGATCATCAGACCTAAAAGTCTGTTTACAAACAACTTCACACTTCAAAGTTTTTGAAAATGTTTGAACACGCATTCCATCACTTTGATGTCTGTTTTCTTCAAGCAGCAGCATTTTTTATTGAACAAATTGTATTCTGTGTGGAATAACAGGTTGGATTTTTTTTTCTCTCTCTTTTTCCTCAGCTGAATCAAGACAACTATGAAAGTAAACAGTCGCACACAAATTTTGAAAAGAAAACTCATTCAACCACTTGGATTTCTTTTTTTATTGTGGTTATGGGCCTTATCTCAACAAGTTGAGATGTTGTCTTTTTTTTTGAAGGAGCAGCAGTGATATCTGTGCTGACTTACTCTTAAAGAACTTTGTGTCTCCTGTTTCTGAGCTGAATTAAAGTCTCTATGAAAGAAAACAGCTGCATAGAGCTGCACACAGCTTTACATTTTAACACTAGCAAAACAAAGATTCAAATGAGACTGACAATACACCAGGTCAGTGTTCATCAAGCAACGGAATACGCACAGTGCCCCTCAATCTCAGACCAACAGAGAGTCGACTGTGATCGATCGTCACCTGATATTCATCACACGGTCTGTGTCTCCACCCACAGGAGTAATGGTGCCACTGCACATCACCAAACGCATAAGATCAAATCAACCATGAAAAGGAATCGACACCACTGAAACAAGATAGAAATTTTTTCATCAATAACTGGAATAATTTTATTTAAGAAAAAACAATAAAAACATTTCAAAAGTTATCTGCTTTAATCAGTGTGTGGGGGGGGAGTGGGGGCACGGAATTAGTGAATTCAGGAATTTGTGAAAGAAAACAAGAGCTTTATGCTCAATGCGAGCATAAAAGGTGAACTTTAATGGAATTGTAATTCTCTGGTGGAAAAAATAAGGAAAAAATCTTTCCTGTTGTTCCTCTATTGTCAGTCTCATTTGAATCTTAGTTTTGCTTTGTTTATTCCTCCAGGCAGATGAATATGAATGAATGTTCAAGTTTAAGGCTGTGTGCAGCTCAGTGCAGCCGTTTACTTGCATAGAGACTTTAATTCATTTCAGAAACAGGATTTTTCTCCTGTTTCTGAAATGAATTAGGAGTTATTTTACAGTCAGTCAGCACAGATATCACTGCTGCTCCTTCAAAAAAAAGAATTCAACTATTTCCTTATGGGGGAACCTACAATGTAGTGAGGAACAACAGGACAGATGTTTCCCTCATGTATTTCAGCAGAAAATAAGAATTCCACGAAAGTTCACCCTTTCTGCTCACACTGCGCATAACTCAGCGAGAGAAGCACAATAGAGCAATAAAAAATGACATCCCACTGTCTGAATGAGTTTTCATGTTAAATTGAGAAATCAACTATTTCCTTATGGGGGAACCTACAATGTACTGAGGAACAACAGGACAGATGTTTCCCTCATGTATTTCTGCAGAAAATAACAATTCCACTCAAGTTCACCCTTTCTGCTCACACTGCGCATAATTCAGCGAGAGAAGCACAATAGAGCAATAAAAAATGACATCCCACTGTCTGAATGAGTTTTCATGTTAAATTTAGAATTCAACTATTTCCTTATGGGGGAACCTACAATGTACTCAGGAACAACAGGAGAGATGTTTCCCTCATGTATTTCAGCAGAAAATAACAATTCCACTCAAGTTCACCCTTTCTGCTCACACTGCGCATAACTCAGCGAGAGAAGCACAATAGAGCAATAAAAAAAGACATCCCACTGTCTGAATGAGTTTTCATGTTAAATTGAGAAATCAACTATTTCCTTATGGGGGGACCTACAATGTACTCAGGAACAACAGGAGAGATGTTTCCCTCATGTATTTCAGCAGAAAATAACAATTCCACTCAAGTTCACCCTTTCTGCTCACACTGCGCATAATTCAGCGAGAGAAGCACAATAGAGCAATAAAAAATGACATCCCACTGTCTGAATGAGTTTTCATGTTAAATTGAGAAATCAACTATTTCCTTATGGGGGAACCTACAATGTACTGAGGAACAACAGGAGAGATGTTTCCCCCATGTATTTCAGCAGAAAATAACAGTTCCACTCAAAGTTCACCCTTTCTGCTCACACTGCGCATAATTCAGCGAGAGAAACACAATAGAGCAATAAAAAATGACATCCCACTGTCTGAATGAGTTTTCATGTTAAATTTAGAATTCAACTATTTCCTTATGGGGGAACCTACAATGTACTCAGGAACAGCAGGAGAGATGTTTCCCTCATGTATTTCAGCAGAAAATAACAATTCCACTCAAGTTCACCCTTTCTGCTCACACTGCGCATAACTCAGCGAGAGAAGCACAATAGAGCAATAAAAAAATGACATCCCACTGTCTGAATGAGTTTTCATGTTAAATTGAGAATTCAACTATTTCCTTATGGGGGAACCTACAATGTACTCAGGAACAACAGGAGAGATGTTTCCCTCATGTATTTCAGCAGAAAATAACAATTCCACTCAAGTTCACCCTTTCTGCTCACACTGCGCATAACTCAGCGAGAGAAGCACAATAGAGCAATAAAAAATGACATCCCACTGTCTGAATGAGTTTTCATGTTAAATTGAGAAATCAATTATTTCCTTATGGGGGAACCTACAATGTACTGAGGAACAACAGGAGAGATGTTTCCCTCATGTATTTCAGGAGAAAATAACAATTCCACTCAAGTTCACCCTTTCTGCTCACACTGCACATAACTCAGCGAGAGAAGCACAATAGAGCAATAAAAAATGACATCCCACTGTCTGAATGAGTTTTCATGTTAAATTGGGAAATCAACTATTTCCTTATGGGGGAACCTACAATGTACTGAGGAACAACAGGAGAGATGTTTCCCCCATGTATTTCAGCAGAAAATAACAGTTCCACTCAAAGTTCACCCTTTCTGCTCACACTGCGCATAATTCAGCGAGAGAAGCACAATAGAGCAATAAAAAATGACATCCCACTGTCTGAATGAGTTTTCATGTTAAATTGAGAAATCAACTATTTCCTTATGGGGGAACCTACAATGTACTGAGGAACAACAGGACAGATGTTTTCCTCATGTATTTCAGCAGAAGATAACAATTCCACTCAAGTTCACCCTTTCTGCTCACACTGCGCATAACTCAGCGAGAGAAGCACAATAGAGCAATAAAAAATGACATCCCACTGTCTGAATGAGTTTTCATGTTAAATTGAGAAATCAACTATTTCCTTATGGAGGAACCTACAATGTACTCAGGAACAACAGGAGAGATGTTTCCCTCATGTATTTCAGCAGAAAATAACAATTCCACTCAAGTTCACCCTTTCTGCTCACACTGCGCATAACTCAGCGAGAGAAGCACAATAGAGCAATAAAAATGACATCCCACTGTCTGAATGAGTTTTTATGTTAAATTGAGAATTCAACTATTTCCTTATGGGGGGACCTACAATGTACTGAGGAACAACAGGAGAGATGTTTCCCTCATGTATTTCAGCAGAAAATAACAATTCCACTCAAGTTCACCCTTTCTGCTCACACTGCGCATAACTCAGCGAGAGAAGCACAATAGAGCAATAAAAAATGACATCCCACTGTCTGAATGAGTTTTCATGTTAAATTGAGAAATCAACTATTTCCTTATGGGGGAACCTACAATGTACTGAGGAACAACAAGAGAGATGTTTCCCTCATGTATTTCAGCAGAAAATAACAGTTCCACTCAAAGTTCACCCTTTCTGCTCACACTGCGCATCACTCAGCGAGAGAAGCACAATAGAGCAATAAAAAATGACATCCCACTGTCTGAATGAGTTTTCATGTTAAATTGAGAAATCAACTATTTCCTTATGGGGGAACCTACAATGTACTGAGGAACAACAGGACAGATGTTTCCCTCATGTATTTCAGTAGAAAATAACAATTCCACTCAAGTTCACCCTTTCTGCTCACACTGCGCATAACTCAGCGAGAGAAGCACAATAGAGCAATAAAAAATGACATCCCACTGTCTGAATGAGTTTTCATGTTAAATTGAGAACTCAACTATTTCCTTATGGGGGAACCTACAATGTACTGAGGAACAACAGGAGAGATGTTTCCCTCATGTATTTCAGCAGAAAATAACAATTCCACTCAAGTTCACCCTTTCTGCTCACACTGCGCATAACTCAGCGAGAGAAGCACAATAGAGCAATAAAAAAAGACATCCCACTGTCTGAATGAATTTTAACCCCATCAGACTTGAATTGAATTAGGGTTAACATTAAGGCTGAAATTAGGGTTAGGGTTAGGGTTAGGGTTAGCTGAAATTAGGGTTAGGGTTTCTGTCTTCCTCAAGTATTAGAAACCCCAAATTTGGCGTGGGCGCTTCTTTTGGGCTCTTGATGAAATAGCAAGTGGCCCCATGTCTCTAGGACAAAGTTGAAATTTCATCCCATAGACTTGCATTGAATTAGGGTTAACGTTAAGGCTGAAACTAGGGTTAGGGTTAGGGTTAGTTGAAATTAGGGTTAGGGTTTCTGCGTTCCTCAAGTACTAGAAGCCCCAAATTTTGCGTGGGTGTTTCTTTGGGGCTCTTGATGAAAATGCAAGTGGCCCCATGTCTCTAGGACAAAGTTGAAATTTCACCCCATAGACTTGCATTGAATTAGGGTTTAACGTTAAGGCTGAAACTAGGGTTAGGGTTAGGGTTAGGGTTAGCTGAAATTAGGGTTAGGGTTTCTGTCTTCCTCAAGTATTAGAAACCCCAAATTTGGCGTGGGCGCTTCTTTGGGGCTCTTGATGAAATAGCAAGTGGCCCCATGTCTCTAGGACAAAGTTGAAATTTCACCCCATAGACTTGCATTGAATTAGGGTTAACGTTAAGGCTGAAACTAGGGTTAGGGTTAGGGTTAGCTGAAATTAGGGTTAGGGTTTCTGCGTTCCTCAAGTACTAGAAGCCCCAAATTTTGCGTGGGTGTTTCTTTGGGGCTCTTGATGAAAATGCAAGTGGCCCCATGTCTCTAGGACAAAGTTGAAATTTCACCCCATAGACTTGCATTGAATTAGGGTTAACGTTAAGGCTGAAACTAGGGTTAGGGTTAGGGTTATTTGAAATTAGGGTTAGGATTTCTCCGTTCCTCAAGTACTAGAAGCCCCAAATTTTGCGTGGGTGTTTCTTTGGTGCTCTTGATGAAAATGCAAGTGGCCCCATGTCTCTACGACAAAGTTGAAATTTCAACTTATAGACTTGCATTGAATTAGGGTTACGTTAAGACTGAAACTAGGGTTAGGGTTAGGGTTAGCTGAAATTAGGGTTAGGGTTTCTGCGTTCTTCAATTATTAGAAACCCCAAATTTGGTGTGGGCGCTTCTTTGGGGCTCTTGATGAAATAGCAAGTGGCCCCATGTCTCTAGGACAAAGTTGAAATTGTCTCAGACCAACAGAAGTCTGTCATCAGTCATGGCGTGAGAAAATATTTTCTGCTCCTCCTGTGTTCATAAAGAGTTTTTTTTTTAATATCTTTTCTAGTGTTCCCCAGTAAATTGAGTGTTATTCAAGCAGCAGAAGCAGCATCAGCAACGCCAGCAGCTGCAGAAGCACTTTAATTGGTTTGTAATCAGACTTACAAGTCTGTTTACAAACAACTTCAGACTTCAAAGCGTTTGAACGGCTTTGATCATCAGACCTAAAAGTCTGTTTACAAACAACTTCAGACTTCAAAGCATTTGAACGGCTTTGATCATCAAACCTATAAGTCTGTTTACAAACAACTTCAGACTTCAAAGTTTTTGAAAATGTTTGAACACGAATTCCATCACTTTGATGTCTGTTTTCTTCAAGCAGCAGCATTTTTTATTAAGCAAATTGTATTGTGTGTGGAATAACACGTTGGATTTTTTTTTTCTCTCTTGTTCCTCAGCTGAATCAAGACAACTATGAAAGTAAACAGTCGCATACAGATTTTGAAAAGAAAACTCATTCAACCACTTGGATTTCTTTTTTTATTGTGGTTATGGGCCTTATCTAAACTAGTTGAGATGTTGTCTTTTTTTTTTTTGAAGGAGCAGCTGTGATATCTGTGCTGACTTACTCTGAAAGAACTCTGTTTCTCCTGTTTCTGAGCTGAATGAAAGTCTCCATGCAAGACAGCAGCTGCACAGAGCTGAACTCAGCTTTACACTTGAACACTCATTCATACACATGAGCCTGAAGGAATAAATATATCAAAACAAAGATTCAAATGAAACTGACAATACACCAGGTCAGTGTACATTAAGCAACGGAATACGCACAGTGCCCCTCCCTCTCAGACCAACAGAGGTCTGTCATCAGTCATGGCGTGAAAAAATATTTTCTGCTCCTCCTGTGTTCATAAAGAGTTTTTTTTTTTATATCTTTTCTAGTGTTCCCCAGTAAATTGAGTGTTATTCAAGCAGCAGAAGCAGCATCAGCAACGCCAGCAGCTGCTGAAGCACTTTAATTGGTTTGTAATCAGACTTACAAGTCTGTTTACAAACAACTTCAGACTTCAAAGCGTTTGAACGGCTTTGATCATCAGACCTAAAAGTCTGTTTACAAACAACTTCAGACTTCAAAGCGTTTGAACGGTTTTGATCATCAGACCTATAAGTCTGTTTACAAACAACTTCAGACTTCAAAGTTTTTGAAAATGTTTGAACACGCATTCCATCACTTTGATGTCTGTTTTCTTCAAGCAGCAGCATTTTTTATTGAGCAAATTGGATTGTGTGTGGAATAACAGGTTGGATTTTTTTTTTTCTCTCTTGTTCCTCAGCTGAATCAAGACAACTATGAAAGTAAACAGTCGCATACAGATTTTGAAAAGAAAACTCATTCAACCACTTGGATTTCTTTTTTTATTGTGGTTATAGGCCTTATCTCAACAAGTTGAGATGTTATCTTTTTTTTTTTGAAGGAGCAGCTGTGATATCTGTGCTGACTTACTCTGAAAGAACTCTGTTTCTCCTGTTTCTGAGCTGAATGAAAGTCTCCATGCAAGACAACAGCTGCACAGAGCTGCACTCAGCTTTACACTTGAACACTCATTCATACACATGAGCCTGAAGGAATAAATATATCAAAACAAAGATTCAAATGAAACTGACAATACACCAGGTCAGTGTACATTAAGCAACGGAATACGCACAGTGCCCCTCCCTCTCAGACCAACAGAGGTCTGTCATCAGTCATGGCGTGAAAAAATATTTTCTGCTCCTCCTGTGTTCATAAAGAGTTTTTTTTTTATATCTTTTTTAGTGTTCCCCTGTAAATTGAGTGTTATTCAAGCAGCAGAAGCAGCATCAGCAACGCCAGCAGCTGCAGAAGCACTTTAATTGGTTTGTAATCAGACTTACAAGTCTGTTTAAAAAACAACTTCAGACTTCAAAGCGTTTGAACGGCTTTGATCATCAGACCTAAAAGTCTATTTACAAACAACTTCAGACTTCAAAGTTTTTGAAAATGTTTGAACACGCATTCCATCATTTTGATGTCTATTTTCTTCAAGCAGCAGCATTTTTTATTGAACAAATTGTATTGTGTGTGGAATAACAGGTTGGATTTTTTTTTTTCTCTGTCTTGTTCCTCAGCTGAATCAAGACATCTATGAAAGTAAACAGTCGCATACAAATTTTGAAAAGAATACTCATTCAACCACTTGGATTTCTTTTTTTATTGTGGTTATGGGCCTTATCTCAACAAGTTGAGATGTTATCTTTTTTTTTGAAGGAGCAGCAGTGATATCTGTGCTGACTTACTCTGAAAGAACTCTGTTTCTCCTATTTCTGAGCTGAATGAAAGTCTCCATGCAAGACAACAGCTGCACATAGCTGCACACAGCTTTACACTTGAACACTCATTCATACACATGAGCCTGAAGGAATAAACATAGCAAAACAAAGATTCAAATGAAACTGACAATACACCAGGTCAGTGTACATTAAGCAACGGAATACGCACAGTGCCCCTCCCTCTCAGACCAACAGAGGTCTGTCATCAGTCATGGCGTGAAAAAATATTTTCTGCTCCTCCTGTGTTCATAAAGAGTTTTTTTTATATATCTTTTTTAATGTTCCCCAGTAAATTGAGTGTTATTCAAGCAGCAGAATCAGCATCAGCAACGCCAGCAGCTGCTGAAGCACTTTAATTGGTTTGTAATCAGAATTACAAGTCTGTTTACAAACAACTTCAGACTTCAAAGCGTTTGAACGGCTTTGATCATCAGACCTAAAAGTCTGTTTACAAACAACTTCAGACTTCAAAGCGTTTGAACGGCTTTGATCATCAGACCTATAAAGTCTGTTTACAAACAACTTCAGACTTCAAAGTTTTTGATAATGTTTGAACACGCATTCCATCACTTTGATGTCTATTTTCTTCAAGCAGCAGCATTTTTTATTGAGCAAATTGTATTCTGTGTGGAATAACAGGTTGGATTTTTTTTTTCTCTCTTGTTCCTCAGCTGAATCAAGACATCTATGAAAGTAAACAGTCACATACAGATTTTGAAAAGAAAACTCATTCAACCACTTGGATTTCTTTTTTTATTGTGGTTATGGGCCTTATCTAAACAAGTTTAGATGTTGTCTTTTTTTTGAAGGAGCAGCTGTGATATCTGTGCTGACTTACTCTTAAAGAACTTTGCGTCTCCTGTTTCTGAGCTGAATTAAAGTCTCTATGCAAGAAAACAGCTGCATAGAGCTGCACACAGCTTTACATTTGAACACTAGCAAAACAAAGATTCAAATGAGACTGACAATACACCAGGTCAGTGTACATTAAGCAACGGAATACGCACAGTGCCCCTCCCTCTCAGACCAACAGAGGTCTGTCATCAGTCATGGCGTGAAAAAATATTTTCTGCTCCTCCTGTGTTCACAAAGAGTTTTTTTTAATATCTTTTTTAATGTTCCCCAGTAAATTGAGTGTTATTCAAGCAGCAGAAGCAGCATCAGCAACGCCAGCAGCTGCTGAAGCACTTTAATTGGTTTGTAATCAGACTTACAAATCTGTTTACAAACAACTTCAGACTTCAAAGCGTTTGAACGGCTTTGATCATCAGACCTAAAAGTCTGTTTACAAACAACTTCAGACTTCAAAGCGTTTGAACGGCTTTGATCATCAAACCTATAAGTCTGTTTACAAACAACTTCAGACTTCAAAGTTTTTGAAAATGTTTGAACACGCATTCCATCACTTTGATGTCTGTTTTCTTCAAGCAGCAGCATTTTTTATTGAGCAAATTGTATTCTGTGTGGAATAACAGGTTGGATTTTTTTTTTCTCTCTTGTTCCTCAGCTCAATCAAGACATCTATGAAAGTAAACAGTCACATACAGATTTTGAAAAGAAAACTCATTCAACCACTTGGATTTCTTTTTTTATTGTGGTTATGGGCCTTATCTAAACAAGTTTAGATGTTGTCTTTTTTTTGAAGGAGCAGCTGTGATATCTGTGCTGACTTACTCTGAAAGAACTTTGCGTCTCCTGTTTCTGAGCTGAATTAAAGTCTCTATGCAAGAAAACAGCTGCATAGAGCTGCACACAGCTTTACATTTGAACACTAGCAAAACAAAGATTCAAATGAAACTGACAATACACCAGGTCAGTGTACATTAAGCAACGGAATACGCACAGTGCCCCTCCCTCTCAGACCAACAGAGGTCTGTCATCAGTCATGGCGTGAAAAAATATTTTCTGCTCCTCCTGTATTCATAAAGAGTTTTTTTTTTTATATCTTTTCTAGTGTTCCCCAGTAAATTGAGTGTTATTCAAGCAGCAGAAGCAGCATCAGCAACGCCAGCAGCTGCAGAAGCACTTTAATTGGTTTGTAATCAGACTTACAAGTCTGTTTACAAACAACTTCAGACTTCAAAGCGTTTGAACGGCTTTGATCATCAGACCTAAAAGTCTGTTTACAAACAACTTCACACTTCAAAGTTTTTGAAAATGTTTGAACACGCATTCCATCACTTTGATGTCTGTTTTCTTCAAGCAGCAGCATTTTTTATTGAGCAAATTGTATTGTGTGTGGAATAACAGGTTGGATTTTTTTTTCTCTCTCTTTTTCCTCAGCTGAATCAAGACAACTATGAAAGTAAACAGTCGCACACAAATTTTGAAAAGAAAACTCATTCAACCACTTGGATTTCTTTTTTTATTGTGGTTATGGGCCTTATCTCAACAAGTTGAGATGTTGTCTTTTTTTTTGAAGGAGCAGCAGTGATATCTGTGCTGACTTACTCTTAAAGAACTTTGTGTCTCCTGTTTCTGAGCTGAATTAAAGTCTCTATGAAAGAAAACAGCTGCATAGAGCTGCACACAGCTTTACATTTTAACACTAGCAAAACAAAGATTCAAATGAGACTGACAATACACCAGGTCAGTGTTCATCAAGCAACGGAATACGCACAGTGCCCCTCAATCTCAGACCAACAGAGAGTCGACTGTGATCGATCGTCACCTGATATTCATCACACGGTCTGTGTCTCCACCCACAGGAGTAATGGTGCCACTGCACATCACCAAACGCATAAGATCAAATCAACCATGAAAAGGAATCGACACCACTGAAACAAGATAGAAATTTTTTCATCAATAACTGGAATAATTTTATTTAAGAAAAAACAATAAAAACATTTCAAAAGTTATCTGCTTTAATCAGTGTGTGGGGGGGGAGTGGGGGCACGGAATTAGTGAATTCAGGAATTTGTGAAAGAAAACAAGAGCTTTATGCTCAATGCGAGCATAAAAGGTGAACTTGAATGGAATTGTAATTCTCTGGTGGAAAAAATAAGGAAAAAATCTTTCCTGTTGTTCCTCTATTGTCAGTCTCATTTGAATCTTAGTTTTGCTTTGTTTATTCCTCCAGGCAGATGAATATGAATGAATGTTCAAGTTTAAGGCTGTGTGCAGCTCAGTGCAGCCGTTTACTTGCATAGAGACTTTAATTCATTTCAGAAACAGGATTTTTCTCCTGTTTCTGAAATGAATTAGGAGTTATTTTACAGTCAGTCAGCACAGATATCACTGCTGCTCCTTCAAAAAAAAGAATTCAACTATTTCCTTATGGGGGAACCTACAATGTAGTGAGGAACAACAGGACAGATGTTTCCCTCATGTATTTCAGCAGAAAATAACAATTCCACTCAAGTTCACCCTTTCTGCTCACACTGCGCATAACTCAGCGAGAGAAGCACAATAGAGCAATAAAAAATGACATCCCACTGTCTGAATGAGTTTTCATGTTAAATTGGGAAATCAACTATTTCCTTATGGGGGAACCTACAATGTACAGAGGAACAACAGGAGAGATGTTTCCCCCATGTATTTCAGCAGAAAATAACAATTCCACTCAAGTTCACCCTTTCTGCTCACACTGCGCATAATTCAGCGAGAGAAGCACAATAGAGCAATAAAAAATGACATCCCACTGTCTGAATGAGTTTTCATGTTAAATTGAGAAATCAACTATTTCCTTATGGGGGAACCTACAATGTACTGAGGAACAACAGGACAGATGTTTCCCTCATGTATTTCTGCAGAAAATAACAATTCCACTCAAGTTCACCCTTTCTGCTCACACTGCGCATAATTCAGCGAGAGAAGCACAATAGAGCAATAAAAAATGACATCCCACTGTCTGAATGAGTTTTCATGTTAAATTTAGAATTCAACTATTTCCTTATGGGGGAACCTACAATGTACTCAGGAACAACAGGAGAGATGTTTCCCTCATGTATTTCAGCAGAAAAAAACAATTCCACTCAAGTTCACCCTTTCTGCTCACACTGCGCATAACTCAGCGAGAGAAGCACAATAGAGCAATAAAAAATGACATCCCACTGTCTGAATGAGTTTTCATGTTAAATTTAGAATTCAACTATTTCCTTATGGGGGAACCTACAATGTACTCAGGAACAACAGGAGAGATGTTTCCCTCATGTATTTCAGCAGAAAATAACAATTCCACTCAAGTTCACCCTTTCTGCTCACACTGCGCATAACTCAGCGAGAGAAGCACAATAGAGCAATAAAAAAAGACATCCCACTGTCTGAATGAGTTTTCATGTTAAATTGAGAAATCAACTATTTCCTTATGGGGGGACCTACAATGTACTCAGGAACAACAGGAGAGATGTTTCCCTCATGTATTTCAGCAGAAAATAACAATTCCACTCAAGTTCACCCTTTCTGCTCACACTGCGCATAACTCAGCGAGAGAAGCACAATAGAGCAATAAAAAATGACATCCCACTGTCTGAATGAGTTTTCATGTTAAATTGAGAAATCAACTATTTCCTTATGGGGGAACCTACAATGTACTGAGGAACAACAGGACAGATGTTTTCCTCATGTATTTCAGCAGAAGATAACAATTCCACTCAAGTTCACCCTTTCTGCTCACACTGCGCATAACTCAGCGAGAGAAGCACAATAGAGCAATAAAAAAAGACATCCCACTGTCTGAATGAGTTTTCATGTTAAATTGGGAAATCAACTATTTCCTTATGGGGGAACCTACAATGTACTCAGGAACAACAGGAGAGATGTTTCCCTCATGTATTTCAGCAGAAAATAACAATTCCACTCAAGTTCACCCTTTCTGCTCACACTGCGCATAACTCAGCGAGAGAAGCACAATAGAGCAATAAAAAAAGACATCCCACTGTCTGAATGAGTTTTCATGTTAAATTGAGAAATCAACTATTTCCTTATGGGGGGACCTACAATGTACTCAGGAACAACAGGAGAGATGTTTCCCTCATGTATTTCAGCAGAAAATAACAATTCCACTCAAGTTCACCCTTTCTGCTCACACTGCGCATAACTCAGCGAGAGAAGCACAATAGAGCAATAAAAAATGACATCCCACTGTCTGAATGAGTTTTCATGTTAAATTGAGAAATCAACTATTTCCTTATGGGGGGACCTACAATGTACTCAGGAACAACAGGAGAGATGTTTCCCTCATGTATTTCAGCAGAAAATAACAATTCCACTCAAGTTCACCCTTTCTGCTCACACTGCGCATAATTCAGCGAGAGAAGCACAATAGAGCAATAAAAAATGACATCCCACTGTCTGAATGAGTTTTCATGTTAAATTGAGAAATCAACTATTTCCTTATGGGGGAACCTACAATGTACTGAGGAACAACAGGACAGATGTTTCCCTCATGTATTTCAGGAGAAAATAACAATTCCACTCAAGTTCACCCTTTCTGCTCACACTGCACATAACTCAGCGAGAGAAGCACAATAGAGCAATAAAAAATGACATCCCACTGTCTGAATGAGTTTTCATGTTAAATTGGGAAATCAACTATTTCCTTATGGGGGAACCTACAATGTACTGAGGAACAACAGGAGAGATGTTTCCCCCATGTATTTCAGCAGAAAATAACAGTTCCACTCAAAGTTCACCCTTTCTGCTCACACTGCGCATAATTCAGCGAGAGAAGCACAATAGAGCAATAAAAAATGACATCCCACTGTCTGAATGAGTTTTCATGTTAAATTGAGAAATCAACTATTTCCTTATGGGGGAACCTACAATGTACTGAGGAACAACAGGACAGATGTTTTCCTCATGTATTTCAGCAGAAGATAACAATTCCACTCAAGTTCAACCTTTCTGCTCACACTGCGCATAACTCAGCGAGAGAAGCACAATAGAGCAATAAAAAAAGACATCCCACTGTCTGAATGAGTTTTCATGTTAAATTGAGAAATCAACTATTTCCTTATGGGGGGACCTACAATGTACTCAGGAACAACAGGAGAGATGTTTCCCTCATGTATTTCAGCAGAAAATAACAATTCCACTCAAGTTCACCCTTTCTGCTCACACTGCGCATAACTCAGCGAGAGAAGCACAATAGAGCAATAAAAAATGACATCCCACTGTCTGAATGAGTTTTCATGTTAAATTGAGAAATCAACTATTTCCTTATGGGGGGACCTACAATGTACTCAGGAACAACAGGAGAGATGTTTCCCTCATGTATTTCAGCAGAAAATAACAATTCCACTCAAGTTCACCCTTTCTGCTCACACTGCGCATAATTCAGCGAGAGAAGCACAATAGAGCAATAAAAAATGACATCCCATTGTCTGAATGAGTTTTCATGTTAAATTGAGAAATCAACTATTTCCTTATGGGGGAACCTACAATGTACTGAGGAACAACAGGACAGATGTTTCCCTCATGTATTTCAGGAGAAAATAACAATTCCACTCAAGTTCACCCTTTCTGCTCACACTGCACATAACTCAGCGAGAGAAGCACAATAGAGCAATAAAAAATGACATCCCACTGTCTGTATGAGTTTTCATGTTAAATTGGGAAATCAACTATTTCCTTATGGGGGAACCTACAATGTACTGAGGAACAACAGGAGAGATGTTTCCCCCATGTATTTCAGCAGAAAATAACAGTTCCACTCAAAGTTCACCCTTTCTGCTCACACTGCGCATAATTCAGCGAGAGAAGCACAATAGAGCAATAAAAAATGACATCCCACTGTCTGAATGAGTTTTCATGTTAAATTGAGAAATCAACTATTTCCTTATGGGGGAACCTACAATGTACTGAGGAACAACAGGACAGATGTTTTCCTCATGTATTTCAGCAGAAGATAACAATTCCACTCAAGTTCACCCTTTCTGCTCACACTGCGCATAACTCAGCGAGAGAAGCACAATAGAGCAATAAAAAATGACATCCCACTGTCTGAATGAGTTTTCATGTTAAATTGAGAAATCAACTATTTCCTTATGGAGGAACCTACAATGTACTGAGGAACAACAGGACAGATGTTTCCCTCATGTATTTCAGCAGAAAATAACAATTCCACTCAAGTTCACCCTTTCTGCTCACACTGCGCATAACTCAGCGAGAGAAGCACAATAGAGCAATAAAAAATGACATCCCACTGTCTGAATGAGTTTTCATGTTAAATTGAGAAATCAACTATTTCCTTATGGAGGAACCTACAATGTACTGAGGAACAACAGGACAGATGTTTCCCTCATGTATTTCAGCAGAAAATAACAATTCCACTCAAGTTCACCCTTTCTGCTCACACTGCGCATAACTCAGCGAGAGAAGCACAATAGAGCAATAAAAATGACATCCCACTGTCTGAATGAGTTTTTATGTTAAATTGAGAATTCAACTATTTCCTTATGGGGGGACCTACAATGTACTGAGGAACAACAGGAGAGATGTTTCCCTCATGTATTTCAGCAGAAAATAACAATTCCACTCAAGTTCACCCTTTCTGCTCACACTGCGCATAACTCAGCGAGAGAAGCACAATAGAGCAATAAAAAATGACATCCCACTGTCTGAATGAGTTTTCATGTTAAATTGTAAAATCAACTATTTCCTTATGGGGGAACCTACAATGTACTGAGGAACAACAGGAGAGATGTTTCCCTCATGTATTTCAGCAGAAAATAACAGTTCCACTCAAAGTTCACCCTTTCTGCTCACACTGCGCATAACTCAGCGAGAGAAGCACAATAGAGCAATAAAAAATGACATCCCACTGTCTGAATGAGTTTTCATGTTAAATTGAGAAATCAACTATTTCCTTATGGGGGAACCTACAATGTACTGAGGAACAACAGGAGAGATGTTTCCCCCATGTATTTCAGCAGAAAATAACAGTTCCACTCAAAGTTCACCCTTTCTGCTCACACTGCGCATAATTCAGCGAGAGAAGCACAATAGAGCAATAAAAAATGACATCCCACTGTCTGAATGAGTTTTCATGTTAAATTGAGAAATCAACTATTTCCTTATGGAGGAACCTACAATGTACTGAGGAACAACAGGACAGATGTTTCCCTCATGTATTTCAGCAGAAAATAACAATTCCACTCAAGTTCACCCTTTCTGCTCACACTGCGCATAACTCAGCGAGAGAAGCACAATAGAGCAATAAAAAATGACATCCCACTGTCTGAATGAGTTTTCATGTTAAATTGAGAAATCAACTATTTCCTTATGGGGGGACCTACAATGTACTCAGGAACAACAGGAGAGATGTTTCCCTCATGTATTTCAGCAGAAAATAACAATTCCACTCAAGTTCACCCTTTCTGCTCACACTGCGCATAACTCAGCGAGAGAAGCACAATAGAGCAATAAAAATGACATCCCACTGTCTGAATGAGTTTTTATGTTAAATTGAGAATTCAACTATTTCCTTATGGGGGGACCTACAATGTACTGAGGAACAACAGGAGAGATGTTTCCCTCATGTATTTCAGCAGAAAATAACAATTCCACTCAAGTTCACCCTTTCTGCTCACACTGCGCATAACTCAGCGAGAGAAGCACAATAGAGCAATAAAAAATGACATCCCACTGTCTGAATGAGTTTTCATGTTAAATTGAGAAATCAACTATTTCCTTATGGGGGAACCTACAATGTACTGAGGAACAACAGGAGAGATGTTTCCCTCATGTATTTCAGCAGAAAATAACAGTTCCACTCAAAGTTCACCCTTTCTGCTCACACTGCGCATAACTCAGCGAGAGAAGCACAATAGAGCAATAAAAAATGACATCCCACTGTCTGAATGAGTTTTCATGTTAAATTGAGAACTCAACTATTTCCTTATGGGGGAACCTACAATGTACTGAGGAACAACAGGAGAGATGTTTCCCTCATGTATTTCAGCAGAAAATAACAATTCCACTCAAGTTCACCCTTTCTGCTCACACTGCGCATAACTCAGCGAGAGAAGCACAATAGAGCAATAAAAAAAGACATCCCACTGTCTGAATGAATTTTAACCCCATCAGACTTGAATTGAATTAGGGTTAACATTAAGGCTGAAACTAGGGTTAGGGTTAGGGTTAGGGTTAGCTGAAATTAGGGTTAGGGTTTCTGTCTTCCTCAAGTATTAGAAACCCCAAATTTGGCGTGGGCGCTTCTTTTGGGCTCTTGATGAAATAGCAAGTGGCCCCATGTCTCTAGGACAAAGTTGAAATTTCACCCCATAGACTTGCATTGAATTAGGGTTAACGTTAAGGCTGAAACTAGGGTTAGGGTTAGGGTTAGTTGAAATTAGGGTTAGGGTTTCTGCGTTCCTCAAGTACTAGAAGCCCCAAATTTTGCGTGGGTGTTTCTTTGGGGCTCTTGATGAAAATGCAAGTGGCCCCATGTCTCTAGGACAAAGTTGAAATTTCACCCCATAGACTTGCATTGAATTAGGGTTTAACGTTAAGGCTGAAACTAGGGTTAGGGTTAGGGTTAGGGTTAGCTGAAATTAGGGTTAGGGTTTCTGTCTTCCTCAAGTATTAGAAACCCCAAATTTGGCGTGGGCGCTTCTTTGGGGCTCTTGATGAAATAGCAAGTGGCCCCATGTCTCTAGGACAAAGTTGAAATTTCACCCCATAGACTTGCATTGAATTAGGGTTAACGTTAAGGCTGAAACTAGGGTTAGGGTTAGGGTTAGTTGAAATTAGGGTTAGGGTTTCTGCGTTCCTCAAGTACTAGAAGCCCCAAATTTTGCGTGGGTGTTTCTTTGGGGCTCTTGATGAAAATGCAAGTGGCCCCATGTCTCTAGGACAAAGTTGAAATTTCACCCCATAGACTTGCATTGAATTAGGGTTAACGTTAAGGCTGAAACTAGGGTTAGGGTTAGGGTTAGTTGAAATTAGGGTTAGGATTTCTCCGTTCCTCAAGTACTAGAAGCCCCAAATTTTCCGTGGGTGTTTCTTTGGTGCTCTTGATGAAAATGCAAGTGGCCCCATGTCTCTACGACAAAGTTGAAATTTCAACCTATAGACTTGCATTGAATTAGGGTTGCGTTAAGACTGAAACTAGGGTTAGGGTTAGGGTTAGCTGAAATTAGGGTTAGGGTTTCTGCGTTCTTCAATTATTAGAAACCCCAAATTTGGTGTGGGCGCTTCTTTGGGGCTCTTGATGAAATAGCAAGTGGCCCCATGTCTCTAGGACAAAGTTGAAATTGTCTCAGACCAACAGAAGTCTGTCATCAGTCATGGCGTGAGAAAATATTTTCTGCTCCTCCTGTGTTCATAAAGAGTTTTTTTTTTAATATCTTTTCTAGTGTTCCCCAGTAAATTGAGTGTTATTCAAGCAGCAGAAGCAGCATCAGCAACGCCAGCAGCTGCAGAAGCACTTTAATTGGTTTGTAATCAGACTTACAAGTCTGTTTACAAACAACTTCAGACTTCAAAGCGTTTGAACGGCTTTGATCATCAGACCTAAAAGTCTGTTTACAAACAACTTCAGACTTCAAAGCGTTTGAACGGCTTTGATCATCAAACCTATAAGTCTGTTTACAAACAACTTCAGACTTCAAAGTTTTTGAAAATGTTTGAACACGCATTCCATCACTTTGATGTCTGTTTTCTTCAAGCAGCAGCATTTTTTATTGAGCAAATTGTATTGTGTGTGGAATAACACGTTGGATTTTTTTTTTCTCTCTTGTTCCTCAGCTGAATCAAGACAACTATGAAAGTAAACAGTCGCATACAGATTTTGAAAAGAAAACTCATTCAACCACTTGGATTTCTTTTTTTATTGTGGTTATGGGCCTTATCTAAACAAGTTGAGATGTTGTCTTTTTTTTTTTGAAGGAGCAGCTGTGATATCTGTGCTGACTTACTCTGAAAGAACTCTGTTTCTCCTGTTTCTGAGCTGAATGAAAGTCTCCATGCAAGACAGCAGCTGCACAGAGCTGCACTCAGCTTTACACTTGAACACTCATTCATACACATGAGCCTGAAGGAATAAATATATCAAAACAAAGATTCAAATGAAACTGACAATACACCAGGTCAGTGTACATTAAGCAACGGAATACGCACAGTGCCCCTCCCTCTCAGACCAACAGAGGTCTGTCATCAGTCATGGCGTGAAAAAATATTTTCTGCTCCTCCTGTGTTCATAAAGAGTTTTTTTTAATATCTTTTTTAATGTTCCCCAGTAAATTGAGTGTCATTCAAGCAGCAGAAGCAGCATCAGCAACGCCAGCAGCTGCTGAAGCACTTTAATTGGTTTGTAATCAGACTTACAAATCTGTTTACAAACAACTTCAGACTTCAAAGCATTTGAACGGCTTTGATCATCAGACCTAAAAGTCTGTTTACAAACAACTTCAGACTTCAAAGTTTTTGAAAATGTTTGAACACGAATTCCATCACTTTGATGTCTGTTTTCTTCAAGCAGCAGCATTTTTTATTGAACAAATTGTATTCTGTGTGGAATAACAGGTTGGATTTTTTTTTCTCTGTCTTGTTCCTCAGCTGAATCAAGACATCTATGAAAGTAAACAGTCGCATACAAATTTTGAAAAGAAAACTCATTCAACCACTTGGATTTCTTTTTTTATTGTGGTTATGGGCCTTATCTCAACAAGTTGAGATGTTATCTTTTTTTTTGAAGGAGCAGCAGTGATATCTGTGCTGACTTACTCTTAAAGAACTTTGTGTCTCCTGTTTCTGATCTGAATTAAAGTCTCCATGCAAGAAATCAGCTGCACAGAGCTGAACACAGCTTTACATTTGAACACTCATTCATACACATGAGCCTGGAGGAATAAACATAGCAAAACAAAGATTCAAATGAGACTGACAATACACCAGGTCAGTGTTCATCAAGCAACGGAATACGCACAGTGCCCCTCAATTATAGACCAACAGAGAGTCGACTGTGATCGATCGTCACCTGATATTCATCACACGGTCTGTGTCCCCACCCACAGGCGTAATGGTGCCACTGCACATCACCAAACGCATAAGAACAAATCAACCATGCAAATGAATCGACACCACTGAAACAAGATAGAAATTTTTTCATCAATAACTGGAATAATTTTATTTAAGAAAAAACAATAAAAACATTTCAAAAGTTATCTGCTTTAATCGGTGTGTGTAGGGGGAGTGGGGGCACTGAATTAGTGAATTCAGGAATTTGTGAACGAAAACAAGTGCTTTATGCTCATTGCGAGCATAAACGGTGAACTTGAATAGAATTGTAATTCTCTGGTGAAAAAAATTAGGAAAACATCTCTCCTGTTTTTCCTGGTGTATTGTCAGTCTCACTTGAATCTTTGTTTTGCTTTGTTTATTCCTCCAGGCTGATGAGTATGAATGAGTGTTCAAGTGTAAAGCTGTGTGCAGCTCTGTGCAGCTGTTTTCTTGCATAGAGATTTTAATTCAGCTCAGAAACAAGAGAAACAGAGTTCTTTCAGAGTAAGTCAGCACAGATATCACTGCTGCTCATTCAAAAAAAAGAATTCAACTATTTCCTTATGGGGGAACCTACAATGTACTGAGGAACAACAGGAGACATTTTTCCCTCATGTATTTCAGTAGAAAATAAGAATTCCACGAAAGTTCACCCTTTCTGCTCACACTGCGCATAACTCAGCGAGACAAGCACAATAGAGCAATAAAAAATTACATCCCACTGTCTGAATGAGTTTTTATGTTAAATTGAGAATTCAACTATTTCCTTATGGGGGAACCTAAAATGTACTGAAGAACAAGAGGAGAGATGTTTCCCTCATGTATTTCAGCAGAAAATAACAATTCCACTCAAGTTAACAGGTTGGATTTTTTTTTCTCTCTCTTGTTCCTCAGCTGAATCAAGACATCTATGAAAGTAAACAGTCGCATACAGATTTTGAAAAGAAAACTCATTCAACCACTTGGATTTCTTTTTTTATTGTGGTTATTGGGCCTTATCTCAACAAGTTGAGATGTTGTCTTTTTTTTTGAAGGAGCAGCTGTGATATCTGTGCTGACTTACTCTGAAAGAACTCTGTTTCTCCTATTTCTGAGCTGAATGAAAGTCTCCATGCAAGACAACAGCTGCACATAGCTGCACACAGCTTTACACTTGAACACTCATTCATACACATGAGCCTGAAGGAATAAACATAGCAAAACAAAGATTCAAATGAAACTGACAATACACCAGGTCAGTGTACATTAAGCAACGGAATACGCACAGTGCCCCTCCCTCTCAGACCAACAGAGGTCTGTCATCAGTCATGGCGTGAAAAAATATTTTCTGCTCCTCCTGTGTTCATAAAGAGTTTTTTTTTATATCTTTTTTAATGTTCACCAGTAAATTGAGTGTTATTCAAGCAGCAGAAGCAGCATCAGCAACGCCAGCAGCTGCTGAAGCACTTTAATTGGTTTGTAATCAGAATTACAAGTCTGTTTACAAACAACTTCAGACTTCAAAGCGTTTGAACGGCTTTGATCATCAGACCTAAAAGTCTGTTTACAAACAACTTCAGACTTCAAAGCGTTTGAACGGCTTTGATCATCAGACCTATAAAGTCTGTTTACAAACAACTTCAGACTTCAAAGTTTTTGATAATGTTTGAACACGCATTCCATCACTTTGATGTCTATTTTCTTCAAGCAGCAGCATTTTTTATTGAGCAAATTGTATTCTGTGTGGAATAACAGGTTGGATTTTTTTTTTCTCTCTTGTTCCTCAGCTGAATCAAGACATCTATGAAAGTAAACAGTCACATACAGATTTTGAAACGAAAACTCATTCAACCACTTGGATTTCTTTTTTTATTGTGGTTATGGGCCTTATCTAAACAAGTTTAGATGTTGTCTTTTTTTTGAAGGAGCAGCTGTGATATCTGTGCTGACTTACTCTGAAAGAACTTTGCGTCTCCTGTTTCTGAGCTGAATTAAAGTCTCTATGCAAGAAAACAGCTGCATAGAGCTGCACACAGCTTTACATTTGAACACTAGCAAAACAAAGATTCAAATGAGACTGACAATACACCAGGTCAGTGTACATTAAGCAACGGAATACGCACAGTGCCCCTCCCTCTCAGACCAACAGAGGTCTGTCATCAGTCATGGCGTGAGAAAATATTTTCTGCTCCTCCTGTGTTCATAAAGAGTTTTTTTTAATATCTTTTTTAATGTTCCCCAGTAAATTGAGTGTTATTCAAGCAGCAGAAGCAGCATCAGCAACACCAGCAGCTGCAGAAGCACTTTAATTGGTTTGTAATCAGACTTACAAGTCTGTTTACAAACAACTTCAGACTTCAAAGCGTTTGAACGGCTTTGATCATCAGACCTAAAAGTCTGTTTACAAACAACTTCAGACTTCAAAGCGTTTGAACGGCTTTGATCATCAAACCTATAAGTCTGTTTACAAACAACTTCAGACTTCAAAGTTTTTGAAAATGTTTGAACACGCATTCCATCACTTTGATGTCTGTTTTCTTCAAGCAGCAGCATTTTTTATTGAGCAAATTGGATTGTGTGTGGAATAACAGGTTGGATTTTTTTTTTTCTCTCTTGTTCCTCAGCTGAATCAAGACAACTATGAAAGTAAACAGTCGCATACAGATTTTGAAAAGAAAACTCATTCAACCACTTGGATTTCTTTTTTTATTGTGGTTATAGGCCTTATTTAAACAAGTTGAGATGTTATCTTTTTTTTTTTTGAAGGAGCAGCTGTGATATCTGTGCTGACTTACTCTGAAAGAACTCTGTTTCTCCTGTTTCTGAGCTGAATGAAAGTCTCCATGCAAGACAACAGCTGCACAGAGCTGCACTCAGCTTTACACTTGAACACTCATTCATACACATGAGCCTGAAGGAATAAATATATCAAAACAAAGATTCAAATGAAACTGACAATACACCAGGTCAGTGTACATTAAGCAACGGAATACGCACAGTGCCCCTCCCTCTCAGACCAACAGAGGTCTGTCATCAGTCATGGCGTGAAAAAATATTTTCTGCTCCTCCTGTGTTCATAAAGAGTTTTTTTTTTATATCTTTTTTAGTGTTCCCCTGTAAATTGAGTGTTATTCAAGCAGCAGAAGCAGCATCAGCAACGCCAGCAGCTGCAGAAGCACTTTAATTGGTTTGTAATCAGACTTACAAGTCTGTTTAAAAAACAACTTCAGACTTCAAAGCGTTTGAACGGCTTTGATCATCAGACCTAAAAGTCTATTTACAAACAACTTCAGACTTCAAAGTTTTTGAAAATGTTTGAACACGCATTCCATCACTTTGATGTCTGTTTTCTTCAAGCAGCAGCATTTTTTATTGAACAAATTGTATTGTGTGTGGAATAACAGGTTGGATTTTTTTTTTTCTCTGTCTTGTTCCTCAGCTGAATCAAGACATCTATGAAAGTAAACAGTCGCATACAAATTTTGAAAAGAAAACTCATTCAACCACTTGGATTTCTTTTTTTATTGTGGTTATGGGCCTTATCTCAACAAGTTGAGATGTTATCTTTTTTTTTGAAGGAGCAGCAGTGATATCTGTGCTGACTTACTCTTAAAGAACTTTGTGTCTCCTGTTTCTGATCTGAATTAAAGTCTCCATGCAAGAAATCAGCTGCACAGAGCTGAACACAGCTTTACATTTGAACACTCATTCATACACATGAGCCTGGAGGAATAAACATAGCAAAACAAAGATTCAAATGAGACTGACAATACACCAGGTCAGTGTTCATCAAGCAACGGAATACGCACAGTGCCCCTCAATTATAGACCAACAGAGAGTCGACTGTGATCGATCGTCACCTGATATTCATCACACGGTCTGTGTCCCCACCCACAGGCGTAATGGTGCCACTGCACATCACCAAACGCATAAGAACAAATCAACCATGCAAATGAATCGACACCACTGAAACAAGATAGAAATTTTTTCATCAATAACTGGAATAATTTTATTTAAGAAAAAACAATAAAAACATTTCAAAAG
Organism: Nelusetta ayraudi; assembly: GCF_046127955.1. Classification (NCBI taxonomy): domain Eukaryota; kingdom Metazoa; phylum Chordata; class Actinopteri; order Tetraodontiformes; family Monacanthidae; genus Nelusetta; species Nelusetta ayraudi. The sequence continues at coordinate 192,355 of NW_027466154.1, forward strand.
TTATCTGCTTTAATCGGTGTGTGTAGGGGGAGTGGGGGCACTGAATTAGTGAATTCAGGAATTTGTGAACGAAAACAAGTGCTTTATGCTCATTGCGAGCATAAACGGTGAACTTGAATAGAATTGTAATTCTCTGGTGAAAAAAATTAGGAAAACATCTCTCCTGTTTTTCCTGGTGTATTGTCAGTCTCACTTGAATCTTTGTTTTGCTTTGTTTATTCCTCCAGGCTGATGAGTATGAATGAGTGTTCAAGTGTAAAGCTGTGTGCAGCTCTGTGCAGCTGTTTTCTTGCATAGAGATTTTAATTCAGCTCAGAAACAAGAGAAACAGAGTTCTTTCAGAGTAAGTCAGCACAGATATCACTGCTGCTCATTCAAAAAAAAGAATTCAACTATTTCCTTATGGGGGAACCTACAATGTACTGAGGAACAACAGGAGACATTTTTCCCTCATGTATTTCAGTAGAAAATAAGAATTCCACGAAAGTTCACCCTTTCTGCTCACACTGCGCATAACTCAGCGAGACAAGCACAATAGAGCAATAAAAAATTACATCCCACTGTCTGAATGAGTTTTTATGTTAAATTGAGAATTCAACTATTTCCTTATGGGGGAACCTAAAATGTACTGAAGAACAAGAGGAGAGATGTTTCCCTCATGTATTTCAGCAGAAAATAACAATTCCACTCAAGTTAACAGGTTGGATTTTTTTTTCTCTCTCTTGTTCCTCAGCTGAATCAAGACATCTATGAAAGTAAACAGTCGCATACAGATTTTGAAAAGAAAACTCATTCAACCACTTGGATTTCTTTTTTTATTGTGGTTATTGGGCCTTATCTCAACAAGTTGAGATGTTGTCTTTTTTTTTGAAGGAGCAGCTGTGATATCTGTGCTGACTTACTCTGAAAGAACTCTGTTTCTCCTATTTCTGAGCTGAATGAAAGTCTCCATGCAAGACAACAGCTGCACATAGCTGCACACAGCTTTACACTTGAACACTCATTCATACACATGAGCCTGAAGGAATAAACATAGCAAAACAAAGATTCAAATGAAACTGACAATACACCAGGTCAGTGTACATTAAGCAACGGAATACGCACAGTGCCCCTCCCTCTCAGACCAACAGAGGTCTGTCATCAGTCATGGCGTGAAAAAATATTTTCTGCTCCTCCTGTGTTCATAAAGAGTTTTTTTTTTATATCTTTTTTAATGTTCACCAGTAAATTGAGTGTTATTCAAGCAGCAGAAGCAGCATCAGCAACGCCAGCAGCTGCTGAAGCACTTTAATTGGTTTGTAATCAGAATTACAAGTCTGTTTACAAACAACTTCAGACTTCAAAGCGTTTGAACGGCTTTGATCATCAGACCTAAAAGTCTGTTTACAAACAACTTCAGACTTCAAAGCGTTTGAACGGCTTTGATCATCAGACCTATAAAGTCTGTTTACAAACAACTTCAGACTTCAAAGTTTTTGATAATGTTTGAACACGCATTCCATCACTTTGATGTCTATTTTCTTCAAGCAGCAGCATTTTTTATTGAGCAAATTGTATTCTGTGTGGAATAACAGGTTGGATTTTTTTTTCTCTCTTGTTCCTCAGCTGAATCAAGACATCTATGAAAGTAAACAGTCACATACAGATTTTGAAAAGAAAACTCATTCAACCACTTGGATTTCTTTTTTTATTGTGGTTATGGGCCTTATCTAAACAAGTTTAGATGTTGTCTTTTTTTTGAAGGAGCAGCTGTGATATCTGTGCTGACTTACTCTGAAAGAACTTTGCGTCTCCTGTTTCTGAGCTGAATTAAAGTCTCTATGCAAGAAAACAGCTGCATAGAGCTGCACACAGCTTTACATTTGAACACTAGCAAAACAAAGATTCAAATGAGACTGACAATACACCAGGTCAGTGTACATTAAGCAACGGAATACGCACAGTGCCCCTCCCTCTCAGACCAACAGAGGTCTGTCATCAGTCATGGCGTGAGAAAATATTTTCTGCTCCTCCTGTGTTCATAAAGAGTTTTTTTTAATATCTTTTTTAATGTTCCCCAGTAAATTGAGTGTTATTCAAGCAGCAGAAGCAGCATCAGCAACGCCAGCAGCTGCAGAAGCACTTTAATTGGTTTGTAATCAGACTTACAAGTCTGTTTACAAACAACTTCAGACTTCAAAGCGTTTGAACGGCTTTGATCATCAGACCTAAAAGTCTGTTTACAAACAACTTCAGACTTCAAAGCGTTTGAACGGCTTTGATCATCAAACCTATAAGTCTGTTTACAAACAACTTCAGACTTCAAAGTTTTTGAAAATGTTTGAACACGCATTCCATCACTTTGATGTCTGTTTTCTTCAAGCAGCAGCATTTTTTATTGAGCAAATTGTATTGTGTGTGGAATAACACGTTGGATTTTTTTTTTCTCTCTTGTTCCTCAGCTGAATCAAGACAACTATGAAAGTAAACAGTCGCATACAGATTTTGAAAAGAAAACTCATTCAACCACTTGGATTTCTTTTTTTATTGTGGTTATGGGCCTTATCTAAACAAGTTGAGATGTTGTCTTTTTTTTTTTGAAGGAGCAGCTGTGATATCTGTGCTGACTTACTCTGAAAGAACTCTGTTTCTCCTGTTTCTGAGCTGAATGAAAGTCTCCATGCAAGACAGCAGCTGCACAGAGCTGCACTCAGCTTTACACTTGAACACTCATTCATACACATGAGCCTGAAGGAATAAATATATCAAAACAAAGATTCAAATGAAACTGACAATACACCAGGTCAGTGTACATTAAGCAACGGAATACGCACAGTGCCCCTCCCTCTCAGACCAACAGAGGTCTGTCATCAGTCATGGCGTGAAAAAATATTTTCTGCTCCTCCTGTGTTCATAAAGAGTTTTTTTTAATATCTTTTTTAATGTTCCCCAGTAAATTGAGTGTCATTCAAGCAGCAGAAGCAGCATCAGCAACGCCAGCAGCTGCTGAAGCACTTTAATTGGTTTGTAATCATACTTACAAATCTGTTTACAAACAACTTCAGACTTCAAAGCATTTGAACGGCTTTGATCATCAGACCTAAAAGTCTGTTTACAAACAACTTCAGACTTCAAAGTTTTTGAAAATGTTTGAACACGCATTCCATCACTTTGATGTCTGTTTTCTTCAAGCAGCAGCATTTTTTATTAAGCAAATTGTATTCTGTGTGGAATAACAGGTTGGATTTTTTTTCTCTCTTGTTCCTCAGCTGAATCAAGACAACTATGAAAGTAAACAGTCGCATACAGATTTTGAAAAGTAAACTCATTCAACCACTTGGATTTCTTTTTTTATTGTGGTTATGGGCCTTATCTAAACTAGTTGAGATGTTGTCTTTTTTTTTTTGAAGGAGCAGCAGTTATATCTGTGCTGACTTACTCTGAAAGAACTCTGTTTCTCCTGTTTCTGAGCTGAATGAAAGTCTCCATGCAAGACAACAGCTGCACAGAGCTGCACTCAGCTTTACACTTGAACACTCATTCATACACATGAGCCTGAAGGAATAAATATATCAAAACAAAGATTCAAATGAAACTGACAATACACCAGGTCAGTGTACATTAAGCAACGGAATACGCACAGTGCCCCTCCCTCTCAGACCAACAGAGGTCTGTCATCAGTCATGGCGTGAAAAAATATTTTCTGCTCCTCCTGTGTTCATAAAGAGTTTTTTTTTTATATCTTTTTTAGTGTTCCCCTGTAAATTGAGTGTTATTCAAGCAGCAGAAGCAGCATCAGCAACGCCAGCAGCTGCAGAAGCACTTTAATTGGTTTGTAATCAGACTTACAAGTCTGTTTAAAAAACAACTTCAGACTTCAAAGCGTTTGAACGGCTTTGATCATCAGACCTAAAAGTCTATTTACAAACAACTTCAGACTTCAAAGTTTTTGAAAATGTTTGAACACGCATTCCATCACTTTGATGTCTGTTTTCTTCAAGCAGCAGCATTTTTTATTGAACAAATTGTATTGTGTGTGGAATAACAGGTTTGATTTTTTTTTTTCTCTGTCTTGTTCCTCAGCTGAATCAAGACATCTATGAAAGTAAACAGTCGCATACAAATTTTGAAAAGAAAACTCATTCAACCACTTGGATTTCTTTTTTTATTGTGGTTATGGGCCTTATCTCAACAAGTTGAGATGTTATCTTTTTTTTTGAAGGAGCAGCAGTGATATCTGTGCTGACTTACTCTTAAAGAACTTTGTGTCTCCTGTTTCTGATCTGAATTAAAGTCTCCATGCAAGAAATCAGCTGCACAGAGCTGAACACAGCTTTACATTTGAACACTCATTCATACACATGAGCCTGGAGGAATAAACATAGCAAAACAAAGATTCAAATGAGACTGACAATACACCAGGTCAGTGTTCATCAAGCAACGGAATACGCACAGTGCCCCTCAATTATAGACCAACAGAGAGTCGACTGTGATCGATCGTCACCTGATATTCATCACACGGTCTGTGTCCCCACCCACAGGCGTAATGGTGCCACTGCACATCACCAAACGCATAAGAACAAATCAACCATGCAAATGAATCGACACCACTGAAACAAGATAGAAATTTTTTCATCAATAACTGGAATAATTTTATTTAAGAAAAAACAATAAAAACATTTCAAAAGTTATCTGCTTTAATCGGTGTGTGTAGGGGGAGTGGGGGCACTGAATTAGTGAATTCAGGAATTTGTGAACGAAAACAAGTGCTTTATGCTCATTGCGAGCATAAACGGTGAACTTGAATAGAATTGTAATTCTCTGGTGAAAAAAATTAGGAAAACATCTCTCCTGTTTTTCCTGGTGTATTGTCAGTCTCACTTGAATCTTTGTTTTGCTTTGTTTATTCCTCCAGGCTGATGAGTATGAATGAGTGTTCAAGTGTAAAGCTGTGTGCAGCTCTGTGCAGCTGTTTTCTTGCATAGAGATTTTAATTCAGCTCAGAAACAAGAGAAACAGAGTTCTTTCAGAGTAAGTCAGCACAGATATCACTGCTGCTCATTCAAAAAAAAGAATTCAACTATTTCCTTATGGGGGAACCTACAATGTACTGAGGGACAACAGGAGACATTTTTCCCTCATGTATTTCAGTAGAAAATAAGAATTCCACGAAAGTTCACCCTTTCTGCTCACACTGCGCATAACTCAGCGAGACAAGCACAATAGAGCAATAAAAAATTACATCCCACTGTCTGAATGAGTTTTTATGTTAAATTGAGAATTCAACTATTTCCTTATGGGGGAACCTAAAATGTACTGAAGAACAAGAGGAGAGATGTTTCCCTCATGTATTTCAGCAGAAAATAACAATTCCACTCAAGTTAACAGGTTGGATTTTTTTTTCTCTCTCTTGTTCCTCAGCTGAATCAAGACATCTATGAAAGTAAACAGTCGCATACAGATTTTGAAAAGAAAACTCATTCAACCACTTGGATTTCTTTTTTTATTGTGGTTATTGGGCCTTATCTCAACAAGTTGAGATGTTGTCTTTTTTTTTGAAGGAGCAGCTGTGATATCTGTGCTGACTTACTCTGAAAGAACTCTGTTTCTCCTATTTCTGAGCTGAATGAAAGTCTCCATGCAAGACAACAGCTGCACATAGCTGCACACAGCTTTACACTTGAACACTCATTCATACACATGAGCCTGAAGGAATAAACATAGCAAAACAAAGATTCAAATGAAACTGACAATACACCAGGTCAGTGTACATTAAGCAACGGAATACGCACAGTGCCCCTCCCTCTCAGACCAACAGAGGTCTGTCATCAGTCATGGCGTGAAAAAATATTTTCTGCTCCTCCTGTGTTCATAAAGAGTTTTTTTTATATATCTTTTTTAATGTTCACCAGTAAATTGAGTGTTATTCAAGCAGCAGAAGCAGCATCAGCAACGCCAGCAGCTGCTGAAGCACTTTAATTGGTTTGTAATCAGAATTACAAGTCTGTTTACAAACAACTTCAGACTTCAAAGCGTTTGAACGGCTTTGATCATCAGACCTAAAAGTCTGTTTACAAACAACTTCAGACTTCAAAGCGTTTGAACGGCTTTGATCATCAGACCTATAAAGTCTGTTTACAAACAACTTCAGACTTCAAAGTTTTTTATAATGTTTGAACACGCATTCCATCACTTTGATGTCTATTTTCTTCAAGCAGCAGCATTTTTTATTGAGCAAATTGTATTCTGTGTGGAATAACAGGTTGGATTTTTTTTTTCTCTCTTGTTCCTCAGCTGAATCAAGACATCTATGAAAGTAAACAGTCACATACAGATTTTGAAAAGAAAACTCATTCAACCACTTGGATTTCTTTTTTTATTGTGGTTATGGGCCTTATCTAAACAAGTTTAGATGTTGTCTTTTTTTTGAAGGAGCAGCTGTGATATCTGTGCTGACTTACTCTGAAAGAACTTTGCGTCTCCTGTTTCTGAGCTGAATTAAAGTCTCTATGCAAGAAAACAGCTGCATAGAGCTGCACACAGCTTTACATTTGAACACTAGCAAAACAAAGATTCAAATGAGACTGACAATACACCAGGTCAGTGTACATTAAGCAACGGAATACGCACAGTGCCCCTCCCTCTCAGACCAACAGAGGTCTGTCATCAGTCATGGCGTGAAAAAATATTTTCTGCTCCTCCTGTGTTCACAAAGAGTTTTTTTTAATATCTTTTTTAATGTTCCCCAGTAAATTGAGTGTTATTCAAGCAGCAGAAGCAGCATCAGCAACGCCAGCAGCTGCTGAAGCACTTTAATTGGTTTGTAATCAGACTTACAAGTCTGTTTACAAACAACTTCAGACTTCAAAGCGTTTGAACGGCTTTGATCATCAGACCTAAAAGTCTGTTTACAAACAACTTCACACTTCAAAGTTTTTGAAAATGTTTGAACACGCATTCCATCACTTTGATGTCTGTTTTCTTCAAGCAGCAGCATTTTTTATTGAGCAAATTGTATTGTGTGTGGAATAACAGGTTGGATTTTTTTTTCTCTCTCTTTTTCCTCAGCTGAATCAAGACAACTATGAAAGTAAACAGTCGCATACAGATTTTGAAAAGAAAACTCATTCAACCACTTGGATTTCTTTTTTTATTGTGGTTATGGGCCTTATCTCAACAAGTTGAGATGTTATCTTTTTTTTTGAAGGAGCAGCAGTGATATCTGTGCTGACTTACTCTGAAAGAACTCTGTTTCTCCTATTTCTGAGCTGAATGAAAGTCTCCATGCAAGACAACAGCTGCACATAGCTGCACACAGCTTTACACTTGAACACTCATTCATACACATGAGCCTGAAGGAATAAACATAGCAAAACAAAGATTCAAATGAAACTGACAATACACCAGGTCAGTGTACATTAAGCAACGGAATACGCACAGTGCCCCTCCCTCTCAGACCAACAGAGGTCTGTCATCAGTCATGGCGTGAAAAAATATTTTCTGCTCCTCCTGTGTTCATAAAGAGTTTTTTTTTTATATCTTTTTTAGTGTTCCCCTGTAAATTGAGTGTTATTCAAGCAGCAGAAGCAGCATCAGCAACGCCAGCAGCTGCAGAAGCACTTTAATTGGTTTGTAATCAGACTTACAAGTCTGTTTAAAAAACAACTTCAGACTTCAAAGCGTTTGAACGGCTTTGATCATCAGACCTAAAAGTCTATTTACAAACAACTTCAGACTTCAAAGTTTTTGAAAATGTTTGAACACGCATTCCATCACTTTGATGTCTGTTTTCTTCAAGCAGCAGCATTTTTTATTGAACAAATTGTATTGTGTGTGGAATAACAGGTTTGATTTTTTTTTTTCTCTGTCTTGTTCCTCAGCTGAATCAAGACATCTATGAAAGTAAACAGTCGCATACAAATTTTGAAAAGAAAACTCATTCAACCACTTGGATTTCTTTTTTTATTGTGGTTATGGGCCTTATCTCAACAAGTTGAGATGTTATCTTTTTTTTTGAAGGAGCAGCAGTGATATCTGTGCTGACTTACTCTTAAAGAACTTTGTGTCTCCTGTTTCTGATCTGAATTAAAGTCTCCATGCAAGAAATCAGCTGCACAGAGCTGAACACAGCTTTACATTTGAACACTCATTCATACACATGAGCCTGGAGGAATAAACATAGCAAAACAAAGATTCAAATGAGACTGACAATACACCAGGTCAGTGTTCATCAAGCAACGGAATACGCACAGTGCCCCTCAATTATAGACCAACAGAGAGTCGACTGTGATCGATCGTCACCTGATATTCATCACACGGTCTGTGTCCCCACCCACAGGCGTAATGGTGCCACTGCACATCACCAAACGCATAAGAACAAATCAACCATGCAAATGAATCGACACCACTGAAACAAGATAGAAATTTTTTCATCAATAACTGGAATAATTTTATTTAAGAAAAAACAATAAAAACATTTCAAAAGTTATCTGCTTTAATCGGTGTGTGTAGGGGGAGTGGGGGCACTGAATTAGTGAATTCAGGAATTTGTGAACGAAAACAAGTGCTTTATGCTCATTGCGAGCATAAACGGTGAACTTGAATAGAATTGTAATTCTCTGGTGAAAAAAATTAGGAAAACATCTCTCCTGTTTTTCCTGGTGTATTGTCAGTCTCACTTGAATCTTTGTTTTGCTTTGTTTATTCCTCCAGGCTGATGAGTATGAATGAGTGTTCAAGTGTAAAGCTGTGTGCAGCTCTGTGCAGCTGTTTTCTTGCATAGAGATTTTAATTCAGCTCAGAAACAAGAGAAACAGAGTTCTTTCAGAGTAAGTCAGCACAGATATCACTGCTGCTCATTCAAAAAAAAGAATTCAACTATTTCCTTATGGGGGAACCTACAATGTACTGAGGGACAACAGGAGACATTTTTCCCTCATGTATTTCAGTAGAAAATAAGAATTCCACGAAAGTTCACCCTTTCTGCTCACACTGCGCATAACTCAGCGAGACAAGCACAATAGAGCAATAAAAAATTACATCCCACTGTCTGAATGAGTTTTTATGTTAAATTGAGAATTCAACTATTTCCTTATGGGGGAACCTAAAATGTACTGAAGAACAAGAGGAGAGATGTTTCCCTCATGTATTTCAGCAGAAAATAACAATTCCACTCAAGTTAACAGGTTGGATTTTTTTTTCTCTCTCTTGTTCCTCAGCTGAATCAAGACATCTATGAAAGTAAACAGTCGCATACAGATTTTGAAAAGAAAACTCATTCAACCACTTGGATTTCTTTTTTTATTGTGGTTATTGGGCCTTATCTCAACAAGTTGAGATGTTGTCTTTTTTTTTGAAGGAGCAGCTGTGATATCTGTGCTGACTTACTCTGAAAGAACTCTGTTTCTCCTATTTCTGAGCTGAATGAAAGTCTCCATGCAAGACAACAGCTGCACATAGCTGCACACAGCTTTACACTTGAACACTCATTCATACACATGAGCCTGAAGGAATAAACATAGCAAAACAAAGATTCAAATGAAACTGACAATACACCAGGTCAGTGTACATTAAGCAACGGAATACGCACAGTGCCCCTCCCTCTCAGACCAACAGAGGTCTGTCATCAGTCATGGCGTGAAAAAATATTTTCTGCTCCTCCTGTGTTCATAAAGAGTTTTTTTTATATATCTTTTTTAATGTTCACCAGTAAATTGAGTGTTATTCAAGCAGCAGAAGCAGCATCAGCAACGCCAGCAGCTGCTGAAGCACTTTAATTGGTTTGTAATCAGAATTACAAGTCTGTTTACAAACAACTTCAGACTTCAAAGCGTTTGAACGGCTTTGATCATCAGACCTAAAAGTCTGTTTACAAACAACTTCAGACTTCAAAGCGTTTGAACGGCTTTGATCATCAGACCTATAAAGTCTGTTTACAAACAACTTCAGACTTCAAAGTTTTTTATAATGTTTGAACACGCATTCCATCACTTTGATGTCTATTTTCTTCAAGCAGCAGCATTTTTTATTGAGCAAATTGTATTCTGTGTGGAATAACAGGTTGGATTTTTTTTTTCTCTCTTGTTCCTCAGCTGAATCAAGACATCTATGAAAGTAAACAGTCACATACAGATTTTGAAAAGAAAACTCATTCAACCACTTGGATTTCTTTTTTTATTGTGGTTATGGGCCTTATCTAAACAAGTTTAGATGTTGTCTTTTTTTTGAAGGAGCAGCTGTGATATCTGTGCTGACTTACTCTGAAAGAACTTTGCGTCTCCTGTTTCTGAGCTGAATTAAAGTCTCTATGCAAGAAAACAGCTGCATAGAGCTGCACACAGCTTTACATTTGAACACTAGCAAAACAAAGATTCAAATGAGACTGACAATACACCAGGTCAGTGTACATTAAGCAACGGAATACGCACAGTGCCCCTCCCTCTCAGACCAACAGAGGTCTGTCATCAGTCATGGCGTGAAAAAATATTTTCTGCTCCTCCTGTGTTCACAAAGAGTTTTTTTTAATATCTTTTTTAATGTTCCCCAGTAAATTGAGTGTTATTCAAGCAGCAGAAGCAGCATCAGCAACGCCAGCAGCTGCTGAAGCACTTTAATTGGTTTGTAATCAGACTTACAAGTCTGTTTACAAACAACTTCAGACTTCAAAGCGTTTGAACGGCTTTGATCATCAGACCTAAAAGTCTGTTTACAAACAACTTCACACTTCAAAGTTTTTGAAAATGTTTGAACACGCATTCCATCACTTTGATGTCTGTTTTCTTCAAGCAGCAGCATTTTTTATTGAGCAAATTGTATTGTGTGTGGAATAACAGGTTGGATTTTTTTTTCTCTCTCTTTTTCCTCAGCTGAATCAAGACAACTATGAAAGTAAACAGTCGCACACAAATTTTGAAAAGAAAACTCATTCAACCACTTGGATTTCTTTTTTTATTGTGGTTATGGGCCTTATCTCAACAAGTTGAGATGTTGTCTTTTTTTTTGAAGGAGCAGCAGTGATATCTGTGCTGACTTACTCTTAAAGAACTTTGTGTCTCCTGTTTCTGAGCTGAATTAAAGTCTCTATGAAAGAAAACAGCTGCATAGAGCTGCACACAGCTTTACATTTTAACACTAGCAAAACAAAGATTCAAATGAGACTGACAATACACCAGGTCAGTGTTCATCAAGCAACGGAATACGCACAGTGCCCCTCAATCTCAGACCAACAGAGAGTCGACTGTGATCGATCGTCACCTGATATTCATCACACGGTCTGTGTCTCCACCCACAGGAGTAATGGTGCCACTGCACATCACCAAACGCATAAGATCAAATCAACCATGAAAAGGAATCGACACCACTGAAACAAGATAGAAATTTTTTCATCAATAACTGGAATAATTTTATTTAAGAAAAAACAATAAAAACATTTCAAAAGTTATCTGCTTTAATCAGTGTGTGGGGGGGGAGTGGGGGCACGGAATTAGTGAATTCAGGAATTTGTGAAAGAAAACAAGAGCTTTATGCTCAATGCGAGCATAAAAGGTGAACTTGAATGGAATTGTAATTCTCTGGTGGAAAAAATAAGGAAAAAATCTTTCCTGTTGTTCCTCTATTGTCAGTCTCATTTGAATCTTAGTTTTGCTTTGTTTATTCCTCCAGGCAGATGAATATGAATGAATGTTCAAGTTTAAGGCTGTGTGCAGCTCAGTGCAGCCGTTTACTTGCATAGAGACTTTAATTCATTTCAGAAACAGGATTTTTCTCCTGTTTCTGAAATGAATTAGGAGTTATTTTACAGTCAGTCAGCACAGATATCACTGCTGCTCCTTCAAAAAAAAGAATTCAACTATTTCCTTATGGGGGAACCTACAATGTAGTGAGGAACAACAGGACAGATGTTTCCCTCATGTATTTCAGGAGAAAATAACAATTCCACTCAAGTTCACCCTTTCTGCTCACACTGCACATAACTCAGCGAGAGAAGCACAATAGAGCAATAAAAAATGACATCCCACTGTCTGAATGAGTTTTCATGTTAAATTGGGAAATCAACTATTTCCTTATGGGGGAACCTACAATGTACTGAGGAACAACAGGAGAGATGTTTCCCCCATGTATTTCAGCAGAAAATAACAGTTCCACTCAAAGTTCACCCTTTCTGCTCACACTGCGCATAATTCAGCGAGAGAAGCACAATAGAGCAATAAAAAATGACATCCCACTGTCTGAATGAGTTTTCATGTTAAATTGAGAAATCAACTATTTCCTTATGGGGGAACCTACAATGTACTGAGGAACAACAGGACAGATGTTTCCCTCATGTATTTCTGCAGAAAATAACAATTCCACTGAAGTTCACCCTTTCTGCTCACACTGCGCATAATTCAGCGAGAGAAGCACAATAGAGCAATAAAAAAATGACATCCCACTGTCTGAATGAGTTTTCATGTTAAATTTAGAATTCAACTATTTCCTTATGGGGGAACCTACAATGTACTCAGGAACAACAGGAGAGATGTTTCCCTCATGTATTTCAGCAGAAAATAACAATTCCACTCAAGTTCACCCTTTCTGCTCACACTGCGCATAACTCAGCGAGAGAAGCACAATAGAGCAATAAAAAATGACATCCCACTGTCTGAATGAGTTTTCATGTTAAATTTAGAATTCAACTATTTCCTTATGGGGGAACCTACAATGTACTCAGGAACAACAGGAGAGATGTTTCCCTCATGTATTTCAGCAGAAAATAACAATTCCACTCAAGTTCACCCTTTCTGCTCACACTGCGCATAACTCAGCGAGAGAAGCACAATAGAGCAATAAAAAAAGACATCCCACTGTCTGAATGAGTTTTCATGTTAAATTGAGAAATCAACTATTTCCTTATGGGGGGACCTACAATGTACTCAGGAACAACAGGAGAGATGTTTCCCTCATGTATTTCAGCAGAAAATAACAATTCCACTCAAGTTCACCCTTTCTGCTCACACTGCGCATAACTCAGCGAGAGAAGCACAATAGAGCAATAAAAAATGACATCCCACTGTCTGAATGAGTTTTCATGTTAAATTTAGAATTCAACTATTTCCTTATGGGGGAACCTACAATGTACTCAGGAACAACAGGAGAGATGTTTCCCTCATGTATTTCAGCAGAAAATAACAATTCCACTCAAGTTCACCCTTTCTGCTCACACTGCGCATAACTCAGCGAGAGAAGCACAATAGAGCAATAAAAAAAGACATCCCACTGTCTGAATGAGTTTTCATGTTAAATTGAGAAATCAACTATTTCCTTATGGGGGGACCTACAATGTACTTAGGAACAACAGGAGAGATGTTTCCCTCATGTATTTCAGCAGAAAATAACAATTCCACTCAAGTTCACCCTTTCTGCTCACACTGCGCATAATTCAGCGAGAGAAGCACAATAGAGCAATAAAAAATGACATCCCACTGTCTGAATGAGTTTTCATGTTGAATTGAGAAATCAACTATTTCCTTATGGGGGAACCTACAATGTACTGAGGAACAACAGGACAGATGTTTCCCTCATGTATTTCAGGAGAAAATAACAATTCCACTCAAGTTCACCCTTTCTGCTCACACTGCACATAACTCAGCGAGAGAAGCACAATAGAGCAATAAAAAATGACATCCCACTGTCTGAATGAGTTTTCATGTTAAATTGGGAAATCAACTATTTCCTTATGGGGGAACCTACAATGTACTGAGGAACAACAGGAGAGATGTTTCCCCCATGTATTTCAGCAGAAAATAACAGTTCCACTCAAAGTTCACCCTTTCTGCTCACACTGCGCATAATTCAGCGAGAGAAGCACAATAGAGCAATAAAAAATTACATCCCACTGTCTGAATGAGTTTTCATGTTAAATTGAGAAATCAACTATTTCCTTATGGGGGAACCTACAATGTACTGAGGAACAACAGGACAGATGTTTTCCTCATGTATTTCAGCAGAAGATAACAATTCCACTCAAGTTCACCCTTTCTGCTCACACTGCGCATAACTCAGCGAGAGAAGCACAATAGAGCAATAAAAAATGACATCCCACTGTCTGAATGAGTTTTCATGTTAAATTGAGAAATCAACTATTTCCTTATGGAGGAACCTACAATGTACTGAGGAACAACAGGACAGATGTTTCCCTCATGTATTTCAGCAGAAAATAACAATTCCACTCAAGTTCACCCTTTCTGCTCACACTGCGCATAACTCAGCGAGAGAAGCACAATAGAGCAATAAAAAATGACATCCCACTGTCTGAATGAGTTTTCATGTTAAATTGAGAAATCAACTATTTCCTTATGGGGGGACCTACAATGTACTCAGGAACAACAGGAGAGATGTTTCCCTCATGTATTTCAGCAGAAAATAACAATTCCACTCAAGTTCACCCTTTCTGCTCACACTGCGCATAACTCAGCGAGAGAAGCACAATAGAGCAATAAAAATGACATCCCACTGTCTGAATGAGTTTTTATGTTAAATTGAGAATTCAACTATTTCCTTATGGGGGGACCTACAATGTACTGAGGAACAACAGGAGAGATGTTTCCCTCATGTATTTCAGCAGAAAATAACAATTCCACTCAAGTTCACCCTTTCTGCTCACACTGCGCATAACTCAGCGAGAGAAGCACAATAGAGCAATAAAAAATGACATCCCACTGTCTGAATGAGTTTTCATGTTAAATTGAGAAATCAACTATTTCCTTATGGGGGAACCTACAATGTACTGTGGAACAACAGGAGAGATGTTTCCCTCATGTATTTCAGCAGAAAATAACAGTTCCACTCAAAGTTCACCCTTTCTGCTCACACTGCGCATAACTCAGCGAGAGAAGCACAATAGAGCAATAAAAAATGACATCCCACTGTCTGAATGAGTTTTCATGTTAAATTGAGAAATCAACTATTTCCTTATGGGGGAACCTACAATGTACTGAGGAACAACAGGACATATGTTTCCCTCATGTATTTCAGTAGAAAATAACAATTCCACTCAAGTTCACCCTTTCTGCTCACACTGCGCATAACTCAGCGAGAGAAGCACAATAGAGCAATAAAAAATGACATCCCACTGTCTGAATGAGTTTTCATGTTAAATTGAGAACTCAACTATTTCCTTATGGGGGAACCTACAATGTACTGAGGAACAACAGGAGAGATGTTTCCCTCATGTATTTCAGCAGAAAATAACAATTCCACTCAAGTTCACCCTTTCTGCTCACACTGCGCATAACTCAGCGAGAGAAGCACAATAGAGCAATAAAAAAAGACATCCCACTGTCTGAATGAGTTTTCATGTTAAATTGAGAAATCAACTATTTCCTTATGGGGGGACCTACAATGTACTCAGGAACAACAGGACAGATGTTTCCCTCATGTATTTCAGCAGAAAATAACAATTCCACTCAAGTTCACCCTTTCTGCTCACACTGCGCATAACTCAGCGAGAGAAGCACAATAGAGCAATAAAAAATGACATCCCACTGTCTGAATGAGTTTTCATGTTAAATTGAGAACTCAACTATTTCCTTATGGGGGAACCTACAATGTACTGAGGAACAACAGGAGAGATGTTTCCCTCATGTATTTCAGCAGAAAATAACAATTCCACTCAAGTTCACCCTTTCTGCTCACACTGCGCATAACTCAGCGAGAGAAGCACAATAGAGCAATAAAAAAAGACATCCCACTGTCTGAATGAGTTTTCATGTTAAATTGAGAAATCAACTATTTCCTTATGGGGGGACCTACAATGTACTCAGGAACAACAGGAGAGATGTTTCCCTCATGTATTTCAGCAGAAAATAACAATTCCACTCAAGTTCACCCTTTCTGCTCACACTGCGCATAACTCAGCGAGAGAAGCACAATAGAGCAATAAAAAATGACATCCCACTGTCTGAATGAGTTTTCATGTTAAATTGAGAAATCAACTATTTCCTTATGGGGGAACCTACAATGTACTGAGGAACAACAGGACATATGTTTCCCTCATGTATTTCAGTAGAAAATAACAATTCCACGAAAGTTCACCCTTTCTGCTCACACTGCGCATAACTCAGCGAGAGAAGCACAATAGAGCAATAAAAAATGACATCCCACTGTCTGAATGAGTTTTCATGTTAAATTGAGAACTCAACTATTTCCTTATGGGGGAACCTACAATGTACTGAGGAACAACAGGAGAGATGTTTCCCTCATGTATTTCAGCAGAAAATAACAATTCCACTCAAGTTCACCCTTTCTGCTCACACTGCGCATAACTCAGCGAGAGAAGCACAATAGAGCAATAAAAAAAGACATCCCACTGTCTGAATGAATTTTAACCCCATCAGACTTGAATTGAATTAGGGTTAACATTAAGGCTGAAACTAGGGTTAGGGTTAGGGTTAGGGTTAGCTGAAATTAGGGTTAGGGTTTCTGTCTTCCTCAAGTATTAGAAACCCCAAATTTGGCGTGGGCGCTTCTTTTGGGCTCTTGATGAAATAGCAAGTGGCCCCATGTCTCTAGGACAAAGTTGAAATTTCACCCCATAGACTTGCATTGAATTAGGGTTAACGTTAAGGCTGAAACTAGGGTTAGGGTTAGGGTTAGTTGAAATTAGGGTTAGGGTTTCTGCGTTCCTCAAGTACTAGAAGCCCCAAATTTTGCGTGGGTGTTTCTTTGGGGCTCTTGATGAAAATGCAAGTGGCCCCATGTCTCTAGGACAAAGTTGAAATTTCACCCCATAGACTTGCATTGAATTAGGGTTTAACGTTAAGGCTGAAACTAGGGTTAGGGTTAGGGTTAGGGTTAGCTGAAATTAGGGTTAGGGTTTCTGTCTTCCTCAAGTATTAGAAACCCCAAATTTGGCGTGGGCGCTTCTTTGGGGCTCTTGATGAAATAGCAAGTGGCCCCATGTCTCTAGGACAAAGTTGAAATTTCACCCCATAGACTTGCATTGAATTAGGGTTAACGTTAAGGCTGAAACTAGGGTTAGGGTTAGGGTTAGTTGAAATTAGGGTTAGGGTTTCTGCGTTCCTCAAGTACTAGAAGCCCCAAATTTTGCGTGGGTGTTTCTTTGGGGCTCTTGATGAAAATGCAAGTGGCCCCATGTCTCTAGGACAAAGTTGAAATTTCACCCCATAGACTTGCATTGAATTAGGGTTAACGTTAAGGCTGAAACTAGGGTTAGGGTTAGGGTTAGTTGAAATTAGGGTTAGGATTTCTCCGTTCCTCAAGTACTAGAAGCCCCAAATTTTCCGTGGGTGTTTCTTTGGTGCTCTTGATGAAAATGCAAGTGGCCCCATGTCTCTACGACAAAGTTGAAATTTCAACCTATAGACTTGCATTGAATTAGGGTTGCGTTAAGACTGAAACTAGGGTTAGGGTTAGGGTTAGCTGAAATTAGGGTTAGGGTTTCTGCGTTCTTCAATTATTAGAAACCCCAAATTTGGTGTGGGCGCTTCTTTGGGGCTCTTGATGAAATAGCAAGTGGCCCCATGTCTCTAGGACAAAGTTGAAATTGTCTCAGACCAACAGAAGTCTGTCATCAGTCATGGCGTGAGAAAATATTTTCTGCTCCTCCTGTGTTCATAAAGAGTTTTTTTTTTAATATCTTTTCTAGTGTTCCCCAGTAAATTGAGTGTTATTCAAGCAGCAGAAGCAGCATCAGCAACGCCAGCAGCTGCAGAAGCACTTTAATTGGTTTGTAATCAGACTTTACAAGTCTGTTTACAAACAACTTCAGACTTCAAAGCGTTTGAACGGCTTTGATCATCAGACCTAAAAGTCTGTTTACAAACAACTTCAGACTTCAAAGCGTTTGAACGGCTTTGATCATCAAACCTATAAGTCTGTTTACAAACAACTTCAGACTTCAAAGTTTTTGAAAATGTTTGAACACGCATTCCATCACTTTGATGTCTGTTTTCTTCAAGCAGCAGCATTTTTTATTGAGCAAATTGTATTGTGTGTGGAATAACACGTTGGATTTTTTTTTTCTCTCTTGTTCCTCAGCTGAATCAAGACAACTATGAAAGTAAACAGTCGCATACAGATTTTGAAAAGAAAACTCATTCAACCACTTGGATTTCTTTTTTTATTGTGGTTATGGGCCTTATCTAAACAAGTTGAGATGTTGTCTTTTTTTTTTTGAAGGAGCAGCTGTGATATCTGTGCTGACTTACTCTGAAAGAACTCTGTTTCTCCTGTTTCTGAGCTGAATGAAAGTCTCCATGCAAGACAGCAGCTGCACAGAGCTGCACTCAGCTTTACACTTGAACACTCATTCATACACATGAGCCTGAAGGAATAAATATATCAAAACAAAGATTCAAATGAAACTGACAATACACCAGGTCAGTGTACATTAAGCAACGGAATACGCACAGTGCCCCTCCCTCTCAGACCAACAGAGGTCTGTCATCAGTCATGGCGTGAAAAAATATTTTCTGCTCCTCCTGTGTTCATAAAGAGTTTTTTTTAATATCTTTTTTAATGTTCCCCAGTAAATTGAGTGTCATTCAAGCAGCAGAAGCAGCATCAGCAACGCCAGCAGCTGCTGAAGCACTTTAATTGGTTTGTAATCAGACTTACAAATCTGTTTACAAACAACTTCAGACTTCAAAGCATTTGAACGGCTTTGATCATCAGACCTAAAAGTCTGTTTACAAACAACTTCAGACTTCAAAGTTTTTGAAAATGTTTGAACACGAATTCCATCACTTTGATGTCTGTTTTCTTCAAGCAGCAGCATTTTTTATTAAGCAAATTGTATTCTGTGTGGAATAACAGGTTGGATTTTTTTTCTCTCTTGTTCCTCAGCTGAATCAAGACAACTATGAAAGTAAACAGTCGCATACAGATTTTGAAAAGAAAACTCATTCAACCACTTGGATTTCTTTTTTTATTGTGGTTATGGGCCTTATCTAAACTAGTTGAGATGTTGTCTTTTTTTTTTTGAAGGAGCAGCAGTTATATCTGTGCTGACTTACTCTGAAAGAACTCTGTTTCTCCTGTTTCTGAGCTGAATAAAAGTCTCCATGCAAGACAACAGCTGCACAGAGCTGCACACAGCTTTACACTTGAACACTCATTCATACACATGAGCCTGAAGGAATAAACACAGCAAAACAAAGATTCAAATGAAACTGACAATACACCAGGTCAGTGTACATTAAGCAACGGAATACGCACAGTGCCCCTCCCTCTCAGACCAACAGAGGTCTGTCATCAGTCATGGCGTGAAAAAATATTTTCTGCTCCTCCTGTGTTCATAAAGAGTTTTTTTTTTTATATCTTTTCTAGTGTTCCCCAGTAAATTGAGTGTTATTCAAGCAGCAGAATCAGCATCAGCAACGCCAGCAGCTGCAGAAGCACTTTAATTGGTTTGTAATCAGACTTACAAGTCTGTTTACAAACAACTTCAGACTTCAAAGCGTTTGAACGGCTTTGATCATCAGACCTAAAAGTCTGTTTACAAACAACTTCAGACTTCAAAGCGTTTGAACGGTTTTGATCATCAGACCTATAAGTCTGTTTACAAACAACTTCAGACTTCAAAGTTTTTGAAAATGTTTGAACACGCATTCCATCACTTTGATGTCTGTTTTCTTCAAGCAGCAGCATTTTTTATTGAGCAAATTGGATTGTGTGTGGAATAACAGGTTGGATTTTTTTTTTTCTCTCTTGTTCCTCAGCTGAATCAAGACAACTATGAAAGTAAACAGTCGCATACAGATTTTGAAAAGAAAACTCATTCAGCCACTTGGATTTCTTTTTTTATTGTGGTTATAGGCCTTATTTAAACAAGTTGAGATGTTATCTTTTTTTTTTGAAGGAGCAGCTGTGATATCTGTGCTGACTTACTCTGAAAGAACTCTGTTTCTCCTGTTTCTGAGCTGAATGAAAGTCTCCATGCAAGACAACAGCTGCACAGAGCTGCACTCAGCTTTACACTTGAACACTCATTCATACACATGAGCCTGAAGGAATAAATATATCAAAACAAAGATTCAAATGAAACTGACAATACACCAGGTCAGTGTACATTAAGCAACGGAATACGCACAGTGCCCCTCCCTCTCAGACCAACAGAGGTCTGTCATCAGTCATGGCGTGAAAAAATATTTTCTGCTCCTCCTGTGTTCATAAAGAGTTTTTTTTTTATATCTTTTTTAGTGTTCCCCTGTAAATTGAGTGTTATTCAAGCAGCAGAAGCAGCATCAGCAACGCCAGCAGCTGCAGAAGCACTTTAATTGGTTTGTAATCAGACTTACAAGTCTGTTTAAAAAACAACTTCAGACTTCAAAGCGTTTGAACGGCTTTGATCATCAGACCTAAAAGTCTATTTACAAACAACTTCAGACTTCAAAGTTTTTGAAAATGTTTGAACACGCATTCCATCACTTTGATGTCTGTTTTCTTCAAGCAGCAGCATTTTTTATTGAACAAATTGTATTGTGTGTGGAATAACAGGTTTGATTTTTTTTTTTCTCTGTCTTGTTCCTCAGCTGAATCAAGACATCTATGAAAGTAAACAGTCGCATACAAATTTTGAAAAGAAAACTCATTCAACCACTTGGATTTCTTTTTTTATTGTGGTTATGGGCCTTATCTCAACAAGTTGAGATGTTATCTTTTTTTTTGAAGGAGCAGCAGTGATATCTGTGCTGACTTACTCTTAAAGAACTTTGTGTCTCCTGTTTCTGATCTGAATTAAAGTCTCCATGCAAGAAATCAGCTGCACAGAGCTGAACACAGCTTTACATTTGAACACTCATTCATACACATGAGCCTGGAGGAATAAACATAGCAAAACAAAGATTCAAATGAGACTGACAATACACCAGGTCAGTGTTCATCAAGCAACGGAATACGCACAGTGCCCCTCAATTATAGACCAACAGAGAGTCGACTGTGATCGATCGTCACCTGATATTCATCACACGGTCTGTGTCCCCACCCACAGGCGTAATGGTGCCACTGCACATCACCAAACGCATAAGAACAAATCAACCATGCAAATGAATCGACACCACTGAAACAAGATAGAAATTTTTTCATCAATAACTGGAATAATTTTATTTAAGAAAAAACAATAAAAACATTTCAAAAGTTATCTGCTTTAATCGGTGTGTGTAGGGGGAGTGGGGGCACTGAATTAGTGAATTCAGGAATTTGTGAACGAAAACAAGTGCTTTATGCTCATTGCGAGCATAAACGGTGAACTTGAATAGAATTGTAATTCTCTGGTGAAAAAAATTAGGAAAACATCTCTCCTGTTTTTCCTGGTGTATTGTCAGTCTCACTTGAATCTTTGTTTTGCTTTGTTTATTCCTCCAGGCTGATGAGTATGAATGAGTGTTCAAGTGTAAAGCTGTGTGCAGCTCTGTGCAGCTGTTTTCTTGCATAGAGATTTTAATTCAGCTCAGAAACAAGAGAAACAGAGTTCTTTCAGAGTAAGTCAGCACAGATATCACTGCTGCTCATTCAAAAAAAAGAATTCAACTATTTCCTTATGGGGGAACCTACAATGTACTGAGGAACAACAGGAGAGATTTTTCCCTCATGTATTTCAGTAGAAAATAAGAATTCCACGAAAGTTCACCCTTTCTGCTCACACTGCGCATAACTCAGCGAGACAAGCACAATAGAGCAATAAAAAATTACATCCCACTGTCTGAATGAGTTTTTATGTTAAATTGAGAATTCAACTATTTCCTTATGGGGGAACCTAAAATGTACTGAAGAACAAGAGGAGAGATGTTTCCCTCATGTATTTCAGCAGAAAATAACAATTCCACTCAAGTTAACAGGTTGGATTTTTTTTTTCTCTCTCTTGTTCCTCAGCTGAATCAAGACATCTATGAAAGTAAACAGTCGCATACAGATTTTGAAAAGAAAACTCATTCAACCACTTGGATTTCTTTTTTTATTGTGGTTATTGGGCCTTATCTCAACAAGTTGAGATGTTGTCTTTTTTTTTGAAGGAGCAGCTGTGATATCTGTGCTGACTTACTCTGAAAGAACTCTGTTTCTCCTATTTCTGAGCTGAATGAAAGTCTCCATGCAAGACAACAGCTGCACATAGCTGCACACAGCTTTACACTTGAACACTCATTCATACACATGAGCCTGAAGGAATAAACATAGCAAAACAAAGATTCAAATGAAACTGACAATACACCAGGTCAGTGTACATTAAGCAACGGAATACGCACAGTGCCCCTCCCTCTCAGACCAACAGAGGTCTGTCATCAGTCATGGCGTGAAAAAATATTTTCTGCTCCTCCTGTGTTCATAAAGAGTTTTTTTTATATATCTTTTTTAATGTTCACCAGTAAATTGAGTGTTATTCAAGCAGCAGAAGCAGCATCAGCAACGCCAGCAGCTGCTGAAGCACTTTAATTGGTTTGTAATCAGAATTACAAGTCTGTTTACAAACAACTTCAGACTTCAAAGCGTTTGAACGGCTTTGATCATCAGACCTAAAAGTCTGTTTACAAACAACTTCAGACTTCAAAGCGTTTGAACGGCTTTGATCATCAGACCTATAAAGTCTGTTTACAAACAACTTCAGACTTCAAAGTTTTTGATAATGTTTGAACACGCATTCCATCACTTTGATGTCTATTTTCTTCAAGCAGCAGCATTTTTTATTGAGCAAATTGTATTCTGTGTGGAATAACAGGTTGGATTTTTTTTTTCTCTCTTGTTCCTCAGCTGAATCAAGACATCTATGAAAGTAAACAGTCACATACAGATTTTGAAAAGAAAACTCATTCAACCACTTGGATTTCTTTTTTTATTGTGGTTATGGGCCTTATCTAAACAAGTTTAGATGTTGTCTTTTTTTTGAAGGAGCAGCTGTGATATCTGTGCTGACTTACTCTGAAAGAACTTTGCGTCTCCTGTTTCTGAGCTGAATTAAAGTCTCTATGCAAGAAAACAGCTGCATAGAGCTGCACTCAGCTTTACATTTGAACACTAGCAAAACAAAGATTCAAATGAGACTGACAATACACCAGGTCAGTGTACATTAAGCAACGGAATACGCACAGTGCCCCTCCCTCTCAGACCAACAGAGGTCTGTCATCAGTCATGGCGTGAAAAAATATTTTCTGCTCCTCCTGTGTTCACAAAGAGTTTTTTTTAATATCTTTTTTAATGTTCCCCAGTAAATTGAGTGTTATTCAAGCAGCAGAAGCAGCATCAGCAACGCCAGCAGCTGCTGAAGCACTTTAATTGGTTTGTAATCAGACTTACAAATCTGTTTACAAACAACTTCAGACTTCAAAGCGTTTGAACGGCTTTGATCATCAGACCTAAAAGTCTGTTTACAAACAACTTCAGACTTCAAAGCGTTTGAACGGCTTTGATCATCAAACCTATAAGTCTGTTTACAAACAACTTCAGACTTCAAAGTTTTTGAAAATGTTTGAACACGCATTCCATCACTTTGATGTCTGTTTTCTTCAAGCAGCAGCATTTTTTATTGAGCAAATTGTATTCTGTGTGGAATAACAGGTTGGATTTTTTTTTTCTCTCTTGTTCCTCAGCTCAATCAAGACATCTATGAAAGTAAACAGTCACATACAGATTTTGAAAAGAAAACTCATTCAACCACTTGGATTTCTTTTTTTATTGTGGTTATGGGCCTTATCTAAACAAGTTTAGATGTTGTCTTTTTTTTGAAGGAGCAGCTGTGATATCTGTGCTGACTTACTCTGAAAGAACTTTGCGTCTCCTGTTTCTGAGCTGAATTAAAGTCTCTATGCAAGAAAACAGCTGCATAGAGCTGCACACAGCTTTACATTTGAACACTAGCAAAACAAAGATTCAAATGAAACTGACAATACACCAGGTCAGTGTACATTAAGCAACGGAATACGCACAGTGCCCCTCCCTCTCAGACCAACAGAGGTCTGTCATCAGTCATGGCGTGAAAAAATATTTTCTGCTCCTCCTGTATTCATAAAGAGTTTTTTTTTTTATATCTTTTCTAGTGTTCCCCAGTAAATTGAGTGTTATTCAAGCAGCAGAAGCAGCATCAGCAACGCCAGCAGCTGCAGAAGCACTTTAATTGGTTTGTAATCAGACTTACAAGTCTGTTTACAAACAACTTCAGACTTCAAAGCGTTTGAACGGCTTTGATCATCAGACCTAAAAGTCTGTTTACAAACAACTTCACACTTCAAAGTTTTTGAAAATGTTTGAACACGCATTCCATCACTTTGATGTCTGTTTTCTTCATGCAGCAGCATTTTTTATTGAGCAAATTGTATTGTGTGTGGAATAACAGGTTGGATTTTTTTTTCTCTCTCTTTTTCCTCAGCTGAATCAAGACAACTATGAAAGTAAACAGTCGCACACAAATTTTGAAAAGAAAACTCATTCAACCACTTGGATTTCTTTTTTTATTGTGGTTATGGGCCTTATCTCAACAAGTTGAGATGTTGTCTTTTTTTTTGAAGGAGCAGCAGTGATATCTGTGCTGACTTACTCTTAAAGAACTTTGTGTCTCCTGTTTCTGAGCTGAATTAAAGTCTCTATGAAAGAAAACAGCTGCATAGAGCTGCACACAGCTTTACATTTTAACACTAGCAAAACAAAGATTCAAATGAGACTGACAATACACCAGGTCAGTGTTCATCAAGCAACGGAATACGCACAGTGCCCCTCAATCTCAGACCAACAGAGAGTCGACTGTGATCGATCGTCACCTGATATTCATCACACGGTCTGTGTCTC
Source organism: Nelusetta ayraudi (assembly GCF_046127955.1). Lineage (NCBI taxonomy): Eukaryota > Metazoa > Chordata > Actinopteri > Tetraodontiformes > Monacanthidae > Nelusetta > Nelusetta ayraudi. The sequence goes on from NW_027466154.1 coordinate 217,105, forward strand.
CACCCACTGGAGTAATGGTGCCACTGCACATCACCAAACGCATAAGATCAAATCAACCATGAAAAGGAATCGACACCACTGAAACAAGATAGAAATTTTTTCATCAATAACTGGAATAATTTTATTTAAGAAAAAACAATAAAAACATTTCAAAAGTTATCTGCTTTAATCAGTGTGTGGGGGGGGAGTGGGGGCACGGAATTAGTGAATTCAGGAATTTGTGAAAGAAAACAAGAGCTTTATGCTCAATGCGATCATAAAAGGTGAACTTGAATGGAATTGTAATTCTCTGGTGGAAAAAATAAGGAAAAAATCTTTCCTGTTGTTCCTCTATTGTCAGTCTCATTTGAATCTTAGTTTTGCTTTGTTTATTCCTCCAGGCAGATGAATATGAATGAATGTTCAAGTTTAAGGCTGTGTGCAGCTCAGTGCAGCCGTTTACTTGCATAGAGACTTTAATTCATTTCAGAAACAGGATTTTTCTCCTGTTTCTGAAATGAATTAGGAGTTATTTTACAGTCAGTCAGCACAGATATCACTGCTGCTCCTTCAAAAAAAAGAATTCAACTATTTCCTTATGGGGGAACCTACAATGTAGTGAGGAACAACAGGACAGATGTTTCCCTCATGTATTTCAGCAGAAAATAACAATTCCACTCAAGTTCACCCTTTCTGCTCACACTGCGCATAACTCAGCGAGAGAAGCACAATAGAGCAATAAAAAATGACATCCCACTGTCTGAATGAGTTTTCATGTTAAATTGGGAAATCAACTATTTCCTTATGGGGGAACCTACAATGTACAGAGGAACAACAGGAGAGATGTTTCCCCCATGTATTTCAGCAGAAAATAACAATTCCACTCAAGTTCACCCTTTCTGCTCACACTGCGCATAACTCAGCGAGAGAAGCACAATAGAGCAATAAAAAATGACATCCCACTGTCTGAATGAGTTTTTATGTTAAATTGTAAAATCAACTATTTCCTTATGGGGGAACCTACAATGTACTGAGGAACAACAGGACATATGTTTCCCTCATGTATTTCAGTAGAAAATAACAATTCCACGAAAGTTCACCCTTTCTGCTCACACTGCGCATAACTCAGCGAGAGAAGCACAATAGAGCAATAAAAAATGACATCCCACTGTCTGAATGAGTTTTCATGTTAAATTGAGAACTCAACTATTTCCTTATGGGGGAACCTACAATGTACTGAGGAACAACAGGAGAGATGTTTCCCTCATGTATTTCAGCAGAAAATAACAATTCCACTCAAGTTCACCCTTTCTGCTCACACTGCGCATAACTCAGCGAGAGAAGCACAATAGAGCAATAAAAAAAGACATCCCACTGTCTGAATGAATTTTAACCCCATCAGACTTGAATTGAATTAGGGTTAACATTAAGGCTGAAACTAGGGTTAGGGTTAGGGTTAGGGTTAGCTGAAATTAGGGTTAGGGTTTCTGTCTTCCTCAAGTATTAGAAACCCCAAATTTGGCGTGGGCGCTTCTTTTGGGCTCTTGATGAAATAGCAAGTGGCCCCATGTCTCTAGGACAAAGTTGAAATTTCACCCCATAGACTTGCATTGAATTAGGGTTAACGTTAAGGCTGAAACTAGGGTTAGGGTTAGGGTTAGTTGAAATTAGGGTTAGGGTTTCTGCGTTCCTCAAGTACTAGAAGCCCCAAATTTTGCGTGGGTGTTTCTTTGGGGCTCTTGATGAAAATGCAAGTGGCCCCATGTCTCTAGGACAAAGTTGAAATTTCACCCCATAGACTTGCATTGAATTAGGGTTTAACGTTAAGGCTGAAACTAGGGTTAGGGTTAGGGTTAGGGTTAGCTGAAATTAGGGTTAGGGTTTCTGTCTTCCTCAAGTATTAGAAACCCCAAATTTGGCGTGGGCGCTTCTTTGGGGCTCTTGATGAAATAGCAAGTGGCCCCATGTCTCTAGGACAAAGTTGAAATTTCACCCCATAGACTTGCATTGAATTAGGGTTAACGTTAAGGCTGAAACTAGGGTTAGGGTTAGGGTTAGTTGAAATTAGGGTTAGGGTTTCTGCGTTCCTCAAGTACTAGAAGCCCCAAATTTTGCGTGGGTGTTTCTTTGGGGCTCTTGATGAAAATGCAAGTGGCCCCATGTCTCTAGGACAAAGTTGAAATTTCACCCCATAGACTTGCATTGAATTAGGGTTAACGTTAAGGCTGAAACTAGGGTTAGGGTTAGGGTTAGTTGAAATTAGGGTTAGGATTTCTCCGTTCCTCAAGTACTAGAAGCCCCAAATTTTCCGTGGGTGTTTCTTTGGTGCTCTTGATGAAAATGCAAGTGGCCCCATGTCTCTACGACAAAGTTGAAATTTCAACCTATAGACTTGCATTGAATTAGGGTTGCGTTAAGACTGAAACTAGGGTTAGGGTTAGGGTTAGCTGAAATTAGGGTTAGGGTTTCTGCGTTCTTCAATTATTAGAAACCCCAAATTTGGTGTGGGCGCTTCTTTGGGGCTCTTGATGAAATAGCAAGTGGCCCCATGTCTCTAGGACAAAGTTGAAATTGTCTCAGACCAACAGAAGTCTGTCATCAGTCATGGCGTGAGAAAATATTTTCTGCTCCTCCTGTGTTCATAAAGAGTTTTTTTTTTAATATCTTTTCTAGTGTTCCCCAGTAAATTGAGTGTTATTCAAGCAGCAGAAGCAGCATCAGCAACGCCAGCAGCTGCAGAAGCACTTTAATTGGTTTGTAATCAGACTTTACAAGTCTGTTTACAAACAACTTCAGACTTCAAAGCGTTTGAACGGCTTTGATCATCAGACCTAAAAGTCTGTTTACAAACAACTTCAGACTTCAAAGCGTTTGAACGGCTTTGATCATCAAACCTATAAGTCTGTTTACAAACAACTTCAGACTTCAAAGTTTTTGAAAATGTTTGAACACGCATTCCATCACTTTGATGTCTGTTTTCTTCAAGCAGCAGCATTTTTTATTGAGCAAATTGTATTGTGTGTGGAATAACACGTTGGATTTTTTTTTTCTCTCTTGTTCCTCAGCTGAATCAAGACAACTATGAAAGTAAACAGTCGCATACAGATTTTGAAAAGAAAACTCATTCAACCACTTGGATTTCTTTTTTTATTGTGGTTATGGGCCTTATCTAAACAAGTTGAGATGTTGTCTTTTTTTTTTTGAAGGAGCAGCTGTGATATCTGTGCTGACTTACTCTGAAAGAACTCTGTTTCTCCTGTTTCTGAGCTGAATGAAAGTCTCCATGCAAGACAGCAGCTGCACAGAGCTGCACTCAGCTTTACACTTGAACACTCATTCATACACATGAGCCTGAAGGAATAAATATATCAAAACAAAGATTCAAATGAAACTGACAATACACCAGGTCAGTGTACATTAAGCAACGGAATACGCACAGTGCCCCTCCCTCTCAGACCAACAGAGGTCTGTCATCAGTCATGGCGTGAAAAAATATTTTCTGCTCCTCCTGTGTTCATAAAGAGTTTTTTTTAATATCTTTTTTAATGTTCCCCAGTAAATTGAGTGTCATTCAAGCAGCAGAAGCAGCATCAGCAACGCCAGCAGCTGCTGAAGCACTTTAATTGGTTTGTAATCAGACTTACAAATCTGTTTACAAACAACTTCAGACTTCAAAGCATTTGAACGGCTTTGATCATCAGACCTAAAAGTCTGTTTACAAACAACTTCAGACTTCAAAGTTTTTGAAAATGTTTGAACACGAATTCCATCACTTTGATGTCTGTTTTCTTCAAGCAGCAGCATTTTTTATTAAGCAAATTGTATTCTGTGTGGAATAACAGGTTGGATTTTTTTTCTCTCTTGTTCCTCAGCTGAATCAAGACAACTATGAAAGTAAACAGTCGCATACAGATTTTGAAAAGAAAACTCATTCAACCACTTGGATTTCTTTTTTTATTGTGGTTATGGGCCTTATCTAAACTAGTTGAGATGTTGTCTTTTTTTTTTTGAAGGAGCAGCAGTTATATCTGTGCTGACTTACTCTGAAAGAACTCTGTTTCTCCTGTTTCTGAGCTGAATAAAAGTCTCCATGCAAGACAACAGCTGCACAGAGCTGCACACAGCTTTACACTTGAACACTCATTCATACACATGAGCCTGAAGGAATAAACACAGCAAAACAAAGATTCAAATGAAACTGACAATACACCAGGTCAGTGTACATTAAGCAACGGAATACGCACAGTGCCCCTCCCTCTCAGACCAACAGAGGTCTGTCATCAGTCATGGCGTGAAAAAATATTTTCTGCTCCTCCTGTGTTCATAAAGAGTTTTTTTTTTTATATCTTTTCTAGTGTTCCCCAGTAAATTGAGTGTTATTCAAGCAGCAGAATCAGCATCAGCAACGCCAGCAGCTGCAGAAGCACTTTAATTGGTTTGTAATCAGACTTACAAGTCTGTTTACAAACAACTTCAGACTTCAAAGCGTTTGAACGGCTTTGATCATCAGACCTAAAAGTCTGTTTACAAACAACTTCAGACTTCAAAGCGTTTGAACGGTTTTGATCATCAGACCTATAAGTCTGTTTACAAACAACTTCAGACTTCAAAGTTTTTGAAAATGTTTGAACACGCATTCCATCACTTTGATGTCTGTTTTCTTCAAGCAGCAGCATTTTTTATTGAGCAAATTGGATTGTGTGTGGAATAACAGGTTGGATTTTTTTTTTTCTCTCTTGTTCCTCAGCTGAATCAAGACAACTATGAAAGTAAACAGTCGCATACAGATTTTGAAAAGAAAACTCATTCAGCCACTTGGATTTCTTTTTTTATTGTGGTTATAGGCCTTATTTAAACAAGTTGAGATGTTATCTTTTTTTTTTGAAGGAGCAGCTGTGATATCTGTGCTGACTTACTCTGAAAGAACTCTGTTTCTCCTGTTTCTGAGCTGAATGAAAGTCTCCATGCAAGACAACAGCTGCACAGAGCTGCACTCAGCTTTACACTTGAACACTCATTCATACACATGAGCCTGAAGGAATAAATATATCAAAACAAAGATTCAAATGAAACTGACAATACACCAGGTCAGTGTACATTAAGCAACGGAATACGCACAGTGCCCCTCCCTCTCAGACCAACAGAGGTCTGTCATCAGTCATGGCGTGAAAAAATATTTTCTGCTCCTCCTGTGTTCATAAAGAGTTTTTTTTTTATATCTTTTTTAGTGTTCCCCTGTAAATTGAGTGTTATTCAAGCAGCAGAAGCAGCATCAGCAACGCCAGCAGCTGCAGAAGCACTTTAATTGGTTTGTAATCAGACTTACAAGTCTGTTTAAAAAACAACTTCAGACTTCAAAGCGTTTGAACGGCTTTGATCATCAGACCTAAAAGTCTATTTACAAACAACTTCAGACTTCAAAGTTTTTGAAAATGTTTGAACACGCATTCCATCACTTTGATGTCTGTTTTCTTCAAGCAGCAGCATTTTTTATTGAACAAATTGTATTGTGTGTGGAATAACAGGTTTGATTTTTTTTTTTCTCTGTCTTGTTCCTCAGCTGAATCAAGACATCTATGAAAGTAAACAGTCGCATACAAATTTTGAAAAGAAAACTCATTCAACCACTTGGATTTCTTTTTTTATTGTGGTTATGGGCCTTATCTCAACAAGTTGAGATGTTATCTTTTTTTTTGAAGGAGCAGCAGTGATATCTGTGCTGACTTACTCTTAAAGAACTTTGTGTCTCCTGTTTCTGATCTGAATTAAAGTCTCCATGCAAGAAATCAGCTGCACAGAGCTGAACACAGCTTTACATTTGAACACTCATTCATACACATGAGCCTGGAGGAATAAACATAGCAAAACAAAGATTCAAATGAGACTGACAATACACCAGGTCAGTGTTCATCAAGCAACGGAATACGCACAGTGCCCCTCAATTATAGACCAACAGAGAGTCGACTGTGATCGATCGTCACCTGATATTCATCACACGGTCTGTGTCCCCACCCACAGGCGTAATGGTGCCACTGCACATCACCAAACGCATAAGAACAAATCAACCATGCAAATGAATCGACACCACTGAAACAAGATAGAAATTTTTTCATCAATAACTGGAATAATTTTATTTAAGAAAAAACAATAAAAACATTTCAAAAGTTATCTGCTTTAATCGGTGTGTGTAGGGGGAGTGGGGGCACTGAATTAGTGAATTCAGGAATTTGTGAACGAAAACAAGTGCTTTATGCTCATTGCGAGCATAAACGGTGAACTTGAATAGAATTGTAATTCTCTGGTGAAAAAAATTAGGAAAACATCTCTCCTGTTTTTCCTGGTGTATTGTCAGTCTCACTTGAATCTTTGTTTTGCTTTGTTTATTCCTCCAGGCTGATGAGTATGAATGAGTGTTCAAGTGTAAAGCTGTGTGCAGCTCTGTGCAGCTGTTTTCTTGCATAGAGATTTTAATTCAGCTCAGAAACAAGAGAAACAGAGTTCTTTCAGAGTAAGTCAGCACAGATATCACTGCTGCTCATTCAAAAAAAAGAATTCAACTATTTCCTTATGGGGGAACCTACAATGTACTGAGGAACAACAGGAGAGATTTTTCCCTCATGTATTTCAGTAGAAAATAAGAATTCCACGAAAGTTCACCCTTTCTGCTCACACTGCGCATAACTCAGCGAGACAAGCACAATAGAGCAATAAAAAATTACATCCCACTGTCTGAATGAGTTTTTATGTTAAATTGAGAATTCAACTATTTCCTTATGGGGGAACCTAAAATGTACTGAAGAACAAGAGGAGAGATGTTTCCCTCATGTATTTCAGCAGAAAATAACAATTCCACTCAAGTTAACAGGTTGGATTTTTTTTTTCTCTCTCTTGTTCCTCAGCTGAATCAAGACATCTATGAAAGTAAACAGTCGCATACAGATTTTGAAAAGAAAACTCATTCAACCACTTGGATTTCTTTTTTTATTGTGGTTATTGGGCCTTATCTCAACAAGTTGAGATGTTGTCTTTTTTTTTGAAGGAGCAGCTGTGATATCTGTGCTGACTTACTCTGAAAGAACTCTGTTTCTCCTATTTCTGAGCTGAATGAAAGTCTCCATGCAAGACAACAGCTGCACATAGCTGCACACAGCTTTACACTTGAACACTCATTCATACACATGAGCCTGAAGGAATAAACATAGCAAAACAAAGATTCAAATGAAACTGACAATACACCAGGTCAGTGTACATTAAGCAACGGAATACGCACAGTGCCCCTCCCTCTCAGACCAACAGAGGTCTGTCATCAGTCATGGCGTGAAAAAATATTTTCTGCTCCTCCTGTGTTCATAAAGAGTTTTTTTTATATATCTTTTTTAATGTTCACCAGTAAATTGAGTGTTATTCAAGCAGCAGAAGCAGCATCAGCAACGCCAGCAGCTGCTGAAGCACTTTAATTGGTTTGTAATCAGAATTACAAGTCTGTTTACAAACAACTTCAGACTTCAAAGCGTTTGAACGGCTTTGATCATCAGACCTAAAAGTCTGTTTACAAACAACTTCAGACTTCAAAGCGTTTGAACGGCTTTGATCATCAGACCTATAAAGTCTGTTTACAAACAACTTCAGACTTCAAAGTTTTTGATAATGTTTGAACACGCATTCCATCACTTTGATGTCTATTTTCTTCAAGCAGCAGCATTTTTTATTGAGCAAATTGTATTCTGTGTGGAATAACAGGTTGGATTTTTTTTTTCTCTCTTGTTCCTCAGCTGAATCAAGACATCTATGAAAGTAAACAGTCACATACAGATTTTGAAAAGAAAACTCATTCAACCACTTGGATTTCTTTTTTTATTGTGGTTATGGGCCTTATCTAAACAAGTTTAGATGTTGTCTTTTTTTTGAAGGAGCAGCTGTGATATCTGTGCTGACTTACTCTGAAAGAACTTTGCGTCTCCTGTTTCTGAGCTGAATTAAAGTCTCTATGCAAGAAAACAGCTGCATAGAGCTGCACTCAGCTTTACATTTGAACACTAGCAAAACAAAGATTCAAATGAGACTGACAATACACCAGGTCAGTGTACATTAAGCAACGGAATACGCACAGTGCCCCTCCCTCTCAGACCAACAGAGGTCTGTCATCAGTCATGGCGTGAAAAAATATTTTCTGCTCCTCCTGTGTTCACAAAGAGTTTTTTTTAATATCTTTTTTAATGTTCCCCAGTAAATTGAGTGTTATTCAAGCAGCAGAAGCAGCATCAGCAACGCCAGCAGCTGCTGAAGCACTTTAATTGGTTTGTAATCAGACTTACAAATCTGTTTACAAACAACTTCAGACTTCAAAGCGTTTGAACGGCTTTGATCATCAGACCTAAAAGTCTGTTTACAAACAACTTCAGACTTCAAAGCGTTTGAACGGCTTTGATCATCAAACCTATAAGTCTGTTTACAAACAACTTCAGACTTCAAAGTTTTTGAAAATGTTTGAACACGCATTCCATCACTTTGATGTCTGTTTTCTTCAAGCAGCAGCATTTTTTATTGAGCAAATTGTATTCTGTGTGGAATAACAGGTTGGATTTTTTTTTTCTCTCTTGTTCCTCAGCTCAATCAAGACATCTATGAAAGTAAACAGTCACATACAGATTTTGAAAAGAAAACTCATTCAACCACTTGGATTTCTTTTTTTATTGTGGTTATGGGCCTTATCTAAACAAGTTTAGATGTTGTCTTTTTTTTGAAGGAGCAGCTGTGATATCTGTGCTGACTTACTCTGAAAGAACTTTGCGTCTCCTGTTTCTGAGCTGAATTAAAGTCTCTATGCAAGAAAACAGCTGCATAGAGCTGCACACAGCTTTACATTTGAACACTAGCAAAACAAAGATTCAAATGAAACTGACAATACACCAGGTCAGTGTACATTAAGCAACGGAATACGCACAGTGCCCCTCCCTCTCAGACCAACAGAGGTCTGTCATCAGTCATGGCGTGAAAAAATATTTTCTGCTCCTCCTGTATTCATAAAGAGTTTTTTTTTTTATATCTTTTCTAGTGTTCCCCAGTAAATTGAGTGTTATTCAAGCAGCAGAAGCAGCATCAGCAACGCCAGCAGCTGCAGAAGCACTTTAATTGGTTTGTAATCAGACTTACAAGTCTGTTTACAAACAACTTCAGACTTCAAAGCGTTTGAACGGCTTTGATCATCAGACCTAAAAGTCTGTTTACAAACAACTTCACACTTCAAAGTTTTTGAAAATGTTTGAACACGCATTCCATCACTTTGATGTCTGTTTTCTTCATGCAGCAGCATTTTTTATTGAGCAAATTGTATTGTGTGTGGAATAACAGGTTGGATTTTTTTTTCTCTCTCTTTTTCCTCAGCTGAATCAAGACAACTATGAAAGTAAACAGTCGCACACAAATTTTGAAAAGAAAACTCATTCAACCACTTGGATTTCTTTTTTTATTGTGGTTATGGGCCTTATCTCAACAAGTTGAGATGTTGTCTTTTTTTTTGAAGGAGCAGCAGTGATATCTGTGCTGACTTACTCTTAAAGAACTTTGTGTCTCCTGTTTCTGAGCTGAATTAAAGTCTCTATGAAAGAAAACAGCTGCATAGAGCTGCACACAGCTTTACATTTTAACACTAGCAAAACAAAGATTCAAATGAGACTGACAATACACCAGGTCAGTGTTCATCAAGCAACGGAATACGCACAGTGCCCCTCAATCTCAGACCAACAGAGAGTCGACTGTGATCGATCGTCACCTGATATTCATCACACGGTCTGTGTCTCCACCCACTGGAGTAATGGTGCCACTGCACATCACCAAACGCATAAGATCAAATCAACCATGAAAAGGAATCGACACCACTGAAACAAGATAGAAATTTTTTCATCAATAACTGGAATAATTTTATTTAAGAAAAAACAATAAAAACATTTCAAAAGTTATCTGCTTTAATCAGTGTGTGGGGGGGGAGTGGGGGCACGGAATTAGTGAATTCAGGAATTTGTGAAAGAAAACAAGAGCTTTATGCTCAATGCGATCATAAAAGGTGAACTTGAATGGAATTGTAATTCTCTGGTGGAAAAAATAAGGAAAAAATCTTTCCTGTTGTTCCTCTATTGTCAGTCTCATTTGAATCTTAGTTTTGCTTTGTTTATTCCTCCAGGCAGATGAATATGAATGAATGTTCAAGTTTAAGGCTGTGTGCAGCTCAGTGCAGCCGTTTACTTGCATAGAGACTTTAATTCATTTCAGAAACAGGATTTTTCTCCTGTTTCTGAAATGAATTAGGAGTTATTTTACAGTCAGTCAGCACAGATATCACTGCTGCTCCTTCAAAAAAAAGAATTCAACTATTTCCTTATGGGGGAACCTACAATGTAGTGAGGAACAACAGGACAGATGTTTCCCTCATGTATTTCAGCAGAAAATAACAATTCCACTCAAGTTCACCCTTTCTGCTCACACTGCGCATAACTCAGCGAGAGAAGCACAATAGAGCAATAAAAAATGACATCCCACTGTCTGAATGAGTTTTCATGTTAAATTGGGAAATCAACTATTTCCTTATGGGGGAACCTACAATGTACAGAGGAACAACAGGAGAGATGTTTCCCCCATGTATTTCAGCAGAAAATAACAATTCCACTCAAGTTCACCCTTTCTGCTCACACTGCGCATAACTCAGCGAGAGAAGCACAATAGAGCAATAAAAAATGACATCCCACTGTCTGAATGAGTTTTTATGTTAAATTGTAAAATCAACTATTTCCTTATGGGGGAACCTACAATGTACTGAGGAACAACAGGACAGATGTTTCCCTCATGTATTTCAGGAGAAAATAACAATTCCACTCAAGTTCACCCTTTCTGCTCACACTGCACATAACTCAGCGAGAGAAGCACAATAGAGCAATAAAAAATGACATCCCACTGTCTGAATGAGTTTTCATGTTAAATTGGGAAATCAACTATTTCCTTATGGGGGAACCTACAATGTACTGAGGAACAACAGGAGAGATGTTTCCCCCATGTATTTCAGCAGAAAATAACAGTTCCACTCAAAGTTCACCCTTTCTGCTCACACTGCGCATAATTCAGCGAGAGAAGCACAATAGAGCAATAAAAAAATGACATCCCACTGTCTGAATGAGTTTTCATGTTAAATTGAGAAATCAACTATTTCCTTATGGGGGAACCTACAATGTACTGAGGAACAACAGGACAGATGTTTCCCTCATGTATTTCTGCAGAAAATAACAATTCCACTCAAGTTCACCCTTTCTGCTCACACTGCGCATAATTCAGCGAGAGAAGCACAATAGAGCAATAAAAAATGACATCCCACTGTCTGAATGAGTTTTCATGTTAAATTTAGAATTCAACTATTTCCTTATGGGGGAACCTACAATGTACTGAGGAACAACAGGAGAGATGTTTCCCTCATGTATTTCAGCAGAAAATAACAATTCCACTCAAGTTCACCCTTTCTGCTCACACTGCGCATAACTCAGCAAGAGAAGCACAATAGAGCAATAAAAAAAGACATCCCACTGTCTGAATGAGTTTTCATGTTAAATTGAGAAATCAACTATTTCCTTATGGGGGGACCTACAATGTACTCAGGAACAACAGGAGAGATGTTTCCCTCATGTATTTCAGCAGAAAATAACAATTCCACTCAAGTTCACCCTTTCTGCTCACACTGCGCATAACTCAGCGAGAGAAGCACAATAGAGCAATAAAAAATGACATCCCACTGTCTGAATGAGTTTTCATGTTAAATTTAGAATTCAACTATTTCCTTATGGGGGAACCTACAATGTACTCAGGAACAACAGGAGAGATGTTTCCCTCATGTATTTCAGCAGAAAATAACAATTCCACTCAAGTTCACCCTTTCTGCTCACACTGCGCATAACTCAGCGAGAGAAGCACAATAGAGCAATAAAAAAAGACATCCCACTGTCTGAATGAGTTTTCATGTTAAATTGAGAAATCAACTATTTCCTTATGGGGGGACCTACAATGTACTCAGGAACAACAGGAGAGATGTTTCCCTCATGTATTTCAGCAGAAAATAACAATTCCACTCAAGTTCACCCTTTCTGCTCACACTGCGCATAATTCAGCGAGAGAAGCACAATAGAGCAATAAAAAATGACATCCCACTGTCTGAATGAGTTTTCATGTTAAATTGAGAAATCAACTATTTCCTTATGGGGGAACCTACAATGTACTGAGGAACAACAGGACAGATGTTTCCCTCATGTATTTCAGGAGAAAATAACAATTCCACTCAAGTTCACCCTTTCTGCTCACACTGCACATAACTCAGCGAGAGAAGCACAATAGAGCAATAAAAAATGACATCCCACTGTCTGAATGAGTTTTCATGTTAAATTGGGAAATCAACTATTTCCTTATGGGGGAACCTACAATGTACTGAGGAACAACAGGAGAGATGTTTCCCCCATGTATTTCAGCAGAAAACAACAGTTCCACTCAAAGTTCACCCTTTCTGCTCACACTGCGCATAATTCAGCGAGAGAAGCACAATAGAGCAATAAAAAATTACATCCCACTGTCTGAATGAGTTTTCATGTTAAATTGAGAAATCAACTATTTCCTTATGGGGGAACCTACAATGTACTGAGGAACAACAGGACAGATGTTTTCCTCATGTATTTCAGCAGAAGATAACAATTCCACTCAAGTTCACCCTTTCTGCTCACACTGCGCATAACTCAGCGAGAGAAGCACAATAGAGCAATAAAAAATGACATCCCACTGTCTGAATGAGTTTTCATGTTAAATTGAGAAATCAACTATTTCCTTATGGAGGAACCTACAATGTACTGAGGAACAACAGGACAGATGTTTCCCTCATGTATTTCAGCAGAAAATAACAATTCCACTCAAGTTCACCCTTTCTGCTCACACTGCGCATAACTCAGCGAGAGAAGCACAATAGAGCAATAAAAAATGACATCCCACTGTCTGAATGAGTTTTCATGTTAAATTGAGAAATCAACTATTTCCTTATGGGGGGACCTACAATGTACTCAGGAACAACAGGAGAGATGTTTCCCTCATGTATTTCAGCAGAAAATAACAATTCCACTCAAGTTCACCCTTTCTGCTCACACTGCGCATAACTCAGCGAGAGAAGCACAATAGAGCAATAAAAAATGACATCCCACTGTCTGAATGAGTTTTCATGTTAAATTGAGAAATCAACTATTTCCTTATGGGGGGACCTACAATGTACTCAGGAACAACAGGAGAGATGTTTCCCTCATGTATTTCAGCAGAAAATAACAATTCCACTCAAGTTCACCCTTTCTGCTCACACTGCGCATAACTCAGCGAGAGAAGCACAATAGAGCAATAAAAATGACATCCCACTGTCTGAATGAGTTTTTATGTTAAATTGAGAATTCAACTATTTCCTTATGGGGGGACCTACAATGTACTGAGGAACAACAGGAGAGATGTTTCCCTCATGTATTTCAGCAGAAAATAACAATTCCACTCAAGTTCACCCTTTCTGCTCACACTGCGCATAACTCAGCGAGAGAAGCACAATAGAGCAATAAAAAATGACATCCCACTGTCTGAATGAGTTTTCATGTTAAATTGAGAAATCAACTATTTCCTTATGGGGGAACCTACAATGTACTGAGGAACAACAGGAGAGATGTTTCCCTCATGTATTTCAGCAGAAAATAACAATTCCACTCAAGTTCACCCTTTCTGCTCACACTGCGCATAACTCAGCGAGAGAAGCACAATAGAGCAATAAAAAATGACATCCCACTGTCTGAATGAGTTTTCATGTTAAATTGAGAAATCAACTATTTCCTTATGGGGGAACCTACAATGTACTGAGGAACAACAGGACATATGTTTCCCTCATGTATTTCAGTAGAAAATAACAATTCCACGAAAGTTCACCCTTTCTGCTCACACTGCGCATAACTCAGCGAGAGAAGCACAATAGAGCAATAAAAAATGACATCCCACTGTCTGAATGAGTTTTCATGTTAAATTGAGAACTCAACTATTTCCTTATGGGGGAACCTACAATGTACTGAGGAACAACAGGAGAGATGTTTCCCTCATGTATTTCAGCAGAAAATAACAATTCCACTCAAGTTCACCCTTTCTGCTCACACTGCGCATAACTCAGCGAGAGAAGCACAATAGAGCAATAAAAAAAGACATCCCACTGTCTGAATGAATTTTAACCCCATCAGACTTGAATTGAATTAGGGTTAACATTAAGGCTGAAACTAGGGTTAGGGTTAGGGTTAGGGTTAGCTGAAATTAGGGTTAGGGTTTCTGTCTTCCTCAAGTATTAGAAACCCCAAATTTGGCGTGGGCGCTTCTTTTGGGCTCTTGATGAAATAGCAAGTGGCCCCATGTCTCTAGGACAAAGTTGAAATTTCACCCCATAGACTTGCATTGAATTAGGGTTAACGTTAAGGCTGAAACTAGGGTTAGGGTTAGGGTTAGTTGAAATTAGGGTTAGGGTTTCTGCGTTCCTCAAGTACTAGAAGCCCCAAATTTTGCGTGGGTGTTTCTTTGGGGCTCTTGATGAAAATGCAAGTGGCCCCATGTCTCTAGGACAAAGTTGAAATTTCACCCCATAGACTTGCATTGAATTAGGGTTTAACGTTAAGGCTGAAACTAGGGTTAGGGTTAGGGTTAGGGTTAGCTGAAATTAGGGTTAGGGTTTCTGTCTTCCTCAAGTATTAGAAACCCCAAATTTGGCGTGGGCGCTTCTTTGGGGCTCTTGATGAAATAGCAAGTGGCCCCATGTCTCTAGGACAAAGTTGAAATTTCACCCCATAGACTTGCATTGAATTAGGGTTAACGTTAAGGCTGAAACTAGGGTTAGGGTTAGGGTTAGTTGAAATTAGGGTTAGGGTTTCTGCGTTCCTCAAGTACTAGAAGCCCCAAATTTTGCGTGGGTGTTTCTTTGGGGCTCTTGATGAAAATGCAAGTGGCCCCATGTCTCTAGGACAAAGTTGAAATTTCACCCCATAGACTTGCATTGAATTAGGGTTAACGTTAAGGCTGAAACTAGGGTTAGGGTTAGGGTTAGTTGAAATTAGGGTTAGGATTTCTCCGTTCCTCAAGTACTAGAAGCCCCAAATTTTCCGTGGGTGTTTCTTTGGTGCTCTTGATGAAAATGCAAGTGGCCCCATGTCTCTACGACAAAGTTGAAATTTCAACCTATAGACTTGCATTGAATTAGGGTTGCGTTAAGACTGAAACTAGGGTTAGGGTTAGGGTTAGCTGAAATTAGGGTTAGGGTTTCTGCGTTCTTCAATTATTAGAAACCCCAAATTTGGTGTGGGCGCTTCTTTGGGGCTCTTGATGAAATAGCAAGTGGCCCCATGTCTCTAGGACAAAGTTGAAATTGTCTCAGACCAACAGAAGTCTGTCATCAGTCATGGCGTGAGAAAATATTTTCTGCTCCTCCTGTGTTCATAAAGAGTTTTTTTTTTAATATCTTTTCTAGTGTTCCCCAGTAAATTGAGTGTTATTCAAGCAGCAGAAGCAGCATCAGCAACGCCAGCAGCTGCAGAAGCACTTTAATTGGTTTGTAATCAGACTTACAAGTCTGTTTACAAACAACTTCAGACTTCAAAGCGTTTGAACGGCTTTGATCATCAGACCTAAAAGTCTGTTTACAAACAACTTCAGACTTCAAAGCGTTTGAACGGCTTTGATCATCAAACCTATAAGTCTGTTTACAAACAACTTCAGACTTCAAAGTTTTTGAAAATGTTTGAACACGCATTCCATCACTTTGATGTCTGTTTTCTTCAAGCAGCAGCATTTTTTATTGAGCAAATTGTATTGTGTGTGGAATAACACGTTGGATTTTTTTTTTCTCTCTTGTTCCTCAGCTGAATCAAGACAACTATGAAAGTAAACAGTCGCATACAGATTTTGAAAAGAAAACTCATTCAACCACTTGGATTTCTTTTTTTATTGTGGTTATGGGCCTTATCTAAACAAGTTGAGATGTTGTCTTTTTTTTTTTGAAGGAGCAGCTGTGATATCTGTGCTGACTTACTCTGAAAGAACTCTGTTTCTCCTGTTTCTGAGCTGAATGAAAGTCTCCATGCAAGACAGCAGCTGCACAGAGCTGCACTCAGCTTTACACTTGAACACTCATTCATACACATGAGCCTGAAGGAATAAATATATCAAAACAAAGATTCAAATGAAACTGACGATACACCAGGTCAGTGTACATTAAGCAACGGAATACGCACAGTGCCCCTCCCTCTCAGACCAACAGAGGTCTGTCATCAGTCATGGCGTGAAAAAATATTTTCTGCTCCTCCTGTGTTCATAAAGAGTTTTTTTTTATATCTTTTTTAGTGTTCCCCTGTAAATTGAGTGTTATTCAAGCAGCAGAAGCAGCATCAGCAACGCCAGCAGCTGCAGAAGCACTTTAATTGGTTTGTAATCAGACTTACAAGTCTGTTTAAAAAACAACTTCAGACTTCAAAGCGTTTGAACGGCTTTGATCATCAGACCTAAAAGTCTATTTACAAACAACTTCAGACTTCAAAGTTTTTGAAAATGTTTGAACACGCATTCCATCATTTTGATGTCTATTTTCTTCAAGCAGCAGCATTTTTTATTGAACAAATTGTATTGTGTGTGGAATAACAGGTTGGATTTTTTTTTTTCTCTGTCTTGTTCCTCAGCTGAATCAAGACATCTATGAAAGTAAACAGTCGCATACAAATTTTGAAAAGAAAACTCATTCAACCACTTGGATTTCTTTTTTTATTGTGGTTATGGGCCTTATCTCAACAAGTTGAGATGTTATCTTTTTTTTTGAAGGAGCAGCAGTGATATCTGTGCTGACTTACTCTTAAAGAACTTTGTGTCTCCTGTTTCTGATCTGAATTAAAGTCTCCATGCAAGAAATCAGCTGCACAGAGCTGAACACAGCTTTACATTTGAACACTCATTCATACACATGAGCCTGGAGGAATAAACATAGCAAAACAAAGATTCAAATGAGACTGACAATACACCAGGTCAGTGTTCATCAAGCAACGGAATACGCACAGTGCCCCTCAATTATAGACCAACAGAGAGTCGACTGTGATCGATCGTCACCTGATATTCATCACACGGTCTGTGTCCCCACCCACAGGCGTAATGGTGCCACTGCACATCACCAAACGCATAAGAACAAATCAACCATGCAAATGAATCGACACCACTGAAACAAGATAGAAATTTTTTCATCAATAACTGGAATAATTTTATTTAAGAAAAAACAATAAAAACATTTCAAAAGTTATCTGCTTTAATCGGTGTGTGTAGGGGGAGTGGGGGCACTGAATTAGTGAATTCAGGGATTTGTGAACGAAAACAAGTGCTTTATGCTCATTGCGAGCATAAACGGTGAACTTGAATAGAATTGTAATTCTCTGGTGAAAAAAATTAGGAAAACATCTCTCCTGTTTTTCCTGGTGTATTGTCAGTCTCACTTGAATCTTTGTTTTGCTTTGTTTATTCCTCCAGGCTGATGAGTATGAATGAGTGTTCAAGTGTAAAGCTGTGTGCAGCTCTGTGCAGCTGTTTTCTTGCATAGAGATTTTAATTCAGCTCAGAAACAAGAGAAACAGAGTTCTTTCAGAGTAAGTCAGCACAGATATCACTGCTGCTCATTCAAAAAAAAGAATTCAACTATTTCCTTATGGGGGAACCTACAATGTACTGAGGAACAACAGGAGACATTTTTCCCTCATGTATTTCAGTAGAAAATAAGAATTCCACGAAAGTTCACCCTTTCTGCTCACACTGCGCATAACTCAGCGAGACAAGCACAATAGAGCAATAAAAAATTACATCCCACTGTCTGAATGAGTTTTTATGTTAAATTGAGAATTCAACTATTTCCTTATGGGGGAACCTAAAATGTACTGAAGAACAAGAGGAGAGATGTTTCCCTCATGTATTTCAGCAGAAAATAACAATTCCACTCAAGTTAACAGGTTGGATTTTTTTTTCTCTCTCTTGTTCCTCAGCTGAATCAAGACATCTATGAAAGTAAACAGTCGCATACAGATTTTGAAAAGAAAACTCATTCAACCACTTGGATTTCTTTTTTTATTGTGGTTATTGGGCCTTATCTCAACAAGTTGAGATGTTGTCTTTTTTTTTGAAGGAGCAGCTGTGATATCTGTGCTGACTTACTCTGAAAGAACTCTGTTTCTCCTATTTCTGAGCTGAATGAAAGTCTCCATGCAAGACAACAGCTGCACATAGCTGCACACAGCTTTACACTTGAACACTCATTCATACACATGAGCCTGAAGGAATAAACATAGCAAAACAAAGATTCAAATGAAACTGACAATACACCAGGTCAGTGTACATTAAGCAACGGAATACGCACAGTGCCCCTCCCTCTCAGACCAACAGAGGTCTGTCATCAGTCATGGCGTGAAAAAATATTTTCTGCTCCTCCTGTGTTCATAAAGAGTTTTTTTTTATATCTTTTTTAATGTTCACCAGTAAATTGAGTGTTATTCAAGCAGCAGAAGCAGCATCAGCAACGCCAGCAGCTGCTGAAGCACTTTAATTGGTTTGTAATCAGAATTACAAGTCTGTTTACAAACAACTTCAGACTTCAAAGCGTTTGAACGGCTTTGATCATCAGACCTAAAAGTCTGTTTACAAACAACTTCAGACTTCAAAGCGTTTGAACGGCTTTGATCATCAGACCTATAAAGTCTGTTTACAAACAACTTCAGACTTCAAAGTTTTTGATAATGTTTGAACACGCATTCCATCACTTTGATGTCTATTTTCTTCAAGCAGCAGCATTTTTTATTGAGCAAATTGTATTCTGTGTGGAATAACAGGTTGGATTTTTTTTTTCTCTCTTGTTCCTCAGCTGAATCAAGACATCTATGAAAGTAAACAGTCACATACAGATTTTGAAACGAAAACTCATTCAACCACTTGGATTTCTTTTTTTATTGTGGTTATGGGCCTTATCTAAACAAGTTTAGATGTTGTCTTTTTTTTGAAGGAGCAGCTGTGATATCTGTGCTGACTTACTCTGAAAGAACTTTGCGTCTCCTGTTTCTGAGCTGAATTAAAGTCTCTATGCAAGAAAACAGCTGCATAGAGCTGCACACAGCTTTACATTTGAACACTAGCAAAACAAAGATTCAAATGAGACTGACAATACACCAGGTCAGTGTACATTAAGCAACGGAATACGCACAGTGCCCCTCCCTCTCAGACCAACAGAGGTCTGTCATCAGTCATGGCGTGAGAAAATATTTTCTGCTCCTCCTGTGTTCATAAAGAGTTTTTTTTAATATCTTTTTTAATGTTCCCCAGTAAATTGAGTGTTATTCAAGCAGCAGAAGCAGCATCAGCAACGCCAGCAGCTGCAGAAGCACTTTAATTGGTTTGTAATCAGACTTACAAGTCTGTTTACAAACAACTTCAGACTTCAAAGCGTTTGAACGGCTTTGATCATCAGACCTAAAAGTCTGTTTACAAACAACTTCAGACTTCAAAGCGTTTGAACGGCTTTGATCATCAAACCTATAAGTCTGTTTACAAACAACTTCAGACTTCAAAGTTTTTGAAAATGTTTGAACACGCATTCCATCACTTTGATGTCTGTTTTCTTCAAGCAGCAGCATTTTTTATTGAGCAAATTGGATTGTGTGTGGAATAACAGGTTGGATTTTTTTTTTTCTCTCTTGTTCCTCAGCTGAATCAAGACAACTATGAAAGTAAACAGTCGCATACAGATTTTGAAAAGAAAACTCATTCAACCACTTGGATTTCTTTTTTTATTGTGGTTATAGGCCTTATTTAAACAAGTTGAGATGTTATCTTTTTTTTTTTGAAGGAGCAGCTGTGATATCTGTGCTGACTTACTCTGAAAGAACTCTGTTTCTCCTGTTTCTGAGCTGAATGAAAGTCTCCATGCAAGACAACAGCTGCACAGAGCTGCACTCAGCTTTACACTTGAACACTCATTCATACACATGAGCCTGAAGGAATAAATATATCAAAACAAAGATTCAAATGAAACTGACAATACACCAGGTCAGTGTACATTAAGCAACGGAATACGCACAGTGCCCCTCCCTCTCAGACCAACAGAGGTCTGTCATCAGTCATGGCGTGAAAAAATATTTTCTGCTCCTCCTGTGTTCATAAAGAGTTTTTTTTTTATATCTTTTTTAGTGTTCCCCTGTAAATTGAGTGTTATTCAAGCAGCAGAAGCAGCATCAGCAACGCCAGCAGCTGCAGAAGCACTTTAATTGGTTTGTAATCAGACTTACAAGTCTGTTTAAAAAACAACTTCAGACTTCAAAGCGTTTGAACGGCTTTGATCATCAGACCTAAAAGTCTATTTACAAACAACTTCAGACTTCAAAGTTTTTGAAAATGTTTGAACACGCATTCCATCATTTTGATGTCTATTTTCTTCAAGCAGCAGCATTTTTTATTGAACAAATTGTATTGTGTGTGGAATAACAGGTTGGATTTTTTTTTTTCTCTGTCTTGTTCCTCAGCTGAATCAAGACATCTATGAAAGTAAACAGTCGCATACAAATTTTGAAAAGAAAACTCATTCAACCACTTGGATTTCTTTTTTTATTGTGGTTATGGGCCTTATCTCAACAAGTTGAGATGTTATCTTTTTTTTTGAAGGAGCAGCAGTGATATCTGTGCTGACTTACTCTTAAAGAACTTTGTGTCTCCTGTTTCTGATCTGAATTAAAGTCTCCATGCAAGAAATCAGCTGCACAGAGCTGAACACAGCTTTACATTTGAACACTCATTCATACACATGAGCCTGGAGGAATAAACATAGCAAAACAAAGATTCAAATGAGACTGACAATACACCAGGTCAGTGTTCATCAAGCAACGGAATACGCACAGTGCCCCTCAATTATAGACCAACAGAGAGTCGACTGTGATCGATCGTCACCTGATATTCATCACACGGTCTGTGTCCCCACCCACAGGCGTAATGGTGCCACTGCACATCACCAAACGCATAAGAACAAATCAACCATGCAAATGAATCGACACCACTGAAACAAGATAGAAATTTTTTCATCAATAACTGGAATAATTTTATTTAAGAAAAAACAATAAAAACATTTCAAAAGTTATCTGCTTTAATCGGTGTGTGTAGGGGGAGTGGGGGCACTGAATTAGTGAATTCAGGAATTTGTGAACGAAAACAAGTGCTTTATGCTCATTGCGAGCATAAACGGTGAACTTGAATAGAATTGTAATTCTCTGGTGAAAAAAATTAGGAAAACATCTCTCCTGTTTTTCCTGGTGTATTGTCAGTCTCACTTGAATCTTTGTTTTGCTTTGTTTATTCCTCCAGGCTGATGAGTATGAATGAGTGTTCAAGTGTAAAGCTGTGTGCAGCTCTGTGCAGCTGTTTTCTTGCATAGAGATTTTAATTCAGCTCAGAAACAAGAGAAACAGAGTTCTTTCAGAGTAAGTCAGCACAGATATCACTGCTGCTCATTCAAAAAAAAGAATTCAACTATTTCCTTATGGGGGAACCTACAATGTACTGAGGAACAACAGGAGACATTTTTCCCTCATGTATTTCAGTAGAAAATAAGAATTCCACGAAAGTTCACCCTTTCTGCTCACACTGCGCATAACTCAGCGAGACAAGCACAATAGAGCAATAAAAAATTACATCCCACTGTCTGAATGAGTTTTTATGTTAAATTGAGAATTCAACTATTTCCTTATGGGGGAACCTAAAATGTACTGAAGAACAAGAGGAGAGATGTTTCCCTCATGTATTTCAGCAGAAAATAACAATTCCACTCAAGTTAACAGGTTGGATTTTTTTTTCTCTCTCTTGTTCCTCAGCTGAATCAAGACATCTATGAAAGTAAACAGTCGCATACAGATTTTGAAAAGAAAACTCATTCAACCACTTGGATTTCTTTTTTTATTGTGGTTATTGGGCCTTATCTCAACAAGTTGAGATGTTGTCTTTTTTTTTGAAGGAGCAGCTGTGATATCTGTGCTGACTTACTCTGAAAGAACTCTGTTTCTCCTATTTCTGAGCTGAATGAAAGTCTCCATGCAAGACAACAGCTGCACATAGCTGCACACAGCTTTACACTTGAACACTCATTCATACACATGAGCCTGAAGGAATAAACATAGCAAAACAAAGATTCAAATGAAACTGACAATACACCAGGTCAGTGTACATTAAGCAACGGAATACGCACAGTGCCCCTCCCTCTCAGACCAACAGAGGTCTGTCATCAGTCATGGCGTGAAAAAATATTTTCTGCTCCTCCTGTGTTCATAAAGAGTTTTTTTTTATATCTTTTTTAATGTTCACCAGTAAATTGAGTGTTATTCAAGCAGCAGAAGCAGCATCAGCAACGCCAGCAGCTGCTGAAGCACTTTAATTGGTTTGTAATCAGAATTACAAGTCTGTTTACAAACAACTTCAGACTTCAAAGCGTTTGAACGGCTTTGATCATCAGACCTAAAAGTCTGTTTACAAACAACTTCAGACTTCAAAGCGTTTGAACGGCTTTGATCATCAGACCTATAAAGTCTGTTTACAAACAACTTCAGACTTCAAAGTTTTTGATAATGTTTGAACACGCATTCCATCACTTTGATGTCTATTTTCTTCAAGCAGCAGCATTTTTTATTGAGCAAATTGTATTCTGTGTGGAATAACAGGTTGGATTTTTTTTTTCTCTCTTGTTCCTCAGCTGAATCAAGACATCTATGAAAGTAAACAGTCACATACAGATTTTGAAAAGAAAACTCATTCAACCACTTGGATTTCTTTTTTTATTGTGGTTATGGGCCTTATCTAAACAAGTTTAGATGTTGTCTTTTTTTTGAAGGAGCAGCTGTGATATCTGTGCTGACTTACTCTGAAAGAACTTTGCGTCTCCTGTTTCTGAGCTGAATTAAAGTCTCTATGCAAGAAAACAGCTGCATAGAGCTGCACACAGCTTTACATTTGAACACTAGCAAAACAAAGATTCAAATGAGACTGACAATACACCAGGTCAGTGTACATTAAGCAACGGAATACGCACAGTGCCCCTCCCTCTCAGACCAACAGAGGTCTGTCATCAGTCATGGCGTGAGAAAATATTTTCTGCTCCTCCTGTGTTCATAAAGAGTTTTTTTTAATATCTTTTTTAATGTTCCCCAGTAAATTGAGTGTTATTCAAGCAGCAGAAGCAGCATCAGCAACGCCAGCAGCTGCAGAAGCACTTTAATTGGTTTGTAATCAGACTTACAAGTCTGTTTACAAACAACTTCAGACTTCAAAGCGTTTGAACGGCTTTGATCATCAGACCTAAAAGTCTGTTTACAAACAACTTCAGACTTCAAAGCGTTTGAACGGCTTTGATCATCAAACCTATAAGTCTGTTTACAAACAACTTCAGACTTCAAAGTTTTTGAAAATGTTTGAACACGCATTCCATCACTTTGATGTCTGTTTTCTTCAAGCAGCAGCATTTTTTATTGAGCAAATTGTATTGTGTGTGGAATAACACGTTGGATTTTTTTTTTCTCTCTTGTTCCTCAGCTGAATCAAGACAACTATGAAAGTAAACAGTCGCATACAGATTTTGAAAAGAAAACTCATTCAACCACTTGGATTTCTTTTTTTATTGTGGTTATGGGCCTTATCTAAACAAGTTGAGATGTTGTCTTTTTTTTTTTGAAGGAGCAGCTGTGATATCTGTGCTGACTTACTCTGAAAGAACTCTGTTTCTCCTGTTTCTGAGCTGAATGAAAGTCTCCATGCAAGACAGCAGCTGCACAGAGCTGCACTCAGCTTTACACTTGAACACTCATTCATACACATGAGCCTGAAGGAATAAATATATCAAAACAAAGATTCAAATGAAACTGACAATACACCAGGTCAGTGTACATTAAGCAACGGAATACGCACAGTGCCCCTCCCTCTCAGACCAACAGAGGTCTGTCATCAGTCATGGCGTGAA
Organism: Nelusetta ayraudi; assembly: GCF_046127955.1. NCBI lineage: Eukaryota > Metazoa > Chordata > Actinopteri > Tetraodontiformes > Monacanthidae > Nelusetta > Nelusetta ayraudi. The sequence continues at coordinate 241,163 of NW_027466154.1, forward strand.
AAAATATTTTCTGCTCCTCCTGTGTTCATAAAGAGTTTTTTTTAATATCTTTTTTAATGTTCCCCAGTAAATTGAGTGTCATTCAAGCAGCAGAAGCAGCATCAGCAACGCCAGCAGCTGCTGAAGCACTTTAATTGGTTTGTAATCATACTTACAAATCTGTTTACAAACAACTTCAGACTTCAAAGCATTTGAACGGCTTTGATCATCAGACCTAAAAGTCTGTTTACAAACAACTTCAGACTTCAAAGTTTTTGAAAATGTTTGAACACGAATTCCATCACTTTGATGTCTGTTTTCTTCAAGCAGCAGCATTTTTTATTAAGCAAATTGTATTCTGTGTGGAATAACAGGTTGGATTTTTTTTCTCTCTTGTTCCTCAGCTGAATCAAGACAACTATGAAAGTAAACAGTCGCATACAGATTTTGAAAAGTAAACTCATTCAACCACTTGGATTTCTTTTTTTATTGTGGTTATGGGCCTTATCTAAACTAGTTGAGATGTTGTCTTTTTTTTTTTGAAGGAGCAGCAGTTATATCTGTGCTGACTTACTCTGAAAGAACTCTGTTTCTCCTGTTTCTGAGCTGAATAAAAGTCTCCATGCAAGACAACAGCTGCACAGAGCTGCACACAGCTTTACACTTGAACACTCATTCATACACATGAGCCTGAAGGAATAAACACAGCAAAACAAAGATTCAAATGAAACTGACAATACACCAGGTCAGTGTACATTAAGCAACGGAATACGCACAGTGCCCCTCCCTCTCAGACCAACAGAGGTCTGTCATCAGTCATGGCGTGAAAAAATATTTTCTGCTCCTCCTGTGTTCATAAAGAGTTTTTTTTTTTATATCTTTTCTAGTGTTCCCCAGTAAATTGAGTGTTATTCAAGCAGCAGAATCAGCATCAGCAACGCCAGCAGCTGCAGAAGCACTTTAATTGGTTTGTAATCAGACTTACAAGTCTGTTTACAAACAACTTCAGACTTCAAAGCGTTTGAACGGCTTTGATCATCAGACCTAAAAGTCTGTTTACAAACAACTTCAGACTTCAAAGTTTTTGAAAATGTTTGAACACGAATTCCATCACTTTGATGTCTGTTTTCTTCAAGCAGCAGCATTTTTTATTGAACAAATTGTATTGTGTGTGGAATAACAGGTTGGATTTTTTTTTCTCTCTTGTTCCTCAGCTGAATCAAGACATCTATTAAAGTAAACAGTCGCATACAGATTTTGAAAAGAAAACTCATTCAACCACTTGGATTTCTTTTTTTATTGTGGTTATGGGCCTTATCTAAACTAGTTGAGATGTTGTCTTTTTTTTTTTGAAGGAGCAGCAGTTATATCTGTGCTGACTTACTCTGAAAGAACTCTGTTTCTCCTGTTTCTGAGCTGAATAAAAGTCTCCATGCAAGACAACAGCTGCACAGAGCTGCACACAGCTTTACACTTGAACACTCATTCATACACATGAGCCTGAAGGAATAAACACAGCAAAACAAAGATTCAAATGAAACTGACAATACACCAGGTCAGTGTACATTAAGCAACGGAATACGCACAGTGCCCCTCCCTCTCAGACCAACAGAGGTCTGTCATCAGTCATGGCGTGAAAAAATATTTTTTGCTCCTCCTGTATTCATAAAGAGTTTTTTTTTTTATATCTTTTCTAGTGTTCCCCAGTAAATTGAGTGTTATTCAAGCAGCAGAATCAGCATCAGCAACGCCAGCAGCTGCAGAAGCACTTTAATTGGTTTGTAATCAGACTTACAAGTCTGTTTACAAACAACTTCAGACTTCAAAGCGTTTGAACGGCTTTGATCATCAGACCTAAAAGTCTGTTTACAAACAACTTCACACTTCAAAGTTTTTGAAAATGTTTGAACACGCATTCCATCACTTTGATGTCTGTTTTCTTCAAGCAGCAGCATTTTTTATTGAGCAAATTGTATTGTGTGTGGAATAACAGGTTGGATTTTTTTTTCTCTCTCTTTTTCCTCAGCTGAATCAAGACATCTATGAAAGTAAACAGTCGCACACAAATTTTGAAAAGAAAACTCATTCAACCACTTGGATTTCTTTTTTTATTGTGGTTATGGGCCTTATCTCAACAAGTTGAGATGTTGTCTTTTTTTTGAAGGAGCAGCAGTGATATCTGTGCTGACTTACTCTTAAAGAACTTTGTGTCTCCTGTTTCTGAGCTGAATTAAAGTCTCTATGCAAGAAAACAGCTGCATAGAGCTGCACACAGCTTTACATTTTAACACTAGCAAAACAAAGATTCAAATGAGACTGACAATACACCAGGTCAGTGTTCATCAAGCAACGGAATACGCACAGTGCCCCTCAATCTCAGACCAACAGAGAGTCGACTGTGATCGATCGTCACCTGATATTCATCACACGGTCTGTGTCTCCACCCACAGGAGTAATGGTGCCACTGCACATCACCAAACGCATAAGATCAAATCAACCATGAAAAGGAATCGACACCACTGAAACAAGATAGAAATTTTTTCATCAATAACTGGAATAATTTTATTTAAGAAAAAACAATAAAAACATTTCAAAAGTTATCTGCTTTAATCAGTGTGTGGGGGGGGAGTGGGGGCACTGAATTAGTGAATTCAGGAATTTGTGAAAGAAAACAAGAGCTTTATGCTCAATGCGAGCATAAAAGGTGAACTTGAATGGAATTGTATTTCTCTGGTGGAAAAAATAAGGAAAAAATCTTTCCTGTTGTTCCTCTATTGTCAGTCTCATTTGAATCTTAGTTTTGCTTTGTTTATTCCTCCAGGCAGATGAGTATGAATGAATGTTCAAGTTTAAGGCTGTGTGCAGCTCAGTGCAGCCGTTTTCTTGCATAGAGACTTTAATTCATTTCAGAAACAGGATTTTTCTCCTGTTTCTGAAATGAATTAGGAGTTATTTTACAGTCAGTCAGCACAGATATCACTGCTGCTCCTTCAAAAAAAAGAATTCAACTATTTCCTTATGGGGGAACCTACAATGTAGTGAGGAACAACAGGAGAGATGTTTCCCTCATGTATTTCAGCAGAAAATAACAATTCCACTCAAGTTCACCCTTTCTGCTCACACTGCGCATAACTCAGCGAGAGAAGCACAATAGAGCAATAAAAAATGACATCCCACTGTCTGAATGAGTTTTCATGTTAAATTGGGAAATCAACTATTTCCTTATGGGGGAACCTACAATGTACAGAGGAACAACAGGAGAGATGTTTCCCCCATGTATTTCAGCAGAAAATAAGAATTCCACGAAAGTTCACCCTTTCTGCTCACACTGCGCATAATTCAGCGAGAGAAGCACAATAGAGCAATAAAAAATTACATCCCACTGTCTGAATGAGTTTTCATGTTAAATTGAGAAATCAACTATTTCCTTATGGGGGAACCTACAATGTACTGAGGAACAACAGGACAGATGTTTCCCTCATGTATTTCTGCAGAAAATAACAATTCCACTCAAGTTCACCCTTTCTGCTCACACTGCGCATAATTCAGCGAGAGAAGCACAATAGAGCAATAAAAAATGACATCCCACTGTCTGAATGAGTTTTCATGTTAAATTTAGAATTCAACTATTTCCTTATGGGGGAACCTACAATGTACTCAGGAACAACAGGAGAGATGTTTCCCTCATGTATTTCAGCAGAAAATAACAATTCCACTCAAGTTCACCCTTTCTGCTCACACTGCGCATAACTCAGCAAGAGAAGCACAATAGAGCAATAAAAAATGACATCCCACTGTCTGAATGAGTTTTCATGTTAAATTGAGAAATCAACTATTTCCTTATGGGGGAACCTACAATGTACTGAGGAACAACAGGAGAGATGTTTCCCTCATGTATTTCAGCAGAAAATAACAGTTCCACTCAAGTTCACCCTTTCTGCTCACACTGCGCATAATTCAGCGAGAGAAGCACAATAGAGCAATAAAAAATGACATCCCACTGTCTGAATGAGTTTTCATGTTAAATTGAGAAATCAACTATTTCCTTATGGGGGAACCTACAATGTACTGAGGAACAACAGGACAGATGTTTCCCTCATGTATTTCAGCAGAAAATAACAATTCCACTCAAGTTCACCCTTTCTGCTCACACTGCGCATAACTCAGCGAGAGAAGCACAATAGAGCAATAAAAAATGACATCCCACTGTCTGAATGAGTTTTCATGTTAAATTGAGAAATCAACTATTTCCTTATGGGGGAACCTACAATGTAGTGAGGAACAACAGGAGAGATGTTTCCCTCATGTATTTCAGCAGAAAATAACAATTCCACTCAAGTTCACCCTTTCTGCTCACACTGCACATAACTCAGCGAGAGAAGCACAATAGAGCAATAAAAAATGACATCCCACTGTCTGAATGAGTTTTCATGTTAAATTGGGAAATCAACTATTTCCTTATGGGGGAACCTACAATGTACTGAGGAACAACAGGAGAGATGTTTCCCCCATGTATTTCAGCAGAAAATAACAGTTCCACTCAAAGTTCACCCTTTCTGCTCACACTGCGCATAATTCAGCGAGAGAAGCACAATAGAGCAATAAAAAATGACATCCCACTGTCTGAATGAGTTTTCATGTTAAATTGAGAAATCAACTATTTCCTTATGGGGGAACCTACAATGTACTGAGGAACAACAGGAGAGATGTTTTCCTCATGTATTTCAGCAGAAAATAACAATTCCACTCAAGTTCACCCTTTCTGCTCACACTGCGCATAACTCAGCGAGAGAAGCACAATAGAGCAATAAAAAATGACATCCCACTGTCTGAATGAGTTTTCATGTTAAATTGAGAAATCAACTATTTCCTTATGGGGGAACCTACAATGTACTGAGGAACAACAGGAGAGATGTTTCCCTCATGTATTTCAGCAGAAAATAACAGTTCCACTCAAAGTTCACCCTTTCTGCTCACACTGTGCATAACTCAGCGAGAGAAGCACAATAGAGCAATAAAAAATGACATCCCACTGTCTGAATGAGTTTTCATGTTAAATTGAGAAATCAACTATTTCCTTATGGGGGAACCTACAATGTACTGAGGAACAACAGGAGAGATGTTTCCCTCATGTATTTCAGCAGAAAATAACATTCCACTCAAAGTTCACCCTTTCTGCTCACACTGTGCATAACTCAGCGAGAGAAGCACAATAGAGCAATAAAAAATGACATCCCACTGTCTGAATGAGTTTTCATGTTAAATTGAGAAATCAACTATTTCCTTATGGGGGAACCTACAATGTACTGAGGAACAACAGGACAGATGTTTCCCTCATGTATTTCAGCAGAAAATAACAATTCCACTCAAGTTCACCCTTTCTGCTCACACTGCGCATAACTCAGCGAGAGAAGCACAATAGAGCAATAAAAAATGACATCCCACTGTCTGAATGAGTTTTCATGTTAAATTGAGAAATCAACTATTTCCTTATGGGGGGACCTACAATGTACTCAGGAACAACAGGAGAGATGTTTCCCTCATGTATTTCTGCAGAAAATAACAATTCCACTCAAGTTCGCCCTTTCTGCTCACACTGCGCATAACTCAGCGAGAGAAGCACAATAGAGCAATAAAAATGACATCCCACTGTCTGAATGAGTTTTTATGTTAAATTGAGAATTCAACTATTTCCTTATGGGGGGACCTACAATGTACTCAGGAACAACAGGAGAGATGTTTCCCTCATGTATTTCAGCAGAAAATATCAATTCCACTCAAGTTCACCCTTTCTGCTCACACTGCGCATAACTCAGCGAGAGAAGCACAATAGAGCAATAAAAAATGACATCCCACTGTCTGAATGAGTTTTCATGTTAAATTGAGAAATCAACTATTTCCTTATGGGGGAACCTACAATGTACTGAGGAACAACAGGAGAGATGTTTGCCTCATGTATTTCAGCAGAAAATAACAGTTCCACTCAAAGTTCACCCTTTCTGCTCACACTGCGCATCACTCAGCGAGAGAAGCACAATAGAGCAATAAAAAATGACATCCCACTGTCTGAATGAGTTTTCATGTTAAATTGAGAAATCAACTATTTCCTTATGGGGGAACCTACAATGTACTGAGGAACAACAGGACAGATGTTTCCCTCATGTATTTCAGTAGAAAATAACAATTCCACTCAAGTTCACCCTTTCTGCTCACACTGCGCATAACTCAGCGAGAGAAGCACAATAGAGCAATAAAAAATGACATCCCACTGTCTGAATGAGTTTTCATGTTAAATTGAGAACTCAACTATTTCCTTATGGGGGAACCTACAATGTACTGAGGAACAACAGGAGAGATGTTTCCCTCATGTATTTCAGCAGAAAATAACAATTCGACTCAAGTTCACCCTTTCTGCTCACACTGCGCATAACTCAGCGAGAGAAGCACAATAGAGCAATAAAAAAAGACATCCCACTGTCTGAATGAATTTTAACCCCATCAGACTTGAATTGAATTAGGGTTAACATTAAGGCTGAAACTAGGGTTAGGGTTAGGGTTAGGGTTAGCTGAAATTAGGGTTAGGGTTTCTGTCTTCCTCAAGTATTAGAAACCCCAAATTTGGCGTGGGCGCTTCTTTGGGGCTCTTGATGAAATAGCAAGTGGCCCCATGTCTCTAGGACAAAGTTGAAATTTCACCCCATAGACTTGCATTGAATTAGGGTTAACGTTAAGGCTGAAACTAGGGTTAGGGTTAGGGTTAGTTGAAATTAGAGTTAGGGTTTCTGCGTTCCTCAAGTACTAGAAGCCCCAAATTTTGCGTGGGTGTTTCTTTGGGGCTCTTGATGAAAATGCAAGTGGCCCCATGTCTCTAGGACAAAGTTGAAATTTCACCCCATAGACTTGCATTGAATTAGGGTTAACGTTAAGGCTGAAACTAGGGTTAGGGTTAGGGTTAGTTGAAATTAGGGTTAGGATTTCTCCGTTCCTCAAGTACTAGAAGCCCCAAATTTTGCGTGGGTGTTTCTTTGGTGCTCTTGATGAAATAGCAAGTGGCCCCATGTCTCTAGGACAAAGTTGAAATTGTCTCAGACCAACAGAAGTCTGTCATCAGTCATGGCGTGAGAAAATATTTTCTGCTCCTCCTGTGTTCATAAAGAGTTTTTTTTTAATATCTTTTCTAGTGTTCCCCAGTAAATTGAGTGTTATTCAAGCAGCAGAAGCAGCATCAGCAACGCCAGCAGCTGCAGAAGCACTTTAATTGGTTTGTAATCAGACTTACAAGTCTGTTTACAAACAACTTCAGACTTCAAAGCGTTTGAACGGCTTTGATCATCAGACCTAAAAGTCTGTTTACAAACAACTTCAGACTTCAAAGCGTTTGAACGGCTTTGATCATCAAACCTATAAGTCTGTTTACAAACAACTTCAGACTTCAAAGTTTTTGAAAATGTTTGAACACGCATTCCATCACTTTGATGTCTGTTTTCTTCAAGCAGCAGCATTTTTTATTGAGCAAATTGTATTGTGTGTGGAATAACACGTTGGATTTTTTTTTTCTCTCTTGTTCCTCAGCTGAATCAAGACAACTATGAAAGTAAACAGTCGCATACAGATTTTGAAAAGAAAACTCATTCAACCACTTGGATTTCTTTTTTTATTGTGGTTATGGGCCTTATCTAAACAAGTTGAGATGTTGTCTTTTTTTTTTTGAAGGAGCAGCTGTGATATCTGTGCTGACTTACTCTGAAAGAACTCTGTTTCTCCTGTTTCTGAGCTGAATGAAAGTCTCCATGCAAGAAAGCAGCTGCACAGAGCTGCACTCAGCTTTACACTTGAACACTCATTCATACACATGAGCCTGAAGGAATAAATATATCAAAACAAAGATTCAAATGAAACTGACAATACACCAGGTCAGTGTACATTAAGCAACGGAATACGCACAGTGCCCCTCCCTCTCAGACCAACAGAGGTCTGTCATCAGTCATGGCGTGAAAAAATATTTTCTGCTCCTCCTGTGTTCATAAAGAGTTTTTTTTAATATCTTTTTTAATGTTCCCCAGTAAATTGAGTGTCATTCAAGCAGCAGAAGCAGCATCAGCAACGCCAGCAGCTGCTGAAGCACTTTAATTGGTTTGTAATCAGACTTACAAATCTGTTTACAAACAACTTCAGACTTCAAAGCATTTGAACGGCTTTAATCATCAGACCTAAAAGTCTGTTTACAAACAACTTCAGACTTCAAAGTTTTTGAAAATGTTTGAACACGAATTCCATCACTTTGATGTCTGTTTTCTTCAAGCAGCAGCATTTTTTATTAAGCAAATTGTATTCTGTGTGGAATAACAGGTTGGATTTTTTTTCTCTCTTGTTCCTCAGCTGAATCAAGACAACTATGAAAGTAAACAGTCGCATACAGATTTTGAAAAGAAAACTCATTCAACCACTTGGATTTCTTTTTTTATTGTGGTTATGGGCCTTATCTAAACTAGTTGAGATGTTGTCTTTTTTTTTTTGAAGGAGCAGCAGTTATATCTGTGCTGACTTACTCTGAAAGAACTCTGTTTCTCCTGTTTCTGAGCTGAATAAAAGTCTCCATGCAAGACAACAGCTGCACAGAGCTGCACACAGCTTTACACTTGAACACTCATTCATACACATGAGCCTGAAGGAATAAACACAGCAAAACAAAGATTCAAATGAAACTGACAATACACCAGGTCAGTGTACATTAAGCAACGGAATACGCACAGTGCCCCTCCCTCTCAGACCAACAGAGGTCTGTCATCTGTTGGTCATTTTTTCACGCCATGACTGATGAGTCATGGCGTGAAAAAATATTTTCTGCTCCTCCTGTGTTCATAAAGAGTTTTTTTTTTTATATCTTTTCTAGTGTTCCCCAGTAAATTGAGTGTTATTCAAGCAGCAGAATCAGCATCAGCAACGCCAGCAGCTGCAGAAGCACTTTAATTGGTTTGTAATCAGACTTACAAGTCTGTTTACAAACAACTTCAGACTTCAAAGCGTTTGAACGGCTTTGATCATCAGACCTAAAAGTCTATTTACAAACAACTTCAGACTTCAAAGTTTTTGAAAATGTTTGAACACGCATTCCATCACTTTGATGTCTGTTTTCTTCAAGCAGCAGCATTTTTTATTGAACAAATTGTATTGTGTGTGGAATAACAGGTTGGATTTTTTTTTTCTCTGTCTTGTTCCTCAGCTGAATCAAGACATCTATGAAAGTAAACAGTCGCATACAAATTTTGAAAAGAAAACTCATTCAACCACTTGGATTTCTTTTTTTATTGTGGTTATGGGCCTTATCTCAACAAGTTGAGATGTTATCTTTTTTTTTGAAGGAGCAGCAGTGATATCTGTGCTGACTTACTCTTAAAGAACTTTGTGTCTCCTGTTTCTGATCTGAATTAAAGTCTCCATGCAAGAAATCAGCTGCACAGAGCTGAACACAGCTTTACATTTGAACACTCATTCATACACATGAGCCTGGAGGAATAAACATAGCAAAACAAAGATTCAAATGAGACTGACAATACACCAGGTCAGTGTACATTAAGCAACGGAATACGCACAGTGCCCCTCCCTCTCAGACCAACAGAGGTCTGTCATCTGTTGGTCATTTTTTCACGCCATGACTGATGAGTCATGGCGTGAAAAAATATTTTCTGCTCCTCCTGTGTTCATAAAGAGTTTTTTTTTTTATATCTTTTCTAGTGTTCCCCAGTAAATTGAGTGTTATTCAAGCAGCAGAATCAGCATCAGCAACGCCAGCAGCTGCAGAAGCACTTTAATTGGTTTGTAATCAGACTTACAAGTCTGTTTACAAACAACTTCAGACTTCAAAGCGTTTGAACGGCTTTGATCATCAGACCTAAAAGTCTATTTACAAACAACTTCAGACTTCAAAGTTTTTGAAAATGTTTGAACACGCATTCCATCACTTTGATGTCTGTTTTCTTCAAGCAGCAGCATTTTTTATTGAACAAATTGTATTGTGTGTGGAATAACAGGTTGGATTTTTTTTTTCTCTGTCTTGTTCCTCAGCTGAATCAAGACATCTATGAAAGTAAACAGTCGCATACAAATTTTGAAAAGAAAACTCATTCAACCACTTGGATTTCTTTTTTTATTGTGGTTATGGGCCTTATCTCAACAAGTTGAGATGTTATCTTTTTTTTTGAAGGAGCAGCAGTGATATCTGTGCTGACTTACTCTTAAAGAACTTTGTGTCTCCTGTTTCTGATCTGAATTAAAGTCTCCATGCAAGAAATCAGCTGCACAGAGCTGAACACAGCTTTACATTTGAACACTCATTCATACACATGAGCCTGGAGGAATAAACATAGCAAAACAAAGATTCAAATGAGACTGACAATACACCAGGTCAGTGTTCATCAAGCAACGGAATACGCACAGTGCCCCTCAATTATAGACCAACAGAGAGTCGACTGTGATCGATCGTCACCTGATATTCATCACACGGTCTGTGTCCCCACCCACAGGCGTAATGGTGCCACTGCACATCACCAAACGCATAAGAACAAATCAACCATGCAAATGAATCGACACCACTGAAACAAGATAGAAATTTTTTCATCAATAACTGGAATAATTTTATTTAAGAAAAAACAATAAAAACATTTCAAAAGTTATCTGCTTTAATCGGTGTGTGTAGGGGGAGTGGGGGCACTGAATTAGTGAATTCAGGAATTTGTGAACGAAAACAAGTGCTTTATGCTCATTGCGAGCATAAACGGTGAACTTGAATAGAATTGTAATTCTCTGGTGAAAAACATAAGGAAAACATCTCTCCTGTTTTTCCTGGTGTATTGTCAGTCTCACTTGAATCTTTGTTTTGCTTTGTTTATTCCTCCAGGCTGATGAGTATGAATGAGTGTTCAAGTGTAAAGCTGTGTGCAGCTCTGTGCAGCTGTTTTCTTGCATAGAGATTTTAATTCAGCTCAGAAACAAGAGAAACAGAGTTCTTTCAGAGTAAGTCAGCACAGATATCACTGCTGCTCATTCAAAAAAAAGAATTCAACTATTTCCTTATGGGGGAACCTACAATGTACTGAGGAACAACAGGAGAGATTTTTCCCTCATGTATTTCAGTAGAAAATAACAATTCCACGAAAGTTCACCCTTTCTGCTCACACTGCGCATAACTCAGCGAGACAAGCACAATAGAGCAATAAAAAATTACATCCCACTGTCTGAATGAGTTTTTATGTTAAATTGAGAATTCAACTATTTCCTTATGGGGGAACCTAAAATGTACTGAAGAACAAGAGGAGAGATGTTTCCCTCATGTATTTCAGCAGAAAATAACAAATCCACTCAAGTTAACAGGTTGGATTTTTTTTTCGTTTACAAACAACTTCAGACTTCAAAGCGTTTGAACGGCTTTGATCATCAGACCTAAAAGTCTGTTTACAAACAACTTCAGACTTCAAAGCGTTTGAACGGTTTTGATCATCAGACCTATAAGTCTGTTTACAAACAACTTCAGACTTCAAAGTTTTTGAAAATGTTTGAACACGCATTCCATCACTTTGATGTCTGTTTTCTTCAAGCAGCAGCATTTTTTATTGAGCAAATTGGATTGTGTGTGGAATAACAGGTTGGATTTTTTTTTTTCTCTCTTGTTCCTCAGCTGAATCAAGACATCTATGAAAGTAAACAGTCGCATACAGATTTTGAAAAGAAAACTCATTCAACCACTTGGATTTCTTTTTTTATTGTGGTTATGGGCCTTATCTCAACAAGTTGAGATGTTGTCTTTTTTTTTGAAGGAGCAGCTGTTATATCTGTGCTGACTTACTCTGAAAGAACTCTGTTTCTCCTATTTCTGAGCTGAATGAAAGTCTCCATGCAAGACAACAGCTGCACATAGCTGTACACAGCTTTACACTTGAACACTCATTCATACACATGAGCCTGAAGGAATAAACATAGCAAAACAAAGATTCAAATGAAACTGACAATACACCAGGTCAGTGTACATTAAGCAACGGAATACGCACAGTGCCCCTCCCTCTCAGACCAACAGAGGTCTGTCATCAGTCATGGCGTGAAAAAATATTTTCTGCTCCTCCTGTGTTCATAAAGAATTTTTTTTTATAACTTTTTTAATGTTCACCAGTAAATTGAGTGTTATTCAAGCAGCAGAAGCAGCATCAGCAACGCCAGCAGCTGCTGAAGCACTTTAATTGGTTTGTAATCAGAATTACAAGTCTGTTTACAAACAAATTCAGACTTCAAAGCGTTTGAACGGCTTTGATCATCAGACCTAAAAGTCTGTTTACAAACAACTTCAGACTTCAAAGCGTTTGAACGGCTTTGATCATCAGACCTATAAAGTCTGTTTACAAACAACTTCAGACTTCAAAGTTTTTGATAATGTTTGAACACGCATTCCATCACTTTGATGTCTATTTTCTTCAAGCAGCAGCATTTTTTATTGAGCAAATTGTATTCTGTGTGGAATAACAGGTTGGATTTTTTTTTTCTCTCTTGTTCCTCAGCTGAATCAAGACATCTATGAAAGTAAACAGTCACATACAGATTTTGAAAAGAAAACTCATTCAACCACTTGGATTTCTTTTTTTATTGTGGTTATGGGCCTTATCTAAACAAGTTTAGATGTTGTCTTTTTTTTGAAGGAGCAGCTGTGATATCTGTGCTGACTTACTCTGAAAGAACTTTGCGTCTCCTGTTTCTGAGCTGAATTAAAGTCTCTATGCAAGAAAACAGCTGCATAGAGCTGCACACAGCTTTACATTTGAACACTAGCAAAACAAAGATTCAAATGAGACTGACAATACACCAGGTCAGTGTACATTAAGCAACGGAATACGCACAGTGCCCCTCCCTCTCAGACCAACAGAGGTCTGTCATCAGTCATGGCGTGAAAAAATATTTTCTGCTCCTCCTGTGTTCATAAAGAGTTTTTTTTAATATCTTTTTTAATGTTCCTCAGTAAATTGAGTGTTATTCAAGCAGCAGAAGCAGCATCAGCAACGACAGCAGCTGCTGAAGCACTTTAATTGGTTTGTAATCAGACTTACAAATCTGTTTACAAACAACTTCAGACTTCAAAGCGTTTGAACGGCTTTGATCATCAGACCTAAAAGTCTGTTTACAAACAACTTCAGACTTCAAAGTTTTTGAAAATGTTTGAACACGAATTCCATCACTTTGATGTCTGTTTTCTTCAAGCAGCAGCATTTTTTATTAAACAAATTGTATTGTGTGTGGAATAACAGGTTGGATTTTTTTTTCTCTCTTGTTCCTCAGCTGAATCAAGACATCTATTAAAGTAAACAGTCGCATACAGATTTTGAAAAGAAAACTCATTCAACCACTTGGATTTCTTTTTTTATTGTGGTTATGGGCCTTATCTAAACAAGTTGAGATGTTGTCTTTTTTTTTTTTGAAGGAGCAGCAGTTATATCTGTGCTGACTTACTCTGAAAGAACTCTGTTTCTCCTGTTTCTGAGCTGAATAAAAGTCTCCATGCAAGACAACAGCTGCACAGAGCTGCACACAGCTTTACACTTGAACACTCATTCATACACATGAGCCTGAAGGAATAAACACAGCAAAACAAAGATTCAAATGAAACTGACAATACACCAGGTCAGTGTACATTAAGCAACGGAATACGCACAGTGCCCCTCCCTCTCAGACCAACAGAGGTCTGTCATCAGTCATGGCGTGAAAAAATATTTTCTGCTCCTCCTGTGTTCATAAAGAGTTTTTTTTTTTATATCTTTTCTAGTGTTCCCCAGTAAATTGAGTGTTATTCAAGCAGCAGAATCAGCATCAGCAACGCCAGCAGCTGCAGAAGCACTTTAATTGGTTTGTAATCAGACTTACAAGTCTGTTTACAAACAACTTCAGACTTCAAAGCGTTTGAACGGCTTTGATCATCAGACCTAAAAGTCTGTTTACAAACAACTTCAGACTTCAAAGCGTTTGAACGGTTTTGATCATCAGACCTATAAGTCTGTTTACAAACAACTTCAGACTTCAAAGTTTTTGAAAATGTTTGAACACGCATTCCATCACTTTGATGTCTGTTTTCTTCAAGCAGCAGCATTTTTTATTGAGCAAATTGGATTGTGTGTGGAATAACAGGTTGGATTTTTTTTTTTCTCTCTTGTTCCTCAGCTGAATCAAGACAACTATGAAAGTAAACAGTCGCATACAGATTTTGAAAAGAAAACTCATTCAACCACTTGGATTTCTTTTTTTATTGTGGTTATGGGCCTTATCTAAACAAGTTGAGATGTTATCTTTTTTTTTTTGAAGGAGCAGCTGTGATATCTGTGCTGACTTACTCTGAAAGAACTCTGTTTCTCCTGTTTCTGAGCTGAATGAAAGTCTCCATGCAAGACAACAGCTGCACAGAGCTGCACTCAGCTTTACACTTGAACACTCATTCATACACATGAGCCTGAAGGAATAAATATATCAAAACAAAGATTCAAATGAAACTGACAATACACCAGGTCAGTGTACATTAAGCAACGGAATACGCACAGTGCCCCTCCCTCTCAGACCAACAGAGGTCTGTCATCAGTCATGGCGTGAAAAAATATTTTCTGCTCCTCCTGTGTTCATAAAGAGTTTTTTTTTTATATCTTTTTTAGTGTTCCCCTGTAAATTGAGTGTTATTCAAGAAGCAGAAGCAGCATCAGCAACGCCAGCAGCTGCAGAAGCACTTTAATTGGTTTGTAATCTGACTTACAAGTCTGTTTAAAAAACAACTTCAGACTTCAAAGCGTTTGAACGGCTTTGATCATCAGACCTAAAAGTCTATTTACAAACAACTTCAGACTTCAAAGTTTTTGAAAATGTTTGAACACGCATTCCATCACTTTGATGTCTGTTTTCTTCAAGCAGCAGCATTTTTTATTGAACAAATTGTATTGTGTGTGGAATAACAGGTTGGATTTTTTTTTTTCTCTGTCTTGTTCCTCAGCTGAATCAAGACATCTATGAAAGTAAACAGTCGCATACAAATTTTGAAAAGAAAACTCATTCAACCACTTGGATTTCTTTTTTTATTGTGGTTATGGGCCTTATCTCAACAAGTTGAGATGTTATCTTTTTTTTTGAAGGAGCAGCAGTGATATCTGTGCTGACTTACTCTTAAAGAACTTTGTGTCTCCTTTTTCTGATCTGAATTAAAGTCTCCATGCAAGAAATCAGCTGCACAGAGCTGAACACAGCTTTACATTTGAACACTCATTCATAAACATGAGCCTGGAGGAATAAACATAGCAAAACAAAGATTCAAATGAGACTGACAATACACCAGGTCAGTGTTCATCAAGCAACGGAATACGCACAGTGCCCCTCAATTATAGACCAACAGAGAGTCGACTGTGATCGATCGTCACCTGATATTCATCACACGGTCTGTGTCCCCACCCACAGGCGTAATGGTGCCACTGCACATCACCAAACGCATAAGAACAAATCAACCATGCAAATGAATCGACACCACTGAAACAAGATAGAAATTTTTTCATCAATAACTGGAATAATTTTATTTAAGAAAAAACAATAAAAACATTTCAAAAGTTATCTGCTTTAATCGGTGTGTGTGGGGGGAGTGGGGGCACTGAATTAGTGAATTCAGGAATTTGTGAAAGAAAACAAGTGCTTTATGCTCATTGCGAGCATAAACGGTGAACTTGAATGGAATTGTAATTCTCTGGTGAAAAACATAAGGAAAACATCTCTCCTGTTTTTCCTGGTGTATTGTCAGTCTCACTTGAATCTTTGTTTTGCTTTGTTTATTCCTCCAGGCTGATGAGTATGAATGAGTGTTCAAGTGTAAAGCTGTGTGCAGCTCTGTGCAGCTGTTTTCTTGCATAGAGATTTTAATTCAGCTCAGAAACAAGAGAAACAGAGTTCTTTCAGAGTAAGTCAGCACGAGATATCACTGCTGCTCATTCAAAAAAAAGAATTCAACTATTTCCTTATGGGGGAACCTACAATGTACTGAGGAACAACAGGAGAGATTTTTCCCTCATGTATTTCAGTAGAAAATAAGAATTCCACGAAAGTTCACCCTTTCTGCTCACACTGCGCATAACTCAGCGAGACAAGCACAATAGAGCAATAAAAAATTACATCCCACTGTCTGAATGAGTTTTTATGTTAAATTGAGAATTCAACTATTTCCTTATGGGGGAACCTAAAATGTACTGAAGAACAAGAGGAGAGATGTTTCCCTCATGTATTTCAGCAGAAAATAACAATTCCACTCAAGTTAACAGGTTGGATTTTTTTTTCTCTCTCTTGTTCCTCAGCTGAATCAAGACATCTATGAAAGTAAACAGTCGCATACAGATTTTGAAAAGAAAACTCATTCAACCACTTGGATTTCTTTTTTTATTGTGGTTATTGGGCCTTATCTCAACAAGTTGAGATGTTGTCTTTTTTTTTGAAGGAGCAGCTGTGATATCTGTGCTGACTTACTCTGAAAGAACTCTTTTTCTCCTGTTTCTGAGCTGAATGAAAGTCTCCATGCAAGACAGCAGCTGCACAGAGCTGCACTCAGCTTTACACTTGAACACTCATTCATACACATGAGCCTGAAGGAATAAATATATCAAAACAAAGATTCAAATGAAACTGACAATACACCAGGTCAGTGTACATTAAGCAACGGAATACGCACAGTGCCCCTCCCTCTCAGAACAACAGAGGTCTGTCATCAGTCATGGCGTGAAAAAATATTTTCTGCTCCTCCTGTGTTCATAAAGAGTTTTTTTTTAATATCTTTTTTAGTGTTCCCCTGTAAATTGAGTGTTATTCAAGCAGCAGAAGCAGCATCAGCAACGCCAGCAGCTGCAGAAGCACTTTAATTGGTTTGTAATCAGACTTACAAGTCTGTTTAAAAAACAACTTCAGACTTCAAAGCGTTTGAACGGCTTTGATCATCAGACCAAAAAGTCTATTTACAAACAACTTCAGACTTCAAAGTTTTTGAAAATGTTTGAACACGCATTCCATCACTTTGATGTCTGTTTTCTTCAAGCAGCAGCATTTTTTATTGAACAAATTGTATTGTGTGTGGAATAACAGGTTGGATTTTTTTTTTTCTCTCTTGTTCCTCAGCTGAATCAAGACATCTATGAAAGTAAACAGTCGCATACAGATTTTGAAAAGAAAACTCATTCAACCACTTGGATTTCTTTTTTTATTGTGGTTATGGGCCTTATCTCAACAAGTTGAGATGTTATTGTTTTTTTTGAAGGAGCAGCTGTGATATCTGTGCTGACTTACTCTTAAAGAACTTTGTGTCTCCTGTTTCTGATCTGAATTCAAGTCTCCATGCAAGAAATCAGCTGCACAGAGCTGCACAAAGCTTTACATTTGAACACTCATTCATACACATGAGCCTGGAGGAATAAACATAGCAAAACAAAAATTCAAATGAGACTGACAATACACCAGGTCAGTGTTCATCAAGCAACGGAATACGCACAGTGCCCCTCAATCTTCGACCAACAGAGAGTCGACTGTGATCGTTCTTCACCTGATATTAATCACACGGTCTGTGTCCCCACCCACAGGCGTAATGCTGCCACTGCACATCACCAAACGCATCAGAACAAATCAACCATGCAAATGAATCGACATCACTGAAACAAGATAGAAATTTTTTCATCAATAACTGGAATAATTTTATTTAAGAAAAAACAATAAAAACATTTCAAAAGTTATCTGCTTTAATCAGTGTGTGTGGGGGGAGTGGGGGCACTGAATTAGTGAATTCAGGAATTTGTGAAAGAAAACAAGTGCTTTATGCTCATTGCGAGCATAAACGGTGAACTTGAATGGAATTGTAATTCTCTGGTGAAAAACATAAGGAAAACATCTCTCCTGTTTTTCCTGGTGTATTGTCAGTCTCACTTGAATCTTTGTTTTGCTTTGTTTATTCCTCCAGGCTGATGAGTATGAATGAGTGTTCAAGTGTAAAGCTGTGTGCAGCTCTGTGCAGCTGTTTTCTTGCATAGAGATTTTAATTCAGCTCAGAAACAAGAGAAACAGAGTTCTTTCAGAGTAAGTCAGCACGAGATATCACCGCTGCTCATTCAAAAAAAAGAATTCAACTATGTCCTTATGGGGGAACCTACAATGTACTGAGGAACAACAGGAGAGATTTTTCCCTCATGTATTTCAGTAGAAAATAAGAATTCCACGAAAGTTCACCCTTTCTGCTCACACTGCGCATAACTCAGCGAGACAAGCACAATAGAGCAATAAAAAATTACATCCCACTGTCTGAATGAGTTTTTATGTTAAATTGAGAATTCAACTATTTCCTTATGGGGGAACCTAAAATGTACTGAAGAACAAGAGGAGAGATGTTTCCCTCATGTATTTCAGCAGAAAATAACAATTCCACTCAAGTTAACAGGTTGGATTTTTTTTTCTCTCTCTTGTTCCTCAGCTGAATCAAGACATCTATGAAAGTAAACAGTCGCATACAGATTTTGAAAAGAAAACTCATTCAACCACTTGGATTTCTTTTTTTATTGTGGTTATTGGGCCTTATCTCAACAAGTTGAGATGTTGTCTTTTTTTTTGAAGGAGCAGCTGTGATATCTGTGCTGACTTACTCTGAAAGAACTCTTTTTCTCCTGTTTCTGAGCTGAATAAAAGTCTCCATGCAAGACAGCAGCTGCACAGAGCTGCACTCAGCTTTACACTTGAACACTCATTCATACACATGAGCCTGAAGGAATAAATATATCAAAACAAAGATTCAAATGAAACTGACAATACACCAGGTCAGTGTACATTAAGCAACGGAATACGCACAGTGCCCCTCCCTCTCAGAACAACAGAGGTCTGTCATCAGTCATGGCGTGAAAAAATATTTTCTGCTCCTCCTGTGTTCATAAAGAGTTTTTTTTAATATCTTTTTTAGTGTTCCCCTGTAAATTGAGTGTTATTCAAGCAGCAGAAGCAGCATCAGCAACGCCAGCAGCTGCAGAAGCACTTTAATTGGTTTGTAATCAGACTTACAAGTCTGTTTAAAAAACAACTTCAGACTTCAAAGCGTTTGAACGGCTTTGATCATCAGACCAAAAAGTCTATTTACAAACAACTTCAGACTTCAAAGTTTTTGAAAATGTTTGAACACGCATTCCATCACTTTGATGTCTGTTTTCTTCAAGCAGCAGCATTTTTTATTGAACAAATTGTATTGTGTGTGGAATAACAGGTTGGATTTTTTTTTTTCTCTCTTGTTCCTCAGCTGAATCAAGACATCTATGAAAGTAAACAGTCGCATACAGATTTTGAAAAGAAAACTCATTCAACCACTTGGATTTCTTTTTTTATTGTGGTTATGGGCCTTATCTCAACAAGTTGAGATGTTATTGTTTTTTTTGAAGGAGCAGCTGTGATATCTGTGCTGACTTACTCTTAAAGAACTTTGTGTCTCCTGTTTCTGATCTGAATTAAAGTCTCCATGCAAGAAATCAGCTGCACAGAGCTGCACACAGCTTTACACTTGAACACTCATTCATACACATGAGCCTGAAGGAATAAACATAGCAAAACAAAGATTCAAATGAAACTGACAATACACCAGGTCAGTGTACATTAAGCAACGGAATACGCACAGTGCCCCTCCCTCTCAGACCAACAGAGGTCTGTCATCAGTCATGGCGTGAAAAAATATTTTCTGCTCCTCCTGTGTTCATAAAGAGTTTTTTTTTATATCTTTTTTAATGTTCACCAGTAAATTGAGTGTTATTCAAGCAGCAGAAGCAGCATCAGCAACGCCAGCAGCTGCAGAAGCACTTTAATTGGTTTGTAATCAGACTTACAAGTCTGTTTAAAAAACAACTTCAGACTTCAAAGCGTTTGAACGGCTTTGATCATCAGACCTAAAAGTCTATTTACAAACAACTTCAGACTTCAAAGTTTTTGAAAATGTTTGAACACGCATTCCATCACTTTGATGTCTGTTTTCTTCAAGCAGCAGCATTTTTTATTGAACAAATTGTATTGTGTGTGGAATAACAGGTTGGATTTTTTTTTTCTCTGTCTTGTTCCTCAGCTGAATCAAGACATCTATGAAAGTAAACAGTCGCATACAGATTTTGAAAAGATAACTCATTCAACAACTTGGATTTCTTTTTTTATTGTGGTTATGGGCCATATCTAAACAAGTTGAGATGTTGTCTTTTTTTTTTTGAAGGAGCAGCTGTGATATCTGTGCTGACTTACTCTGAAAGAACTCTGTTTCTCCTGTTTCTGAGCTGAATGAAAGTCTCCATGCAAGACAGCAGCTGCACAGAGCTGCACTCAGCTTTACACTTGAACACTCATTCATACACATGAGCCTGAAGGAATAAATATATTCAAATGAAACTGACAATACACCAGGTCAGTGTACATTAAGCAACGGAATACGCACAGTGCCCCTCCCTCTCAGACCAACAGAGGTCTGTCATCAGTCATGGCGTGAAAAAATATTTTCCGCTCCTCCTGTGTTCATAAAGAGTTTTTTTTAATATCTTTTTTAATGTTCCCCAGTAAATTGAGTGTCATTCAAGCAGCAGAAGCAGCATCAGCAACGCCAGCAGCTGCTGAAGCACTTTAATTGGTTTGTAATCAGACTTACAAATCTGTTTACAAACAACTTCAGACTTCAAAGCGTTTGAACGGCTTTGATCATCAGACCTAAAAGTCTGTTTACAAACAACTTCAGACTTCAAAGCGTTTGAACGGCTTTGATCATCAGACCTATAAAGTCTGTTTACAAACAACTTCAGACTTCAAAGTTTTTGAAAATGTTTGAACACGCATTCCATCACTTTGATGTCTATTTTCTTCAAGCAGCAGCATTTTTTATTGAGCAAATTGTATTCTGTGTGGAATAACAGGTTGGATTTTTTTTTTCTCTCTTGTTCCTCAGCTGAATCAAGACATCTATGAAAGTAAACAGTCGCATACAGATTTTGAAAAGAAAACTCATTCAACCACTTGGATTTCTTTTTTTATTGTGGTTATGGGCCATATCTCAACAAGTTGAGATGTTGTCTTTTTTTTTTGAAGGAGCAGCTGTGATATCTGTGCTGACTTACTCTGAAAGAACTATATTTCTCCTGTTTCTGAGCTGAATGAAAGTCTCCATGCAAGACAACAGCTGCACAGAGCTGCACATAGCTTTACACTTGAACACTCATTCATACACATGAGCCTGAAGGAATAAACATTGCAAAACAAAGATTCAAATGAAACTGACAATACACCAGGTCAGTGTACATTAAGCAACGGAATACGCACAATGCCCCTCCTCTCAGACCAACAGAGGTCTGTCATCAGTCATGGCGTGAAAAAATATTTTCTGCTCCTCCTGTGTTCATAAAGAGTTTTTTTTTAATATCTTTTTTAGTGTTCCCCTGTAAATTGAGTGTTATTCAAGCAGCAGAAGCAGCATCAGCAACGCCAGCAGCTGCAGAAGCACTTTAATTGGTTTGTAATCAGACTTACAAGTCTGTTTAAAAAACAACTTCAGACTTCAAAGCGTTTGAACGGCTTTGATCATCAGACCAAAAAGTCTATTTACAAACAACTTCAGACTTCAAAGTTTTTGAAAATGTTTGAACACGCATTCCATCACTTTGATGTCTGTTTTCTTCAAGCAGCAGCATTTTTTATTGAACAAATTGTATTGTGTGTGGAATAACAGGTTGGATTTTTTTTTTTCTCTCTTGTTCCTCAGCTGAATCAAGACATCTATGAAAGTAAACAGTCGCATACAGATTTTGAAAAGAAAACTCATTCAACCACTTGGATTTCTTTTTTTATTGTGGTTATGGGCCTTATCTCAACAAGTTGAGATGTTATTGTTTTTTTTGAAGGAGCAGCTGTGATATCTGTGCTGACTTACTCTTAAAGAACTTTGTGTCTCCTGTTTCTGATCTGAATTAAAGTCTCCATGCAAGAAATCAGCTGCACAGAGCTGCACACAGCTTTACACTTGAACACTCATTCATACACATGAGCCTGAAGGAATAAACATAGCAAAACAAAGATTCAAATGAAACTGACAAGACACCAGGTCAGTGTACATTAAGCAACGGAATACGCACAGTGCCCCTCCCTCTCAGACCAACAGAGGTCTGTCATCAGTCATGGCGTGAAAAAATATTTTCTGCTCCTCCTGTGTTCATAAAGAGTTTTTTTTTATATCTTTTTTAATGTTCACCAGTAAATTGAGTGTTATTCAAGCAGCAGAAGCAGCATCAGCAACGCCAGCAGCTGCTGAAGCACTTTAATTGGTTTGTAATCAGAATTACAAGTCTGTTTACAAACAACTTCAGACTTCAAAGCGTTTGAACGGCTTTGATCATCAGACCTAAAAGTCTGTTTACAAACAACTTCAGACTTCAAAGCGTTTGAACGGCTTTGATCATCAGACCTATAAAGTCTGTTTACAAACAACTTCAGACTTCAAAGTTTTTGATAATGTTTGAACACGCATTCCATCACTTTGATGTCTATTTTCTCCAAGCAGCAGCATTTATTATTGAGCAAATTGTATTCTGTGTGGAATAACAGGTTGGATTTTTTTTTTCTCTCTTGTTCCTCAGCTGAATCAAGACATCTATGAAAGTAAACAGTCACATACAGATTTTGAAAAGAAAACTCATTCAACCACTTGGATTTCTTTTTTTATTGTGGTTATGGGCCTTATCTAAACAAGTTTAGATGTTGTCTTTTTTTTGAAGGAGCAGCTGTGATATCTGTGCTGACTTACTCTGAAAGAACTTTGCGTCTCCTGTTTCTGAGCTGAATTAAAGTCTCTATGCAAGAAAACAGCTGCATAGAGCTGCACACAGCTTTACATTTGAACACTAGCAAAACAAAGATTCAAATGAAACTGACAATACACCAGGTCAGTGTACATTAAGCAACGGAATACGCACAGTGCCCCTCCCTCTCAGACCAACAGAAGTCTGTCATCAGTCATGGCGTGAAAAAATATTTTCTGCTCCTCCTGTGTTCATAAAGAGTTTTTTTTTTTACATCTTTTCTAGTGTTCCTCAGTAAATTGAGTGTTATTCAAGCAGCAGAAGCAGCATCAGCAACGCCAGCAGCTGCAGAAGCACTTTAATTGGTTTGTAATCAGACTTTCAAGTCTGTTTACAAACAACTTCAGACTTCAAAGCGTTTGAACGGCTTTGATCATCAGACCTATAAGTCTGTTTACAAACAACTTCAGACTTCAAAGTTTTTGAAAATGTTTGAACACGCATTCCATCACTTTGATGTCTGTTTTCTTCAAGCAGCAGCATTTTTTATTGAGCAAATTGTATTGTGTGTGGAATAACAGGTTGGATTTTTTTTTCTCTCTCTTGTTCCTCAGCTGAATCAAGACATCTATGAAAGTAAACAGTTGCATACAGATTTTGAAAAGAAAACTCATTCAACCACTTGGATTTCTTTTTTTATTGTGGTTATTGGGCCTTATCTCAACAAGTTGAGATGTTGTCTTTTTTTTGAAGGAGCAGCTGTGATATCTGTGCTGACTTACTCTGAAAGAACTCTGTTTCTCCTATTTCTGAGCTGAATGAAAGTCTCCATGCAAGACAACAGCTGCACAGAGCTGCACACAGCTTTACACTTGAACACTCATTCATACACATGAGCCTGAAGGAATAAACATAGCAAAACAAAGATTCAAATGAAACTGACAATACACCAGGTCAGTGTACATTAAGCAACGGAATACGCACTGTGCCCCTCCCTCTCAGACCAACAGAGGTCTGTCATCAGTCATGGCGTGAAAAAATATTTTCTGCTCCTCCTGTGTTCATAAAGAGTTTTTTTTAATATCTTTTTTAATGTTCACCAGTAAATTGAGTGTTATTCAAGCAGCAGAAGCAGCATCAGCAACGCCAGCAGCTGCAGAAGCACTTTAATTGGTTTGTAATCAGACTTACAAGTCTGTTTAAAAAACAACTTCAGACTTCAAAGCGTTTGAACGGCTTTGATCATCAGACCTAAAAGTCTATTTACAAACAACTTCAGACTTCAAAGTTTTTGAAAATGTTTGAACACGCATTCCATCACTTTGATGTCTGTTTTCTTCAAGCAGCAGCATTTTTTATTGAACAAATTGTATTGTGTGTGGAATAACAGGTTGGATTTTTTTTTTCTCTGTCTTGTTCCTCAGCTGAATCAAGACATCTATGAAAGTAAACAGTCGCATACAGATTTTGAAAAGAAAACTCATTCAACAACTTGGATTTCTTTTTTTATTGTGGTTATGGGCCATATCTAAACAAGTTGAGATGTTGTCTTTTTTTTTTTGAAGGAGCAGCTGTGATATCTGTGCTGACTTACTCTGAAAGAACTCTGTTTCTCCTGTTTCTGAGCTGAATGAAAGTCTCCATGCAAGACAGCAGCTGCACAGAGCTGCACTCAGCTTTACACTTGAACACTCATTCATACACATGAGCCTGAAGGAATAAATATATCAAAACAAAGATTCAAATGAAACTGACAATACACCAGGTCAGTGTACATTAAGCAACGGAATACGCACAGTGCCCCTCCCTCTCAGACCAACAGAGGTCTGTCATCAGTCATGGCGTGAAAAAATATTTTCTGCTCCTCCTGTGTTCATAAAGAGTTTTTTTTAATATCTTTTTTAATGTTCCCCAGTAAATTGAGTGTCATTCAAGCAGCAGAAGCAGCATCAGCAACGCCAGCAGCTGCTGAAGCACTTTAATTGGTTTGTAATCAGACTTACAAATCTGTTTACAAACAACTTCAGACTTCAAAGCGTTTGAACGGCTTTGATCATCAGACCTAAAAGTCTGTTTACAAACAACTTCAGACTTCAAAGCGTTTGAACGGCTTTGATCATCAGACCTATAAAGTCTGTTTACAAACAACTTCAGACTTCAAAGTTTTTGAAAATGTTTGAACACGCATTCCATCACTTTGATGTCTATTTTCTTCAAGCAGCAGCATTTTTTATTGAGCAAATTGTATTCTGTGTGGAATAACAGGTTGGATTTTTTTTTTCTCTCTTGTTCCTCAGCTGAATCAAGACATCTATGAAAGTAAACAGTCGCATACAGATTTTGAAAAGAAAACTCATTCAACCACTTGGATTTCTTTTTTTATTGTGGTTATGGGCCATATCTCAACAAGTTGAGATGTTGTCTTTTTTTTTTGAAGGAGCAGCTGTGATATCTGTGCTGACTTACTCTGAAAGAACTCTGTTTCTCCTGTTTCTGAGCTGAATGAAAGTCTCCATGCAAGACAACAGCTGCACAGAGCTGCACATAGCTTTACACTTGAACACTCATTCATACACATGAGCCTGAAGGAATAAACATTGCAAAACAAAGATTCAAATGAAACTGACAATACACCAGGTCAGTGTACATTAAGCAACGGAATACGCACAATGCCCCTCCTCTCAGACCAACAGAGGTCTGTCATCAGTCATGGCGTGAAAAAATATTTTCTGCTCCTCCTGTGTTCATAAAGAGTTTTTTTTTTTCTATTTTTTAGTGTTCCCCTGTAAATTGAGTGTTATTCAAGCAGCAGAAGCAGCATCAGCAACGCCAGCAGCTGCAGAAGCACTTTAATTGGTTTGTAATCAGACTTACAAGTCTGTTTAAAAAACAACTTCAGACTTCAAAGCGTTTGAACGGCTTTGATCATCAGACCTAAAAGTCTATTTACAAACAACTTCAGACTTCAAAGTTTTTGAAAATGTTTGAACACGCATTCCATCACTTTGATGTCTGTTTTCTTCAAGCAGCAGCATTTTTTATTGAACAAATTGTATTGTGTGTGGAATAACAGGTTGGATTTTTTTTTTCTTTGTCTTGTTCCTCAGCTGAATCAAGACATCTATGAAAGTAAACAGTCGCATACAGATTTTGAAAAGAAAACTCATTCAACCACTTGGATTTCTTTTTTTATTGTGGTTATGGGCCTTATCTCAACAAGTTGAGATGTTATCTTTTTTTTTGAAGGAGCAGCAGTGATATCTGTGCTGACTTACTCTTAAAGAACTTTGTGTCTCCTGTTTCTGATCTGAATTAAAGTCTCCATGCAAGAAACCAGCTGCACAGAGCTGCACACAGCTTTACATTTGAACACTCATTCATACACATGAGCCTGGAGGAATAAACATAGCAAAACAAAGATTCAAATGAGACTGACAATACACCAGGTCAGTGTTCATCAAGCAACGGAATACGCACAGTGCCCCTCAATCTTCGACCAACAGAGAGTCGACTGTGATAGTTCTTCACCTGATATTCATCACACGGTCTGTGTACCCACCCACAGGCGTAATGCTGCCACTGCACATCACCAAACGCATAAGAACAAATCAACCATGCAAATAAATTGACACCACTGAAACAAGATAGAAATTTTTTCATCAATAACTGGAATATTTTATTTAAGAAAAAACAATAAAAACATTTCAAAAGTTATCTGCTTTAATCGGTGTGTGTGGGGGGAGTGGGGGCACTGAATTAGTGAATTCAGGAATTTGTGAAAGAAAACAAGTGCTTTATGCTCATTGCGAGCATAAACGGTGAACTGGAATGGAATTGTATTTCTCTGGTGAAAAACATAAGGAAAACATCTCTCCTGTTTTTCCTGGTGTATTGTCAGTCTCACTTGAATCTTTGTTTTGCTTTGTTTATTCCTCCAGGCTGATGAGTATGAATGAGTGTTCAAGTGTAAAGCTGTGTGCAGCTCTGTGCAGCTGTTTTCTTGCATAGAGATTTTAATTCAGCTCAGAAACAAGAGAAACAGAGTTATTTCAGAGTAAGTCAGCACAGATATCACTGCTGCTCATTCAAAAAAAAGAATTCAACTATTTCCTTATGGGGGAACCTACAATGTACTGAGGAACAACAGGAGAGATTTTTCCCTCATGTATTTCAGTAGAAAATAAGAATTCCACGAAAGTTCACCCTTTCTGCTCACACTGCGCATAACTCAGCGAGACAAGCACAATAGAGCAATAAAAAATTACATCCCACTGTCTGAATGAGTTTTTATGTTAAATTGAGAATTCAACTATTTCCTTATGGGGGAACCTAAAATGTACTGAAGAACAAGAGGAGAGATGTTTCCCTCATGTATTTCAATAGAAAATAACAATTCCAGTCAAGTTAACAGGTTGGATTTTTTTTTCTCTCTCTTGTTCCTCAGCTGAATCAAGACATCTATGAAAGTAAACAGTTGCATACAGATTTTTAAAAGAAAACTCATTCAACCACTTGGATTTCTTTTTTTATTGTGGTTATTGGGCCTTATCTCAACAAGTTGAGATGTTGTCTTTTTTTTGAAGGAGCAGCTGTGATATCTGTGCTGACTTACTCTGAAAGAACTCTGTTTCTCCTATTTCTGAGCTGAAAGAAAGTCTCCATGCAAGACAACAGCTGCACAGAGCTGCACACAGCTTTACACTTGAACACTCATTCATACACATGAGCCTGAAGGAATAAACATAGCAAAACAAAGATTCAAATGAAACTGACAATACACCAGGTCAGTGTACATTAAGCAACGGAATACGCACAATGCCCCTCCTCTCAGACCAACAGAGGTCTGTCATCAGTCATGGCGTGAAAAAATATTTTCTGCTCCTCCTGTGTTCATAAAGAGTTTTTTTTTTCTATTTTTTAGTGTTCCCCTGTAAATTGAGTGTTATTCAAGCAGCAGAAGCAGCATCAGCAACGCCAGCAGCTGCAGAAGCACTTTAATTGGTTTGTAATCAGACTTACAAGTCTGTTTAAAAAACAACTTCAGACTTCAAAGCGTTTGAACGGCTTTGATCATCAGACCTAAAAGTCTATTTACAAACAACTTCAGACTTCAAAGTTTTTGAAAATGTTTGAACACGCATTCCATCACTTTGATGTCTGTTTTCTTCAAGCAGCAGCATTTTTTATTGAACAAATTGTATTGTGTGTGGAATAACAGGTTGGATTTTTTTTTCTCTGTGTTGTTCCTCAGCTGAATCAAGACATCTATGAAAGTAAACAGTCGCATACAGATTTTGAAAAGAAAACTCATTCAACCACTTGGATTTCTTTTTTTATTGTGGTTATGGGCCTTATCTCAACAAGTTGAGATGTTATCTTTTTTTTTGAAGGAGCAGCAGTGATATCTGTGCTGACTTACTCTTAAAGAACTTTGTGTCTCCTGTTTCTGATCTGAATTCAAGTCTCCATGCAAGAAATCAGCTGCACAGAGCTGCACAAAGCTTTACATTTGAACACTCATTCATACACATGAGCCTGGAGGAATAAACATAGCAAAACAAAAATTCAAATGAGACTGACAATACACCAGGTCAGTGTTCATCAAGCAACGGAATACGCACAGTGCCCCTCAATTTTCGACCAACAGAGAGTCGACTGTGATCGTTCTTCACCTGATATTAATCACACGATCTGTGTCCCCACCCACAGGCGTAATGCTGCCACTGCACATCACCAAACGCATCAGAACAAATCAACCATGCAAATGAATCGACATCACTGAAACAAGATAGAAATTTTTTCATCAATAACTGGAATAATTTTATTTAAGAAAAAACAATAAAAACATTTCAAAAGTTATCTGCTTTAATCAGTGTGTGTGGGGGGAGTGGGGGCACTGAATTAGTGAATTCAGGAATTTGTGAAAGAAAACAAGTGCGTTATGCTCATTGCGAGCATAAACGGTGAACTTGAATGGAATTGTAATTCTCTGGTGAAAAACATAAGGAAAACATCTCTCCTGTTTTTCCTGGTGTATTGTCAGTCTCACTTGAATCTTTGTTTTGCTTTGTTTATTCCTCCAGGCTGATGAGTATGAATGAGTGTTCAAGTGTAAAGCTGTGTGCAGCTCTGTGCAGCTGTTTTCTTGCATAGAGATTTTAATTCAGCTCAGAAACAAGAGAAACAGTTCTTTCAGAGTAAGTCAGCACAGATATCACTGCTGCTCATTCAAAAAAAAGAATTCAACTATTTCCTTATGGGGGAACCTACAATGTACTGAGGAACAACAGGAGAGATTTTTCCCTCATGTATTTCAGTAGAAAATAAGAATTCCACGAAAGTTCACCCTTTCTGCTCACACTGCGCATAACTCAGCGAGACAAGCACAATAGAGCAATAAAAAATTACATCCCACTGTCTGAATGAGTTTTTATGTTAAATTGAGAATTCAACTATTTCCTTATGGGGGAACCTAAAATGTACTGAAGAACAAGAGGAGAGATGTTTCCCTCATGTATTTCAATAGAAAATAACAATTCCAGTCAAGTTAACAGGTTGGATTTTTTTCTCTCTCTCTTGTTCCTCAGCTGAATCAAGACATCTATGAAAGTAAACAGTTGCATACAGATTTTGAAAAGAAAACTCATTCAACCACTTGGATTTCTTTTTTTATTGTGGTTATTGGGCCTTATCTCAACAAGTTGAGATGTTGTCTTTTTTTTGAAGGAGCAGCTGTGATATCTGTGCTGACTTACTCTGAAAGAACTCTGTTTCTCCTATTTCTGAGCTGAATGAAAGTCTCCATGCAAGACAACAGCTGCACAGAGCTGCACACAGCTTTACACTTGAACACTCATTCATACACATGAGCCTGAAGGAATAAACACAGCAAAACAAAGATTCAAATGAAACTGACAATACACCAGGTCAGTGTACATTAAGCAACGGAATACGCACAGTGCCCCTCCCTCTCAGACCAACAGAGGTCTGTCATCAGTCATGGCGTGAAAAAATATTTTCTGCTCCTCCTGTGTTCATAAAGAGTTTTTTTTAATATCTTTTTTAATGTTCACCAGTAAATTGAGTGTTATTCAAGCAGCAGAAGCAGCATCAGCAACGCCAGCAGCTGCAGAAGCACTTTAATTGGTTTGTAATCAGACTTACAAGTCTGTTTAAAAAACAACTTCAGACTTCAAAGCGTTTGAACGGCTTTGATCATCAGACCTAAAAGTCTATTTACAAACAACTTCAGACTTCAAAGTTTTTGAAAATGTTTGAACACGCATTCCATCACTTTGATGTCTGTTTTCTTCAAGCAGCAGCATTTTTTATTGAACAAATTGTATTCTGTGTGGAATAACAGGTTGGATTTTTTTTTCTCTGTCTTGTTCCTCAGCTGAATCAAGACATCTATGAAAGTAAACAGTCGCATACAGATTTTGAAAAGAAAACTCATTCAACCACTTGGATTTCTTTTTTTATTGTGGTTATGGGCCTTATCTCAACAAGTTGAGATGTTATCTTTTTTTTTGAAGGAGCAGCAGTGATATCTGTGCTGACTTACTCTTAAAGAACTTTGTGTCTCCTGTTTCTGATCTGAATTCAAGTCTCCATGCAAGAAATCAGCTGCACAGAGCTGCACAACGCTTTACATTTGAACACTCATTCATACACATGAGCCTGGAGGAATAAACACAGCAAAACAAAGATTCAAATGAAACTGACAATACACCAGGTCAGTGTACATTAAGCAACGGAATACGCACAGTGCCCCTCCCTCTCAGACCAACAGAGGTCTGTCATCAGTCATGGCGTGAAAAAATATTTTCTGCTCCTCCTGTGTTCATAAAGAGTTTTTTTTAATATCTTTTTTAATGTTCCCCAGTAAATTGAGTGTCATTCAAGCAGCAGAAGCAGCATCAGCAACGCCAGAAGCTGCTGAAGCACTTTAATTGGTTTGTAATCAGACTTACAAATCTGTTTACAAACAACTTCAGACTTCAAAGCGTTTTAACGGCTTTGATCATCAGACCTATAAAGTCTATTTACAAACAACTTCAGACTTCAAAGTTTTTGAAAATGTTTGAACACGCATTCCATCACTTTGATGTCTATTTTCTTCAAGCAGCAGCATTTTTTATTGAGCAAATTGTATTCTGTGTGGAATAAAAGGTTGGATTTTTTTTTTCTCTCTTGTTCCTCAGCTGAATCAAGACATCTATGAAAGTAAACAGTCGCATACAGATTTTGAAAAGAAAACTCAT
This sequence comes from Nelusetta ayraudi, assembly GCF_046127955.1. Taxonomy (NCBI): domain Eukaryota; kingdom Metazoa; phylum Chordata; class Actinopteri; order Tetraodontiformes; family Monacanthidae; genus Nelusetta; species Nelusetta ayraudi. Next base: position 272,226 of record NW_027466154.1, read on the forward strand.
TCAACCACTTGGATTTCTTTTTTTATTGTGGTTATGGGCCATATCTCAACAAGTTGAGATGTTGTCTTTTTTTTTTGAAGGAGCAGCTGTGATATCTGTGCTGACTTACTCTGAAAGAACTATATTTCTCCTGTTTCTGAGCTGAATGAAAGTCTCCATGCAAGACAACAGCTGCACAGAGCTGCACATAGCTTTACACTTGAACACTCATTCATACACATGAGCCTGAAGGAATAAACATTGCAAAACAAAGATTCAAATGAAACTGACAATACACCAGGTCAGTGTACATTAAGCAACGGAATACGCACAATGCCCCTCCTCTCAGACCAACAGAAGTCTGTCATCAGTCATGGCGTGAAAAAATATTTTCTGCTCCTCCTGTGTTCATAAAGAGTTTTTTTTTATATCTTTTTTAATGTTCACCAGTAAATTGAGTGTTATTCAAGCAGCAGAAGCAGCATCAGCAACGCCAGCAGCTGCAGAAGCACTTTAATTGGTTTGTAATCAGACTTACAAGTCTGTTTAAAAAACAACTTCAGACTTCAAAGCGTTTGAACGGCTTTGATCATCAGACCTAAAAGTCTATTTACAAACAACTTCAGACTTCAAAGTTTTTGAAAATGTTTGAACACGCATTCCATCACTTTGATGTCTGTTTTCTTCAAGCAGCAGCATTTTTTATTGAACAAATTGTATTCTGTGTGGAATAACAGGTTGGATTTTTTTTTCTCTGTCTTGTTCCTCAGCTGAATCAAGACATCTATGAAAGTAAACAGTCGCATACAGATTTTGAAAAGATAACTCATTCAACCACTTGGATTTCTTTTTTTATTGTGGTTATGGGCCTTATCTCAACAAGTTGAGATGTTATCTTTTTTTTTGAAGGAGCAGCAGTGATATCTGTGCTGACTTACTCTTAAAGAACTTTGTGTCTCCTGTTTCTGATCTGAATTCAAGTCTCCATGCAAGAAATCAGCTGCACAGAGCTGCACAAAGCTTTACATTTGAACACTCATTCATACACATGAGCCTGGAGGAATAAACATAGCAAAACAAAAATTCAAATGAGACTGACAATACACCAGGTCAGTGTTCATCAAGCAACGGAATACGCACAGTGCCCCTCAATCTTCGACCAACAGAGAGTCGACTGTGATCGTTCTTCACCTGATATTAATCACACGGTCTGTGTCCCCACCCACAGGCGTAATGCTGCCACTGCACATCACCAAACGCATCAGAACAAATCAACCATGCAAATGAATCGACATCACTGAAACAAGATAGAAATTTTTTCATCAATAACTGGAATAATTTTATTTAAGAAAAAACAATAAAAACATTTCAAAAGTTATCTGCTTTAATCAGTGTGTGTGGGGGGAGTGGGGGCACTGAATTAGTGAATTCAGGAATTTGTGAAAGAAAACAAGTGCTTTATGCTCATTGCGAGCATAAACGGTGAACTTGAATGGAATTGTAATTCTCTGGTGAAAAACATAAGGAAAACATCTCTCCTGTTTTTCCTGGTGTATTGTCAGTCTCACTTGAATCTTTGTTTTGCTTTGTTTATTCCTCCAGGCTGATGAGTATGAATGAGTGTTCAAGTGTAAAGCTGTGTGCAGCTCTGTGCAGCTGTTTTCTTGCATAGAGATTTTAATTCAGCTCAGAAACAAGAGAAACAGTTCTTTCAGAGTAAGTCAGCACAGATATCACTGCTGCTCATTCAAAAAAAAGAATTCAACTATTTCCTTATGGGGGAACCTACAATGTACTGAGGAACAACAGGAGAGATTTTTCCCTCATGTATTTCAGTAGAAAATAAGAATTCCACGAAAGTTCACCCTTTCTGCTCACACTGCGCATAACTCAGCGAGACAAGCACAATAGAGCAATAAAAAATTACATCCCACTGTCTGAATGAGTTTTTATGTTAAATTGAGAATTCAAATATTTCCTTATGGGGGAACCTAAAATGTACTGAAGAACAAGAGGAGAGATGTTTCCCTCATGTATTTCAGCAGAAAATAACAATTCCACTCAAGTTAACAGGTTGGATTTTTTTCTCTCTCTCTTGTTCCTCAGCTGAATCAAGACATCTATGAAAGTAAACAGTCGCATACAGATTTTGAAAAGAAAACTCATTCAACCACTTGGATTTCTTTTTTTATTGTGGTTATTGGGCCTTATTTCAACAAGTTGAGATGTTGTCTTTTTTTTTGAAGGAGCAGCTGTGATATCTGTGCTGACTTACTCTGAAAGAACTCTGTTTCTCCTATTTCTGAGCTGAATGAAAGTCTCCATGCAAGACAACAGCTGCACAGAGCTGCACACAGCTTTACACTTGAACACTCATTCATACACATGAGCCTGAAGGAATAAACATAGCAAAACAAAGATTCAAATGAAACTGACAATACACCAGGTCAGTCTACATTAAGCAACGGAATACGCACAGTGCCCCTCCCTCTCAGACCAACAGAGGTCTGTCATCAGTCATGGCGTGAAAAAATATTTTCTGCTACTCCTGTGTTCATAAAGAGTTTTTTTTTATATCTTTTTTAATGTTCACCAGTAAATTGAGTGTTATTCAAGCAGCAGAAGCAGCATCAGCAACGCCAGCAGCTGCTGAAGCACTTTAATTGGTTTGTAATCAGAATTACAAGTCTGTTTACAAACAACTTCAGACTTCAAAGCGTTTGAACGGCTTTGATCATCAGACCTAAAAGTCTGTTTACAAACAACTTCAGACTTCAAAGCGTTTGAACGGCTTTGATCATCAGACCTAAAAGTCTATTTACAAACAACTTCAGACTTCAAAGTTTTTGAAAATGTTTGAACACGCATTCCATCACTTTGATGTCTGTTTTCTTCAAGCAGCAGCATTTTTTATTGAACAAATTGTATTCTGTGTGGAATAACAGGTTGGATTTTTTTTTTCTTTGTCTTGTTCCTCAGCTGAATCAAGACATCTGTGAAAGTAAACAGTCGCATACAGATTTTGAAAAGAAAACTCATTCAACCACTTGGATTTCTTTTTTTATTGTGGTTATGGGCCTTATCTCAACAAGTTGAGATGTTATCTTTTTTTTTGAAGGAGCAGCAGTGATATCTGTGCTGACTTACTCTTAAAGAACTTTGTGTCTCCTGTTTCTGATCTGAATTAAAGTCTCCATGCAAGAAACCAGCTGCACAGAGCTGCACACAGCTTTACATTTGAACACTCATTCATACACATGAGCCTGGAGGAATAAACATAGCAAAACAAAGATTCAAATAAGACTGACAATACACCAGGTCAGTGTTCATCAAGCAACGGAATACGCACAGTGCCCCTCAATCTTAGATCAACAGAGAGTCGACTGTGATCGTTCTTCACCTGATATTCATCACACGGTCTGTGTACCCACCCACAGGCGTAATGCTGCCACTGCACATCACCAAACGCATAAGAACAAATCAACCATGCAAATAAATCGACACCACTGAAACAAGATAGAAATTTTTTCATCAATAACTGGAATATTTTATTTAAGAAAAAACAATAAAAACATTTCAAAAGTTATCTGCTTTAATCGGTGTGTGTGGGGGGAGTGGGGGCACTGAATTAGTGAATTCAGGAATTTGTGAAAGAAAACAAGTGCTTTATGCTCATTGCGAGCATAAACGGTGAACTGGAATGGAATTGTATTTCTCTGGTGAAAAACATAAGGAAAACATCTCTCCTGTTTTTCCCGGTGTATTATCAGTCTCACTTGAATCTTTGTTTTGCTTTGTTTATTCCTCCAGGCTGATGAGTATGAATGAGTGTTCAAGTGTAAAGCTGTGTGCAGCTCTGTGCAGCTGTTTTCTTGCATAGAGATTTTAATTCAGCTCAGAAACAAGAGAAACAGAGTTATTTCAGAGTAAGTCAGCACAGATATCACTGCTGCTCATTCAAAAAAAAGAATTCAACTATTTCCTTATGGGGGAACCTACAATGTACTGAGGAACAACAGGAGAGATTTTTCCCTCATGTATTTCAGTAGAAAATAAGAATTCCACGAAAGTTCACCCTTTCTGCTCACACTGCGCATAACTCAGCGAGACAAGCACAATAGAGCAATAAAAAATTACATCCCACTGTCTGAATGAGTTTTTATGTTAAATTGAGAATTCAACTATTTCCTTATGGGGGAACCTAAAATGTACTGAAGAACAAGAGGAGAGATGTTTCCCTCATGTATTTCAATAGAAAATAACAATTCCAGTCAAGTTAACAGGTTGGATTTTTTTTTTTCTCTCTCTTGTTCCTCAGCTGAATCAAGACATCTATGAAAGTAAACAGTTGCATACAGATTTTTAAAAGAAAACTCATTCAACCACTTGGATTTCTTTTTTTATTGTGGTTATTGGGCCTTATCTCAACAAGTTGAGATGTTGTCTTTTTTTTGAAGGAGCAGCTGTGATATCTGTGCTGACTTACTCTGAAAGAACTCTGTTTCTCCTATTTCTGAGCTGAATGAAAGTCTCCATGCAAGACAACAGCTGCACAGAGCTGCACACAGCTTTACACTTGAACACTCATTCATACACATGAGCCTGAAGGAATAAACATAGCAAAACAAAGATTCAAATGAAACTGACAATACACCAGGTCAGTGTACATTAAGCAACGGAATACGCACAGTGCCCCTCCCTCTCAGACCAACAGAGGTCTGTCATCAGTCATGGCGTGAAAAAATATTTTCTGCTCCTCCTGTGTTCATAAAGAGTTTTTTTTAATATCTTTTTTAATGTTCACCAGTAAATTGAGTGTTATTCAAGCAGCAGAAGCAGCATCAGCAACGCCAGCAGCTGCAGAAGCACTTTAATTGGTTTGTAATCAGACTTACAAGTCTGTTTAAAAAACAACTTCAGACTTCAAAGCGTTTGAACGGCTTTGATCATCAGACCTAAAAGTCTATTTACAAACAACTTCAGACTTCAAAGTTTTTGAAAATGTTTGAACACGCATTCCATCACTTTGATGTCTGTTTTCTTCAAGCAGCAGCATTTTTTATTGAACAAATTGTATTGTGTGTGGAATAACAGGTTGGATTTTTTTTTTCTCTGTCTTGTTCCTCAGCTGAATCAAGACATCTATGAAAGTAAACAGTTGCATACAGATTTTGAAAAGAAAACTCATTCAACAACTTGGATTTCTTTTTTTATTGTGGTTATGGGCCATATCTAAACAAGTTGAGATGTTGTCTTTTTTTTTTTGAAGGAGCAGCTGTGATATCTGTGCTGACTTACTCTGAAAGAACTCTGTTTCTCCTGTTTCTGAGCTGAATGAAAGTCTCCATGCAAGACAGCAGCTGCACAGAGCTGCACTCAGCTTTACACTTGAACACTCATTCATACACATGAGCCTGAAGGAATTAATATATCAAAACAAAGATTCAAATGAAACTGACAATACACCAGGTCAGTGTACATTAAGCAACGGAATACGCACAGTGCCCCTCCCTCTCAGACCAACAGAGGTCTGTCATCAGTCATGGCGTGAAAAAATATTTTCTGCTCCTCCTGTGTTCATAAAGAGTTTTTTGTAATATCTTTTTTAATGTTCCCCAGTAAATTGAGTGTCATTCAAGCAGCAGAAGCAGCATCAGCAACGCCAGCAGCTGCTGAAGCACTTTAATTGGTTTGTAATCAGACTTACAAATCTGTTTACAAACAACTTCAGACTTCAAAGCGTTTGAACGGCTTTGATCATCAGACCTATAAAGTCTGTTTACAAACAACTTCAGACTTCAAAGTTTTTGAAAATGTTTGAACACGCATTCCATCACTTTGATGTCTATTTTCTTCAAGCAGCAGCATTTTTTATTGAACAAATTGTATTCTGTTTGGAATAAAAGGTTGGATTTTTTTTTTCTCTCTTGTTCCTCAGCTGAATCAAGACATCTATGAAAGTAAACAGTCGCATACAGATTTTGAAAAGAAAACTCATTCAACCACTTGGATTTCTTTTTTTATTGTGGTTATGGGCCATATCTCAACAAGTTGAGATGTTGTCTTTTTTTTTTGAAGGAGCAGCTGTGATATCTGTGCTAACTTACTCTGAAAGAACTATATTTCTCCTGTTTCTGAGCTGAATGAAAGTCTCCATGCAAGACAACAGCTGCACAGAGCTGCACACAGCTTTACACTTGAACACTCATTCATACACATGAGCCTGAAGGAATAAACATTGCAAAACAAAGATTCAAATGAAACTGACAATACACCAGGTCAGTGTACATTAAGCAACGGAATACGCACAATGCCCCTCCTCTCAGACCAACAGAGGTCTGTCATCAGTCATGGCGTGAAAAAATATTTTCTGCTCCTCCTGTGTTCATAAAGAGTTTTTTTTTTATATCTTTTTTAATGTTCACCAGTAAATTGAGTGTTATTCAAGCAGCAGAAGCAGCATCAGCAACGCCAGCAGCTGCAGAAGCACTTTAATTGGTTTGTAATCAGACTTACAAGTCTGTTTAAAAAACAACTTCAGACTTCAAAGCGTTTGAACGGCTTTGATCATCAGACCTAAAAGTCTATTTACAAACAACTTCAGACTTCAAAGTTTTTGAAAATGTTTGAACACGCATTCCATCACTTTGATGTCTGTTTTCTTCAAGCAGCAGCATTTTTTATTGAACAAATTGTATTCTGTGTGGAATAACAGGTTGGATTTTTTTTTCTCTGTCTTGTTCCTCAGCTGAATCAAGACATCTATGAAAGTAAACAGTCGCATACAGATTTTGAAAAGAAAACTCATTCAACCACTTGGATTTCTTTTTTTATTGTGGTTATGGGCCTTATCTCAACAAGTTGAGATGTTATCTTTTTTTTTGAAGGAGCAGCAGTGATATCTGTGCTGACTTACTCTTAAAGAACTTTGTGTCTCCTGTTTCTGATCTGAATTCAAGTCTCCATGCAAGAAATCAGCTGCACAGAGCTGCACAAAGCTTTACATTTGAACACTCATTCATACACATGAGCCTGGAGGAATAAACACAGCAAAACAAAGATTCAAATGAAACTGACAATACACCAGGTCAGTGTTCATCAAGCAACGGAATACGGACAGTGACCCTCAATCTTCCACCAACAGAGAGTCGACTGTGATCGTTCTTCACCTGATATTAATCACACGGTCTGTGTCCCCACCCACAGGCGTAATGGTGCCACTGCACATCACCAAACGCATCAGAACAAATCAACCATGCAAATGAATCGACACCACTGAAACAAGATAGAAATTTTTTCATCAATAACTGGAATAATTTTATTTAAGAAAAAACAATAAAAACATTTCAAAAGTTATCTGCTTTAATCAGTGTGTGGGGGGGGAGTGGGGGCACTGAATTAGTGAATTCAGGAATTTGTGAAAGAAAACAAGTGCTTTATGCTCATTGCGAGCATAAACGGTGAACTTGAATGGAATTGTAATTCTCTGGTGAAAAACATAAGGAAAACATCTCTCCTGTTTTTCCTGGTGTATTGTCAGTCTCACTTGAATCTTTGTTTTGCTTTGTTTATTCCTCCAGGCTGATGAGTATGAATGAGTGTTCAAGTGTAAAGCTGTGTGCAGCTCTGTGCAGCTGTTTTCTTGCATAGAGATTTTAATTCAGCTCAGAAACAAGAGAAACAGAGTTCGTTCAGAGTAAGTCAGCACAGATATCACTGCTGCTCATTCAAAAAAAAGAATTCAACTATTTCCTTATGGGGGAACCTACAATGTACTGAGGAACAACAGGAGAGATTTTTCCCTCATGTATTTCAGTAGAAAATAAGAATTCCACGAAAGTTCACCCTTTCTGCTCACACTGCGCATAACTCAGCGAGACAAGCACAATAGAGCAATAAAAAATTACATCCCACTGTCTGAATGAGTTTTTATGTTAAATTGAGAATTCAACTATTTCCTTATGGGGGAACCTAAAATGTACTGAAGAACAAGAGGAGAGATGTTTCCCTCATGTATTTCAGCAGAAAATAACAATTCCAGTCAACTTAACAGGTTGGATTTTTTTCTCTCTCTCTTGTTCCTCAGCTGAATCAAGACATCTATGAAAGTAAACAGTCGCATACAGATTTTGAAAAGAAAACTCATTCAACCACTTGGATTTCTTTTTTTATTGTGGTTATTGGGCCTTATCTCAACAAGTTGAGATGTTGTCTTTTTTTTGAAGGAGCAGCTGTGATATCTGTGCTGACTTACTCTGAAAGAACTCTGTTTCTCCTATTTCTGAGCTGAATGAAAGTCTCCATGCAAGACAACAGCTGCACATAGCTGCACACAGCTTTACACTTGAACACTCATTCATACACATGAGCCTGAAGGAATAAACATAGCAAAACAAAGATTCAAATGAAACTGACAATACACCAGGTCAGTGTACATTAAGCAACGGAATACGCACAGTGCCCCTCCCTCTCAGACCAACAGAGGTCTGTCATCAGTCATGGCGTGAAAAAATATTTTCTGCTCCTCCTGTGTTCATAAAGAGTTTTTTTTTATATCTTTTTTAATGTTCACCAGTAAATTGAGTGTTATTCAAGCAGCAGAAGCAGCATCAGCAACGCCAGCAGCTGCTGAAGCACTTTAATTGGTTTGTAATCAGAATTACAAGTCTGTTTACAAACAAATTCAGACTTCAAAGCGTTTGAACGGCTTTGATCATCAGACCTAAAAGTCTGTTTACAAACAACTTCAGACTTCAAAGCGTTTGAACGGCTTTGATCATCAGACCTATAAAGTCTTTTTACAAACAACTTCAGACTTCAAAGTTTTTGAAAATGTTTGAACACGCATTCCATCACTTTGATGTCTATTTTCTTCAAGCAGCAGCTCTTTTTTATTGAGCAAATTGTATTCTGTGTGGAATAACAGGTTGGATTTTTTTTTTCTCTCTTGTTCCTCAGCTGAATCAAGACATCTATGAAAGTAAACAGTCGCATACAGATTTTGAAAAGAAAAGTCATTCAACCACTTGGATTTCTTTTTTTATTGTGGTTATGGGCCTTATCTCAACAAGTTTAGATGTTGTCTTTTTTTGAAGGAGCAGCTGTGATATCTGTGCTGACTTACTCTGAAAGAACTCTGTTTCTCCTGTTTCTGAGCTGAGTGAAAGTCTCCATGCAAGACAACAGCTGCACAGAGCTGCACACAGCTTTACACTTGAACACTCATTCATACACATGAGCCTGAAGGAATAAACATAGCAAAACAAAGATTCAAATGAAACTGACAATACACCAGGTCAGTGTACATTAAGCAACGGAATACGCACAGTGCCCCTCCCTATCAGACCAACAGAGGTCTGTCATCAGTCATGGCGTGAAAAAATATTTTCTGCTCCTCCTGTGTTCATAAAGAGTTTTTTTTTTTCTATTTTTTAGTGTTCCCCTGTAAATTGAGTGTTATTCAAGCAGCAGAAGCAGCATCAGCAACGCCAGCAGCTGCAGAAGCACTTTAATTGGTTTGTAATCAGATTTACAAGTCTGTTTAAAAAACAACTTCAGACTTCAAAGTGTTTGAACGGCTTTGATCATCAGACCTAAAAGTCTATTTACAAACAACTTCAGACTTCAAAGTTTTTGAAAATGTTTGAACACGCATTCCATCACTTTGATGTCTGTTTTCTTCAAGCAGCAGCATTTTTTATTGAACAAATTGTATTCTGTGTGGAATAACAGGTTGGATTTTTTTTCTCTGTCTTGTTCCTCAGCTGAATCAAGACATCTATGAAAGTAAACAGTCGCATACAGATTTTGAAAAGAAAACTCATTCAACCACTTGGATTTCTTTTTTTATTGTGGTTATGGGCCTTATCTCAACAAGTTGAGATGTTATCTTTTTTTTTGAAGGAGCAGCAGTGATATCTGTGCTGACTTACTCTTAAAGAACTTTGTGTCTCCTGTTTCTGATCTGAATTCAAGTCTCCATGCAAGAAATCAGCTGCACAGAGCTGCACAAAGCTTTACATTTGAACACTCATTCATACACATGAGCCTGGAGGAATAAACATAGCAAAACAAAAATTCAAATGAGACTGGTCAGTGTTCATCAAGCAACGGAATACGCACAGTGTCCCTCAATCTTCGACCAACAAAGAGTCGACTGTGATCGTTCTTCACCTGATATTAATCACACGGTCTGTGTCCCCACCCACAGGCGTAATGCTGCCACTGCACATCACCAAACGCATCAGAACAAATCAACCATGCAAATGAATCGACACCACTGAAACAAGATAGAAATTTTTTCATCAATAACTGGAATAATTTTATTTAAGAAAAAACAATAAAAACATTTCAAAAGTTATCTGCTTTAATCAGTGTGTGTGGGGGGAGTGGGGGCACTGAATTAGTGAATTCAGGAATTTGTGAAAGAAAACAAGTGCTTTATGCTCATTGCGAGCATAAACGGTGAACTTGAATGGAATTGTAATTCTCTGGTGAAAAACATAAGGAAAACATCTCTCCTGTTTTTCCTGGTGTATTGTCAGTCTCACTTGAATCTTTGTTTTGCTTTGTTTATTCCTCCAGGCTGATGAGTATGAATGAGTGTTCAAGTGTAAAGCTGTGTGCAGCTCTGTGCAGCTGTTTTCTTGCATAGAGATTTTAATTCAGCTCAGAAACAAGAGAAACAGAGTTCTTTCAGAGTAAGTCAGCACAGATATCACTGCTGCTCATTAAAAAAAAAGAATTCAACTATTTCCTTATGGGGGAACCTACAATGTACTGAGGAACAACAGGAGAGATTTTTCCCTCATGTATTTCAGTAGAAAATAAGAATTCCACGAAAGTTCACCCTTTCTGCTCACACTGCGCATAACTCAGCGAGACAAGCACAATAGAGCAATAAAAAATTACATCCCACTGTCTGAATGAGTTTTTATGTTAAATTGAGAATTCAAATATTTCCTTATGGGGGAACCTAAAATGTACTGAAGAACAAGAGGAGAGATGTTTCCCTCATGTATTTCAGCAGAAAATAACAATTCCACTCAAGTTAACAGGTTGGATTTTTTTCTCTCTCTCTTGTTCCTCAGCTGAATCAAGACATCTATGAAAGTAAACAGTCGCATACAGATTTTGAAAAGAAAACTCATTCAACCACTTGGATTTCTTTTTTTATTGTGGTTATTGGGCCTTATCTCAACAAGTTGAGATGTTGTCTTTTTTTTTGAAGGAGCAGCTGTGATATCTGTGCTGACTTACTCTGAAAGAACTCTGTTTCTCCTATTTCTGAGCTGAATGAAAGTCTCCATGCAAGAAAACAGCTGCACATAGCTGCACACAGCTTTACACTTGAACACTCATTCATACACATGAGCCTGAAGGAATAAACATAGCAAAAAAAAGATTCAAATGAAACTGACAATACACCAGGTCAGTGTACATTAAGCAACGGAATACGCACAGTGCCCCTCCATCTCAGACCAACAGAGGTCTGTCATCAGTCATGGCGTGAAAAAATATTTTCTGCTCCTCCTGTGTTCATAAAGAGTTTTTTTTTATATCTTTTTTAATGTTCACCAGTAAATTGAGTGTTATTCAAGCAGCAGAAGCAGCATCAGCAACGCCAGCAGCTGCTGAAGCACTTTAATTGGTTTGTAATCAGAATTACAAGTCTGTTTACAAACAACTTCAGACTTCAAAGCGTTTGAACGGCTTTGATCATCAGACCTAAAAGTCTGTTTACAAACAACTTCAGACTTCAAAGCGTTTGAACGGCTTTGATCATCAGACCTAAAAGTCTGTTTACAAACAACTTCAGACTTCAAAGTTTTTGAAAAACTTTCAACACGCATTCCATCACTTTGATGTCTGTTTTCTTCAAGCAGCAGCATTTTTTATTGAACAAATTGTATTCTGTTTGGAATAACAGGTTGGATTTTTTTTTCTTTGTCTTGTTCCTCAGCTGAATCAAGACATCTATGAAAGTAAACAGTCGCATACAGATTTTGAAAAGAAAACTCATTCAACCACTTGGATTTCTTTTTTTATTGTGGTTATGGGCCTTATCTCAACAAGTTGAGATGTTGTCTTTTTTTTTGAAGGAGCAGCTGTGATATCTGTGCTGACTTACTCTTAAAGAACTCTGTTTCTCCTGTTTCTGAGCTGAATGAAAGTCTCCATGCAAGACAACAGCTGCACAGAGCTGCACACAGCTTTACACTTGAACACTCATTCATACACATGAGCCTGAAGGAATAAACATAGCAAAACAAAGATTCAAATGAAACTGACAATACACCAGGTCAGTGTACATTAAGCAACGGAATACGCACAGTGCCCCTCCATCTCAGACCAACAGAGGTCTGTCATCAGTCATGGCGTGAAAAAATATTTTCTGCTCCTCCTGTGTTCATAAAGAGTTTTTTTATATCTTTTTTAGTGTTCCCCAGTAAATTGGGTGTTATTCAAACAGCAGAAGCAGCATCAGCAACGCCAGCAGCTGCAAAAGCACTTTAATTGGTTTGTAATCAGACTTACAAGTCTGTTTACAAACAACTTCAGACTTCAAAGCGTTTGAACGGCTTTGATCATCAGACCTAAAAGTCTGTTTACAAACAACTTCAGACTTCAAAGTTTTTGAAAATGTTTGAACACGCATTCCATCACTTTGATGTCTGTTTTCTTCAAGCAGCAGCATTTTTTATTGAACAAATTGTATTGTGTGTGGAATAACAGGTTGGATTTTTTTTTCTCTCTTGTTCCTCAGCTGAATCAAGACATCTATTAAAGTAAACAGTCGCACACAAATTTTGAAAAGAAAACTCATTCAACCACTTGGATTTCTTTTTTTATTGTGGTTATGGGCCTTATCTCAACAAGTTGAGATGTTATCTTTTTTTTTTGAAGGAGCAGCAGTGATATCTGTGCTGACTTACTCTTAAAAAACTTTGTGTCTCCTGTTTCTGATCTGAATGAAAGTCTCCATGCAAGAAACCAGCTGCACAGAGCTGCACACAGCTTTACATTTGAACACTCATTCATACACATGAGCCTGGAGGAATAAACATAGCAAAACAAAGATTCAAATGAGACTGACAATACACCAGGTCAGTGTTCATCAAGCAACGGAATACGCACAGTGCCCCTCAATCTTAGACCAACAGAGAGTCGACTGTGATCGTTCTTCACCTGATATTCATCACACGGTCTGTGTACCCACCCACAGGCGTAATGCTGCCACTGCACATCACCAAACGCATAAGAACAAATCAACCATGCAAATAAATCGACACCACTGAAACAAGATAGAAATTTTTTCATCAATAACTGGAATATTTTATTTAAGAAAAAACAACAAAAACATTTCAAAAGTTATCTGCTTTAATCGGTGTGTGTGGGGGGAGTGGGGGCACTGAATTAGTGAATTCAGGAATTTGTGAAAGAAAACAAGTGCTTTATGCCCATTGCGAGCATAAACGGTGAACTTGAATGGAATTGTATTTCTCTGGTGAAAAACATAAGGAAAACATCTCTCCTCTTTTTCCTGGTGTATTGTCAGTCTCACTTGAATCTTTGTTTTGCTTTGTTTATTCCTCCAGGCTGATGAGTATGTAATGAGTGTTCAAGTGTAAAGCTGTGTGCAGCTCTGTGCAGCTGTTTTCTTGCATAGAGATTTTAATTCAGCTCAGAAACAAGAGAAACAGAGTTATTTCAGAGTAAGTCAGCACAGATATCACTGCTGCTCATTCAAAAAAAAGAATTCAACTATTTCCTTATGGGGGAACCTACAATGTACTGAGGAACAACAGGAGAGAATTTTCCCTCATGTATTTCAGTAGAAAATAAGAATTCCACGAAAGTTCACCCTTTCTGCTCACACTGCGCATAACTCAGCGAGACAAGCACAATAGAGCAATAAAAAATTACATCCCATTGTCTGAATGAGTTTTTATGTTAAATTGAGAATTCAACTATTTCCTTATGGGGGAACCTAAAATGTACTGAAGAACAAGAGGAGAGATGTTTCCCTCATGTATTTCAATAGAAAATAACAATTCCAGTCAAGTTAACAGGTTGGATTTTTTTTTCTCTCTCTTGTTCCTCAGCTGAATCAAGACATCTATGAAAGTAAACAGTCGCATACAGATTTTGAAAAGAAAACTCATTCAACCACTTGGATTTCTTTTTTTATTGTGGTTATTGGGCCTTATCTCAACAAGTTGAGATGTTGTCTTTTTTTTTGAAGGAGCAGCTGTGATATCTGTGCTGACTTACTCTGAAAGAACTCTGTTTCTCCTATTTCTGAGCTGAATGAAAGTCTCCATGCAAGACAACAGCTGCACAGAGCTGCACACAGCTTTACACTTGAACACTCATTCATACACATGAGCCTGAAGGAATAAACATAGCAAAACAAAGATTCAAATGAAACTGACAATACACCAGGTCAGTGTACATTAAGCAACGGAATACGCACTGTTCCCCTCCCTCTCAGACCAACAGAGGTCTGTCATCAGTCATGGCGTGAAAAAATATTTTCTGCTCCTCCTGTGTTCATAAAGAGTTTTTTTTAATATATTTTTTAATGTTCACCAGTAAATTGAGTGTTATTCAAGCAGCAGAAGCAGCATCAGCAACGCCAGCAGCAGCTGAAGCACTTTAATTGGTTTGTAATCAGAATTACAAGTCTGTTTACAAACAACTTCAGACTTCAAAGCGTTTGAACGGCTTTGATCATCAGACCTAAAAGTCTGTTTACAAACAACTTCAGACTTCAAAGCGTTTGAACGGCTTTGATCATCAGACCTATAAAGTCTGTTTACAAACAACTTCAGACTTCAAAGCGTTTGAACGGCTTTGATCATCAGACCTAAAAGCCTGTTTACAAACAACTTCAGACTTCAAAGTTTTTGAAAATGTTTCAACACGCATTCCATCACTTTGATGTCTGTTTTCTTCAAGCAGCAGCATTTTTTATTGAGCAAATTGTATTGTGTGTGGAATAACAGTTTGGATTTTTTTTTTCTCTCTTGTTCCTCAGCTGAATCAAGACAACTATGAAAGTAAACAGTCGCATACAGATTTTGAAAAGAAAACTCATTCAACCACGTGGATTTATTTTTTTATTGTAGTTATGGGCCTTATCTAAACAAGTTGAGATGTTGTCTTTTTTTTTGAAGGAGCAGCTGTGATATCTGTGCTGACTTACTTTGAAAGAACTCTGTTTCTCCTGTTTCTGAGCTGAATGAAAGTCTCCATGCAAGACAACAGCTGCACAGAGCTGCACACAGCTTTACACTTGAACACTCATTCATACACATGAGCCTGAAGGAATAAACATAGCAAAACAAAGATTCAAATGAAACTGACAATACACCAGGTCAGTGTACATTAAGCAACGGAATACGCACAGTGCCCCTCCCTATCAGACCAACAGAGGTCTGTCATCAGTCATGGCGTGAAAAAATATTTTCTGCTCCTCCTGTGTTCATAAAGAGTTTTTTTTTTTCTATTTTTTAGTGTTCCCCTGTAAATTGAGTGTTATTCAAGCAGCAGAAGCAGCATCAGCAACGCCAGCAGCTGCAGAAGCACTTTAATTGGTTTGTAATCAGACTTACAAGTCTGTTTAAAAAACAACTTCAGACTTCAAAGTGTTTGAACGGCTTTGATCATCAGACCTAAAAGTCTATTTACAAACAACTTCAGACTTCAAAGTTTTTGAAAATGTTTGAACACGCATTCCATCACTTTGATGTCTGTTTTCTTCAAGCAGCAGCATTTTTTATTGAACAAATTGTATTCTGTGTGGAATAACAGGTTGGATTTTTTTTCTCTGTCTTGTTCCTCAGCTGAATCAAGACATCTATGAAAGTAAACAGTCGCATACAGATTTTGAAAAGAAAACTCATTCAACCACTTGGATTTCTTTTTTTATTGTGGTTATGGGCCTTATCTCAACAAGTTGAGATGTTATCTTTTTTTTTGAAGGAGCAGCAGTGATATCTGTGCTGACTTACTCTTAAAGAACTTTGTGTCTCCTGTTTCTGATCTGAATTCAAGTCTCCATGCAAGAAATCAGCTGCACAGAGCTGCACAAAGCTTTACATTTGAACACTCATTCATACACATGAGCCTGGAGGAATAAACATAGCAAAACAAAGATTCAAATGAGACTGGTCAGTGTTCATCAAGCAACGGAATACGCACAGTGTCCCTCAATCTTCGACCAACAAAGAGTCGACTGTGATCGTTCTTCACCTGATATTAATCACACGGTCTGTGTCCCCACCCACAGGCGTAATGCTGCCACTGCACATCACCAAACGCATCAGAACAAATCAACCATGCAAATGAATCGACACCACTGAAACAAGATAGAAATTTTTTCATCAATAACTGGAATAATTTTATTTAAGAAAAAACAATAAAAACATTTCAAAAGTTATCTGCTTTAATCAGTGTGTGTGGGGGGAGTGGGGGCACTGAATTAGTGAATTCAGGAATTTGTGAAAGAAAACAAGTGCTTTATGCTCATTGCGAGCATAAACGGTGAACTTGAATGGAATTGTAATTCTCTGGTGAAAAACATAAGGAAAACATCTCTCCTGTTTTTCCTGGTGTATTGTCAGTCTCACTTGAATCTTTGTTTTGCTTTGTTTATTCCTCCAGGCTGATGAGTATGAATGAGTGTTCAAGTGTAAAGCTGTGTGCAGCTCTGTGCAGCTGTTTTCTTGCATAGAGATTTTAATTCAGCTCAGAAACAAGAGAAACAGAGTTCTTTCAGAGTAAGTCAGCACAGATATCACTGCTGCTCATTCAAAAAAAAGAATTCAACTATTTCCTTATGGGGGAACCTACAATGTACTGAGGAACAACAGGAGAGATTTTTCCCTCATGTATTTCAGTAGAAAATAAGAATTCCACGAAAGTTCACCCTTTCTGCTCACACTGCGCATAACTCAGCGAGACAAGCACAATAGAGCAATAAAAAATTACATCCCACTGTCTGAATGAGTTTTTATGTTAAATTGAGAATTCAAATATTTCCTTATGGGGGAACCTAAAATGTACTGAAGAACAAGAGGAGAGATGTTTCCCTCATGTATTTCAGCAGAAAATAACAATTCCACTCAAGTTAACAGGTTGGATTTTTTTCTCTCTCTCTTGTTCCTCAGCTGAATCAAGACATCTATGAAAGTAAACAGTCGCATACAGATTTTGAAAAGAAAACTCATTCAACCACTTGGATTTCTTTTTTTATTGTGGTTATTGGGCCTTATCTCAACAAGTTGAGATGTTGTCTTTTTTTTTGAAGGAGCAGCTGTGATATCTGTGCTGACTTACTCTGAAAGAACTCTGTTTCTCCTATTTCTGAACTGAATGAAAGTCTCCATGCAAGAAAACAGCTGCACATAGCTGCACACAGCTTTACACTTGAACACTCATTCATACACATGAGCCTGAAGGAATAAACATAGCAAAAAAAAGATTCAAATGAAACTGACAATACACCAGGTCAGTGTACATTAAGCAACGGAATACGCACAGTGCCCCTCCATCTCAGACCAACAGAGGTCTGTCATCAGTCATGGCGTGAAAAAATATTTTCTGCTCCTCCTGTGTTCATAAAGAGTTTTTTTTTATATCTTTTTTAATGTTCACCAGTAAATTGAGTGTTATTCAAGCAGCAGAAGCAGCATCAGCAACGCCAGCAGCTGCTGAAGCACTTTAATTGGTTTGTAATCAGAATTACAAGTCTGTTTACAAACAACTTCAGACTTCAAAGCGTTTGAACGGCTTTGATCATCAGACCTAAAAGTCTGTTTACAAACAACTTCAGACTTCAAAGTTTTTGAAAAACTTTCAACACGCATTCCATCACTTTGATGTCTGTTTTCTTCAAGCAGCAGCATTTTTTATTGAACAAATTGTATTCTGTTTGGAATAACAGGTTGGATTTTTTTTTCTTTGTCTTGTTCCTCAGCTGAATCAAGACATCTATGAAAGTAAACAGTCGCATACAGATTTTGAAAAGAAAACTCATTCAACCACTTGGATTTCTTTTTTTATTGTGGTTATGGGCCTTATCTCAACAAGTTGAGATGTTGTCTTTTTTTTTGAAGGAGCAGCTGTGATATCTGTGCTGACTTACTCTTAAAGAACTCTGTTTCTCCTGTTTCTGAGCTGAATGAAAGTCTCCATGCAAGACAACAGCTGCACAGAGCTGCACACAGCTTTACACTTGAACACTCATTCATACACATGAGCCTGAAGGAATAAACATAGCAAAACAAAGATTCAAATGAAACTGACAATACACCAGGTCAGTGTACATTAAGCAACGGAATACGCACAGTGCCCCTCCATCTCAGACCAACAGAGGTCTGTCATCAGTCATGGCGTGAAAAAATATTTTCTGCTCCTCCTGTGTTCATAAAGAGTTTTTTTATATCTTTTTTAGTGTTCCCCAGTAAATTGGGTGTTATTCAAACAGCAGAAGCAGCATCAGCAACGCCAGCAGCTGCAAAAGCACTTTAATTGGTTTGTAATCAGACTTACAAGTCTGTTTACAAACAACTTCAGACTTCAAAGCGTTTGAACGGCTTTGATCATCAGACCTAAAAGTCTGTTTACAAACAACTTCAGACTTCAAAGTTTTTGAAAATGTTTGAACACGCATTCCATCACTTTGATGTCTGTTTTCTTCAAGCAGCAGCATTTTTTATTGAGCAAATTGTATTCTGTGTGGAATAACAGGTTGGATTTTTTTTTCTCTCTTGTTCCTCAGCTGAATCAAGACATCTATTAAAGTAAACAGTCGCACACAAATTTTGAAAAGAAAACTCATTCAACCACTTGGATTTCTTTTTTTATTGTGGTTATGGGCCTTATCTCAACAAGTTGAGATGTTATCTTTTTTTTTTGAAGGAGCAGCAGTGATATCTGTGCTGACTTACTCTTAAAAAACTTTGTGTCTCCTGTTTCTGATCTGAATGAAAGTCTCCATGCAAGAAACCAGCTGCACAGAGCTGCACACAGCTTTACATTTGAACACTCATTCATACACATGAGCCTGGAGGAATAAACATAGCAAAACAAAGATTCAAATGAGACTGACAATACACCAGGTCAGTGTTCATCAAGCAACGGAATACGCACAGTGCCCCTCAATCTTAGACCAACAGAGAGTCGACTGTGATCGTTCTTCACCTGATATTCATCACACGGTCTGTGTACCCACCCACAGGCGTAATGCTGCCACTGCACATCACCAAACGCATAAGAACAAATCAACCATGCAAATAAATCGACACCACTGAAACAAGATAGAAATTTTTTCATCAATAACTGGAATATTTTATTTAAGAAAAAACAACAAAAACATTTCAAAAGTTATCTGCTTTAATCGGTGTGTGTGGGGGGAGTGGGGGCACTGAATTAGTGAATTCAGGAATTTGTGAAAGAAAACAAGTGCTTTATGCCCATTGCGAGCATAAACGGTGAACTTGAATGGAATTGTATTTCTCTGGTGAAAAACATAAGGAAAACATCTCTCCTCTTTTTCCTGGTGTATTGTCAGTCTCACTTGAATCTTTGTTTTGCTTTGTTTATTCCTCCAGGCTGATGAGTATGAATGAGTGTTCAAGTGTAAAGCTGTGTGCAGCTCTGTGCAGCTGTTTTCTTGCATAGAGATTTTAATTCAGCTCAGAAACAAGAGAAACAGAGTTCTTTCAGAGTAAGTCAGCACAGATATCACTGCTGCTCATTCAAAAAAAAGAATTCAACTATTTCCTTATGGGGGAACCTACAATGTACTGAGGAACAACAGGAGAGAATTTTCCCTCATGTATTTCAGTAGAAAATAAGAATTCCACGAAAGTTCACCCTTTCTGCTCACACTGCGCATAACTCAGCGAGACAAGCACAATAGAGCAATAAAAAATTACATCCCATTGTCTGAATGAGTTTTTATGTTAAATTGAGAATTCAACTATTTCCTTATGGGGGAACCTAAAATGTACTGAAGAACAAGAGGAGAGATGTTTCCCTCATGTATTTCAATAGAAAATAACAATTCCAGTCAAGTTAACAGGTTGGATTTTTTTTTCTCTCTCTTGTTCCTCAGCTGAATCAAGACATCTATGAAAGTAAACAGTCGCATACAGATTTTGAAAAGAAAACTCATTCAACCACTTGGATTTCTTTTTTTATTGTGGTTATTGGGCCTTATCTCAACAAGTTGAGATGTTGTCTTTTTTTTTGAAGGAGCAGCTGTGATATCTGTGCTGACTTACTCTGAAAGAACTCTGTTTCTCCTATTTCTGAGCTGAATGAAAGTCTCCATGCAAGACAACAGCTGCACAGAGCTGCACACAGCTTTACACTTGAACACTCATTCATACACATGAGCCTGAAGGAATAAACATAGCAAAACAAAGATTCAAATGAAACTGACAATACACCAGGTCAGTGTACATTAAGCAACGGAATACGCACTGTTCCCCTCCCTCTCAGACCAACAGAGGTCTGTCATCAGTCATGGCGTGAAAAAATATTTTCTGCTCCTCCTGTGTTCATAAAGAGTTTTTTTTAATATATTTTTTAATGTTCACCAGTAAATTGAGTGTTATTCAAGCAGCAGAAGCAGCATCAGCAACGCCAGCAGCAGCTGAAGCACTTTAATTGGTTTGTAATCAGAATTACAAGTCTCTTTACAAACAACTTCAGACTTCAAAGCGTTTGAACGGCTTTGATCATCAGACCTAAAAGTCTGTTTACAAACAACTTCAGACTTCAAAGCGTTTGAACGGCTTTGATCATCAGACCTATAAAGTCTGTTTACAAACAACTTCAGACTTCAAAGCGTTTGAACGGCTTTGATCATCAGACCTAAAAGCCTGTTTACAAACAACTTCAGACTTCAAAGTTTTTGAAAATGTTTCAACACGCATTCCATCACTTTGATGTCTGTTTTCTTCAAGCAGCAGCATTTTTTATTGAGCAAATTGTATTGTGTGTGGAATAACAGTTTGGATTTTTTTTTTCTCTCTTGTTCCTCAGCTGAATCAAGACAACTATGAAAGTAAACAGTCGCATACAGATTTTGAAAAGAAAACTCATTCAACCACGTGGATTTATTTTTTTATTGTAGTTATGGGCCTTATCTAAACAAGTTGAGATGTTGTCTTTTTTTTTGAAGGAGCAGCTGTGATATCTGTGCTGACTTACTTTGAAAGAACTCTGTTTCTCCTGTTTCTGAGCTGAATGAAAGTCTCCATGCAAGACAACAGCTGCACAGAGCTGCACACAGCTTTACACTTGAACACTCATTCATACACATGAGCCTGAAGGAATAAACATATCAAAACAAAGATTCAAATGAAACTGACAATACACCAGGTCAGTCTACATTAAGCAACGGAATACGCACAGTGCCCCTCCCTCTCAGACCAACAGAGGTCTGTCATCAGTCATGGCGTGAAAAAATATTTTCTGCTCCTCCTGTGTTCATAAAGAGTTTTTTTTTATATCTTTTTTAATGTTCACCATTAAATTGAGTGTTATTCAAGCAGCAGGAGCAGCATCAGCAACACCAGCAGCTCCTGAAGCACCTTAATTGGTTTGTAATCAGACTTACAAGTCTGTTTACAAAAAACTTCAGACTTCAAAGCGTTTGAACGGCTTTGATCATCAGACCTAAAAGTCTGTTTAAAAAACAACTTCAGACTTCAAAGCGTTTGAACGGCTTTGATCATCAGACCTAAAAGTCTATTTACAAACAACTTCAGACTTCAAAGTTTTTGAAAATGTTTCAACACGCATTCCATCACTTTGATGTCTGTTTTCTTCAAGCAGCAGCATTTTTTATTGAACAAATTGTATTCTGTGTGGAATAACAGGTTGGATTTTTTTTTCTCTCTTGTTCCTCAGCTGAATCAAGACATCTATGAAAGTAAACAGTCACATACAGATTTTGAAAAGAAAACTCATTCAACCACTTGGATTTCTTTTTTTATTGTGGTTATGGGCCTTATCTCAACAAGTTGAGATGTTGTCTTTTTTTTTGAAGGAGCAGCTGTGATATCTGTGCTGACTTACTCTGAAAGAACTCTGTTTCTCCTGTTTCTGAGCTGAGTGAAAGTCTCCATGCAAGACAACAGCTGCACAGAGCTGCACACAGCTTTACACTTGAACACTCATTCATACACATGAGCCTGAAGGAATAAACACAGCAAAACAAAGATTCAAATGAAACTGACAATACACCAGGTCAGTGTACATTAAGCAACGGAATACGCACAGTGCCCCTCCATCTCAGACCAACAGAGGTCTGTCATCAGTCATGGCGTGAAAAAATATTTTCTGCTCCTCCTGTGTTCATAAAGAGTTTTTTTTTATCAGTCTTTTTTACACTCAAAAAAATAAATCTTTGAATGAACTTAAAAAAATCATGGAAAGTATTTCCACGTGATTAAATGTCTTTCTTTCAGCATTAAACAATTTTGTTAGTCCAACTTGACATACTTACGTTGTTTCAACTTAATCTATTAGGCTTGATTGAACTAATTTACTCGGTCTGGGTCCAACTCAATATGTTTGGGTTTGGTCAATTAATTCATTAGGGTTGATGTAACTTTTTTACTATGGTTGGGACTGACTAAATATAATAATATTTGACCCACTAATTTGACAGTAGTAAAATTACACCAGTATATTAAGTTGATCCAACCCAGGTAAAATAAGTTGGCCCAACAAAATTGCTTATTTCCCAAAAGAAGCCAATTAATCAAATGGAAATACTTTCCATTATTCAATTACAGTCATTCAAAGAATACGATTTGAGTGTAAACAGTTTGTTGTCAATTGGAAAGAAACCTAAGACAAATGGTAGACATTTTTTTTAGACATATTTTTCAGTCACAATGCTTAACACTGGCAGTAATACAAAGTGGGACAATATTTTACACAAGCAGTTGTTAACAGCAATACAAAGTGGGACAATATTTTACACAAGCAGTTGTTAACAGCAATACAAAAATGTTTCCAAAAAACTAAAAGGCGGGTATTAACAGAACCTCGAGAAACGAAATATTTTTTCTCCAAATAGGCAATAATAGTCTAACAAAAGCAGTTGCTTCAACAAAATAAAGTAGTCATATTTTCTTGAAAATCCACTCAGAAAAAAATAAAAATAAAAGACCGTGTCTTGCCTTGCTTTTGACCTTTGACACTCCTTTACAATATAGAAAACAATTTCAAAATGCAACTGAGAACAATAAAATTAAAGAATCAGGGTCACAGTCCTTCACATGTAACAAATCAGATCTCCAAATCCTCTGTGAAGGATTCTCCATCACTTCACTAACGACAAAGGAATGTTTTGAGAGCTTGTACTTTTCTGGATAGTCTGCTTCCATCTAGTTCCATTATGAACTTCTGAAGTGCTTCAAAGGTATATTTCAACTCCGGAGGGTAGCTCAGGTTTAGAGCATACACAAGAGCGAGCAACATTGCAACAGCTAAAGGAACATTTCTCAAGTCGCTGAGTACTTCCACCCCTTCCAGAACGATTACAACATCCTCGGGGTCATCACCAGGCTCGGCTCCTTTATGTCGGATGACAAATATTCCAAAGACCGTCTCTGTCATAGCTGTTCCAATGCTTTCATCATCGGCCTGCCAAAACAATTTAGAAAGGGCAATGATTTTTCACTGATATACAGTCGATCCCTTTTTCCCCCCCCAATTACCTTCGTTCACATAATCAAAAACAATTACATACAGTGTCTCCCACAAACTGTTCAAGTTCCCAGACAAATTGAAAGGAGGGTTATTTGATAGGTAGAACTCATGTATGTACCAGTTGGCCTAATAAATTGTTCTGTTCAGACATCAATTTGTAAATATGCACCTGGTTTGTTTACAAATGCAATGCTACCAGCATGTAGGGAGAATATAAAAAGAAATTTAAGACCTTATCTTTCCCAATTTTACTGCTGATTGGAACCCAGAGGAAACCATCTATTTCAACTGATCAAAACCTTAATAAACATAAAAAGTAAATTCACATACCATGTATTCTTTCACCAGCTTCTCTGGATCTTCATTCAAGTAGACACAAAGACCTTTGAGGACGCATTCTCGTCTGATGTCAACGCTGTCCGTCTAAGTAAACAGATCGGAGAAAATATGAAAAAAAACATTAGGAACACCATCACAACCTAACGATAGAGCAGCTTTCACCTAGCTGAGACAACTTTTAACTTTTAAAACAACCCTTTTTGAATAGTCTGGCATTTTCATGTATGACGTATACAATTTCAAATTGAAACAAGTTCAAACCTTTTCTTATGTAAATTCCCCCCTTAGTTAAATCTATAATTGTGTACAGGAATTGATTTGAGTTATCTATCTAATTTCCAGAACATTAGTCATTTCCACAATAGTGGAGTTGCAGTACAGGGAGAACATTTTCTTTTCTTTTCCATCGTTGTCATACCTGGGTTGTGGGTACCATGATGCTCTTGATTTTTTTCCCTTGAGTGCCACCTTTTTTGGCATATGCCTTGAGCAGATTTCCAGAGTTTGCATCCAGCTTAGAGAAGAACTTTGACTGCAGATGCAGTGTTGTGATTCTCTTGAATTCGGAACTCACCTACAGCACAATTAGAATAAAGAACAATGGTAAACAAAACTCAACTCTGCCTATTTTGATGTCAACATCACACTTGATTTGGCAGCTCGGGCCATTCAAGATACAAATGCATGACATGCAAATATCTCTCTCTATGTCTTTTCTATGCCATACACAGTCCTGTCAGAGACAGGACAGACATCCTCACTTGTGACGTCTCATAAGTAGTTTTCCTGTAATGTAATGTAGCAGTGTATTAAATTAATATCAGTTTGTTCCATCACATATTCATTCACTCACCTCACGCACATGGAAGAGAGCTGGCCACCTTGTTTTGAAGTCAGCTATCATAGGTGCCTCTCCAACTACCTCTTCCCTTCTGAGGGCAAAGGTCTTCTCCATCATCATTGCGACCTTCTCATCATTATTTCTTTTTTGTACTTCTGACAGGAGTGCCACTCTGACCATTTCTAGCGTCTTTGCTGTTTCACCAGTTGGATAGGCGGGGCAATAATTCACCTCTGCTTTTTTCGGCCTCTTAACACCATAGGCAGGACTGCACTTGCCATCAGGTTTGTGCTTTAGGGCATTCACTGTAACTTCTGGACAGCCAAGCTCCCTGAGCTTTGTTCTGTAGTTACCAAGTTTATACTTCAAGCTTGCTTTCCATCCACCATATCCAGAGACCGAACCTGGCTCTTTCAGACATGGATGTTTTGATATAAGAGCTTCTGCAACATCCTCAAACTCTGAGTCAGAGAGGTACACTTTGTACTGGATTATCGTTTCAGCTAAGCCACTAAGAATGGAGGATTTTAGTTTTGCATCAGGATTTAACAAAGTTCCGGTTTCTATGAAAGCAACATTGGCCCTGACCAGCTGTAGCTCAGTATCATAGGAGAACCTGGGAACCTGGAAGACTACAGGCCATGCAGACAACCTTGAGGAGGTGGACTCAGCAGAAGACAATATGTCAGTGTCAAATGAGCAGCAAGATGAAAGGGATGAGGAGTCATCTGGAGAGCGGGAGGAGGCAGAAGCTGAGGGGGGAGTGGGGGGAGGAGGAGCTGAGCCACCAGACTGACCAGGGGCATCTGAAATAAAGATGACCTTAATGGTTCCTTTGTCCTGGACATCCGACATTGTCAGCAAGTTGGTGAATTCATTCCCAAATTCTGTGTCCATGAATTGAAGCCTGAAATCCCCCTCTATTCCACACTGTGTCATTATTTGCTGTGAGAGTTCACTGACAGACTGTGGAATCCCATCAGGAAGAAACAATCTCTGGGAATTGTTTTCTCCTAGGATGACTCTTAGTTTCACAGGGGCAGTCATTACGCAATCTGTGCAAAGAGAAAGAGAACAACAAGGAAATTTAACTTTTAACAAGAGTAGATCTGAAATTTAACAGATTAATCAGAGGACAAAAGAATCATTCACCATTTAACCTTCCTGGTCATTCATTTCTTCTCTTCTTCTAACAATGGAAGGGTTAATCAGTTACTGCACTTTATAAATGGATGTATCTTTTTAATGTCACCATTCTGAGATGTCCAACAAAGTAGTCTGCTAGAGGGTAGTAATCAGCAAGTTCACCAAGCTCAATCAAAACAGTTTCTCTGGTAGCACATGCACCCAGCTCAAAGGCTCTGAAATGTTCCCTGTACCAACCAGAAAGCCTTTTCAGCATGAAACATAGTTTCTCATGTACAATGCAAATCTGCAGGATCTCGCCAAAAATCAGGCAGTCCACTTGTAGACCCATGAGCAACTATCATCCCATTTCTGAATTGTACACCTTTGCTTGACACGCATTTCATGAGGTGAACTTCAGTTGTACCAGGGAACTTCTGTTCAATAGTCTGAGCCATTTCCTGTTTCAAAACAGCCACAGGAACTGTTGACACATTTGTAATCTCAAAGGCAGTTTTTTCAAAACTGGATGATCTCAAGTGATATGAAATCATTAGCTGATGCTTGGTAGCGAGTGAGAGGGGGATATTTTTAAAGCAATTGGTGTGTCGCACAACCTGCTTAAAAAAACTATGCTTGGCCTCAAATCACATGGTCCAGAGTGCCACAAGTGGACCAAACATCCTGATCAGATGGGGATAGTGCTCTAAATAATGATGTTTTGGGAGCAGTTTCACATCAGGTAAGAGTTCTTGGTACTTTTGTCTATGCTCTGAAATTTTTCCCTCAAGATAGGCGATGGACTCATCTGTGTGTGTTGGAGCAACCACAAGCTCTACAACGTCTTTTAAGTCCATCAGTATTTGCCATGCCATTTCATCCTCAGGTACTAGATGCCCAATTATGAATGGCAGTAGTCTTAAGAGGGCCCAGTTTTCATGGACGTTTCCACCTATTGTTTTCCTTGATGAAAACGTGTGTGGGATCACATGTGGCCTACTTGTCTTATCTGCCCATTTGTAGGGGAAATGCAGGATAGATTTGTTGAGGGTTTCCAGATTGAAATATTTTTTGGAAATCAGCAATGCCAAACAATGTGCAAGCTCCACAGGCACAATGCCCTCAAACACATCATGCATGACATCTGGTGGATAACCTTCATTAACACTGAAGTGGGCAAGAGTTTTAGTGATAACACAGTGACTTTTTACTCCGAAACAGCTTGTGCCATTCTCCTGAGCTGATTTCACATGACAGTCATGGAGTTCTTTGGTCCTGAGACTGAATGCACCTGACTTCACTTCTTCTGTTTGGATGCCTGTTCTTGTTCCTATGCAAAATCGGCAGATATACCCGGAAGAAAAGCATTAAAACCAGCTAAACTGTGGGCTCCCAGGTTGTCTGCTGCAACAAACTGAATCGTGCCTTTGAGACATCTGCCAAGCAATGGAACGAAAACTCCCTCTTCCTCCAGAGTTTTTATATCTTGAAGAAGAGGATGCAAGACACGGTTATAACCAAACTTGTTCACATCATCCGTCTTACACAAGACTGCCAAGTAAATTGAAGATAGTGATGAATGTGAGCCTGGAGGGAAATTATTCAAAGTCCAGTAGATTCCACAAAGCTTATGTTTCCTACGAGAAGTAACCAGAGAGTTACAAACCTCAAAGTCATCTATGTATAAGCTAACCAAAATTTTCAACTCATCTCCCGAGAGAAAACTGTTTCCCTGGAAGTATGAACCATCCTGAGAAGATTTGTAAGTATGTTGCTCACCAGTCACCCTGTTACTCTGCTGGGCTTTGTGGTTTTCAACTACCTTGTCTACAACATCTCTCCTTTCAAAGAGTTGCTGCAAAGACTTCAGTACAGGCACATACTGAAAACTTATTTTTTCCTTTGCATCAAGTATGTACTCGATGGCTTCAACAACCATAAAGGTTTCTTTATAATACTGCTTGCGGAGATAAGATGTGCTCAGGGAACCACCCTTCCCTATGGCTTTGACCAATGGGTTTGATGCGCATAGAGCAGTGGCTACTTCTCTTATCACAGACTGATCAGTAGTGGGACTATGTTTTTGAAAAACACCCTCAAGAGTGTTAATGGAGAGGGGTATTGTTGCTGAATTTAGCAAGTAGTGCAGTTCCTCTAAGAACTCATCAATTTTTGTGCCTGGCACATGTGCAAAATGCTCCAACTTGAGCAACGCTGCAGCAAAATTTTGCTCAATTACTTCCGGTAAGTTCTTCATTACATCTACATCTCTACTCGAACATGCATGTGCTGTTTCAAATGCAAAGTCATCTTGATCAAGTGTCTCTTCCTCAGGATTATCAGAGGATTCTTGTGAAACTCCAGTGATTTTAACTACACCTGGCTTGAAATCTTTCAATATATGTGGGTTGTGTTTCCTATTCTTGTGAGAGTGAAATGTTCCATACACATTTGTTCTAAAACTGCAACCCTCAAACTCAAGTAATGAAAAGGTGCTTTTCAAGAATATGACAAAACGTCTTATTTTCATGAAACCTCTATTCCTTCGATTTAGCGTTAGCTGCTGCAGCTTCACCTCTACACACTCGTCTTGAGTGTGTAGAGGTCGACGCAAAAAAGTTCGATAAACGTCGGGCTTTGCTAACGTCAGGCGGGTGGCTAACTTAACTGTACAGGTCTTTACACACCGGACAAAAGGCGAAGTGACGCGAATAAGCGACGCCAAAAGGCGAATGTTTTGCCAGCAATTTTTTTTTCTATACACACCAAGCGCGACGCGAACATGCAGCGCAGGTGGAAGATGAAGAAGAAGCGGCTGTTAGAAACCGTTTCCTGACCACGTTAAGTTCCCGTTGCCATAAAAGGTTTTTCGTTTTCCTTTGGATGTTTTTATCATTTAGAAAGCTTTTCAGAACAGATTTAAACCAAAGAATAAAAAGATGTGCATTTTCTGGTGGCTGTGAAGACATCACGTGTTTTACGTGCGTAAAACAAACCACCGCTTTCTACACCACGGCTTAAAAAGGGGGGGGGTCTTAAGGTGACGGCTGCGCAGCAATAGACGCAAATGTTCATGCTCAAGTATAAAATACACCAAACAACCTGCACACAGTTACACTGCAAAGCGCACTAACCAGCAATTCGCCAAAACTACCCCCCATAACGAGTTTCCCACTTGTAACGTTTATCTTAAACATCGCCATGCTAGCGAAGAGACAGCTCACGGTGACGGCCGGCTTTTTAGTCTAATGACATTAAATAACTAACCACCACCGCTGAAAATGATGTACTAAGGGATAATGACATTTATGCATCGTATTTCGTTTGCATTGAGATGAATATTAATGGAGTTCAAGTACTTACCTTTTCCATGCATGCCACCAGACAGTTCTTCTTCCCAGGTGTCTTTGCAAATTGCCGCGATATCGATATCTCGCGGTCTATCGCGATGTTTGCTTGGCTTTTCCTGCCGACTTGTACAAACGTGATTTATTCACTTTATGGCAACATGAATGAATTTAGTGAATGTTTAGTTGTTTGAGTTCATGTAAACCCAACATGATTTAATCATGTTCATCTTGGAAACATTAAAGTATAGCTTAGATAAAATATGTTACACTTGAGTTAATGTAACAGCCCACCAGTTTGCTTATTTTGAGTGTAGTGTTCCCCAGTAAATTGAGTGTTATTCAAGCAGCAGAAGCAGCATCAGCAATGCCAGCAGCTGCAGAAGCACTTTAATTGGTTTGTAATCAGACTTACAAGTCTGTTTACAAACAACTTCAGACTTCAAAGCGTTTGAACGGCTTTGATCATCAGACCTAAAAGTTTGTTTACAAACAACTTCAGACTTTAAAGTTTTTGAAAATGTTTGAACACGCATTCCATCACTTTGATGTCTGTTTTCTTCAAGCAGCAGCATTTTTTATTGAGCAAATTGTATTCTGTGTGGCATAACAGGTTGGATTTTTTTTTTTTCTCTCTTGTTCCTCAGCTGAATCAAGACATCTATGAAAGTAAACAGTCGCATACAGATTTTGAAAAGAAAACTCATTCAACCACTTGGATTTCTTTTTTTATTGTGGTTATGGGCCTTATCTCAACAAGTTGAGATGTTGTCTTTTTTTTTGAAGGAGCAGCTGTGATATCTGTCCTGACTTACTCTGAAAGAACTCTGTTTCTCCTGTTTCTGAGCTGAATGAAAGTCTCCATGCAAGACAACAGCTGCACAGAGCTGCACACAGCTTTACACTTGAACACTCATTCATACACATGAGCCTGAAGGAATAAACACAGCAAAACAAAGATTCAAATGAAACTGACAATACACCAGGTCA
Source organism: Nelusetta ayraudi (assembly GCF_046127955.1). Classification (NCBI taxonomy): domain Eukaryota; kingdom Metazoa; phylum Chordata; class Actinopteri; order Tetraodontiformes; family Monacanthidae; genus Nelusetta; species Nelusetta ayraudi. Next base: position 302,589 of record NW_027466154.1, read on the forward strand.
GTGTACATTAAGCAACGGAATACGCACAGTGCCCCTCCCTCTCAGACCAACAGAGGTCTGTCATCAGTCATGGCGTGAAAAAATATTTTCTGCTCCTCCTGTGTTCATAAAGAGTTTTGTTTTTTATATCTTTTTTAGTGTTCCCCAGTAAGTTGAGTGTTATTCAAGCAGCAGAAGCAGCATCAGCAACGCCAGCAGCTGCAGAAGCACTTTAAATTGGTTTGTAATCAGACTTACAAGTCTGTTTACAAACAATTTCAGACTTCAAAGCGTTTGAACGGCTTTGATCATCAGACCTAAAAGTCTGTTTACAAACAACTTCAGACTTCAAAGTTTTTGAAAATGTTTGAACACGCATTCCATCACTTTGATGTCTGTTTTCTTCAAGCAGCAGCATTTTTTATTGAGCAAATTGTATTCTGTGTGGAATAACAGTTTGGATTTTTTTTTTCTCTCTTGTTCCTCAGCTGAATCAAGACATCTATAAAAGTAAACAATTGCATACAGATTTTGAAAAGAAAACTCATTCAACCACTTGGATTTCTTTTTTTATTGTGGTTATGGGCCTTATCTCAACAAGTTGAGATGTTGTCTTTTTTTTTGAAGGAGCAGCTGTGATATCTGTGCTGACTTACTCTGAAAGAACTCTGTTTCTCCTGTTTCTGAGCTGAATGAAAGTCTCCATGCAAGACAACAGCTGCACAGAGCTGCACACAGCTTTACACTTGAACACTCATTCATACACATGAACCTGAAGGAATAATCAGAGCAAAACAAAGATTCGAGAGGTATGAAGGTCTTGGTGATCTATTGTTGCTGTGGAAAATTACCCCTGATGATCAAAAGGTTCCCGAGTAGGAAGAGTAGATCTGATTTGAATCTTTTAAATATGCATTTTAGCAGTGTCTCTGTTCTGGGAGGATATTTAAGGGAAGGAACAAGAATCTGAAAAGACTCTCTTTTTTCTCTCCTTTTCTGGGACCCACTCCCTCTCTCTCTTCTTCTTCTTCTTCTTTTTCTTTGTCTTCTTGATTTGCTTACCATCATTTTTACACAACCAGTCTGTTACATTTTTGCTGCATTTTTACTCTGGACATCGCAATAAACTGGTATGTTATCCATTTCCCTTCAATATCAACTTGTTGAGACTTTTGTTCTATGTGGAGAATAATCTGACATTATATGTTGATTAAGTCGTCAGTTATATGGTAGATTTATCTGAGTAATGCTAGTACTCTTTACCTCTGAGTTGAATAGAAAAGATTGAGTATAATATCTCAACCTAGATGTCTGGGCTGTTCTTCTATGTTAAGAAGGTCACTGAATGCTTTGTCTATATCTGCCATCACTGAACTAAGATAGGGATTAATCAGAATCCCAAAGACCTTAGTTATATGGTAAATTTCACTGGACATTATTCAAACCCTTAACCTCTGAGTTGGACAGATAAGATTGGGTATCATGTTCAATAACCTCTGAATACTCCAACCAAGACATCAGGCTATTCTTCCATGTTTAATGAACAAACTGAATAGTTTTGTTAATTTATATAAGCCATCCCTGAACTGAAGACTAATGTCAGATCACGAGAATTTAATTATTATTGAGTCTATATTCTTAATTGTTAATCAAGTCTTTCTCTCAATCAAGATATAAAAGTAGTTATTATTATCAAATGGAGTCAGATTAAATTAATTATTATGTACTTTACTTTGAAATCCTCACCTTGACACCAGAACGACGGAATACGTATTGGGGAGATATTACTATTTGTGTCTAGATATTTCCTCCCCTACAGTTACATAACTTATACTTTACCACGCATCATATATAAAAATACACATCCCATATAAACATGAATACACATCAAAGAGTAACATGAGGTTCTTTCTTGTGACATTTCACGGTCCTGTCACTATGCCTCCAATAATTGATCATGCACCCTGGCTACTTGGCCAAATGGTTAGTGCGCATGACTATCACCTGGAAGTCTGGGGTTGGAAGCCTGCCCAGGCCTTTGCGTCTTGCCACATTTATTGAGGTTTCTATTTACACCTCACAAGCTGCAAATCGTTAGTTTATTATCACTGTACTTTTTTTTCAATTCAATGTCATGATATCTACTACCTTAAAGAATAGAAATGTCAACTGTTCCCTCTTCTCACTTTTTATTACCATAAAGTGTTTTAATATTTCTGAGAAGTTGCATTTCATGGTACATTAAGTGCATTTCTTCTAACCTTATGAATGATGCCCGAGTTTCAACTTCCAACCAAACATAGCACCAAGGTAGGATTACAGATAATAAAAAAAAAAACGTTAATCTCTTTTTAGGTCAAAACGTGCATACATGAAACAAACAGACACCATCATAATTCAAATGACCTTTATTTATTTTAAGCTGGGAGAGGAAAGGAGAATAATTATTATTACATTTTTGTTCCAGTCAGCACACAGCGTGCATTGAAAGCATGACTCAGCTCTAATTCAAGGTTTTTTTTTTCTTCTTCTTCTTCTTTTTTTCTCCATTTCAAGGTTGAGTTTTCTTATTGTTTTCCTTTTTATTTCGGACTCTTATAAAATGTCTGCAGTCTTTACCTTCTTGTATTGTATGCCCAAAGAGATGGAGAAAGAGTGAGACAGACAGAGGATGAAGAGTGAGAGAGACAGAGGATGGAGAGAGAGGGAGGATGAAGAGAGAGAGAGATAGAGGATGGATATGGAGAGAGGATGGAGAGAGAGAGACAGAGGATGGAGAGAGAAAGAGACAGAGGATGGAGAGAGAGACAGTAGATGGAGAGAGAGAGACAAAGGACGGAGAGAGAGAGAGACAGAAGATGGAGAGAGAAAGACAGAGGATGGATAGAAAGAGAGAGGGAGGATGGAGAGAGAGAGATAGAGGATGGAGAGAGAGACAGAGGATGGAGAGAGAGAGACAGAGGATGGAGAGAGAGAGGGGATGGCGAGAGAGAGACAGAGGATGGAGAGAAACAGACAGAGGATGGAGAGAGAGAGACAGAGACAGAGGATGGCGAAAGAGAGACAGACGGAGAGAGAGAGGGAGGATGGAGAGAGAGAGAGAGAGGATGGAGAGAGACAGACAGAGGATGGAGAGAGAGACACAGAGGATGGACAGAGAGAGAGAGACAGAGGATGGAGAGAGACAGACATAGGATGGAGAGAGAGAGAGGGAGATGGAGAGAGAGAGATAGAGGATGGAGAGAGACGGACAGAGGATGAAGAGAGACGGAGACAGAGAATGGAGAGAGACAGACAGAGGATGGAGAGAGAGACACAGAGGATAGAGAGAGAGAGAGAAAGATGATGGAGAGAGACAGACAGAGGATGGAGAGAGAGAGAGACAGAGGATGGAGAGAGACAGAAAGAGGACAGAGAGAGACATAGATACACAGGATGGAGAGAGACAAACAGAGGATGGAGAGAGTGAGACACAAGATGGAGAGAGAGAGACAGAGGATGGAGAGAGACGGACAGAGGATGGTGAGAGACAGAGGATGGAGAGAGAGACAGAGGATGGAGAGACAGAGGATATGGAGAGAGAGACATAGGATGGAGAGTGGGAGACAGAGGATATGGAGAGAGAGACAGAGGATGGAGAGAGAGACAGAGGATGGAGAGAGAGAAAGACAGAGGATGGAGAGAGAGAGACAGAGGAAGGAGAGAGAGAGACAGAGGATGGAGAGAAACAGACACAGGATGGAGAGAGACAGAGGATGGAGAGAGACGGAAAGAGGATGGTGAGAGAAAGAGGATGGAGAGAGAGACAGAGGATGGAGAGAGAGAGGATATGGAGAGAGGGAGACAGAAGATATGGAGAGAGAGACAGAGGATGGAGAGAGAGACAGACAGGATGGAGAGAGAGACAGAGGAAGGAGAGAGAGAGACAGAGGATGGAGAGAAACAGACACAGGATGGAGAGAGAGACAAAGGATGGAGAGAGAGAGAGACCGAGGATGGAGAGAGAAAGACAAAGGATGGAGAGAGAAAGAGGGAGGATGGAGAGAGAGAGAAATAGAGGATGGAGAGAGAGAGACACAGGTTGGAGAGAGAGAGAGACAGAGGATGGCGAGAGACAGACAGAGGATGGAGAGAGACAGAGGATGAGAGAGAGAAAGACAGAGGATGGAGAGAGAAAGAGAATGGAGAGAGACAGAGGATGGAGAGAGAGACAGAGGATGAGAGAGACAGAGAATGGAGAGAGAGACAGACAGAGGATGAAGAGAGAGAGGATGGAGAGAGAGACACACACAAGATGGAGAGAGAGACAGAGGATTGCGAGAGACAGAAAGAGGATGGAGAGAGACAGAGGATGGAGAGAGAGAAAGACAGGATGGAGAGAGATACAGAGGATGGAGAGAGACAGAGGATGGAGAGAGAGAGAGACAGAGGATGGAGAGAAACAGACAGAGGATGGAGAGAGAGAGACAGAGGATGGAGAGAGAGACAGACAGAGGATGGAGAGAGAGAGACAGAGGATGAGAGAGACAGAAAGAGGACATAGAGAGACATAGATACACAGGATGGAGAGAGACAAACAGAGGATGGAGAGAGTGAGACACAGGATGGAGAGAGAGAAAGACAGAGGATGGAGAGAGAGACAGAGGATGGAGAGACAGAGGATGGAGAGAGAGAGACAGAGGACAGAGAGAGACATAGATACACAGGATGGAGACAGACAAACAGAGGATGGAGAGAGTGAGACAGAGGATGGAGAGAGAGAAAGAGGATGGAGAGAGACAGAGGATGGAGAGACAGAGGATGGAGAGAGAGAAAGACAGAGGATGGAGAGAGAGAGACAGAGGATGGAGAGAGACAGACAGAAGATGGAGAGAGAGAGAGGGAGGATGGAGAGAGAGATAGAGGATGGAGAGAGAGAGGGGATGGAGAGAGAGAGACAGAGGACAGAGAGAGACATAGATACACAGGATGGAGAGAGACAAACAGAGGATGGAGAGAGTGAGACAGAGGATGGAGAGAGAGACAGAGGATGGAGAGAGACAGAGGATGGAGAGACAGAGGATGGAGAGAGAGACAGACAGAGGATGGAGAGAGAGAGACAGAGGATGGAGAGAGACAGACAGAAGATGGAGAGAGAGAGAGGGAGGATGGAGAGAGAGAGAGATAGAGGATGGAGAGAAACAGAGGATGGAGAGAAAGAGAGGATATGGAGAGAGAGACATAGGATAGAGAGACACAGAGGATGGAGAGAGACAGAGGATGGAGAGAGAGACAGAGGATGGGCCCCCCTGGTGCGAGTGGGGGACTGGGCTTCAGTGCTGGAGCCCTGGGTAAGGTGCTGGAGACAAAGGCTGGTGAGGGCTTGTAGTTCTGGAGAAAGATTATGTCAGCCAAAGATCATCCCAGGGAAAATATGGAGAATAAAGTCAAGAAATGTAATTTAAAGTTTACCTTCAGACAAGGGAGGCAAATGCAACCAACAGGGAGGCCTGGTGACAGCTCGTCCAATGTGGGGCGGCAAACTGCAATGACAAAATCGCCCTCAAGCTGGGCCCCCGTGGTGTGAGTGGGAGACCGGGTTGCAGTGCTGGAGCTCTGGGTGCAGTGCTGAAGACAAAGGCTGGTGAGGGCTTGAAGTTCTGGAGAAAGATTATGTCAGCCAAAGATCATCCCAGGGACAATATGGAGAATAAACTCAAGAATTGGAATTTAAAGTTTACCTTCAGACAAGGGAGGCAAATGCAACCAACAGGGAGGCCTGGTGACAGCGCGTCCGATGTGGGACGGCACACTGCAATGACAACCTCGGCCTCAGGCTGGGCCCCCCTGGTGCGAGTGGGGGACCGAGGTTGCACTGCCGGAACTCCTAGTGCGGTGCTGAAGACAAAGGCTGGTGAGGGCTTGTAGTTCTGGAGAAAGATTATGTCAGCCAAAGATCATCCCAGGGACAATATGGAGAATAAACTCAAGAAATGGAATTTAAAGTTTACCTTCAGACAAGGGAGGCAAATGAAACCAACAGGGTGGCCTGGGGAAAGTTTGATCGAGAGGGCGCCGCCCACTGCAACGACAACCACCGCCAAAGGCTGGGCACCCCTGGTGTAAGTGGGGGACTGGGCAGCAGTGCTGGAGGCCTGGCTGGAGCCCCGGGGTGGCCTGGAGTCACATGCTGTTGAGGGCTTGTAGTTCTGGAGAAAGATTAAGTCAGCCGTAGAGCAACCCAGGGACAATATGGAGAATAAACTCAAGAAATGGAATTTAAAGTTTACCTTCAGACAAGGGAGGCAAATGCAACCAACAGGAAGGCCTGGTGACAGCACGTCCGATGTGGGACGGCACACTGCAATGAAAACCTCGGCCTCAGGCTGGGCCCCCCCGGTGCGAATGTGGGACCGAGGTTGCACTGCCGGAACTCCTGGTGCGGTGCTGAAGACAAAGGCTTGTGAGGGCTTGTAGTTCTGGAGAAAGATTATGTCAGCCAAAGATCATCCCAGGGACAATATGGAGAATAAACTCAAGAAGTGTAATTTAAAGTTTACCTTCAGACAAGGGAGGCAAATGCAACCAACAGGGAGGCCTGGGGAAAGCTTGATCGAGAGGGCGACGCCCACTGAAACGACAACCACCGCCTAAGGCTGGGCACCCCTTGTGAGAGTGGGGGACCGGGCAGCAGTGCTGGAGCCCTGGCTAGAGACCCGGGGTGGCCTGGAGTCACATGCTGGTGAGGGCTTGTAGTTCTGGAGCACGATTAAGTCAGCCGTAGATCATCCCAGGGACAATATGGAGAATAAACTCAAGAAATGGAATTTAAAGTTTACCTTCAGACAAGGGAGGCAAATGCAACCAACAGGGTGGCCTGGGGAAAGCTTGATCGAGAGGGCGCCGCCCACTGCAACGACAACCACCACTGAAGGCTGGGCACCCATGGTGCAAGTGGGGGACCGGGCAGCAGTGCTGGAGGCCTGGCTGGAGCCCAGGGGTGGCCTGGAGTCACATGCTGGTGAGGGCTTGTAGTTCTGGAGCAAGATTAAGTCAGCCGTAGATCATCCCAGACACAACATGGAGAGTAAACTCAAGAAATGTAATTTAAAGTTTACCTTCAGACAAGGGAGGCAAATGCAACCAACAGGGAGGCCTGGTGATAGCGCGTCCGATGTGGGACAGCAAACTGCAATGACAAAATCAGCCTCAGGCTGGGCCCCCCTGGTGTGAGTGGGGGACCGGGTTGCAGTGCTGGAGCCCTGGGTGTGGTGCTGGAGACAAAGGCTTGTGAGGGCTTGTAGTTCTGGAGCAAGATTATGTCAGCCAAAGATCATCCCAGGGACAATATGGAGAATAAAGTCAAGAAATGGAATTTAAAGTTTACCTTCAGACAAGGGAGGCAAATGCAACCAACAGGGAGGCCTGGTGACAGCTCGTCCGATGTGGGGCGGCACACTGCAATGACAAAATCGCCCTCAGGCTGGGCCCCCCTAGTGTGAGTGGGGGACCGGGTTGCAGTGCTGGAGCTCTGGGTGTGATGGTGAAGACAGAGGCTGGTGAGGGCTTGTAGTTCTGGAGAAAGATTATGTCAGCCAAAGATCATCCCAGGGACAATATGGAGAATAAACTCAAGAAATGTAATTTAAAGTTTACCTTCAGACAAGGGAGGCAAATGCAACCAACAGGGAGGCCAAATAACTTTATTCTCAAAAAAATAAATGTTGTGTTGCAATTCAGATTAATTCAGGTTAATACAAATAAACACAGTGGTTAATACACAGTGGTTTCGTCGAGTTCTGTTGTTCACAGTCCCCTGATGCAGGATCTTCACATGTTCTGCATCCTCATTCAGGGTCCTCCAGTGTTCATCAGCTTATTTGAGTCTCTGAGTCCATTCTTAACATAGTTGACACCCCCACGTAGGCTCCCCAACTATTGTCCTGAAACAGAGAAAATATCTGCCAGTATCTTTTGTATACAGACATCACAAATCACAAATGTACTTCCATTACAAGAGATACATCAAACATCAAACATCAAACATGAGTACACATACTATTTCCCCCCTTGGGCACTCGCCCACAAGGAAGAGAATAGAAACACAAAGTCTATAATCATGCAAAAAAGGAAAGAAACATAATATAATAATACACTTGCAACTACTACGAATATTTATCCACCACAGTGGTGACAATCTCCTCCTCCTCATCGTCCTTGAGGAGTGGCATCTGAACCGAATCGCCAGGCATGACTACACCTATCCATCGGAGTATCATCGCCTTTGCACATGTCAACGACAGCGTGCAAAAACAAAACAATATCCCTAGTGACACAATGACCGCGCTAAAGACTTGTAGAAGCATAACTCCCACAGGGCCAAACCTCTCCTGAAGCCACGCAGTCGCAGACGACCCCGCGCTTTCAGAGGGACCAAACGCATCCCTAATTTTCTTCAACGCCTCGATCACATTGGTCATATTGTCCGCATTATCAGGGATCAAAGTGTAGCAAGCATCACCTGTTAGGTTCAATGCCAAGCACAAACCACCTTGCTTGGCCAGAATATAATCAAGGGCCATGTCATGTTTCAACAGAGTTAGTCTGTGACTCCTCTGAGTATTGGATAGATGTTCAAAGCCCTTTATCGTCTCATTTGCAAAACCTTGTAGCGTATACGTGATATTGTCGATATGTTCCGCTAAAAATACAACCCCATACCATGGAAATAAACCCAGGCCCCATTTTTCTCCCAAGCTGATTCTCCAATGACAGGATTCGAGATTGTGAAATTCTGCCAAGTTTCTCTTGAGTCTAGATCCTGGAGCAGCCGCAGAGCGGCTCTGATCAGGATCAGAGCCTACCTGAAGCGCAAACACTTCATAAGGGAGTTTCAATGTAGCCATGTAGAAACATCCAACCCAATTATGAGGCAAAAACAAATACGCCGCGTCCCCACATATCCACCAGATGTCCCTGAAAGTGCCAATCGTCACATCTGCGGGCAAACGATCACTCACGACCATTATGGATATGTCCGGCCTATTTTTATTTCCCTTGAAAGTTACTGGATACACCCTTCCTCTATAAGATTGATCCGAATCAGGCACCGTCATGAGATATTGTCTGCAATCTGACACCCCTAAAAACACTCCCTTACCAGCATAAGTATCGTTGGCACAAAAACATGTAGGAACTCTCCCAGTTTTCACCCCAATAGAATCAGGTACTGCTGCTAAAAGATCATCCTGTTGATCCAATAGATTAATGTATGGCAGCCCTCTGTAAGGATCGCAAATACCGGTGTTCTCATCCATCGACACATTTCTCGATCTAAGGTCCATACCCCTTTGGAGATGGAAAAGCCAGGTCAACAAAGAAAATTGACACTCGTAAGGCAACGGCTCTGCTATTGCCTCTAGAATTGAAGGCCAAGTGCTTGGTGAAGGCACTCTTACGATGCATTGGCCCTTTACTGATGCTTGTGATCTCACTGCATGAGTTAGCTGTTGAAACCACAAATTTTTCGCCGCAAATGGATCCGAAATCTCCAAGACAAATGAATCGAATCCAAACGCTGTCCATCTGTGATTACGTCTCGCCTTGGCACGCGAAGTTTTGTGCCTGTGATCACGTCCCGCCTTGGCACGTGAAGTTTTGTGTCGCCCTTCTGATTCCCGTAAGGCTACTCCCGGGTCAATTCGCTTTGGAATAGATTCGGTTGTAACAACTGTAGTTGTCATAGTCGTAGATTGAACCACACTGTCATCTTTTGGAAACAGAGTCGTCTCCGCCCGTCGCGTTGTCATCGTCGGAATAGTAACAGCTTGTAGAGTGACATGAGTACTTGAAGATGTGGTCAACAGCGTCATAGTCTGCTGAGTAGTAATTAGTGAAGTTGTGGTGGTTGAACATTGGTTTGATTGGATTGTATCGATGACACCTGACCAGGTTGACCTGTCATGACCACTGCTTGTGTTTTCTCTTTGTGTTTATTATCGCCTAGCTGCAACTGATTGAGTTTTCTGAGAGTCTCCTGCTCTTGAGTTTTCAGGTCAGACTCCTTCTTACGAAAAAGTTCAACCTGATGGGCAATGTGATCAATGTACACGCTTTTGGCCATGCCGCCGAGACCAACCACCTCTGCTAATTTACTGCGTACTGCCAGTGGCAGTCCCTGTTGGATTTTAGTCCGCACAATAGATTGTTCCATTTGATTAGCGTCGGGGTCATTGCCGGTAACGTTTCTCCAAGATTGGAGAGCTCTTGGCACATAAGCCCTGGGATTCTCATGATCTCCCAACGGCTCTATTAGAATGTTGTCAGGGTGTACGTTTGTTGGGAAGGCATCACGCAACGCACCCCAAAATTGACCTCTATATGCAGCAAATAATTCAGCATCATTTACCGCTGTACCTATGAAGCGAAGCATCTTAGCCTTCTGCAAAAGTTCCTTCATAGCAGTGTAAGACAGTCAAATCCACATCCTGAAGTGTTTTCTCTAACAATGGAAGTTCTTCAAAGACGGGGGTTACAACTGTATCAATCTCACCTATTGTAATTAACTAACATGATTTACATGTCGCGGGAAAGGAACCCCCGAGGGCCAAAAGGTATCTCCTTGTGTTTGTTGGATTTGCATTCAAGGACTGTCTCTGCCTTTTGTTTAGAACTTTCCTTTGAAATGTTGTGAGTGTCAGTGCGAGAGGTATGAAGGTCTTGGTGATCTATTGTTGCTGTGGAAAATTACCCCTGATGACCAAAAGGTTCCCGAGTAGGAAGAGTAGATCTGATTTGAATCTTTTAAATATGCATTTTAGCAGTGTCTCTGTTCTGGGAGGATATTTAAGGGAAGGAAAAAGAATCTGAAGGCTTCTCTTTTTTCTCTCCTTTTCTGGGACCCACTCTCTCTTTTTTTCTCTCTCCTTTTCTGGGACCCACTATCTCTCTCTTTTTCCTCTCCTTTTCTGGAACCCACTCTCTTTCTTGATTCTCTTTTTCACTCTCTCTCTCTCTCTCTCTCTCTCTCTCTCTCTCTCTCTCTCTCTCTCTCTCTCTCTCTCTTCTTCTTCTTTTTCTTTGACTTCTTGATTTGTTTTACCATCATTTTTACACAACCGGTCTATTACATTTTTGCTGCATTTTTACTCTGGACATCGCAATAAACTGGTATGTTATCCATTCCCCTTCAATATTAACTTGTTGAGACTTTTGTTTCTATGTGGAGAGCAATCTGACATCAGATATTGATTTAGTCTTCAGTTATATGGTAAATTCATTTGAGTAATGCTTGTACTCTTTACCTCTGAGTTGAATAGAAAAGATTGAGTGTCATGTTTTTCTAACTATTGAGTTGGAAGATATAAACCTCTGAATATCTCAACCTAGATGTCTGGGCTGTTCTTCTATGTTAAGAAGGTCACTGAATGCTTTGTCTATATCTGCCATCACTGAACTAAGATAGGGATTAATCAGAATCCCAAAGACCTTAGTTATATGGTAAGTTTCACTGGACATTATTCAAACCCTTAACCTCTGAGTTGGTCAGATAAGATTGGGTATCATGTTCAATAACCTCTGAATACTCCAACCCAGACATCAGGCTATTCTTCCATGTTTAATGAACAAACTGAATAGTTTTGTTAATTTATAGAAGCCATCCCTGAACTGAAGACTAATGTCAGATCACGAGAATTTTATTATTATTGAGTCTATATTCTTAATTGTTAATCAAGTCTTTCTCTCAATCAAGATATAATCTTCTGTTAAACCTTTAACAAGAGGATTATTTTTCTGCATCACCTCAAGTGGTGTTATGGGTTTAGCAACGACCTCCGTCATTTTCGTCTTTCGCGGGGTTTATCTATTGTAAAAAAAGAACTGAAAGGTTTCCGATATGGGCTCTCAATCTAAAAAATAAACTCAGTTATGAATTCTAAAAAATTGACCCTTAATTTTCAAAAACAGAGATAACAAAGGCAAAGCAAGATAATATGCACCGAGCCAGAAAAAGACAAAAGATTAAAAAATGACCTGTAAAAAATCAGAGTATGCAAGAATAGTTCGGAATGTGTATAAACGTATTTTATGTCCTTCTGAACCTGTTCAAAAGGAGGCCACAAGAGAACAAGCGTAAATTCCAAATCATAAACAATATATGTATATATATAAATTTCACTGGCCTTAAATGCAAGACCTCCATGCCGTCACCAACAGGGCAACTCGTCCTCCTGTCTGCCTCCAAAGGATCCAGGTTCAGATGAATCACAAATACAGAAAAGGAAAAGAGAAAAAAATTAGATAATAAATAAACTGGTAAAATTCTCTAAAGAAAACACAAAGCTTATTTACTTTTTATTATTAATTACTGAGAAATCATTATTTTAGTTTATAAAGTTATAAACAATTATTATCAAATTATAAACAGCCATCAACAAAAGTTAATAAACCGCTCTATCATAGTAGACCTACTCCCCCCCCCCCCCCTTTTTTTTTTTTTTTTTTTTATCTCAAAAAACTGTGAGGAGGGGGTGAGGAAAAAGAATAACCCCCACTTGTAGGAGGAGCAAACAAGCCCCGCCCCTCGAGGCAGGGAAGAACTTCCAGTCCACACTTGACCACCGAAGGTGAAACACCCCACTCAGCTCCTTGGGAGCCAGGCGCACCAACCCCTGACTGACCACACAAAGAAAGACCACGCCCTAGTCCAAAAAAAAAAAAAACCCCAAGGCCAAAATAACCCAAAATGAACCAAAATAAACGCACACAATCCTTATGAGAAAAGAAAAACCCACAAAATCACCCAATCCTGAAACAAACAAAGGAAAATTCTTTATTTCCACACATTTCTTTATCTAGCCCCCCTTGCACGCGCTCTTCGCTCCGGCTGCTCATTCACAGCCAGCGCCACACGCACACAAGAGCCAGCACATTCAACGCATATGTGTGTTGGTGCAACAAAAAGTCACTGATGAGGCTCCTCTCTTCACCACCTCAACAGAGACCTCCAAAAATGTTACCTAAGCAAAAAGTCCTCATTTGGGCTCATAGAAATTAACTTCAAAATATTCTAAAAAGTCCTCATTTGGGCTCATAGAAATTAACTTCAAAATATTCTAATAAACAATAAAACGTCCTAGCTGGGGCTCATAAGTTATTATTACTTATATTCAGTCTATGCAAAAGTCCCCAGTAGGCTCATAAACTTAACAATGAGGGAATCAACTCAACCTCTCCACATACATCACTATATTTCTAATATCAGCTCTAACACAGGTGATGTAAAACTCCAAACTTCCAACTTCTCCACACACAAAGAACATCAAGACAGACACACAGAGAACAAAAACAAACCCCAGTCACTCCTCCTCTCATACACACACACACATGCACATCCCCCCAAAAGAAAAACACAGACAACGGTACCCGACAAAAATAACACAGTCACACACTCCTAACCGGCATATCAACTACGGCCGCAAAGAAAAAGACTACAGCATAAAAATTATGCAAACTAAATTTGTGCTACCTTGAAGTGTGGAGATCAGATCAAACGGCATCAAACATCACTCGTCAGCATATGCCAGAGAGGTCATTTACAACCTGATATTTAACCCACAGTTCCAGCTGCCCGAAAGCTGCTGACCAGAATATCCCTAACGGACATCCAGGATTTCACAGCCACGTATGCTAGACGGCCTCCCAGAGGGCTTAGGTCAAATCCCGTGGCAGCTCGAGCGAACGTCCCAGACGCTCAAAACACGTGCACAAATAAAACACTTCACTAAACAGTGAACTTCTTGGGGGAGCCGTAAAACAACAAACTTCACTAAAGAGCGAACGTCCTGGAGAAAACTTAAAACAACAAACTTCACGAAAAACTGAACATACTGGCCACCAATCGAACCTACACGTCGCTGAAAAGCGACTTTCCAGGGGAACTAAAACAAAAATCTTCGCATATCAGCGAACTTCCCAAGGTATCCTAAAACATTTAAAATAATAAAAAAAAGAATTTTGACGAAGGGTCCTACAACATCAACACCCAAATCCACACCCACACAAATGATCTTTATACAGTGTGACCAGACGACAGCCAGCCAAAGGCCTAACTGAACCAGCCAACACTCCTAAGATAAAAGGAACATTGTGCATTATTATCTTTTGTCGACAAGGAGCAGCAGTCAGGCCAAGGAAGCAGATGGCGACAGCGTCAGCAGCCACAGCAGATCCTGTTCGTGACGCCAAATTTGTGGTGAATTCTTCTGGTGGATTCAGGTGATGTAGATGTTGAAGGAGTCTTCACTGACACAGACTTAGTTGGATAAAAACTGGTTTATTTCAAAGAAGTCAAGAGTCAGACAGCCACCATGGAACGCCTGGGGATGTCTCTGGGCCAGATGTGAGCAACTCCAATGATGCTTTGTTCGCATCACCTTTTATGCCTCCCAACAAGAAGAGGAGGAAGATCCAGGATATGGGGGGGATGTATGCATTCATAGTTACACCCCTAATGGCCATCTGGTTTCAATCTAATAACAGTGGTAAGAACAAAACCATAAATGGACAATAATTCCCCTTTTTGGGAGGAAGGCAACAGAGGGTTCAGATTGAGTTCATATTCTGCCATGTATCAAATGATGTCATATGCATAGGAAGGCAGCAGCGGGTTCAGATACTACACAGGCCAGAGCTCTGGGTGCGATGGTGAAGACAAAGGCTGGTGAGGGCTTGTAGTTCTGGAGAAAGATTATGTCAGCCAAAGATCATCCCAGGGACAATATGGAGAATAAACTCAAGAAATGGAATTTAAAGTTTACCTTCAGACAAGGGAGGCAAATGCAACCAAAAGGGAGGCCTGGGGAAAGCTTGATCGAGAGGGCGACGCCCACTGCAACGACAACCACCGCCTAAGGCTGGGCACCCCTGGTGAGAGTGGGGGACCGGGCAGCAGTGCTGGAGCCCTGGCTGGAGCCCCGGTGTGGCCTGGAGTCACATGCTGGTGAGGGCTTGTAGTTCTGGAGCAAGATTAAGTCAGCCGTAGATCATCCCAGGGACAATATGGAGAATAAACTAGAGAAAGGGAATTTAAAGTTTACCTTCAGACAAGGGAGGCAAATGCAACCAACAGGGAGGCCTGGTGACAGCTCGTCCGACATGGGACGGCACACTGCAATGACAAACTCGGCCTCAGGCTGGGCCCCCCTGGTGCGAGTGGCTGACCGGGTTGCAGGCCAGAGCTCTGGGTGCGATGGTGAAGACAAAGGCTGGTGAGGGCTTGTAGTTCTGGAGAAAGATTATGTCAGCAAAAGATCATCCCAGGGACAATATGGAGAATAAACTCAAGAAATGGAATTTAAAGTTTAACTTCAGACAAGGCAGGCAAATGCAACCAACAGGGAGGCCTGGTGAGAGCTCATCCGATGTGGGGCGGCAAACTGCAATGACAAAATTGCCCTCTGGCTGGGCCCCCCTAGTGTGAGTGGGGGACCGGGTTGCAGTGCTGGAGCTCTGGGTGCGGTATTGAAGACAGAGGCTGGTGAGGGCTTGTAGTTCTGGAGAAAGATTATGTCAGCCAAAGATCATCCCAGGGACAATATGGAGAAAAAACTCAAGAAATGGAATTTAAAGTTTACCTTCAGACAAGGGAGGCAAATGCAACCAACAAGGAGGCCTGGGGAAAGCTTGATCGAGAGGGCGACGCCCACTGGAACGACAACCACCGCCTATTGCTGGGCACCCCTGGTGAGAGTGGGGGACCGGGCAGCAGTGCTGGAGCCATGACTGGAGTCCCAGGGTGGCCTGGAGTCACATGCTGGTGAGAGCTTGTAGTTCTGGAGCAAGATTATGTCAGCCAAAGATCATCCCAGGGACAATATGGAGAATAAACTCAAGAAATGGAATTTAAAGTTTACCTTCAGACAAGGGAGGAATATGCAACCAACAGGGAGGCCTGGTGACAGCTCGTCCGATGTGGGGCGGCACACTGCAATGACAAAATCGCCCTCCGGCTGGGCCCCCCTACTATGAGTGGGGGACCGGGTTGCAGTGCTGGAGCTCTAGGTGCAGTGCTGAAGACAAAGGCTGGTGAGGGCTTGTAGTTCTGGAGAAAAATTATGTCATCAAAACATCATCCCAGGGACAATATGGAGAATAAACTCAAGAAATGGAATTTAAAGTTTACCTTCAGACAAGGGAGGCAAATGCAACCAACAGGGAGGCCTGATGACAGCTCGTCCGACATGGGACGGCACACTGCAATGACAAACTCGGCCTCAGGCTGGGCTCCCCTGGTGCGAGTGGCTGACCGGGTTGCAGGCCAGAGCTCTGGGTGCGATGGTGAAGACAAAGGCTGGTGAGGGCTTGTTGTTCTGGAGAAAGATTATGTCAGCAAAAGATCATCCCAGGGACAATATGGAGAATAAACTCAAGAAATGGAATTTAAAGTTTACCTTCAGACAAGGCAGGCAAATGCAACCAACAGGGAGGCCTGGTGAGAGCTCATCCGATGTGGGGCAGCAAACTGCAATGACAAAATTGCCCTCTGGCTGGGCCCCCCTAGTGTGAGTGGGGGACCGGGTTGCAGTGCTGGAGCTCTGGGTAGGTGCTGAAGACAGAGGCTGGTGAGGACTTGTGGTTTTGGAGAAAGATTATGTCAGCCAAAGATCATCCCAGGCACAATATGGAGAATAAACTCAAGAAATGGAATTTAAAGTTTACCTTCAGACAAGGGAGGCAAATGCAACCAACAGGGAGGCCTGGTGATAGCGCGTCCGATGTGGGACGGCACACTGCAATGACAAAATCAGCCTCAGGCTGGGCCCCCCTGGTGTGAGTGGGGGACCGAGGTTGCAATGCTGGAGCCCTGGGTGTGGTGCTGGAGACAAAGGCTTGTGAGGGCTTGTAGTTCTGGAGAAAGATTATGTCAGCCAAAGATCATCCCAGGGACAATATGGAGAATAAAGTCAAGAAATGGAATTTAAAGTTTACCTTCAGACAAGGGAGGCAAATGCAACCAACGGGGAGGCCTGGTGACAGCGCGTCCGATGTGGGACAGCACACTGCAATGACAACCTCGGACTCAGGCTGGGCCCCCCTGGTGTGAGTGGGGGACCGGGTTGCAGTGCTGGAGCCCGGGGTGTGGTGCTGGAGACAAAGGCTTGTGCGGGCTTGTAGTTCTAGAGCAAGATTATGTCAGCCAAAGATCATCCCAGGGACAATATGGAGAATAAACTCAAGAAATGTAATTTAAAGTTTACCTTCAGACAAGGGAGGCAAATGCAACCAACAGGGAGGCCTGGGGACAGCTCGTCCGATGTGGGGCGGCACACTGCAATGACAAAATCGCCCTCAGGCTGGGCCCCCCTAGTGTGAGTGGGGGACCGGGTTGCAGTGCTGGAGCTCTGAGTGCGATGGTGAAGACAGAGGCTGGTGAGGGCTTGTAGTTCTGGAGAAAGATTATGTCAGCCAAAGATCATCCCAGGGACAATATGGAGAATAAACTCAAGAAAGGGAATTTAAAGTTTACCTTCAGACAAGGGAGGCAAATGCAACCAACAGGGAGGCCTGGTGATAGCGCGTCCGATGTGGGACGGCACACTGCAATGACAAAATCAGCCTCAGGCTGGGCCCCCCTGGTGCGAGTGGGGGACCGAGGTTGCACTGGCGGAACTCCTGGTGCGGTGCTGAAGACAAATGCTGGTGAGGGCTTGTAGTTCTGGAGCAAGATTATGTCAGCCAAAGATCATCCCAGGGACAATATGGAGAATAAACTCAAGACATGTAATTTAAAGTTTACCTTCAGACAAGGGAGGCAAATGCAACCAACAGGGAGGCCTGGTGACAGCGCGTCCGACATGGGACAGCACACTGCAATGACAACCTCGGACTCAAGCTGGGCCCCCCTGGTGCGAGTGGGGGACCGAGGTTGCACTGGCGGAACTCCTGGTGCGGTGGTGAAGACAAAGGCTGGTGAGGGCTTGTAGTTCTGGAGAAAGATTATGTCAGCTAAAGATCATCCCAGGGACAAGATGGAGAATAAACTCAAGAAATGGAATTTAAAGTTTACCTTCAGACAAGGGAGGCAATTGCAACAAACAAGGAGGCCTGGTGAAAGCTTGATCAAGGGGGTGCCGCCCACTGCAACGACAACCACCGCCTATTGCTGGGCACCCATGGTGAGAGTGGGGGACCGGGCAGCAGTGCTGGAGCCATGGCTGGAGTCCCGGGGTGGCCTGGAGTCACATGCTGGTGAGAGCTTGTAGTTCTGGAGCAAGATTATGTCAGCCAAAGATCATCCCAGGGACAATATGGAGAATAAACTCAAGAAATGTAATTTAAAGTTTACCTTCAGACAAGGGAGGCAAATGCAACCAACAGGGAGGCCTGGTGATAGCGCGTCCGATGTGGGACGGCACACTGCAATGACAAAATCAGCCTCAGGCTGGGCACCCCTGGTGTGAGTAGGGGACCGGGTTGCAGTGCTGGAGCCCGGGGTGTGGTGCTGGAGACAAAGGCTTGTGAGGGCTTGTAGTTCTGGAGCAAGATTATGTGTGCCAAAGATCATCCCAGGGACAATATGGAGAATAAACTCAAGAAATGGAATTTAAAGTTTACCTTCAGACAAGGGAGGCAAATGCAACCAACAGGGAGGCCTGGTGACAGCTCGTCCGATGTGGGGCGGCACACTGCAATGACAAAATCGCCCTCAGGCTGGGCCCCCCTAGTGTGAGTGGGGGACCGGGTTGCAGTGCTGGAGCTCTGGGTGCGATGGTGAAGACAAAGGATGGTGAGGGCTTGTAGTTCTGGAGAAAGATTATGTCAGCCAAAGATCATCCCAGGGACAATATGGAGAATAAACTCAAGAAATGGAATTTAAAGTTTACCTTCAGACAAGGGAGGCAAATGCAACAAACAAGGAGGCCTGGGGAAAGCTTGATCGAGAGGGCGACGCCCACTGGAACGACAACCACCGCCTATTGCTGGGTACCCCTGGTGAGAGTGGGGGACCGGGCAGCAGTGCTGGAGCCATGACTGGAGTCCCAGGGTGGCCTGGAGTCACATGCTGGTGAGAGCTTGTAGTTCTGGAGCAAGATTATGTCAGCCAAAGATCATCCCAGGGACAATATGGAGGATAAACTCAAGAAATGTAATTTAAAGTTTACCTTCAGACAAGGGAGGAATATGCAACCAACAGGGAGGCCTGGTGACAGCTCGTCCGATGTGGGGCGGCACACTGCAATGACAAAATCGCCCTCCGGCTGGGCCCCCCTACTATGAGTGGGGGACCGGGTTGCAGTGCTGGAGCTCTGGGTGCAGTGCTGAAGACAAAGGCTGGTGAGGGCTTGTAGTTCTGGAGAAAAATTATGTCATCAAAACATCATCCCAGGGACAATATGGAGAATAAACTCAAGAAATGGAATTTAAAGTTTACCTTCAGACAAGGGAGGCAAATGCAACCAACAGGGAGGCCTGATGACAGGTCGTCCGACATGGGACGGCACACTGCAATGACAAACTCGGCCTCAGGCTGGGCCCCCCTGGTGCGAGTGGCTGACCGGGTTGCAGGCCAGAGCTCTGGGTGCGATGGTGAAGACAAAGGCTGGTGAGGGCTTGTTGTTCTGGAGAAAGATTATGTCAGCAAAAGATCATCCCAGGGACAATATGGAGAATAAACTCAAGAAATGGAATTTAAAGTTTACCTTCAGACAAGGCAGGCAAATGCAACCAACAGGGAGGCCTGGTGAGAGCTCATCCGATGTGGGGCAGCAAACTGCAATGACAAAATTGCCCTCTGGCTGGGCCCCCCTAGTGTGAGTGGGGGACCGGGTTGCAGTGCTGGAGCTCTGGGTAGGTGCTGAAGACAGAGGCTGGTGAGGACTTGTGGTTTTGGAGAAAGATTATGTCAGCCAAAGATCATCCCAGGCACAATATGGAGAATAAACTCAAGAAATGTAATTTAAAGTTTACCTTCAGACAAGGGAGGCAAATGCAACCAACAGGGAGGCCTGGTGATAGCGCGTCCGATGTGGGACGGCACACTGCAATGACAAAATCAGCCTCAGGCTGGGCCCCCCTGGTGTGAGTGGGGGACCGAGGTTGCAATGCTGGAGCCCTGGGTGTGGTGCTGGAGACAAAGGCTTGTGAGGGCTTGTAGTTCTGGAGAAAGATTATGTCAGCCAAAGATCATCCCAGGGACAATATGGAGAATAAAGTCAAGAAATGGAATTTAAAGTTTACCTTCAGACAAGGGAGGCAAATGCAACCAACGGGGAGGCCTGGTGACAGCGCGTCCGATGTGGGACAGCACACTGCAATGACAACCTCGGACTCAGGCTGGGCCCCCCTGGTGCGAGTGGGGGACCGAGGTTGCACTGGCGGAACTCCTGGTGCGGTGGTGAAGACAAAGGCTGGTGAGGGCTTGTAGTCCTGGAGAAAGATTATGTCAGCCAAAGATCATCCCAGGGACAAGATGGAGAATAAACTCAAGAAATGGAATTTAAAGTTTACCTTCAGACAAGGGAGGCAATTGCAACAAACAAGGAGGCCTGGTGAAAGCTTGATCGAGGGGGTGCCGCCCACTGCAACGACAACCACCGCCTATTGCTGGGCACCCATGGTGAGAGTGGGGGACCGGGCAGCAGTGCTGGAGCCATGGCTGGAGTCCCGGGGTGGCCTGGAGTCACATGCTGGTGAGAGCTTGTAGTTCTGGAGCAAGATTATGTCAGCCAAAGATCATCCCAGGGACAATATAGAGAATAAACTCAAGAAATGGAATTTAAAGTTTACCTTCAGACAAGGGAGGCAAATGCAACCAACAGGGAGGCCTGGTGATAGCGCGTCCGATGTGGGACGGCACACTGCAATGACAAAATCAGCCTCAGGCTGGGCCCCCCTGGTGTGAGTGGGGGACCGGGTTGCAGTGCTGGAGCCCGGGGTGTGGTGCTGGAGACAAAGGCTTGTGCGGGCTTGTAGTTCTGGAGAAAGATTATGTCAGCCAAAGATCATCCCAGGGACAATATGGAGAATAAACTCAAGAAATGTAATTTAAAGTTTACCTTCAGACAAGGGAGGCAAATGCAACCAACAGGGAGGCCTGGGGACAGCTCGTCCGATGTGGGGCGGCACACTGCAATGACAAAATCGCCCTCAGGCTGGGCCCCCCTAGTGTGAGTGGGGGACCGGGTTGCAGTGCTTGAGCTCTGGGTGCGATGGTGAAGACAGAGGCTGGTGAGGGCTTGTAGTTCTGGAGAAAGATTATGTCAGCCAAAGATCATCCCAGGGACAATATGGAGAATAAACTCAAGAAAGGGAATTTAAAGTTTACCTTCAGACAAGGGAGGCAAATGCAACCAGCAGGGAGGCCTGGTGATAGCGCGTCCGATGTGGGACGGCACACTACAATGACAAAATCAGTCTCAGGCTGGGCCCCCCTGGTGCGAGTGGGGGACCGAGGTTGCACTGGCGGAACTCCTGGTGCGGTGCTGAAGACAAATGCTGGTGAGGGCTTGTAGTTCTGGAGCAAGATTATGTCAGCCAAAGATCATCCCAGGGACAATATGGAGAATAAACTCAAGAAATGTAATTTAAAGTTTACCTTCAGACAAGGGAGGCAAATGCAACCAACAGGGAGGCCTGGGGAAAGCTTGATCAAGAGGGCGACGCCCACTGCAACGACAACCACCCCCTAAGGCTGGACACCCCTGGTGAGGGTGGGGGACCGGGCAGCAGTGCTGGAGCCCTGGCTGGAGCCCCGGTCTGGCCTGGAGTTACATGCTGGTGAGGGCTTATAGTTCTGGAGCAAGATTATGTCAGCCAAAGATCATCCCAGGGACAATATGGAGAATAAACTCAAGAAAGGGAATTTAAAGTTTACCTTCAGACAAGGGAAGAAAATGCAACCAACAGGGAGGCCTGGTGACAGCGCGTCCGATGTGGGACGGCACACTGCAATGACAACCTCGGCCTCAGGCTGGGCCCCCCTGGTGTGAGTGGGGGACCGAGGTTGCACTGGCAGAAATCCTGGTGCGGTGCTGAAGACAAAGGCAGGTGAGGGCTTGTAGTTCTGGAGAAAGATTATGTCAGCCAAAGATCATCCCAGGGACAATATGGAGAATAAACTAAAGAAATGTAATTTAAAGTTTACCTTCAGACAAGGGAGGCAAATGCAACCAACAGGGAGGCCTGGTGACAGCGCGTCCGACATGGGACGGCACACTGCAATGACAAACTCGGCCTCAGACTGGGCCCCCCTGGTGCGAGTGGGTGACCGGGTTGCAGGCCAGAGCTCTGGGTGCGATGGTGAAGACAAAGGCAGGTGAGGGCTTGTAGTTCTGGAGAAAGATTATGTCAGCCAAAGATCATCCCAGGGACAATATGGAGAATAAACTCAAGAAATGGAATTTAAAGTTTACCTTCAGACAAGGGAGGCAAATGCAACCAACAGGGAGGCCTTGGGAAAGCTTGATCGAGAGGGCGACGCCCACTGCAACGACAACCACCGCCTAAGGATGGGCACCCCTGGTGAGGGTGGGGGACCGGGCAACAGTGCTGGAGCCCTGGCTGGAGCCCCGGTCTGGCCTGGAGTCACATGCTAGTGAGGGCTTGTAGTTCTGGAGAAAGATTATGTCAGCCAAAGATCATCCCAGGGACAATATGGAGAATAAAATCAAGAAAGGGAATTTAAAGTTTACCTTCAGACAAGGGAGGCAAATGCAACCAACAGGGAGGCCTGATGACAGGTCGTCCGACATGGGACGGCAAACTGCAATGACAAAATCAGCCTCAGGCTGGGCCCCCCTGGTGCCAGTGGCTGACCGGGTTGCAGGCCAGAGCTCTGGGTGCGATGATGAAGACAAAGAATGGTGAGGGCTTGTAGTTCTGGAGAAAGATTATGTCAGCCAAAGATCATCCCAGGGACAATATGGAGAATAAACTCAAGAAATGGAATTTAAAGTTTACCTTCAGACAAGGGAGGCAAATGCAACCAACAGGGAGGCCTGGTGACAGTGCGTCCGATGTGGGACAGCACACTGCAATGACAACCTCGGCCTCAGGCTGGGCCCCCCTGGTGCGAGTGGGGGACCGAGGTTGCACTGGCGGAACTCCTGGTGCGGTGCTGAAGACAAAGGCTTGTGAGGGCTTGTAGTTCTGGAGCAAGATTATGTCAGCCAAAGATCATCCCAGGGACAATATGGAGAATAAACTCAAGAAATGGAATTTAAAGTTTACCTTCAGACAAGGGAGGCAAATGCAACCAACAGGGAGGCATGGTGACAGCGCGTCCGATGTGGGACGGCACACTGCAATGACAACCTCGGCCTCAGGCTGGGCCACCCTGGTGAGAGTGGGGGACCGGGCAGCAGTGCTGGAGCCCTGGCTGGAGCCCCAGGGTGGCCTGGAGTCACATGCTGGTGAGGGCTTGTAGTTCTGGAGAAAGATTATGTCAGCCAAAGATCATCCCAGGGACAATATGGAGAATAAACTCAAGAAATGGAATTTAAAGTTTACCTTCAGACAAGGGAGGCAAATGCAACCAACAGGGAGGCCTGGTGACAGCACGTCCGACATGGGACGGCACACTGCAATGAAAAACTCGGCCTCAGGCTGGGCCCCCCTGGTGCGAGTGGCTGACCGGGTTGCAGGCCAGAGCTCTGGGTGCGGTGGCGAAGACAAAGGCTGGTGAGGGCTTGTAGTTCTGGAGAAAGATTATGTCACCCAAAGATCATCCCAGGGATAATATGGAGAATAAACTCAAGAAATGGAATTTAAAGTTTACCTTCAGACAAGGGAGGCAAATGCAACCAACAGGGAGACCTGGGGAAACTTGATCGAGAGGGCGACGCCCACTGCAACGACAACCACCGCCTAAGGCTGGGCACCCCTGGTGAGAGTGGGGGACTGGGCAGCAGTGCTGGAGCCCTGGCTGGAGCCCCAGGGTGGCCTGGACTCACATGCTGGTGAGGGCTTGTAGTTCTGGAGCAAGATTAAGTCAGCCGTAGATCATCCCATGGACAATATGGAGAATAAACTCAAGAAAGGGAATTTAAAGTTTACCTTCAGACAAGGGAGGCAAATGCAACCAACAGGGAGGCCTGGTGACAGTGCGTCCGATGTGGGACGGCACACTGCAATGACAACCTCGGCCTCAGGCTGGGCCCCCCTGGTGCGAGTGGGGGACCGAGGTTGCACTGGCGGAACTCCTGGTGCGGTGCTGAAGACAAAGGCTGGTGAGGGCTTGTAGTTCTGGAGCAAGATTATGTCAGCCAAAGATCATCCCAGGGACAATATGGAGAATAAACTCAAGAAATGTAATTTAAAGTTTACCTTCAGACAAGGGAGGCAAATGCAACCAACAGGGAGGCCTGATGACAGGTCGTCCGACATGGGACGGCACACTGCAATGACAAAATCGCCCTCAGGCTGGGCACCCCTGGTGTGAGTGGGGGACCGAGTTGCAGTGCTGGAGCTCTGGGTGCGGTGCTGAAGACAGAGGCTGGTGAGGGCTTGTAGTTCTGGAGAAAGATTATGTCAGCCAAAGATCATCCCAGGGACAATATGGAAAATAAACTCAAGAAATGGAATTTAAAGTTTACCTTCAGACAAGGGAGGCAAATGCAACCAACAGGGAGGCCTGGGGAAAGCTTGATCGAGAGGGCGACGCCCACTGCGAACGACAACCACCGCCTAAGGCTGGGCACCCCTGGTGAGAGTGGGGGACCGGGCAGCAGTGCTGGAGCCCTGGTTGGAGCCCCAGGGTGGCCTGGAGTCACATGCTGGTGAGGGCTTGTAGTTCTGGAGCAAGATTAAGTCAGCCAAAGATCATCCCAGGGACAATATGGAGTATAAACTCAAGAAAGGGAATTTAAAGTTTACCTTCAGAAAAGGGAGGCAAATGCAACCAACAGGTAGGCCTGGTGATAGCGCGTCCGATGTGGGACGGCACACTGCAATGACAAAATCAGCCTCAGGCTGGGCCCCCCTGGTGTGAGTGGGGGACCGGGTTGCAGTGCTGGAGCCCTGGGTGTGGTGCTGGAGACAAAGGCTTGTGAGGGCTTGTCGTTCTGGAGCAAGATTATGTCAGCCAAAGATCATCCCAGGGATAATATGGAGAATAAACTCAAGAAATGGAATTTAAAGTTTACCTTCAGACAAGGGAGGCAAATGCAACCAACAGGGAGACCTGGGGAAACTTGATCGAGAGGGCGACGCCCACTGCAACGACAACCACCGCCTAAGGCTGGGCACCCCTGGTGAGAGTGGGGGACTGGGCAGCAGTGCTGGAGCCCTGGCTGGAGCCCCAGGGTGGCCTGGACTCACATGCTGGTGAGGGCTTGTAGTTCTGGAGCAAGATTAAGTCAGCCGTAGATCATCCCATGGACAATATGGAGAATAAACTCAAGAAAGGGAATTTAAAGTTTACCTTCAGACAAGGGAGGCAAATGCAACCAACAGGGAGGCCTGGTGACAGTGCGTCCGATGTGGGACGGCACACTGCAATGACAACCTCGGCCTCAGGCTGGGCCCCCCTGGTGCGAGTGGGGGACCGAGGTTGCACTGGCTGAACTCCTGGTGCGGTGCTGAAGACAAAGGCTTGTGAGGGCTTGTAGTTCTGGAGCAAGATTATGTCAGCCAAAGATCATCCCAGGGACAATATGGAGAATAAACTCAAGAAATGTAATTTAAAGTTTACCTTCAGACAAGGGAGGCAAATGCAACCAACAGGGAGGCCTGATGACAGGTCGTCCGACATGGGACGGCACACTGCAATGACAAAATCGCCCTCAGGCTGGGCACCCCTGGTGCGAGTGGGGGACCGAGTTGCAGTGCTGGAGCTCTGGGTGCGGTGCTGAAGACAGAGGCTGGTGAGGGCTTGTAGTTCTGGAGAAAGATTATGTCAGCCAAAGATCATCCCAGGGACAATATGGAAAATAAACTCAAGAAATGGAATTTAAAGTTTACCTTCAGACAAGGGAGGCAAATGCAACCAACAGGGAGGCCTGGGGAAAGCTTGATCGAGAGGGCGACGCCCACTGCGAACGACAACCACCGCCTAAGGCTGGGCACCCCTGGTGAGAGTGGGGGACCGGGCAGCAGTGCTGGAGCCCTGGTTGGAGCCCCAGGGTGGCCTGGAGTCACATGCTGGTGAGGGCTTGTAGTTCTGGAGCAAGATTAAGTCAGCCAAAGATCATCCCAGGGACAATATGGAGTATAAACTCAAGAAAGGGAATTTAAAGTTTACCTTCAGAAAAGGGAGGCAAATGCAACCAACAGGTAGGCCTGGTGATAGCGCGTCCGATGTGGGACGGCACACTGCAATGACAAAATCAGCCTCAGGCTGGGTCCCCCTGGTGTGAGTGGGGGACCGGGTTGCAGTGCTGGAGCCCTGGGTGTGGTGCTGGAGACAAAGGCTTGTGAGGGCTTGTCGTTCTGGAGCAAGATTATGTCAGCCGAAGATCATCCCACGGACAATATGGAGAATAAACTCAAGAAATGGAATTTAAAGTTTACCTTCAGACAAGGGAGGCAAATGCAACCAACAGGGAGGCCTGGGGAAAGCTTGATCGAGAGGGCGACGCCCACTGCAACGACAACCACCGCCTAAGGCTGGGCACCCCTGGTGAGAGTTGGGGACCGGGCAGCAGTGCTGGAGCCCTGGCTGGAGCCCCAGGGTGGCCTGGAGTCACATGCTGGTGAGGGCTTGTAGTTCTGGAGCAAGATTATGTTAGCCAAAGATCATCCCAGGGACAATATGGAAAATAATGTTAAGAAATGGAATTTAAAGTTTACCTTCAGACAAGGGAGGCAAATGCAAACAACAGGTAGGCCTCGTGACAGCACGTCCGACATGGGACGGCACACTGCAATGAAAAACTCGGCCTCAGACTGGGCCCCCCTGGTGCGAGTGGCTGACCGGATTGCAGGCCAGAGCTCTGGGTGCGATGGTGAAGACAAAGGCTGGTGAGGGCTTGTAGTTCTGGAGAAAGATTATGTCAGCCAAAGATCATCCCAGGGACAATATGGAGAATAAACTCAAGAAAGGGAATTTAAAGTTTACCTTCAGACAAGGGAGGCAAATGCAACCAACAGGGAGGCCTGGTGATAGCGCGTCCGATGTGGGAAGGCACACTGCAATGACAACCTCGGCCTCAGGCTGGGCCCCCCTGGTGCGAGTGGGGGACCGAGGTTGCACTGGCGGAACTCCTGGTGCGGTGCTGAAGACAAAGGCTTGTGAGGGCTTGTAGTTCTGGAGCAAGATTATGTCAGCCAAAGATCATCCCAGGGACAATATGGAGAATAAACTCAAGAAATGTAATTTAAAGTTTACCTTCAGACAAGGGAGGCAAATGCAACCAACAGGGAGGCCTGATGACAGGTCGTCCGACATGGGACGGCACACTGCAATGACAAAATCGCCCTCAGGCTGGGCACCCCTGGTGC
The DNA here is from genome assembly GCF_046127955.1 of Nelusetta ayraudi. NCBI lineage: Eukaryota > Metazoa > Chordata > Actinopteri > Tetraodontiformes > Monacanthidae > Nelusetta > Nelusetta ayraudi. The sequence continues at coordinate 329,985 of NW_027466154.1, forward strand.
GAGTGGGGGACCGAGTTGCAGTGCTGGAGCTCTGGGTGCGGTGCTGAAGACAGAGGCTGGTGAGGGCTTGTAGTTCTGGAGAAAGATTATGTCAGCCAAAGATCATCCCAGGGACAATATGGAAAATAAACTCAAGAAATGGAATTTAAAGTTTACCTTCAGACAAGGGAGGCAAATGCAACCAACAGGGAGGCCTGGGGAAAGCTTGATCGAGAGGGCGACGCCCACTGCGAACGACAACCACCGCCTAAGGCTGGGCACCCCTGGTGAGAGTGGGGGACCGGGCAGCAGTGCTGGAGCCCTGGTTGGAGCCCCAGGGTGGCCTGGAGTCACATGCTGGTGAGGGCTTGTAGTTCTGGAGCAAGATTAAGTCAGCCAAAGATCATCCCAGGGACAATATGGAGTATAAACTCAAGAAAGGGAATTTAAAGTTTACCTTCAGAAAAGGGAGGCAAATGCAACCAACAGGTAGGCCTGGTGATAGCGCGTCCGATGTGGGACGGCACACTGCAATGACAAAATCAGCCTCAGGCTGGGTCCCCCTGGTGTGAGTGGGGGACCGGGTTGCAGTGCTGGAGCCCTGGGTGTGGTGCTGGAGACAAAGGCTTGTGAGGGCTTGTCGTTCTGGAGCAAGATTATGTCAGCCGAAGATCATCCCACGGACAATATGGAGAATAAACTCAAGAAATGGAATTTAAAGTTTACCTTCAGACAAGGGAGGCAAATGCAACCAACAGGGAGGCCTGGGGAAAGCTTGATCGAGAGGGCGACGCCCACTGCAACGACAACCACCGCCTAAGGCTGGGCACCCCTGGTGAGAGTTGGGGACCGGGCAGCAGTGCTGGAGCCCTGGCTGGAGCCCCAGGGTGGCCTGGAGTCACATGCTGGTGAGGGCTTGTAGTTCTGGAGCAAGATTATGTTAGCCAAAGATCATCCCAGGGACAATATGGAAAATAATGTCAAGAAATGGAATTTAAAGTTTTCCTTCAGACAAGGGAGGCAAATGCAAACAACAGGTAGGCCTCGTGACAGCACGTCCGACATGGGACGGCACACTGCAATGAAAAACTCGGCCTCAGACTGGGCCCCCCTGGTGCGAGTGGCTGACCGGATTGCAGGCCAGAGCTCTGGGTGCGATGGTGAAGACAAAGGCTGGTGAGGGCTTGTAGTTCTGGAGAAAGATTATGTCAGCCAAAGATCATCCCAGGGACAATATGGAGAATAAACTCAAGAAAGGGAATTTAAAGTTTACCTTCAGACAAGGGAGGCAAATGCAACCAACAGGGAGGCCTGGTGATAGCGCGTCCGATGTGGGAAGGCACACTGCAATGACAAAATCGCCCTCATGCTGGGGCCCCCTAGTGTGAGTGGGGGACCGGGTTGTAGTGCTGGAGCTCTGGGTGCGATGGTGAAGACAGAGGCTGGTGAGGGCTTGTAGTTCTGGAGAAAGATTATGTCAGCCAAAGATCATCCCAGGGACAATATGGAGAATAAACTCAAGAAATGTAATTTAAAGTTTACCTTCAGACAAGGGAGGCAAATGCAACCAAAAGGGAGGCCTGGGGAAAGCTTGATCGAGAGGGCGACGCCCACTGCAACGACAACCACCGCCTAAGGCTGGGCCCCCCTGGTGAGAGTGGGGGACCGGGCAGCAATGCTGGAGCTCTGGCTGGAGCCCCAGGGTGGCCTGGAGTCACATGCTGGTGAGGGCTTGTAGTTCTGGAGCAAGATTAAGTCAGCCAAAGATCATCCCAGGGACAATATGGAGAATAAACTCAAGAAATGGAATTTAAAGTTTACCTTCAGACAAGGGAGGCAAATGCAACCAACAGGGAGGCCTGGTGATAGCGCGTCCGATGTGGGACGGCACACTGCAATGACAAACTCGGCCTCAGGCTGGGCCCCCCTGGTGTGAGTGGGGGACCGGGTTAAAGTGCTGGAGCTCTGGGTGCGGTGCTGAAGACAGAGGCTGGTGAGGGCTTGTAGTTCTGGAGAAAGATTATGTCACCCAAAGATCATCCCAGGGATAATATGGAGAATAAACTCAAGAAATGGAATTTAAAGTTTACCTTCAGACAAGGGAGGCAAATGCAACCAACAGGGAGACCTGGGGAAACTTGATCGAGAGGGCGACGCCCAATGCAACGACAACCACCGCCTAAGGCTGGGCACCCCTGGTGAGAGTGGGGGACTGGGCAGCAGTGCTGGAGCCCTGGCTGGAGCCCCAGGGTGGCCTGGACTCACATGCTGGTGAGGGCTTGTAGTTCTGGAGCAAGATTAAGTCAGCCGTAGATCATCCCATGGACAATATGGAGAATAAACTCAAGAAAGGGAATTTAAAGTTTACCTTCAGACAAGGGAGGCAAATGCAACCAACAGGGAGGCCTGGTGACAGTGCGTCCGATGTGGGACGGCACACTGCAATGACAACCTCGGCCTCAGGCTGGGCCCCCCTGGTGCGAGTGGGGGACCGAGGTTGCACTGGCGGAACTCCTGGTGCGGTGCTGAAGACAAAGGCTTGTGAGGGCTTGTAGTTCTGGAGCAAGATTATGTCAGCCAAAGATCATCCCAGGGACAATATGGAGAATAAACTCAAGAAATGTAATTTAAAGTTTACCTTCAGACAAGGGAGGCAAATGCAACCAACAGGGAGGCCTGATGACAGGTCGTCCGACATGGGACGGCACACTGCAATGACAAAATCGCCCTCAGGCTGGGCACCCCTGGTGCGAGTGGGGGACCGAGTTGCAGTGCTGGAGCTCTGGGTGCGGTGCTGAAGACAGAGGCTGGTGAGGGCTTGTAGTTCTGGAGAAAGATTATGTCAGCCAAAGATCATCCCAGGGACAATATGGAAAATAAACTCAAGAAATTGAATTTAAAGTTTACCTTCAGACAAGGGAGGCAAATGCAACCAACAGGGAGGCCTGGGGAAAGCTTGATCGAGAGGGCGACGCCCACTGCGAACGACAACCACCGCCTAAGGCTGGGCCCCCCTGGTGAGAGTGGGGGACCGGGCAGCAGTGCTGGAGCCCTGGTTGGAGCCCCAGGGTGGCCTGGAGTCACATGCTGGTGAGGGCTTGTAGTTCTGGAGCAAGATTAAGTCAGCCAAAGATCATCCCAGGGACAATATGGAGTATAAACTCAAGAAAGGGAATTTAAAGTTTACCTTCAGAAAAGGGAGGCAAATGCAACCAACAGGTAGGCCTGGTGATAGCGCGTCCGATGTGGGACGGCACACTGCAATGACAAAATCAGCCTCAGGCTGGGCCCCCCTGGTGTGAGTGGGGGACCGGGTTGCAGTGCTGGAGCCCTGGGTGTGGTGCTGGAGACAAAGGCTTGTGAGGGCTTGTCGTTCTGGAGCAAGATTATGTCAGCCGAAGATCATCCCAGGGACAATATGGAGAATAAACTCAAGAAATGGAATTTAAAGTTTACCTTCAGACAAGGGAGGCAAATGCAACCAACAGGGAGGCCTGGGGAAAGCTTGATCGAGAGGGCGACGCCCACTGCAACGACAACCACCGCCTAAGGCTGGGCACCCCTGGTGAGAGTTGGGGACCGGGCAGCAGTGCTGGAGCCCTGGCTGGAGCCCCAGGGTGGCCTGGAGTCACATGCTGGTGAGGGCTTGTAGTTCTGGAGCAAGATTATGTCAGCCAAAGATCATCCCAGGGACAATATGGAGAATAAACTCAAGAAATGGAATTTAAAGTTTACCTTCAGACAAGGGAGGAATATGCAACCAACAGGGAGGCCTGGTGACAGCTCGTCCGATGTGGGGCGGCACACTGCAATGACAAAATCGCCCTCCGGCTGGGCCCCCCTACTATGAGTGGGGGACCGGGTTGCAGTGCTGGAGCTCTGGGTGCAGTGCTGAAGACAAAGGCTGGTGAGGGCTTGTAGTTCTGGAGAAAAATTATGTCATCAAAACATCATCCCAGGGACAATATGGAGAATAAACTCAAGAAATGGAATTTAAAGTTTACCTTCAGACAAGGGAGGCAAATGCAACCAACAGGGAAGCCTGATGACAGGTCGTCCGACATGGGACGGCACACTGCAATGACAAACTCGGCCTCAGGCTGGGCCCCCCTGGTGCGAGTGGCTGACCGGGTTGCAGGCCAGAGCTCTGGGTGCGATGGTGAAGACAAAGGCTGGTGAGGGCTTGTTGTTCTGGAGAAAGATTATGTCAGCAAAAGATCATCCCAGGGACAATATGGAGAATAAACTCAAGAAATGTAATTTAAAGTTTACCTTCAGACAAGGCAGGCAAATGCAACCAACAGGGAGGCCTGGTGAGAGCTCATCCGATGTGGGGCAGCAAACTGCAATGACAAAATTGCCCTCTGGCTGGGCCCCCCTAGTGTGAGTGGGGGACCGGGTTGCAGTGCTGGAGCTCTGGGTAGGTGCTGAAGACAGAGGCTGGTGAGGACTTGTGGTTTTGGAGAAAGATTATGTCAGCCAAAGATCATCCCAGGCACAATATGGAGAATAAACTCAAGAAATGTAATTTAAAGTTTACCTTCAGACAAGGGAGGCAAATGCAACCAACAGGGAGGCCTGGTGATAGCGCGTCCGATGTGGGACGGCACACTGCAATGACAAAATCAGCCTCAGGCTGGGCCCCCCTGGTGTGAGTGGGGGACCGAGGTTTGCAATGCTGGAGCCCTGGGTGTGGTGCTGGAGACAAAGGCTTGTGAGGGCTTGTAGTTCTGGAGAAAGATTATGTCAGCCAAAGATCATCCCAGGGACAATATGGAGAATAAAGTCAAGAAATGGAATTTAAAGTTTACCTTCAGACAAGGGAGGCAAATGCAACCAACGGGGAGGCCTGGTGACAGCGCGTCCGATGTGGGACAGCACACTGCAATGACAACCTCGGACTCAGGCTGGGCCCCCCTGGTGCGAGTGGGGGACCGAGGTTGCACTGGCGGAACTCCTGGTGCGGTGGTGAAGACAAAGGCTGGTGAGGGCTTGTAGTCCTGGAGAAAGATTATGTCAGCCAAAGATCATCCCAGGGACAAGATGGAGAATAAACTCAAGAAATGGAATTTAAAGTTTACCTTCAGACAAGGGAGGCAATTGCAACAAACAAGGAGGCCTGGTGAAAGCTTGATCGAGGGGGTGCCGCCCACTGCAACGACAACCACCGCCTATTGCTGGGCACCCCTGGTGAGAGTGGGGGACCGGGCAGCAGTGCTGGAGCCATGGCTGGAGTCCCGGGGTGGCCTGGAGTCACATGCTGGTGAGAGCTTGTAGTTCTGGAGCAAGATTATGTCAGCCAAAGATCATCCCAGGGACAATATGGAGAATAAACTCAAGAAATGGAATTTAAAGTTTACCTTCAGACAAGGGAGGCAAATGCAACCAACAGGGAGGCCTGGTGATAGCGCGTCCGATGTGGGACGGCACACTGCAATGACAAAATCAGCCTCAGGCTGGGCCCCCCTGGTGTGAGTGGGGGACCGGGTTGCAGTGCTGGAGCCCGGGGTGTGGTGCTGGAGACAAAGGCTTGTGCGGGCTTGTAGTTCTAGAGCAAGATTATGTCAGCCAAAGATCATCCCAGGGACAATATGGAGAATAAACTCAAGAAATGGAATTTAAAGTTTACCTTCAGACAAGGGAGGCAAATGCAACCAACAGGGAGGCCTGGGGACAGCTCGTCCGATGTGGGGCGGCACACTGCAATGACAAAATCGCCCTCAGGCTGGGCCCCCCTAGTGTGAGTGGGGGACCGGGTTGCAGTGCTGGAGCTCTGGGTGCGATGGTGAAGACAGAGGCTGGTGAGGGCTTGTAGTTCTGGAGAAAGATTATGTCAGCCAAAGATCATCCCAGGGACAATATGGAGAATAAACTCAAGAAAGGGAATTTAAAGTTTACCTTCAGACAAGGGAGGCAAATGCAACCAACAGGGAGGCCTGGTGATAGCGCGTCCGATGTGGGACGGCACACTGCAATGACAAAATCAGCCTCAGGCTGGGCCCCCCTGGTGCGAGTGGGGGACCGAGGTTGCACTGGCGGAACTCCTGGTGCGGTGCTGAAGACAAATGCTGGTGAGGGCTTGTAGTTCTGGAGCAAGATTATGTCAGCCAAAGATCATCCCAGGGACAATATGGAGAATAAACTCAAGACATGTAATTTAAAGTTTACCTTCAGACAAGGGAGGCAAATGCAACCAACAGGGAGGCCTGGTGACAGCGCGTCCGACATGGGACAGCACACTGCAATGACAACCTCGGACTCAGGCTGGGCCCCCCTGGTGCGAGTGGGGGACCGAGGTTGCACTGGCGGAACTCCTGGTGCGGTGGTGAAGACAAAGGCTGGTGAGGGCTTGTAGTTCTGGAGAAAGATTATGTCAGCCAAAGATCATCCCAGGGACAATATGGAGAATAAACTCAAGAAATGTAATTTAAAGTTTACCTTCAGACAAGGGAGGCAAATGCAACCAAAAGGGAGGCCTGGGGAAAGCTTGATCGAGAGGGCGACGCCCACTGCAACGACAACCACCGCCTAAGGCTGGGCCCCCCTGGTGAGAGTGGGGGACCGGGCAGCAATGCTGGAGCTCTGGCTGGAGCCCCAGGGTGGCCTGGAGTCACATGCTGGTGAGGGCTTGTAGTTCTGGAGCAAGATTAAGTCAGCCAAAGATCATCCCAGGGACAATATGGAGAATAAACTCAAGAAATGGAATTTAAAGTTTACCTTCAGACAAGGGAGGCAAATGCAACCAACAGGGAGGCCTGGTGATAGCGCGTCCGATGTGGGACGGCACACTGCAATGACAAACTCGGCCTCAGGCTGGGCCCCCCTGGTGTGAGTGGGGGACCGGGTTAAAGTGCTGGAGCTCTGGGTGCGGTGCTGAAGACAGAGGCTGGTGAGGGCTTGTAGTTCTGGAGAAAGATTATGTCACCCAAAGATCATCCCAGGGATAATATGGAGAATAAACTCAAGAAATGGAATTTAAAGTTTACCTTCAGACAAGGGAGGCAAATGCAACCAACAGGGAGACCTGGGGAAACTTGATCGAGAGGGCGACGCCCACTGCAACGACAACCACCGCCTAAGGCTGGGCACCCCTGGTGAGAGTGGGGGACTGGGCAGCAGTGCTGGAGCCCTGGCTGGAGCCCCAGGGTGGCCTGGACTCACATGCTGGTGAGGGCTTGTAGTTCTGGAGCAAGATTAAGTCAGCCGTAGATCATCCCATGGACAATATGGAGAATAAACTCAAGAAAGGGAATTTAAAGTTTACCTTCAGACAAGGGAGGCAAATGCAACCAACAGGGAGGCCTGGTGACAGTGCGTCCGATGTGGGACGGCACACTGCAATGACAACCTCGGCCTCAGGCTGGGCCCCCCTGGTGCGAGTGGGGGACCGAGGTTGCACTGGCGGAACTCCTGGTGCGGTGCTGAAGACAAAGGCTTGTGAGGGCTTGTAGTTCTGGAGCAAGATTATGTCAGCCAAAGATCATCCCAGGGACAATATGGAGAATAAACTCAAGAAATGTAATTTAAAGTTTACCTTCAGACAAGGGAGGCAAATGCAACCAACAGGGAGGCCTGATGACAGGTCGTCCGACATGGGACGGCACACTGCAATGACAAAATCGCCCTCAGGCTGGGCACCCCTGGTGCGAGTGGGGGACCGAGTTGCAGTGCTGGAGCTCTGGGTGCGGTGCTGAAGACAGAGGCTGGTGAGGGCTTGTAGTTCTGGAGAAAGATTATGTCAGCCAAAGATCATCCCAGGGACAATATGGAAAATAAACTCAAGAAATGGAATTTAAAGTTTACCTTCAGACAAGGGAGGCAAATGCAACCAACAGGGAGGCCTGGGGAAAGCTTGATCGAGAGGGCGACGCCCACTGCGAACGACAACCACCGCCTAAGGCTGGGCACCCCTGGTGAGAGTGGGGGACCGGGAAGCAGTGCTGGAGCCCTGGTTGGAGCCCCAGGGTGGCCTGGAGTCACATGCTGGTGAGGGCTTGTAGTTCTGGAGCAAGATTAAGTCAGCCAAAGATCATCCCAGGGACAATATGGAGTATAAACTCAAGAAAGGGAATTTAAAGTTTACCTTCAGAAAAGGGAGGCAAATGCAACCAACAGGTAGGCCTGGTGATAGCGCGTCCGATGTGGGACGGCACACTGCAATGACAAAATCAGCCTCAGGCTGGGCCCCCCTGGTGTGAGTGGGGGACCGGGTTGCAGTGCTGGAGCCCTGGGTGTGGTGCTGGAGACAAAGGCTTGTGAGGGCTTGTCGTTCTGGAGCAAGATTATGTCAGCCGAAGATCATCCCAGGGACAATATGGAGAATAAACTCAAGAAATGGAATTTAAAGTTTACCTTCAGACAAGGGAGGCAAATGCAACCAACAGGGAGGCCTGGGGAAAGCTTGATCGAGAGGGCGACGCCCACTGTGTTGGTTTGGTTCTTTTATCCAATCTTATGCTACCAAACCGCGTGTTCGTTGAATGAAGAGAATAGTAGACAAATGAAATCTTAAGAAGTTTTAGTAACAGAAAAAACAAGATACTTGGTACAGAGCTCCGGAGGCTTAACCCTAACAACAACAATGTGTTATCAGATGCCAAGTCTGATCCATCTGTCCCTTACACCATCTTAAATACAGAAACAAACAGTAATAAAATATGTAGATGTCTTCTTCCATGTCGTCCTCCTATTGGCTGTCCGATGGTGTAGCCTTCCCCGTTTTAGGCTAATCTGTGGCAGGAAACAAGTCCTTATTTGGCCGGGAGCCAAATAGTCCATCCTCCTCTCGATCTGGTCTGCTGGAAACTTTCCTGCCATAAAACCCTGAGGTGAAAAGTTTGTGTTCCCGTGCCTGAAAGGGTCACAAACTTTATGGGGGGTAACAAATGCAGTTTCTGTGCTCACCCCCACTTTGATCACCCCAAGTCACTGTTCCTGAGGCTTAATCAGTCAAACAGTATCTGTCTTTACTCCGAGGTTCTGAATGGTACTGATAAGAATGGGCCAATGATTATAAGAGGACTGCATGTATTGACATTCATTACATTTAAACATTTAACTAACTGTAATACTTCTAACACATACATACAATATTTGCTAATATACTAACTCTCACTGCTATAATGCATTAAACTAAATATAGAATCACAACAGTCCCCCTTTTGGCCTAGCCTCCACTAGGCCAACCATAAACCACCTCAGAACACCTTAACAACTGCCTCCTCTTCCAAATCCTCCATCAATGGCGCCCTCTCCTTCTGAAATTGAGCCATTTGGTAGGGTGGGGGTTGTTTACCTTCTAATGCAGTAACAATAAGTCGATTACATAATGAGCGAATACACGGAATACAACAACAACCACACAAAACTAAACTAGTTACAGCTGAAATTAATGAGATTAATACAGATACAATAATCACTTTCCATTTTCCAAACATTCTATCTAACCATTTTCTCAGAGGATTATCAATGCCCGAATTTTCCTTTAACTCTTCTGACAAAGTCCTCAGGCCTTCTAGCGCCCGAGTTACTGAACCATCCGGGGCTGTGTTATTAGGAATAAAGATGCAACATTGATCACCAAACATAGAGCAGACACCACCTTTTTCAGCCAGGAGCATATCGAGTGCCATCCTGTTCTGAACTGCCACCAGCGAGGTGGCCGCCAGCTGCTCTGAAAGACCTGCAACAGCATCCCGAGTGAGGTTAGCCAGTCTCTGAACATTATAATGTATTTAATTAATCCGATCTATGTTTTTATTTGGGGTGACAGGGAACAACGCAGATAAAATTGGAATATTCTCAAATCCCGACGCCACCTGGTCAACCAATTTATACTCATCTGGAACACCTCTCGGAACCCCAATAGCATTGATGTAGGTGGGCGATCTCAAGTGGGATCGGCTGCTAGGGTCACTCTCCCTCCCCTGGCTCGTGGAGCAGGCACCCCCTTTTGACCCCAAAAGGTCAATGATAGCAAAAGTCGTAAATGGCGCCGGTGCCTGACCATTTGGAGGGACAACAGCAAAACAATTCCAACCCCCTTGATACCAAAATGGGTCTGCATGATGTACCATTTGAGCGTCTCCATTCCTACTGAGACACGTTTAGTTGCTTTTAGACGGCGCAAACATTGGTGGAGCTGTTTTGCTTGACATCACTGGGAAAAGGGCTGATAGAGTAGTACAATTAGGAGAATTATCATACAAATGTAAAGAAAGCATACATTGAAATCCTTGAGGGTCAGTGTCAATCAATAAGGGTGCCGGAAATGTACGCAGAACGGGACGAGCTGAGGAACAAGCCACACAATTTGTCATGTTTCTGTCTCTAACTGTAGATTGTATCCATTCAATCCAAATGTTGGTCTCACCATATCCCGTCGCCATCCGGACCACATCTCCTGCGGTCAGGTTTGTTACATCAACGGCGATAACCTCGGCCAACCCCCTCAACACAGGAATTGCTGTTGGTGCGGGACTTAATGCCACTGGGTCAATCCAATTAATTTCTATAATACCTTTTGGGTCCTGACCTGCTGCATTTACACCTAATACTAAAAACAATCTGTCACCTGTCCCGTCCAACCTCCTTTGTGGAGAATACTGCATATCCCTGATGGAGAGTAGCAGTGGATTTAAACCCCTATGTTTCTGTCCCCTCAACTGTCCCCTAGTAAATGTTATCTTGTCCCTATCATCCTTTGTCCAAAATGCTGGGACACTGGGACTCCAGTTCTGCCCTGTATACCAATGTACATAACTCCAATTTGGACACATTTCCTGAACCACCCCTTCCCCATATAAACAAGTATAATGCACCACGCTGTACATACATATATATACATCATAACTCCTCCATCCCTCCGGATTTCTACAGCCTCCTACTACATCACACAAGTCAAATTGAAATGTAATGTCACTTCCCCTAACATAATTTAACACCACCCCTGTGTAACCTAAACAAATCTCACCTATCCGCCCCTTGCACAAACCTAATAGCACAGGCAGTAATAAAACCCAAAACTTCATATTGTTTCCTGTTGATGTTCTTCACAGTTACGAAGTGATCTCCGAGGTGCAGCTGCCGGTGTGCACTGGCTCCAGTGATACCAGGTTTCACCTTTGCCCTGCAAACGAACAGTGTGGGTCGTACGCTCCACTACTTAGAATGGTCCTGTCCACCTCGGCTCAGTCCACTTTCTCTTAATGGCTTTCAAGAGAACCCACTCCGATGTGTCTGGAGTCCCCTGCTCTCCTTCACCTGCGGCTCCCGAGTTTACCTGTTGAGAGAAAACTTAAGAGAAATGCTATTAGTTTGATCACAATCGGATTATATGTCAAAAACAGTGATGGATTTAATAATAATTATCTGCTCTAGGTCCCGGAGAGGGAACACCCACCCAAGCTCAAAGGGGGTGAATCCTGTCCGGGAGATAACAGATCTTGCTGACATCAGGGCTATTGATAGCACCTGTGTCCACCTCATTCCACTGTGAGCATAAACCTTGCCAATTTGCTACTCAGCATTCAATTCATTTCCAGATTACTTTGTGATTAGTCATGAGAAACTGTACCAGAGCGTGTTTGAGGCCTCACGCTTCTCTTCTTCTTGGAGGTCTTTTAAATGTGAGTGCCAATCTAATCTAATTATTGTGGGAAAACCATGTGTGGATATATCAAATAATAAGAAATTTTATTATTGCTTTTTACTCTTCTACTTTTGTGGGAACCGCCTCCTGCCAGCAAGTGTATGCATCCACTGCCACCAGGAAGTATCAGAACCCATCTACCCTATCAATCAAATCTGTGTGGTCTATTAATTTTTTCTCACCCTGCCATTAGTGTAGTGGAAACTTTCCCTCATATGGCCAAATTGTTAACCTCACATTGGAATGTGTACATATCAAAAATTCTTTGCTAAACAGATACCATGAATGTGTCAGATGCCTCATCATTTGTAGTTTCCCACAGTGTATTAGGCCGTGGGCCTCTTCCAAGACAGCACCTATAAAACCGGGCGGGAGAACCGGTCGGCCACCTGGGCCCCGCCAAATGCCTTCCACATTCACAGCTCCCTTTGCCTCCAAACTGTCTTCTCATGTAGGGAGGCTCCCTGTTGTAGATGAACAAGAAAATTACACGGAGCTCAAAATCTCAAGGCAAACAGAAAAATGCATTGACCTAATCTAAACAAAACCATTCATATTGCGGACTGAATGCTGTCAAATTTGTCTCATGTCTTATAGCAGAGTCCGATGTCATAAGAAAAACTGATCTACCTTTCTTGCTCCCACTTCATATGCTGAACCCGTATAGTCACTCTCTTTCCCTTTCTCCTCGCACCTATGTTGTTCACCTTCCCCTGTACTATCTGCCATGTTAATCCCTTCATGTGTGGTGCAGTTCAAATCTTGTCTATCCTAGTCTGTCTGAGTGATGTCATAGTAAATGCTGCTGAGCTAACTAGTGATACTACGCTATGTGTTGTTTGCACTGTCAGGGCGTGACCCATCTCTGCATGTGCTGTTTTTTGCTGCCATGCCCCAAGCTTACATTATGCTTACATACACTTTCCTATCTCCCCCTTTATTCTGAAAGAGAACACCGTTTACCGTGTGTTCTCCTTCAGAAATATCTAAAAGAAAAGGTCTTTATGGTCAGGGACTACCTATCTTTGGATGGCAAATATGACAACTTTGGAAACTGTGTGTCCACCCAATCTTGAACGAAGACAAGGCGTTTCATTACGTGGCCTAAATCTCTGGCCTGATGCTCAGCATGAATTGCCAGTAGGTATGAGGATAGGCCTCTTCAGCCATCCCATACCACTTCATCTATGCAGCCTACCTGAGCAGCCACACACCCGGGACTCATCAACAGACAAGGGACGCATGGACCCAAAGGTCCCTTCCAGTTTGCTTTCAAATGCATCCCGTAACACTTCATTTTTATCACAATCGTAGATTTAGGAGGCATGATAGGGGTCAGCGGGCAGAGTTAAAGGTCGGAGCATAGACAACCAGGGCTTTCAGCTTTGAACAGCAACAGTCTGCCAGTTCCAGGGGATGTTCCAAGTTCCAGTTCTTTCTTTGACTGTTGCTGAATTAGCATCCATTCACATGCGACATGTGGAATTCAGTTCAGTTCATCAGGACATCTCGCTTCTGTGATCTGCCAGCGCCTCATCCATATGAACTTCTGGTCACCATCACTGAAAGTCATCACAGTGACAATCCCCCTGCGTGCACTGGCCTTGCGGAGCAGCTCCTGGACTGGGAGCTTGTTGTTGTGGAGGACCCCCAGCCTGGAGGGTGTTGCCTTGCCCTGCTGTGGGCCAGGTAGGCGGGTCCAAGTCTCTCTGTGCTCTCTGCTGTTGTGCTCATGCACAGCTGTTTCACCACTGTCATCTTTTGTCCCCAGCAGTGACACTGATCTCAGCCGTAACCTGATGCCGCTGCCCCGCTCCTTACCCCCTTCTGCATCACCCAATTCTGCCCCCTCTAGGACTGCCCCAATAGGTGTCAGGAAATCAAATTGTCTGTGTTTGTCCCTGAGGGGGAGCCTGCTGAGGCAGCTGTTGGACCATTTGAAGGTCCTTCATTTTTCCTCCTTCCTTTAATCATTGACTCCACGCCTGGCCCCATCCAACTTGAGTTTCAACAACTGCTCCTGAGCTGACATAACGCTGTTGTTTTGCTCACCTCTTTTCTGAAGCAGAGGGGCCTGGAATGTTATCTGGACTCTTCTCTGCCTCCCTGCAGGCACCTCCTTATCACTGTCACTAATCAGTTGGTCCAGCATCCATTGACACTGCTCTTCAACAGACCAGGGATAGGGAGAAAAATCTCCCTGATCCCAACAATCTTTATTACCTTCCATTCTAATTATTTATGTATTTATTATGAAATTATTTATTTATTATGTTCCCGAGCGAGCTTGAATGTGAATGGCTCTGTCGGCCAATTCAGTGCCTCAGTGAAACAAGCTTTTAGGCTGACTTTAGTTGGCCCGGTTTCACTCTGGGGTTAATTCCCAAGGTCAACGAATCTTTTAATTCACGTTCAATTTCTCACTCATATACCACCCACACAATAATATTCCTTGGATGCCGGGCGTGTCCATTCCCGTAAATTGCATTCCAAGTACCACCCTTTTACTCAGCTTATTCCCCAAACACTTCCGACATTTAACGTTATAGAAATAACAAAATGAAATTAAACAACTAAATTTATTCCTCCTAGCCTTACCTCGTCACAATTAAAACAAAATTCAAAAATTCAGACCGTAAGTCCTACTTTCCGAGCCTTACCTCGTCGCAATTAAAACAAAACAAAAATTCAGACCGTAAGTCCTACTTTCCGAGCATTACCTCGTCGCAATTAAAACAAAACAAAAATTCAGACCGTAAGTCCTACTTTCCGAGCATTACCTCGTCGCAATTAAAACAAAACAAAATTCAGACCTTAGTCCTACTTTCCGAGCATTACCTCGTCGCAATTAAAACAAAACAAAATTCAGACCGTAAGTCCTACTTTCCGAGCATTACCTCGTCGCAATTAAAACAAAACAAAATTCAGACCGTAAGTCCTACTTTCCGAGCATTACCTCGTCGCAATTAAAACAAAACAAAAATTCAGACCGTAAGTCCTACTTTCCGAGCATTACCTCGTCGCAATTAAAACAAAACAAAATTCAGACCGTAAGTCCTACTTTCCGAGCATTACCTCGTCGCAATTAAAACAAAACAAAAATTCAGACCGTAAGTCCTACTTTCAAAGCATTACCTCGTCGCAATTAAAACAAAACAAAATTCAGACCGTAAGTCCTACTTTCCGAGCATTACCTCGTCGCAATTAAAACAAAACAAAATTCAGACCGTAAGTCCTACTTTCCGAGCATTACCTCGTCGCAATTAAAACAAAACAAAATTCAGACCGTAAGTCCTACTTTCCGAGCATTACCTCGTCGCAATTAAAACAAAACAAAAATTCAGACCGTAAGTCCTACTTTCAAAGCATTACCTCGTCGCAATTAAAACAAAACAAAATTCAGACCGTAAGTCCTACTTTCCGAGCATTACCTCGTCGCAATTAAAACAAAACAAAATTCAGACCGTAAGTCCTACTTTCCGAGCATTACCTCGTCGCAATTAAAACAAAACAAAAATTCTACAAAACAAAAATTCTACAAAATGATTCCAAGTATCTTGCTCCTCTATCTAGGACACTTCACAGAACACTGACGACCACACTTTAGAATGTCCAATATGCAGCACTTTGTTTTAAACAAGTGTCTGCTTACCTTTTTTTTTGTGGCCGGCCTGTCATCATCAGATGTCCCCAAAAGTGACCGTTGTAGTGTTCAATCTCAGATTCCCTTGTCCTTCCTCATCACGTCGGGGTCACCAAATTGTTGGTTTGGTTCTTTTATCCAATCTCATGATACCAAACCGCGTGTTCGTTGAATGAAGAGAATAGTAGACAAATGAAATCTTAAGAAGTTTTAGTAACAGAAAAAACAAGATACTTGGTACAGAGCTCCGGAGGCTTAACCCTAACAACAACAATGTGTTATCAGATGCCAAGTCTGATCCATCTGTCCCTTACGCCATCTTAAATACAGAAACAAACAGTAATAAAATATGTAGATGTCTTCTTCCATGTCGTCCTCCTATTGGCTGTCCGATGGTGTAGCCTTCCCTGTTTTAGGCTAATCTGTGGCAGGAAACAAGTCCTTATTTGGCCGGGAGCCAAATAGTCCATCCTCCTCTCGATCTGGTCTGCTGGAAACTTTCCTGCCATAAAACCATGAGGTGAAAGGTTCGTGTTCCCGTGCCTGAAAGGGTCACAAACTTTATGGGGGGTAACAAATGCAGTTTCTGTGCTCATCCCCACTTTGATCACCCCAAGTCACTGTTCCTGAGGCTTAATCAGTCAAACAGTATCTGTCTTTACTCCGAGGTTCTGAATGGTACTGATAAGAATGGGCCAATGATTATAAGAGGACTACATGTATTGACATTCATTACATTTAAACATTTAACTAACTGTAATACTTCTAACACATACATACAATATTTGCTAATATACTAACTCTCACTGCTATAATGCATTAAACTAAATATAGAATCACAACAACTGCAACGACAACCACCGCCTAAGGCTGGGCACCCCTGGTGAGAGTGGGGGACCGGGCAGCAGTGCTGGAGCCCTGGCTGGAGGCCCAGGGTGGCCTAGAGTCACATGCTGGTGAGGGCTTGTAGTTCGGGAGCAAGATTAAGTCAGCCGTAGATCATCCCAGGGACAATATGGAGAATAAACTCAAGAAAGGGAATTTAAAGTTTACCTTCAGACAAGGGAGGCAAATGCAACCAACAGGGAGGCCTGGGGAAAGCTTGATCGAGAGGGCGACGCCCACTGCAACGACAACCACCGCCTAAGGCTGGGCACCCCTGGTGAGAGTGGAGGACCGGGCAGCAGTGCTGGAGCCCTGGTTGGAGCCCCAGGGTGGCTTGGAGTCACATGCTGGTGAGGGCTTGTAGTTATGGAGCAAGATTAAGTCAGCCGTAGATCATCCCAGGGACAATATGGAGTATAAACTCAAGAAAGGGAATTTAAAGTTTACCTTCAGACAAGGGAGGCAAATGCAACCAACAGGGAGGCCTGGTGACAGCGCGTCCGACATGGGACGGCACACTGCAACGACAAACTCGGCCTCAGGCTGGGCCCCCCTGGTGCGAGTTGGTGACCGGGTTGCAGGCCAGAGCTCTGGGTGCGATGGTGAAGACAAAGGCTGGTGAGGGCTTGTAGTTCTGGAGAAAGATTATGTCAGCCAAAGATCATCCCAGGGACAATATGGAAAATAAACTCAAGAAATGGAATTTAAAGTTTACCTTCAGACAAGGGAGGCAAATGCAACCAACAGGGAGGCCTGGGGAAAGCTTGATCGAGAGGGCGACGCCCACTGCAACGACAACCACCGCCTACGGCTATGCACCCCTGGTGAGAGTGGGGGACCAGGCAGCAGTGCTGGAGCCCTGGCTGGAGCCCCAGGGTGGCCTGGAGTCACATGCTGGTGAGGGCTTGTAGTTCTGGAGCAAGATTAAGTCAGCCGTAGATCATCCCAGGGACAATATGGAGAATAAACTCAAGAAAGGGAATTTAAAGTTTACCTTCAGACAAGGGAGGCAAATGCAACCAACAGGGAGGCCTGGTGATAGCGCGTCCGATGTGGGACGGCACACTGCAATGACAACCTAGGCCTCAGGCTGGGCCCCACTGGTGCGAGTGGGGGACCGAGGTTGCACTGGCGGAACTCCTGGTGCGGTGCTGAAGACAAAGGCTTGTGAGGGCTTGTAGTTCTGGAGCAAGATTATGTCAGCCAAAGACCATCCCAGGGACAATATGGAGAATAAACTCAAGAAAGGGAAATTAAAGTTTACCTTCAGACAAGGGAGGCAAATGCAACCAACAGGGAGGCCTGGTGACAGCGCGTCCGACATGGGACGGCACAATGCAATGACAAACTCGGTCTCAGGCTGGGCCCCCCTGGTGCGAGTGGGTGACCGGGTTGAAGGCCAGAGCTCTGGGTGCAATGGTGAAGACAAAGGCTGGTGAGGGCTTGTAGTTCTGGAGAAAGATTATGTCAGCCAAAGATCATCCCAGGGACAATATGGAAAATAAACTCAAGAAATGTAATTTAAAGTTTACCTTCAGACAAGGGAGGCAAATGCAACCAACAGGGAGGCCTGGTGACAGCGTGTCCGACATGGGACGGCACACTGCAATGACAAACTCGGTCTCAGGCTGGGCCCCCCTGGTGCGAGTGGGTGACCGGGTTGCAGGCCAGAGCTCTGGGTGCGATGGTGAAGACAAAGGCTGGTGAGGGCTTGTAGTTCTGGAGAAAGATTATGTCAGCCAAAGATCATCCCAGGGACAATATGGAGTATAAACTCAAGAAAGGGAATTTAAAGTTTACCTTCAGACAAGGGAGGAAAATGCAACCAACAGGGAGGCCTGGTGATAGCACGTCCGATGTGGGACGGCACACTGCAATGACAAAATCAACCTCAGGCTGGGCCCCCCTGGTGTGAGTGGGGGACCGGGTTGCAGTGCTGGAGCCCTGGGTGTGGTGCTGGAGACAAAGGCTTGTGAGGGCTTGGAGTTCTGGAGCAAGATTATGTCAGCCAAAGATCATCCCAGGGACAATATGGAGAATAAACTCTAGAAATGTAATTTAAAGTTTACCTTCAGACAAGGGAGGCAAATGCAACCAACAGGGAGGCCTGGTGACAGCGCGTCCGATGTGGAACAGCACACTGCAATGACAACCTCGGCCTCAGGCTGGGCCCCCCTGGTGTGAGTGGGGGACCGAGGTTGCACAGGCGGAACTCCTGGTGCGGTACTGAAGACAAAGGCTGGTGAGGGTTTGTAGTTCTGGAGAAAGATTATGTCAGCCAAAGATCATCCCAGGGACAATATGGAGAATAAACTCAAGAAATGGAATTTAAAGTTTACCTTCAGACAAGGGAGGCAAATGCAACCAACAGGGAGGCCTGGTGATAGCGCGTCCGATGTGGGACGGCACACTGCAATGACAAAATCAGCCTCAGGCTGGGCCCCCCTGGTGTGAGTGGGGGACCGGGTTGCAGTGCTGGAGCCCTGGGTGTGGTGCTGGAGACAAAGGCTTGTGAGGGCTTGTAGTTCTGGAGAAAGATTATGTCAGCCAAAGATCATCCCAGGGACAATATGGAAAATAAACTCAAGAAATGTAATTTAAAGTTTACCTTCAGACAAGGGAGGCAAATGCAACCAACAGGGAGGCCTGGTGACAGCGTGTCCGACATGGGACGGCACACTGCAATGACAAACTCGGTCTCAGACTGGGCCCCCCTGGTGCGAGTGGGTGACCGGGTTGCAGGCCAGAGCTCTGGGTGCGATGGTGAAGACAAAGGCTGGTGAGGGCTTGTAGTTCTGGAGAAAGATTATGTCAGCCAAAGATCATCCCAGGGACAATATGGAGTATAAACTCAAGAAAGGGAATTTAAAGTTTACCTTCAGACAAGGGAGGAAAATGCAACCAACAGGGAGGCCTGGTGATAGCACGTCCGATGTGGGACGGCACACTGCAATGACAAAATCAACCTCAGGCTGGGCCCCCCTGGTGTGAGTGGGGGACCGGGTTGCAGTGCTGGAGCCCTGGGTGTGGTGCTGGAGACAAAGGCTTGTGAGGGCTTGGAGTTCTGGAGCAAGATTATGTCAGCCAAAGATCATCCCAGGGACAATATGGAGAATAAACTCTAGAAATGTAATTTAAAGTTTACCTTCAGACAAGGGAGGCAAATGCAACCAACAGGGAGGCCTGGTGACAGCGCGTCCGATGTGGAACAGCACACTGCAATGACAACCTCGGCCTCAGGCTGGGCCCCCCTGGTGTGAGTGGGGGACCGAGGTTGCACAGGCGGAACTCCTGGTGCGGTACTGAAGACAAAGGCTGGTGAGGGTTTGTAGTTCTGGAGAAAGATTATGTCAGCCAAAGATCATCCCAGGGACAATATGGAGAATAAACTCAAGAAATGGAATTTAAAGTTTACCTTCAGACAAGGGAGGCAAATGCAACCAACAGGGAGGCCTGGTGATAGCGCGTCCGATGTGGGACGGCACACTGCAATGACAAAATCAGCCTCAGGCTGGGCCCCCCTGGTGTGAGTGGGGGACCGGGTTGCAGTGCTGGAGCCCTGGGTGTGGTGCTGGAGACAAAGGCTTGTGAGGGCTTGTAGTTCTGGAGAAAGATTATGTCAGCCGTAGATCATCCCATGGACAATATGGAGACTAAACTCAAGAAATGGAATTTAAAGTTTACCTTCAGACAAGGGAGGCAAATGCAACCAACAGGGTGGACTGGGGAAAGCTTGATCGAGAGGGCGACGCCAAACTGCAACGACAACCACCGCCTAAGGCTGGGCACCCCTGGTGAGAGTGGGGGACCGGGCAGCAGTGCTGGAGCCCTGGCTGGAGCCCCAGGGTGACCTGGAGTCACATGCTGGTGAGGGCCTGTAGTTCTGGAGAAAGATTAAGTCATCCAAAGATCATCCCAGGGACAATATGGAGAATAAACTCAAGAAATGTAATTTAAAGTTTACCTTCAGACAAGGGAGGCAAATGCAACCAACAGGGTGGACTGGGGAAAGCTTGATCGAGAGGGCGACGCCCAACTGCAACGACAACCACCGCCTAAGGCTGGGCACCCCTGGTGAGAGTGGGGGACCGGGCAGCAGTGCTGGAGCCCTGGTTGGAGCCCCAGGGTGACCTGGAGTCACATGCTGGTGAGGGCCTGTAGTTCTGGAGAAAGATTAAGTCAGCCAAAGATCATCCCAGGGACAATATGGAGAATAAACTCAAGAAATGTAATTTAAAGTGCACCTTCAGACAAGGGAGGCAAATGCAACCAACAGGGAGGCCTGGTGACAGCGCGTCCGATGTGGAACAGCACACTGCAATGACAACCTCGGCCTCAGGCTGGGCCCCCCTGATGTGAGTGGGGGACCGAGGTTGCACAGGCGGAACTCCTGGTGCGGTACTGAAGACAAAGGCTGGTGAGGGTTTGTAGTTCTGGAGAAAGATTATGTCAGCCAAAGATCATCCCAGGGACAATATGGAGAATAAACTCAAGAAATGGAATTTAAAGTTTACCTTCAGAAAAGGGAGGCAAAAGCAAACAACAGGGAGGCCTGGTGATAGCGCGTCCGATGTGGGACGGCACACTGCAATGACAAAATCAGCCTCAGGCTGGGCCCCCCTGGTGTGAGTGGAGGACCGGGTTGCAGTGCTGGAGCCCTGGGTGTGGTGCTGGAGACAAAGGCTTGTGAGGGCTTGTAGTTCTGGAGAAAGATTATGTCAGCCGTAGATCATCCCATGGACAATATGGAGACTAAACTCAAGAAATGGAATTTAAAGTTTACCTTCAGACAAGGGAGGCAAATGCAACCAACAGGGTGGACTGGGGAAAGCTTGATCGAGAGGGCGACGCCCAACTGCAACGACAACCACCGCCTAAGGCTGGGCACCCCTGGTGAGAGTGGGGGACCGGGCAGCAGTGCTGGATCCCTGGCTGGAGCCCTAGGGTGACCTGGAGTCACATGCTGGTGAGGGCCTGTAGTTCTGGAGAAAGATTAAGTCAGCCAAAGATCATCCCAGGGACAATATGGAGAATAAACTCAAGAAAGGGAATTTAAAGTTTACCTTCAGACAAGGGAGGCAAATGCAACCAATAGGGAGGCCTGGTGACAGCGCGTCCGACATGGGACGGCACACTGCAATGAAAACCTGGGCCTCAGGCTGGGCCCCCCTGGCGCGAGTGGCTGACCGGGTTGCAGGCCAGAGCTCTGGGTGCGATGGTGAAGACACAGGCTGGTGAGGGCTTGTAGTTCTGGAGAAAGATTATGTCAGCCAAAGATCATCCCAGGCACAATATGGAGAATAAACTCAAGAAATGGAATTTAAAGTTTACCTTCAGACAAGGGAGGCAAATGCAACCAACAGGGAGGCCTGGTGACAGCGCGTCCGACATGGGACGGCACACTGCAATGACAAAATTAGCCTCAGGCTGGGCCCCCCTGGTGTGAGTGGGGGACCGAGTTGCAGTGCTGGAGCCCTGGGTGTGGTGCTGGAGACAAAGGCTTGTGAGGGCTTTTAGTTCTGGAGAAAGATTATGTCAGCCAAAGATCATCCCAGGGACAATGTGGAGAATAAACTCAAGAAATGGAATTTAAAGTTTACCTTCAGACAAGGGAGGCAAATGCAACCAACAGGGAGGCCTGGGGAAAGCTTGATCGAGAGGGCGACGCCCACTGCAACGACAACCACCGCCTAAGGCTGGACACCCCTGGTGAGGGTGGGGGACCGGGCAGCAGTGCTGGAGCCCTGATTGGAGCCCCGGTGTGGCCTGGAGTCACATGCTGGTGAGGGCTTGTAGTTCTGGAGCAAGATTAAGTCAGCCATAGATCATCCCAGACACAATATGGAGAATAAACTCAAAAAATGTAATTTAAAGTTTACATTCAGACAAGGGAGGCAAATGCAACCAACAGGGAGGCCTGGTGACAGCGCGTCCGACATGGGACGGCACACTGCAATGACAACCTCAGCTTCAGGCTGGGCCCCCATGGTGCGAGTGGGGGACCGAGATTGCACTGGCAGAAATCCTGGTGCGGTGCTGAAGACAAAGGCTGGTGAGGGCTTGTAGTTCTAGAGAAAGTTTATGTCAGCCGTAGATCATCCCAGGGACAATATGGAGAATAAACTCAAGAAATGGAATTTAAAGTTTACCTTCAGACAAGGG
Organism: Nelusetta ayraudi; assembly: GCF_046127955.1. Taxonomy (NCBI): domain Eukaryota; kingdom Metazoa; phylum Chordata; class Actinopteri; order Tetraodontiformes; family Monacanthidae; genus Nelusetta; species Nelusetta ayraudi. The sequence continues at coordinate 352,304 of NW_027466154.1, forward strand.
AGGCAAATGCAACCAACAGGGAGGCCTGGTGACAGCGCGTCCGATGTGGGACGGCACACTGCAATGACAACCTCGGCCTCAAGCTTGGCCCCCCTGGTGCGAGTGGGGGACCGAGGTTGCACTGCCGGAACTCCTGGTGCGGTGCTGAAGACAAAGGCTTGTGAGGGCTTGTAGTTCTGGAGCAAGATTATGTCAGCCAAAGATCATCCCAGGGACAATATGGAGAATAAACTCAAGAAATGTAATTTGAAGTTTACCCTCAGAGAAGGGAGGCAAATGCAACCAACAAGGAGGCCTGATGACAGGTCGTCCGACATGGGACGGCACACTGCAATGGCAAACTCGGCCTCAGGCTGTGCCCCCCTAGTGTGAGTGGGGGACCGGGTTGCAGTGCTGGAGCTCTGGGTGCGGTGCTGAAGACAGAGGCTGGTGAGGGCTTGTAGTTCTGGAGAAAGATTATGTCAGCCAAAGATCATCCCAGGGACAATATGGAAAATAAACTATAGAAATGGAATTTAAAGTTTACCTTCAGACAAGGGAGGCAAATGCAACCAACAGGGAGGCCTGGGGAAAGCTTGATCGAGAGGGCGACGCCCACTGCAAACGACAACCACCGCCTAAGGCTGGGCACCCCTGGTGAGAGTGGGGGACCGGGCAGCAGTGCTGGAGCCCTGGTTGGAGCCCCAGGGTGGCTTGGAGTCACATGCTGGTGAAGGCTTGTAGTTCTGGAGCAAGATTAAGTAAGCCGTAGATCATCCCAGGGACAATATGGAGTATAAACTCAAGAAAGGGAATTTAAAGTTTACCTTCAGACAAGGGAGGCAAATGCAACCAACAGGTAGGCCTGGTGATAGCGCGTCCGATGTGGGACGGCACACTGCAATGACAAAATCAGCCTCAGGCTGGGCCCCCCTGGTGTGAGTGGGGGACCGGGTTGCAGTGCTGGAGCCCTGGGTGTGGTGCTGGACACAAAGGCTTGTGAGGGCTTGTAGTTCTGGAGCAAGATTATGTCAGCCAAAGATCATCCCAGGGACAATATGGAAAATAAACTCAAGAAATGGAATTTAAAGTTTACCTTCAGACAAGGGAGGCAAATGCAACCAACAGGGAGGCCTGGGGAAAGCTTGATCGAGAGGGCGACGCCCACTGCAACGACAACCACCGCCTAAGGCTGGGCACCCCTGGTGAGAGTGGGGGACCAGGCAGCAGTGCTGGAGCCCTGGCTGGAGGCCCAGGGTGGCCTGGAGTCACATGCTGGTGAGGGCTTGTAGTTCTGGAGCAAGATTAAGTCAGCCGTAGATCATCCCAGGGACAATATGGAGAATAAACTCAAGATAGGGAATTTAAAGTTTACCTTCAGACAAGGGAGGCAAATGCAACCAACAGGGAGGCCTGGGGAAAGCTTGATCGAGAGGGCGACGCCCACTGCAACGACAACCACCGCCTAAGGCTGGGCACCCCTGGTGAGAGTGGGGGACCGGGCAGCAGTGCTGGAGCCCTGGTTGGAGCCCCAGGGTGGATTAGAGTCACATGCTGGTGAGGGCTTGTAGTTCTGGAGCAAGATTAAGTCAGCCGTAGATCATCCCAGGGACAATATGGAGTATAAACTCAAGAAAGGGAATTTAAAGTTTACCTTCAGACAAGGGAGGCAAATGCAACCAACAGGGAGGCCTGGTGACAGCGCGTCCGACATGGGACGGCACACTGCAATGACAACCTAGGCCTCAGGCTGGGCCCCCCTGGTGCGAGTGGGGGACCGAGGTTGCACTGGCAGAACTCCTGGTGCGGTGCTGAAGAAAAAGGCTTGTGAGGGCTTGTAGTTCTGGAGCAAGATTATGTCAGCCAAAGATCATCCCAGGGACAATATGGAGAATAAACTCAAGAAATGGAATTTAAAGTTTACCTTCAGACAAGGGAGGCAAATGCAACCAACAAGGAGGCCTGGTGATAGCGCGTCCGACATGGGACGGCACACTGCAATGACAAACTCGGCCTCAGGCTGGGCCCCCCTGGTGCGAGTGGGTGACCGGGTTGCAGGCCAGAGCTCTGGGTGCGATGGTGAAGACAAAGGCTGGTGAGGGCTTGGAGTTCTGGAGAAAGATTATGTCAGCCAAAGATCATCCCAGGGACAATATGGAGAATAAACTCAAGAAATGGAATTTAAAGTTTACCTTCAGACAAGGGAGGCAAATGCAACCAACAGGGAGGCCTGGGGAAAGCTTGATCGAGAGGGCGACGCCCACTGCAACGACAACCACCGCCCAAGGCTGGGCACACCTGGTGAGGCTGGGGGACCGGGCAGCAGTGCTGGAGCCCTGGCTGGAGCCCCGGTGTGGCCTGGAGACACATGCTGGTGAGGGCTTGTAGTTCTGGAGAAAGATTAGGTCAGCAAAAGATCATCCCAGGGACAATATGGAGAATAAACTCTAGAAATGTAATTTAAAGTTTACCTTCAGACAAGGGAGGCAAATGCAACCAATAGGGAGGCCTGGTGACAGCGCGTCCGACATGGAACGGCACACTGCAATGACAAACTCGGCCTCAGGCTGGGCCCCCCTGGTGCGAGTGGCTGACCGGGTTGCAGGCCAGAGCTCTGGGTGCGATGGTGAAGACAAAGGCTGGTGAGGGCTTGTAGTTCTGGAGAAAGATTATGTCAGCCAAAGATCATCCCAGGGACAATATGGAGAATAAACTCAAGAAATGGAATTTAAAGTTTACCTTCAGACAAGGGAGGCAAATGCAACCAACAGGGAGGCCTGGTGACAGCGCGTCCGATGTGGGACGGCACACTGCAATGACAACCTCGGCCTCAGGCTGGGCCCCCCTGGTGCGAGTGGGGGACCAAGGTTGCACTGGCGGAACTCCTGGTGCGGTGCTGAAGACAAAGGCTGGTGAGGGCTTGTAGTTCTGGAGAAAGATTATGTCAGCCAAAGATCATCCCAGGGACAATATGGAGAATAAACTCAAGAAATGGAATTTAAAGTTTACCTTCAGACAAGGGAGGCAAATGCAACCAACAGGGAGGCCTGGTGATAGAGCGTCCGATGTGGGACGGCACACTGCAATGACAAAATAAGCCTCAGGCTGGGCCCCCCTGGTATGAGTGGGGGACCGGGTTGCAGTGCTGGAGCCCTGGGTGTGGTGCTGGAGACAAAGGCTTGTGAGGGCTTGTAGTTCTGGAGAAAGATTATGTCAGCCAAAGATCATCCCAGGGACAATATGGAGAATAAACTCTAGAAATGGAATTTAAAGTTTACCTTCAGACAGGGGAGGCAAATGCAAACAACAGGGAGGCCTGGTGATAGCGCGTCAGATGTGGGACGGCACATTGCAATGACAAAATCAGCCTCAGGCTGGGCCCCCCTGGTGTGAGTGGGGGACCGGGTTGCAGTGCTGGAGCCCTGGGTGTGGTGCTGGAGACAAAGGCTTGTGAGGGCTAGTAGTTCTGGAGAAAGATTATGTCAGCCAAAGATCATCCCAGGGACAATATGGAGAATAAACTCAAGAAATGGAATTTAAAGTTTACCTTCAGACAAGGGAGGCAAATGCAACCAACAGGGAGGCCTGGGGAAAGCTTGATCGAGAGGGCGACGCCCACTGCAACGACAACCACCGCCTAAGGCTGGGCACCCCTGGTGAGAGTGGGGGACCGGGCAGCAATGCTGGAGCCCTGGCTGGAGCCCCAGGGTAGCCTGGACTCACATGCTGGTGAGGGCTTGTAGTTCTGGAGCAAGATTAAGTCAGCCGTAGATCATCCCAGGGACAATATGGAGAATAAACTACAGAAAGGGAATTTAAAGTTTACCTTCAGACAAGGGAGGCAAATGCAACCAACAGGGAGGCCTGGTGAAAGCGCGTCCGATGTGGGACGGCACACTGCAATGACAACCTCGGCCTCAGGCTTGGCCCCCGTGGTGTGAGTGGGGGACCGAGGTTGCACTGGCGGAACTCCTGGAGCGGTGCTGAAGACAAAGGCTGGTGAGGGCTTGTAGTTCTGGAGAAAGATTAAGTCAGCCAAAGATCATCCCAGGGACAATATGGAGAATAAACGCAAGAAATGTAATTTGAAGTTTACCCTCAGACAAGGGAGGCAAATGCAACCAACAGGGAGGCCTGATGACAGGTCGTCCGACATGGGACGGCACACTGCAATGACAAACTCGGCCTCAGGCTGGGCCCCCCTTGTGTGAGTGGGGGACCGGGTTGCAGTGCTGTAGCTCTGGGTGCGATGGTGAAGACAGAAGCTGGTGAGGGCTTGTAGTTCTGGAGAAAGATTATGTCAGCCAAAGATCATCCCAGGGACAATATGGAGAATAAACTCAAGAAATATAATTTAAAGTTTACCTTCAGACAAGAGAAGCAAATGCAACCAACAGGGAGGCCTGGGGAAAGCTTGATCGAGAGGGCGACGCCCACTGCAACGACAACCACCGCCTAAGGCTGGGCACCCCTGGTGAGAGTGGGGGACCGGGCAGAAGTGCTGGAGCCCTGGCTGGAGCCCCAGGTTGGCCTGGAGTCACATGCTGGTGAGGGCTTGTAGTTCTGGAATAAGATTAAGTCAGCCGTAGATCATCCCAGGCACAATATGGAGAATAAACTCAAGAAATGGAATTTAAAGTTTACCTTTAGACAAGGGAGGCAAATGCAACCAACAGGGAGGCCTGGTGACAGCGCGTCCGATGTGGGACGGCACACTGCAATGACAACCTCGGCCTCAGGCTGGGCCCCCCTGGTGCGAGTGGGGGACCGAGGTTGCACTGGCGGAACTCCTGGTGCGGTGCTTAAGACAAAGGCTTGTGAGGGCTTGTAGTTCTGGAGCAAGATTATGTCAGCCAAAGATCATCCCAGGGACAATATGGAGGATAAACTCAAGAAATGTAATTTAAAGTTTACCTTCAGACAAGGGAGGCAAATGCAACCAACAGGGAGGCCTGATGACAGGTCGTCCGACATGGGACGGCACACTGCAATGACAAAATCGCCCCCAGGCTGGGCCCCCCTGGTGCCAGGGGGGACCGGGTTACAGGCCAGAGCTCTGGGTGCGATGGTGAAGACAAAGAATGGTTAGGGCTTGTAGTTCTGGAGAAAGATTATGTCAGCCAAAGATCATCCCAGGGACAATATGGAGAATAAACACAAGAAATGTAATTTAAAGTTTAACTTCAGACAAGGGAGGCAAATGCAACCTACAGGGAGGCCTGGGGAAAGCTTGATCGAGAGGGCGACGCCCACTGCAACGACAACAACCGCCTAAGGTTGGGCACCCCTGGTGAGGGTGGGGGACCGGGCAGCAGTGCTGGAGCCCTGGTTGGAGCCCCAGGGTGGCCTGGAATCACATGCTGGTGAGGGCTTATAGTTCTGGAGCAAGATTAAGTCAGCCGTAGATCATCCCAGGCACAATATGGAGAATAAACTCAAGAAATGGAATTTAAAGTTTACCTTCAGACAATGGAGGCAAATGCAACCAACAGGGAGGCCTGGTGATAGCGCGTCCGATGTGGGACGGCACACTGCAATGACAAAATCAGCCTCAGGCTGGGCCCCCCGAGTGTGAGTGGGGGACCGGGTTGCAGTGCTGGAGTTCTGGGTGTGGTGCTGGAGTCACATGCTGGTGAGGGCTTGTAGTTCTGGAGCAAGATTAAGTCAGCCGTAGATCATCCCAGGCACAATATGGAGAATAAACTCAAGAAATGGAATTTAAAGTTTACCTTCAGACAAGGGAGGCAAATGCAACCAACAGGGAGGCCTGGTGACAGCGCGTCCGATGTGGGACGGCACACTGCAATGACAACCTCGGCCTCAGGCTGGGCCCCCCTGGTGTGAGTGGGTGACCGGGCAGCAGTGCTGGAGCCCTGGGTGTGGTGCTGGAGACAAAGGCTTGTGAGGGTTTGTAGTTCTGGAGAAAGATTATGTCAGCCAAAGATCATCCCAGGGACAATATGGAGAATAAACTCAAGAAATGGAATTTAAAGTTTACCTTCAGACAAGGGAGGCAAATGCATCCAACAGGGAGGCCTGGTGACAGCACGTCCGACATGGGACGGCACACTGCAATGAAAAACTCGGCCTCAGGCTGGGCCCCCCTGGTGCGAGTGGCTGACCAGGTTGCAGGCCAGAGCTCTGGGTGCGATGGTGAAGACAAAGGCTGGTGAGGGCTTGTAGTTCTGGAGAAAGATTATGTCAGCCAAAGATCATCCCAGGGACAATATGGAGAATAAACTCAAGAAATATAATTTAAGGTTTACCTTCAGACAAGGGAGGCAAATGCAACCAACAGGGAGGCCTGGGGAAAGCTTGATCGAGAGGGCGACGCCCAATGCAACGACAACCACCGCCTAAGGCTGGGCACCCCTGGTGAGAGTGGGGGACTGGGCAGCAGTGCTGGAGTCCTGGCTGGAGCCCCAGGGTGGCCTGGAGTCACATGCTGGTGAGGGCTTGTAGTTCTGGAGCAAGATTAAGTCAGCCAAAGATCATCCCAGGGACAATATGGAGAATAAACTCAAGAAATGGAATTTAAAGTTTAACTTCAGACAAGGGAGGCAAATGCAACCAACAGGGAGGCCTGGTGACAGCGCATCCGATGTGGAACAGCACACTGCAATGACAACCTCGGCCTCAGGCTGGGCCCCCCTGGTGTGAGTGGGGGACCGAGGTTGCACAGGCGGAACTCCTGGTGCGGTACTGAAGACAAAGGCTGGTGAGGGCTTGTAGTTCTGGAGAAAGATTATGTCAGCCAAAGATCATCCCAGGGACAATATGGAGAATAAACTCAAGAAATGTAATTTAAAGTTTAACTTCAGACAAGGGAGGCAAATGCAACCAACAGGGAGGCCTGGTGATAGCGCGTCAGATGTGGGACGGCACACTGCAATGACAAAATCAGCCTCAGGCTGGGCCCCCCTGGTGTGAGTGGGGGACCGGGTTGCGGCCAGAGCTCTGGGTGCGATGGTGAAGACAAAGGCTGGTGAGGGCTTGTAGTTCTGGGCACACTGCAATGACAAACTCGGCCTCAGGCTGGGCCCCCCTGGTGCGAGTGGCTGACCGGGTTGCAGGCCAGAGCTCTGGGTGCGATGGTGAAGACAAAGGCTGGTGAGAGCTTGTAGTTCTGGAGAAAGATTATGTCAGCCAAAGATCATCCCAGGCACAATATGGAGAATAAACTCAAGAAATGGAATTTAAAGTTTACCTTCAGACAAGGGAGGCAAATGCAACCAACAGGGAGGCCTGGTGACAGCGCGTCCGACATGGGACGGCACACTGCAATGAAGAAATTAGCCTCAGGCTGGGCCCCCCTGGTGTGAGTGGGGGACCAAGTTGCAGTGCTGGAGCCCTGGGTGTGGTGCTGGAGACAAAGGCTTGTGAAGGCTTTTAGTTCTGGAGAAAGATTATGTCAGCCAAAGATCATCCCAGGGACAATATGGAGAATAAACTCAAGAAATGGAATTTAAAGTTTACCTTCAGACAAGGGAGGCAAATGCAACCAACAGGGAGGCCTGGGGAAAGCTTGATCGAGAGGGCGACGCCCACTGCAACGACAACCACCGCCTAAGGCTGGGCACACCTGGTGAGGCTGGGGGACCGGGCAGCAGTGCTGGAGCCCTGGCTGGAGCCCCAGGGTGACCTGGAGTCACATGCTGGTGAGGGCCAGTAGTTCTGGAGAAAGATTAAGTCAGCCGTAGATCATCCCATGGACAATATGGAGAATAAACTCAAGAAATGGAATTTAAAGTTTACCTTCAGACAAGGGAGGCAAATGCAACCAACAGGGAGGCCTGGTGACAGCGCGTCCGACATGGGACGGCACACTGCAATGACAATCTGGGCCTCAGGCTGGGCCCCCCTGGTGCGAGTGGCTGACCGGGTTGCAGGCCAGAGCTCTGGGTACGATGCTGAAGACAAAGGCTGGTGAGGGCTTGTAGTTCTGGAGAAAGATTATGTCAGCCAAAGATCACCCCAGGGACAATATGGAGAATAAACTCAAGAAATGGAATTTAAATTTACCTTCAGACAAGGGAGGCAAATGCAACCAACAGGGAGGCCTGGTGACAGCGCGTCCGACATGGGACGGCACACTGCAATGACAAAATTAGCCTCAGGCTGGGCCCCCCTGGTGTGAGTGGGGGACCGAATTTCAGTGCTGGAGCCCTGGGTGTGGTGCTGGAGACAAAGGCTGGTGAGGGCTTGTAGTTCTGGAGAAAGATTATGTCAGCCAAAGATCATCCCAGGGACAATATGGAGAATAAACTCAAGAAATGGAATTTAAAGTTTACCTTCAGACAAGGGAGGCAAATGCAACCAACAGGGAGGCCTGGTGACAGCGCGTCCGACATGGGACGGCACACTGCAATGACAAAATTAGCCTCAGGCTGGGCCCCCCTGGTGTGAGTGGGTGACCGAGTTGCAGTGCTGGAGCCCTGGGTGTGGTGCTGGAGACAAAGGCTTGTGAGGGCTTTTAGTTCTGGAGAAAGATTATGTCAGCCAAAGATCATCCCAGGGACAATATGGAGAATAAACTCAAGAAATGGAATTTAAAGTTTACCTTCAGACAAGGGAGGCAAATGCAACCAACAGGGAGGCCTGGTGACAGCGCGTCCGACATGGGACGGCACACTGCAATGACAAAATTAGCCTCAGGCTGGGCCCCCCTGGTGTGAGTGGGTGACCGAGTTGCAGTGCTGGAGCCCTGGGTGTGGTGCTGGAGACAAAGGCTTGTGAGGGCTTTTAGTTCTGGAGAAAGATTATGTCAGCCAAAGATCATCCCAGGGACAATATGGAGAATAAACTCAAGAAATGGAATTTAAAGTTTACCTTCAGACAAGGCAGGCAAATGCAACCAACAGGGAGGCCTGGGGAAAGCTTGATCGAGAGGGCGACGCCCACTGCAACGACAACCACCGCCTAAGGCTGGGCACAACTGGTGAGGCTGGGGGACCGGGCAGCAGTGCTGGAGCCCTGGCTGGAGCCCCAGGGTGACCTGGAGTCACATGCTGGTGAGGGCCTGTAGTTCTGGAGAAAGATTAAGTCAGCCGTAGATCATCCCATGGACAATATGGAGAATAAACTCAAGAAATGGAATTTAAAGTTTACCTTCAGACAAGGGAGGCAAATGCAACCAACAGGGAGGCCTGGTGACAGCGCGTCCGACATGGGACGGCACACTGTAATGACAATCTGGGCCTCAGGCTGGGCCCCCCTGGTGCGAGTGGCTGACCGGGTTGCAGGCCAGAGCTCTGGGTGCGATGGTGAAGACAAAGGCTGGTGAGGGCTTGTAGTTCTGGAGAAAGATTATGTCAGCCAAAGATCACCCCAGGGACAATATGGAGAATAAACTCAAGAAATGGAATTTAAATTTACCTTCAGACAAGGGAGGCAAATGCAACCAACAGGGAGGCCTGGTGACAGCGCGTCCGACATGGGACGGCACACTGCAATGACAAAATTAGCCTCAGGCTGGGCCCCCCTGGTGTGAGTGGGGGACCGAGTTGCAGTGCTGGAGCCCTGGGTGTGGTGCTGGAGACAAAGGCTTGTGAGGGCTAGTAGTTCTGGAGAAAGATTATGTCAGCCAAAGATCATCCCAGGGACAATATGGAGAATAAACTCAAGAAATGTAATTTAAAGTTTACCTTCAGACAAGGGAGGCAAATGCAACCAACAGGGAGGCCTGGGGAAAGCTTGATCGAGAGGGCGACGCCCACTGCAACGACAACCACCGCCTAAGGCTGGGCACCCCTGGTGAGAGTGGGGGACCGGGCAGCAATGCTGGAGCCCTGGCTGGAGCCGCAGGGTGGCCTGGACTCACATGCTGGTGAGGGCTTGTAGTTCTGGAGCAAGATTAAGTCAGCCGTAGATCATCCCAGGGACAATATGGAGAATAAACTCAAGAAAGGGAATTTAAAGTTTACCTTCAGACAAGGGAGGCAAATGCAACCAACAGGGAGGCCTGGTGACAGCGCGTCCGATGTGGGACGGCACACTGCAATGACAACCTCGGCTTCAGCCTTGGCCCCCGTGGTGCGAGTGGGGGACCGAGGTTGCACTGGCGGAACTCCTGGAGCGGTGCTGAAGACAAAGGCTGGTGAGGGCTTGTAGTTCTGGAGCAAGATTATGTCAGCCAAAGATCATCCCAGGGACAATATGGAGGATAAACTCAAGAAATGTAATTTAAAGTTTACCTTCAGACAAGGGAGGCAAATGCAACCAACAGGGAGGCTTGATGACAGGTCGTCCGACATGGGACGGCACACTGCAATGACAAAATCGCCCCCAGGCTGGGCCCCGCTGGTGCCAGTGGGGGACCGGGTTACAGGCCAGAGCTCTGGGTGCGATGGTGAAGACAAAGAATGGTGAGGGCTTGTAGTTCTGGAGAAAGATTATGTCAGCCAAAGATCATCCCAGGGACAATATGGAGAATAAACACAAGAAATGTAATTTGAAGTTTAACTTCAGACAAGGGAGGCAAATGCAACCTACAGGGAGGCCTGGGGAAAGCTTGATCGAGAGGGCGACGCCCACTGCAACGACAACAACCGCCTAAGGCTGGGAACCCCTGGTGAGGGTGGGGGACCGGGCAGCAGTGCTGGAGCCCTGGTTGGAGACCCAGGGTGGCCTGGAATCACATGCTGGTGAGGGCTTATATTTCTGGAGCAAGATTAAGTCAGCCGTAGATCATCCCAGGCACAATATGGAGAATAAACTCAAGAAATGGAATTTAAAGTTTACCTTCAGCAAAGGGAGGCAAATGCAACCAACAGGGAGGCCTGATGATAGCGCGTCCGATGTGGGACGGCACACTGCAATGACAAAATCAGCCTCAGGCTGGGCCCCCCTGGTGTGAGTCGGGGACCGGGTTGCAGTGCTGGAGCCCGGGGTGTGGTGCTGGAGTCACATGCTGGTGAGGGCTTGTAGTTCTGGAGCAAGATTAAGTCAGCCAAAGATCATCCCATGGACAATATGGAGAATAAAGTCAAGAAAGGGAATTTAAAGTTTACCTTCAGACAAGGGAGGCAAATGCAACCAACAGGGAGGCCTGGTGACAGCTCGTCCGATGTGGGGCGGCACACTGCAATGACAAAATCGACCTCAGGCTGGGCCCCCCGAGTGTGAGTGGGGGACCGGGTTGCAGTGCTGGAGCTCTGGGTGCGATGGTGAAGACAGAGGATGGTGAGGGCTTGTAGTTCTGGAGAAAGATTATGTCAGCCAAAGATCATCCCAGGGACAATATGGAGAATAATCTCAAGAAATGTAATTTAAAGTTTACCTTTGGACAAGGGAGGCAAATGCAACCAACAGGGAGGCCTGGTGACAGCGCGTCCGACATGGGACGGCACACTGCAATGACAACCTGGACCTCAGGCTGGGCACCCCTGGTGCGAGTGGCTGACCGGGTTGCAGGCCAGAGCTCTGGGTGCGATGGTGAAGACAAAGGCTGGTGAAGGCTTGTAGTTCTGGAGAAAGATTATGTCAGCCAAAGATCATCCCAGGGACAATATGGAGAATAAACTCAAGAAATATAATTTAAAGTTTACCTTCAGACAAGGGAGGCAAATGCAACCAACAGGGAGGCCTGGGGAAAGCTTGATTGAGAGGGCGACGCCCAATGCAACGACAACCACCGCCTAAGGCTGGGCACACCTGGTGAGAGTGGGGGACCGGGCAGCAGTGCTGGAGCCCTGGCTGGAGCCCCGGTCTGGCCTGGAGTCACATGCTGGTGAGGGCTTGTAGTTCTGGAGCAAGATTAAGTCAGCCGTAGATCATCCCAGGGAAAATATGGAGAATAAACTCAAGAAATGGAATTTAAAGTTTACCTTCAGACAAGGGAGGCAAATGCAACCAACAGGGAGGCCTGGTGACAGCGCGTCTGACATGGGAAAGCACATTGCAATGACAAACTCGGAATCAGGCTGGGCCCCCTTGGTGGGAGTGGGTGACAAGGTTGCAGGCCAGAGCTCTGGGTGCGATGGTGAAGACAAAGGCTGGTGAGGGCTTGTAGTTCTGGAGAAAGATTATGTCAGCCAAAGATCATCCCAGGGACAATATGGAGAATAAACTCAAGAAATGGAATTTAAAGTTTACCTTCAGACAAGGGAGGCAAATGCAACCAACAGGGAGGCCTGGGGAAAGCTTGATCGAGAGGGCGACGCCCACTGCAACGACAACCACCCCCTAAGGCTGGACACCCCTGGTGAGGGTGGGGGACCGGGCAGCAGTGCTGGAGCCCTGGCTGGAGCCCCGGTCTGGCCTGGAGTTACATGCTGGTGAGGGCTTATAGTTCTGGAGCAAGATTAAGTCAGCCGTAGATCATCCCAGGCACAATATGGAGAATAAACTCAAGAAATGGAATTTAAAGTTTACCTTCAGACAAGGGAGGCAAATACAACCAACAGGGAGGCCTGGTGATAGCGCGTCCGATGTGGGACGGCACAGTGCAATGACAAAATCGTCCTCAGGCTGGGCCCCCCTGGTGTGAGTGGGGGACCGGGTTGCAGTGCTGGAGCCCTGGGTGTGGTGCTGGAGACAAAGGCTTGTGAGGGCTTGTAGTTCTAGAGAAAGATTATGTCAGCCAAAGATCATCCCAGGGACAATATGGAGAATAAACTCAAGAAATGGAATTTAAAGTTTACCTTCAGACAAGGGAGGCAAATGCAACCAACAGGGAGGCCCTGGTGACAGCGCGTCCGACAAGGGAAGGCACACTGCAATGACAAACTCGGCCTCAGGCAGGGCCCCCCTGGTGCGAGTGGGTGACCGGGTTGCAGGCCAGAGCTCTGGGTGCGATGGTGAAGACAAAGGCTGGTGAGGGCTTGTAGTTCTGGGCACACTGCAATGACAAACCCGGCCTCAGGCTGGGCCCCCCTGGTGCGAGTGGCTGACCGGGTTGCAGGCCAAAGCTCTGGGTGCGATGGTGAAGACAAAGGCTGGTGAGGGCTTGTCGTTCTGGAGAAAGATTATGTCAGCCAGAGATCATCCCAGGGACAATATGGAGAATAAACTCAAGAAATGGAATTTAAAGTTTACCTTCAGACAAGGGAGGCAAATGCAACCAACAGGGAGGCCTGGGGAAAGCTTGATCGAGAGGGCGACGCCCACTGCAACGACAACCACCCCCTAAGGCTGGGCACCCCTGGTGAGAGTGGGGGACCGGGCAGCAGTGCTGGAGCCCTGGCTGGAGCCCCAGGGTGGCCTGGAGTCACATGCTGGTGAGGGCTTGTAGTTCTGGAGCAAGATTAAGTCAGCCGTAGATCATCCCAGGGACAATATGGAGAATAAACTCAAGAAATGGAATTTAAAGTTTACCTTCAGACAAGGGAGGCAAATGCAACCAACAGGGAGGCCTGGTGACAGCGCGTCCGACATGGGACGGCACATTGCAATGACAAACTCGGCCTCAGGCTGGGCCCCCTAGGTGGGAGTGGGTGAGAAGGTTGCAGGCCAGAGCTCTGGGTGCGATGGTGAAGACAAAGGCTGGTGAGGGCTTGTAGTTCTGGAGAAAGATTATGTCAGCCAAAGATCATCCCAGGGACAATATGGAGAATAAACTCAAGAAATGGAATTTAAAGTTTACCTTCAGACAAGGGAGGCAAATGCAACCAACAGGGAGGCCTGGTGACAGCTCGTCCGACGTGAGGCGGCACACTGCAATGAAAACCTCGGCCTCAGGCTGGGCCCCCCTGGTGCGAGTGGGGGACTGAGGTTGCACTGGCGGAACTCCTGGTGCGGTGCTGAAGACAAAGGCTTGTGAGGGCTTGTAGTTCTGGAGAAAGATTATGTCAGCCAAAGATCATCCCAGGGACAATATGGAGAATAAACTCAAGAAATGGAATTTAAAGTTTACCTTCAGACAAGTGAGGCAAATGCAACCAACAGGGAGGCCTGGTGACAGCGCGTCCGACATGGGACGGCACACTGCAATGACAAACTCGGCCTCAGGCTGGGCCCCCTTGGTGCGAGCGGGTGACCGGGTTGCAGGCCAGAGCTCTGGGTGCGATGGTGAAGACAAAGAATGGTGAGGGCTTGTAGTTCTGGAGCAAGATTATGTCAGCCAAAGATCATCCCAGGGACAATATGGAGAATAAACTCAAGAAATGTAATTTAAAGTTTACCTTCAGACGAGGGAGGCAAATGCAACCAACAGGGAGGCCTGGGGAAAGCTTGATCGAGAGGGCGACGCCCACTGCAACGAATACCACCCCCTAAGGCTGGACACCCCTGGTGAGGGTGGGGGACCGGGCAGCAGTGCTAGAGCCCTGGCTGGAACCCCGGTCTGGCCTGGAGTCACATGCTGGTGAGGGCTTGTAGTTCTGGAGCAAGATTAAGTCAGCCGTAGATCATCCCAGGGACAATATGGAGAATAAACTCAAGAAATGGAATTTAAAGTTTACCTTCAGACAAGGGAGGCAAATGCAACCAACAGGGAGGCCTGGGGAATGCTCGTCCGATGTGGGGCGGCACACTGCAATGACAAAATCGCCCTTAGGGTGGGCCCCCTAGTGTGAGTAGAGGACCGGGTTGCAGTGCTGGAGCTCTGGGTGCGGTGCTGAAGACAAAGGCTGGTGAGGGCTTGTAGTTCTGGAGAAAGATTAAGTCAGCCAAAGATCATCCCAGGGAAAATATGGAGAATAAACTCAAGAAATGGAATTTAAAGTTCACCTTCAGACAAGGGAGGCAAATGCAACCAACAGGGAGGCCTGGTGACAGCGCGTCCGATGTGGAACAGCACACTGCAATGACAACCTCGGCCTCAGGCTGGGCCCCCCTGGTGTGAGTGGGGGATCGAGGTTGCACAGGCGGAACTCCTGGTGCGGTACTGAAGACAAAGGCTGGTGAGGGTTTGTAGTTCTGGAGAAAGATTATGTCAGCCAAAGATCATCCCAGGGACAATATGGAGAATAAACTCAAGAAATGTAATTTAAAGTTTAACTTCAGACAAGGGAGGCAAATGCAACCAACAGGGAGGCCTGGTGATAGCGCGTCCGATGTGGGACGGCACACTGCAATGACAAAATCAGCCTCAGGCTGGGCCCCCCTGGTGTGAGTGGGGGACCGGGTTGCAGTGCTGGAGCCCTGGGTGTGGTGCTGGAGACAAAGGCTTGTGAGGGCTTGTAGTTCTGGAGAAAGATTATGACAGCCGTAGATCATCCCATGGACAATATGGAGACTAAACTCAAGAAATGTAATTTAAAGTTTACCTTCAGACAAGGGAGGCAAATGCAACCAACAGGGAGGACTGGGGAAAGCTTGATCGAGAGGGCGACGCCCAACTGCAACGACAACCACCGCCTAAGGCTGGGCACCCCTGGTGAGAGTGGGGGACCGGGCAGCAGTGCTGGAGCCCTGGCTGGAGCCCCAGGGTGACCTGGAGTCACATGCTGGTGAGGGCCTGTAGTTCTGGAGAAAGATTAAGTCAGCCGTAGATCATCCCAGGGACAATATGGAGAATAAACTCAAGAAAGGGAATTTAAAGTTTACCTTCAGACAAGGGAGGCAAATGCAACCAATAGGGAGGCCTGGTGACAGCGCGTCCGACATGGGACGGCACACTGCAATGACAACCTGGGCCTCAGGCTGGGCCCCCCTGGTGCGAGTGGCTGACCGGGTTGCAGGCCAGAGCTCTGGGTGCGATGGTGAAGACAAAGGCTGGTGAGGGCTTGTAGTTCTGGAGAAAGATTATGTCAGCCAAAGATCATCCCAGGGACAATATGGAGAATAAACTCAAGAAATGGAATTTAAAGTTTACCTTCAGACAAGGGAGGCAAATGCAACCAACAGGGAGGCCTGGTGACAGCGCGTCCGACATGGGACGGCACACTGCACTGAAGAAATTAGCCTCAGGCTGGGCCCCCCTGGTGTGAGTGGGGGACCGAGTTGCAGTGCTGGAGCCCTGGGTGTGGTGCTGGAGACAAAGGCTTGTGAGGGCTTTTAGTTCTGGAGAAAGATTATGTCAGCCAAAGATCATCCCAGGGACAATATGGAGAATAAACTCAAGAAATGTAATTTAAAGTTTACCTTCAGACAAGGGAGGCAAATGCAACCAACAGGGAGGCCTGGTGACAGCACGTCCGACATGGGACGGCACACTGCAATGAAAAACTCGGCCTCAGGCTGGGCCCCCCTGGTGCGAGTGGCTGACCGGGTTGCAGGCCAGAGCTCTGGGTGCGATGGTGAAGACAAAGGCTGGTGAGGGCTTGTAGTTCTGGAGAAAGATTATGTCAGCCAAAGATCATCCCAGGGACAATATGGAGAATAAACTCAAGAAATGGAATTTAAAGTTTACCTTCAGACAAGGGAGGCAAATGCAACCAACAAGGAGGCCTGATGACAGCGCGTCCGACATGGGACGATACACTACAATGACAACCTCGGCCTCAGGCTGGGCCCCCCTGGTGTGAGTGGGGGACCGAGGTTGCACTGGCGGAACTCCTGGTGCGGTGGTGAAGACAAAGGCTGGTGAGGGTTTGTAGTTCTGGAGAAAGATTATGTCAGCCAAAGATCATCCCAGGGACAATAAGGAGAATAAACTCAAGAAATGTAATTTAAAGTTTACCTTCAGACAAGGGAGGCAAATGCAACCAACTGGGAGGCCTGGTGACAGCGCGTCCGACATGGGACAGCACATTGCAATGACAAACTCGGCCTCAAGCTGGGCCCCCTTGGTGCGAGTGGGTGACAAGGTTGCAGGCCAGAGCTCTGGGTGCGATGGTGAAGACAAAGGCTGGTGAGGGCTTGTACTTCTGGAGAAAGATTATGTCAGCCAAAGATCATCCCAGGGACAATGTGGAGAATAAACACAAGAAATGGAATTTAAAGTTTACCTTCAGACAAGGGAGGCAAATGCAACCAACAGGGAGGCCTGGGGAAAGCTTGATCGAGAGGGCGACGCCCACTGCAACGACAACCACCCCCTAAGGCTGGACACACCTGGTGAGGGTGGGGGACCGGGCAGCAGTGCTGGAGCCCTGGCTGGAGCCCTGGTCTGGCCTGGAATCACATGCTGGTGAGGGCTTGTAGTTCTGGAGCAAGATTAAGTCAGCCGTAGATCATTCCAAGTACAATATGGAGAATAAACTCAAGAAATGGAATTTAAAGTTTACCTTCAGACAAGGGAGGCAAATGCAACCAACAGGGAGGCCTGGTGATAGCGCGTCCGACATGGGACGGCACAGTGCAATGACAAAATCAGCCTCAGGCTGGGCCGCCCTGGTGTGAGTGGGGGACCGGGTTGCAGTGCTGGAGCCCTGGGTGTGGTGCTGGAGACAAAGGCTTGTGAGGGCTTGTAGTTCTGGAGAAAGATTATGTCAGCCGTAGATCATCCCAGGGACAATATGGAGACTAAACTCAAGAAATGTAATTTAAAGTTTACCTTCAGACAAGGGAGGCAAATGCAACCAACAGGGAGGCCTGGGGAAAGCTTGATCGAGAGGGCGACGCCCACTGCAACGACAACCACCGCCTAAGTCTGGGAACCCCTGGAGAAAGTGGGGGACCGGGCAGCAGTGCTAGAGCCCTGGCTGGAGCCCCAGGGTGGCCTGGAGTCACATGCTGGTGAGGGCTTGTAGTTCTGGAGTAAGATTAAGTCAATCCAAAGATCATCCCAAGGACAATATGGAGAATAAACTCAAGAAAGGGAATTTAAAGTTTACCTTCAGACAAGGGAGGCAAAGGCAACCAACACGGAGGCATGGTGACAGCGCGTCCGATGTGGGACGGCACACTGCAATGACAACCTCGGCCTCAGGCTGGGCCCCCCTGGTGAGAGTGGGGGACCGGGCAGCAGTGCTGGAGCCCTGGCTGGAGCCCCAGGGTGGCCTGGAGTCACATGCTGGTGAGGGCTTGTAGTTCTGGAGCAAGATTAAGTCAGCCAAAGATCATCCCAGGGAAAATATGGAGAATAAACTCAAGAAATGGAATTTAAAGTTTACCTTCAGACAAGGGAGGCAAATGCAACCAACAGGGAGGCCTGGTGACAGCGTGTCCGATGTGGGACGGCACACTGCAATGACAAAATCAGCCTCAGGCTGGGCCCCCCTGGTGTGAGTGGGGGACCGAGGTTGCAGTGCTGGAGCCCTGGGTGTGGTGCTGGAGAGAAAGGCTGGTGAGGGCTTGTAGTTCTGGAGAAAGATTATGTCAGCCAAAGATCATCCCAGGGACAATATGGAAAATAAACTCAAGAAATGTAATTTAAAGTTTACCTTCAGACAAGGGAGGCAAATGCAACCAACAGGGAGGCCTGGTGACAGCACGTCCGGCATGGGACGGCACACTGCAATGAAAAACTCGGCCTCAGGCTGGGCCCCCCTGGTGCGAGTGGCTGACCATGTTGCAGGCCAGAGCTCTGGGTGCGATGGTGAAGACAAAGGCTGGTGAGGGCTTGTAGTTCTGGAGAAAGATTATGTCAGCCAAAGATCATCCCAGGGACAATATGGAGAATAAACTCAAGAAATATAATTTAAAGTTTACCTTCAGACAAGGGAGGCAAATGCAACCAACAGGGAGGCCTGGGGAAAGCTTGATCGAGAGGGCGACGCCCACTGCAACGACAACCACCGCCTAAGGCTGGGCACCCCTGGTGAGAGTGGGAGACTGGGCAGCAGTGCTGGAGCCCTGGCTGGAGCCCCAGGGTGGCCTGGAGTCACATGCTGGTGAGGGCTTGTAGTTGTAGAGCAAGATTAAGTCAGCCAAAGATCATCCCTGGGAAAATATGGAGAATAAACTCAAGAAATGGAATTTAAAGTTTACCTTCAGACAAGGGAGGCAAATGCAACCAACAGGGAGGCCTGGTGACAGCGCATCCGATGTGGGACGGCACACTGCAATGACAACCTCGGCCTCAGGCTGGGCCCCCCTGGTGTGAGTGGGGGACCGAGGTTGCACTGGCGGAACTCCTGGTGCGGTGCTGAAGACAAAGGCTGGTAAGGGCTTGTAGTTCTGGAGAAAGATTATGTCAGCCAAAGATCATCCCAGGGACAATATGGAGAATAAACACAAGAAATGTAATTTAAAGTTTACCTTCAGACAAGGGAGGCAAATGCAACCAACAAGGAGGCCTGATGACAGCGCGTCCGAAAAGGGACGGCACACTGCAATGACAAACTCGGCCTCAGGCTGGGCCCCCCTGGTGCCAGTGACTGACCGGGTTGCAGGCCAGAGCTCTGGGTGCGAGGGTGAAGACAAAGGCTGGTGAGGGCTTGTAGTTCTGGGCACACTGCAATGACAAACCCGGCCTCAGGCTGGGCCCCCCTGGTGCGAGTGGCTGACCGGGTTGCAGGCCAAAGCTCTGGGTGCGATGGTGAAGACAAAGGCTGGTGAGGGCTTGTGGTTCTGGAGAAAGATTATGTCAGCCAAAGATCATCCCAGGGACAATATGGAGAATAAACTCAAGAAATGGAATTTAAAGTTTACCTTCAGACAAGGGAGGCAAATGCAACCAACAGGGAGGCCTGGGGAAAGCTTGATCGAGAGGGCGACGCCCACTGCAACGACAACCACCCCCTGAGGCTGGACACCCCTGGTGAGGATGGGGGACCGGGCAGCAGTGCTGGAGCCCGGGCTGGAGCCCCGGTCTGGCCTGGAGTCACATGCTGGTCAGGGCTTGTAGTTCTAGAGCAAGATTAAGTAAGCCGTAGATCATCCCAGGCACAATATGGAGAATAAACTCAAGAAATGGAATTTAAAGTTTACCTTCAGACAAGGGAGGCAAATGCAACCAACAGGGAGGCCTGGTGACAGCGCGTCCGACATGGGACGGCACACTGCAATGACAAACTCGGACTCAGGCTGGGCCCCCTTGGTGCGAGTGGGTGACCGGTTTGCAGGCCAGAGCTCTGGGTGCGATGGTGAAGACAAAGGCTGGTGAGGGCTTGTAGTTCTGGAGAAGATTATGTCAGCCAAAGATCATCCCAGGGACAATCTGGAAAATAAACACAAGAAATGTAATTTAAAGTTTACCTTAAGACATGGGAGGTAAATGCAACCAACAGGGAGTCCTGATGACAGGTCGTCCGAAAAGGGACGGCACAATGCAATGACAAACTCGGCCTCAGGCTGGGCCCCCCTGGTGCGAGTGGCTGACCGGGTTGCAGGCCAGAGCTCTGGGTGCGATGGTGAAGACAAAGGCTGGTGAGGGCTTGTAGTTCTGGAGCAAGATTATGTCAGCCAAAGATCATCCCAGGGACAATATGGACAATTAATTCAAAAAATGTAATTTAAAGTTTACCTTCAGACAAGGGAGGCAAATGCAACCAACAGGGAGGCCTGATGACAGCGCGTCCGACATGGGACGGCACACTGCAATGACAAACTCGGCCTCAGGCTTGGCCCCCTTGGTGCGAGTGGGGGACCGGGTTGCAGTGCTGGAGCCCTGGGTGTGGTGCTGGAGACAAAGGCTTGTGAGGGCTTGTAGTTCTGGAGAAAGATTATGACAGCCGTAGATCATCCCATGGACAATATGGAGACTAAACTCAAGAAATGTAATTTAAAGTTTACCTTCAGACAAGGGAGGCAAATGCAACCAACAGGGAGGACTGGGGAAAGCTTGATCGAGAGGGCGACGCCCAACTGCAACGACAACCACCGCCTAAGGCAGGGCACCCCTGGTGAGAGTGGGGGACCGGGCAGCAGTGCTGGAGCCCTGGCTGGAGCCCCAGGGTGACCTGGAGTCACATGCTGGTGAGGGCTTGTAGTTCTGGAGAAAGATTAAGTCAGCCGTAGATCATCCCAGGGACAATATGGAGAATAAACTCAAGAAAGGGAATTTAAAGTTTACCTTCAGACAAGGGAGGCAAATGCAACCAACAGGGAGGCCTGGTGACAGCGCATCCGATGTGGGACGGCACACTGCAATGACAAAATCGGCCTCAGGCTGGGCCCCCCTGGTGCGAGTGGGTGACCGGGTTGCAGGCCAGAGCTCTGGGTGCGATGGTGAAGACAAAGGCTGGTGAGGGCTTGTACTTCTGGAGCAAGAATAAGTCAGCCAAAGATCATCCCAGGGACAATATGGAGAATAAACTCAAGAAATGGAATTTAAAGTTTACCTTCAGACAAGGGAGGCAAATGCAACCAACAGGGAGGCCTGGGGAAAGCTTGATCGAGAGGGCGACGCCCACTGCAACGACAACCACCCCCTAAGGATGGGCACCCCTGGTGAGGGTGGGGGACCGGGCAGCAATGCTGGAGCACTGGCTGGAGCCCCGGTGTGGCCTGGAGTCACATGCTGGTGAGGGCTTGTAGTTCTGGAGCAAGATTAAGTCAGCCGTAGATCATCCCAGGCACAATATGGAGAATAAACTCAAGAAATGGAATTTAAAGTTTACCTTCAGACAAGGGAGGCAAATGCAACCAACAGGGAGGCCTGGTGACAGCACGTCCGACATGGGAAGGCACACTGCAATGAAAAACTCGGCCTCAGGCTGGGCCCCCCTGGTGCGAGTGGCTGACCATGTTGCAGGCCAGAGCTCTGGGTGCGATGGTGAAGACAAAGGCTGGTGAGGGCTTGTAGTTCTGGAGAAAGATTATGTCAGCCAAAGATCATCCCAGGGACAATATGGAGAATAAACTCAAGAAATATAATTTAAAGTTTACCTTCAGACAAGGGAGGCAAATGCAACCAACAGGGAGGCCTGGGGAAAGCTTGATCGAGAGGGCGACGCCCACTGCAACGACAACCACCGCCTAAGGCTGGGCACCCCTGGTGAGAGTGGGAGACTGGGCAGCAGTGCTGGAGCCCTGGCTGGAGCCCCAGGGTGGCCTGGAGTCACATGCTGGTGAGGGCTTGTAGTTGTAGAGCAAGATTAAGTCAGCCAAAGATCATCCCTGGGAAAATATGGAGAATAAACTCAAGAAATGGAATTTAAAGTTTACCTTCAGACAAGGGAGGCAAATGCAACCAACAGGGAGGCCTGGTGACAGGTCGTCCGAAAAGGGACGGCACAATGCAATGACAAACTCGGCCTCAGGCTGGGCCCCCCTGGTGCGAGTGGCTGACCGGGTTGCAGGCCAGAGCTCTGGGTGCGATGGTGAAGACAAAGGCTGGTGAGGGCTTGTAGTTCTGGAGAAAGATTATGTCAGCCGTAGATCATCCTAGGGACAATATGGAGAATAAACTCTAGAAATGTAATTTAAAGTTTACCTTCAGACAAGGGAGGCAAATGCAACCAACAGGGAGGCCTGAGGAAAGCTTGATCGAGAGGGCGACGCCCACTACAACGACAACCACCGCCTAAGGCTGGGCACCCCTGGTGAGAGTGGGGGACCGGGCAGCAGTGCTGGAGGCCTGGCTGGAGCCCCGGGGTGGCCTGGAGTCACATGCTGGTGAGGGCTTGTAGTTCTGGAGCAAGATTAAGTCAGCCGTAGATCATCCCAGGGACAATATGGAGAATAAACTCAAGAAATGGAATTTAAAGTTTACCTTCAGACAAGGGAGGCAAATGCAACCAACAGGGAGGCCTGGTGATAGCGCGTCCGATGTGGGACGGCACACTGCAATGACAAAATCAGCCTCAGGCTGGGCCCCCCTGGTGTGAGTGGGGGACCGGGTTGCAGTGCTGGAGACCTGGGTGTGGTGCTTGAGACAAAGGCTTGTGAGGGCTTGTAGTTCTGGAGAAAGATTATGTCAGCCAAAGATCATCCCAGGGACAATATGGACAATTAATTCAAAAAATGTAATTTAAAGTTTACCTTCAGACAAGGGAGGCAAATGCAACCAACAGGGAGGCCTGATGACAGCGCGTCCGACATGGGACGGCACACTGCAATGACAAACTCGGCCTCAGGCTTGGCCCCCTTGGTGCGAGTGGCTGACCGGGTTGCAGGCCAGAGCTCTGGGTGCGATGGTGAAGACAAAGGCTGGTGAGGGCTTGTAGTTCAGGAGAAAGATTATGTCAGCCAAAGATCATCCCAGGGACAATATGGAGAATAAACTCAAGAAATGTAATTTAAAGTTTACCTTCAGACAAGGGAGGCAAATGCAACCAACAGGGAGGCCTGGTGACAGCGCGTCCGACATGGGACGGCACACTGCAATGACAAACTCGGACTCAGGCTGGGCCCCCTTGGTGCGAGTGGGTGACCGGGTTGCAGGCCAGAGCTCTGGGTGCGATGGTGAAGACAAAGGCTGGTGAGGGCTTGTAGTTCTGGAGAAGATTATGTCAGCCAAAGATCATCCCAGGGACAATCTGGAAAATAAACTCAAGAAATGGAATTTAAAGTTTACCTTAAGACATGGGAGGTAAATGCAACCAACAGGGAGGCCTGGGGAAAGATTGATTGAGGGGGCGCCGCCCACTGCAATGACAACCACCGCCTAAGGCTGGGCCCCCCTGGTGTGAGTGGGGGACCGGGTTGCAGTGCTGGAGCTCTGGGTGTGGTGCTGGAGACAAAGGCTTGTGAGGGCTTGTAGTTCTGGAAAAAGATTATGTCAGCCAAAGATCATCCCAGGGAAAATATGGAGAATAAACTCAAGAAATGGAATTTAAAGTTTACCTTCAGACAAGGGAGGCAAATGCAACAAACAGGGAGGCCTGGTGACAGCGCGTCCGACATGGGACGGCACACTGCAATGACAAACTCGGCCTCAGGCTGGGCCCCCCTGGTGCGAGTGGGGGACCGAGTTTGCACTGGCAGAAATCCTGGTGCAGTGCTGAAGACAAAGGCTGGTGAGGGCTTGTAGTTCTGGAGAAAGATTATGTCAGCCAAAGATCATCCCAGGGACAATATGGAGAATAAACTCAAGAAATGGAATTTAAAGTTTACCTTCAGACAAGGGAGGCAAATGCAACCAACAGGGAGGCCTGGTGACAGCGCGTCCGACAAGGGACGGCACTCTGCAATGACAAACTCGGCCTCAAGCAGGGCTCCCCTGGTGCGAGTGAGTGACCGGGTTGCAGGCCAGAGCTTTGGGTGCGATGGTGAAGACAAAGGCTGGTGAGGGCTTGTAGTTCTGGGCACACTGCAATGAAAAACCCGGCCTCAGGCTGGGCCCCCCTGGTGCGAGTGGCTGACCGGGTTGCAGGCCAAAGCTCTGGGTGCGATGGTGAAGACAAAGGCTGGTGAGGGCTTGTCGTTCTGGAGAAAGATTATGTCAGCCAAAGATCATCCCAGGGACAATATGGAGAATAAACTCAAGAAATGGAATTTAAAGTTTACCTTCAGACAAGGGAGGCAAATGCAACCAACAGGGAGGCCTGGGGAAAGCTTGATCGAGAGGGCGACGCCCACTGCAACGACAACCACCCCCTAAGACTGGGCACCCCTGGTGAGAGTGGGGGACCGGGCAGCAGTGCTGGAGCCCTGGCTGGAGCCCCAGGGTGGCCTGGAGTCACATGCTGGTGAGGGCTTGTAGTTCTGGAGCAAGATTAAGTCAGCCGTAGATCATCCCAGGGACAATATGGAGAATAAACTCAAGAAATGGAATTTAAAGTTTACCTTCAGACAAGGGAGGCAAATGCAACCAACAGGGAGGCCTGGCGATAGCGCGTCCGACATGGGACGGCACACTACAATGACAAACTCGGCCTCAGAATGGGGCCCCTTGGTGCGAGTGGGTGACCGGGTTGCAGGCCAGAGCTCTGGGTACGATGGTGAAGACAAAGAATGGTGAGGGCTTGTAGTTCTGGAGCAAGATTATGTCAGCCAAAGATCATCCCAGGGACAATATGGAAAATAAACTCAAGAAATGTAATTTAAAGTTTACCTTCAGACAAGGGAGGCAAATGCAACCAACAGGGAGGCCTGGGGAAAGCTTGATCGAGAGGGCGACGACCACTGCAACGACAACCACCCCCTAAGGCTGGACACCCCTGGTGAGGGTGTGGGACCGGGCAGCAGTGCTAGAGCCCTGGCTGGAGCCCCGGTCTGGCCTGGAGTCACATGCTGGTGAGGGCTTGTAGTTCTGGAGCAAGATTAAGTCAGCCGTAGATCATCCCAGGCACAATATGGAGAATAAACTCAAGAAATGGAATTTAAAGTTTACCTTCAGACAAGGGAGGCAAATGCAACCAACAGGGAGGCCTGGTGATAGCGCGTCCGATGTGGGACAGCACACTGCAATGACAAAATCAGCCTCAGGCTGGACACCCCTGGTGTGAGTGGGGGACCGAGTTGCAGTGCTGGAGCCCTGGGTGTGGTGCTGGAGACAAAGGCTTGTGAGGGCTTGTAGTTCTGGAGCAAGATTATGTCAGCCAAAGATCATCCCAGGGACAATATGGAGAATAAACTCAAGAAATGGAATTTAAAGTTTACCTTCAGACAAGGGAGGCAAATGCAACCAACAGGGAGGCCTGGTGACAGCGCGTCCGATGTGGGACGGCACACTGCAATGACAACCTCGGCCTCAGGCTGGGCCCCCCTGGTGTGAGTGGGGGACCGATGTTGCACTGGCGGAACTCCTGGTGCGGTGCTGAAGACAAAGGCTGGTGAGGGCTTGTAGTTCTGGAGAAAGATTATGTCAGCCAAAGATCATCCCAGGGACAATATGGAGAATAAACTCAAGAAATGGAATTTAAAGTTTACCTTCAGACAAGGGAGGCAAATGCAACCAACAGGGAGGCCTGGTGACAGCTCGTCCGACGTGAGGCGGCACACTGCAATGACAACCTCGGCCTCAGGCTGGGCCCCCCTGGTGCGAGTGGGGGACCGAGGTTGCACTGGCAGAACTCCTGGTGCGGTGCTGAAGACAAAGGCTTGTGAGGGCTTGTAGTTCTGGAGAAAGATTATGTCAGCCAAAGATCATCCCAGGGACAATATGGAGAATAAAGTCAAGAAATGGAATTTAAAGTTTACCTTCAGACAAGGGAGGCAAATGCAACCAACAGGGAGGCCTGGGGACAGCTCGTCCGATGTGGGGCGGCACACTGCAATGACAAAATCGCCCTTAGGGTGGGCCCCCTAGTGTGAGTAGAGGACCGGGTAGCAGTGCTGGAGCTCTGGGTGCGGTGCTGAAGACAAAGGCTGGTGAGGGCTTGTAGTTCAGGAGAAAGATTATGTCAGCCAAAGATCATCCCAGGGACAATATGGAGAATAAACTCAAGAAATGTAATTTAAAGTTTACCTTCAGACAAGGGAGGCAAATGCAACCAACAGGGAGGCCTGGTGACAGCGCGTCCGACATGGGACGGCACACTGCAATGACAAACTCGGACTCAAGCTGGGCCCCCTTGGTGCGAGTGGGTGACTGGGTTGCAGGCCAGAGCTCTGGGTGCGATGGTGAAGACAAAGGCTGGTGAGGGCTTGTAGTTCAGGAGAAGATTATGTCAGCCAAAGATCATCCCAGGGACAATCTGGAGAATAAACTCAAGAAATGTAATTTAAAGTTTACCTTCAGACAAGGGAGGCAAATGCAACAAACAGGGAGGCCTGGTGACAGCGCGTCCGACATGGGACGGCAAACTGCAATGACAAACTCGGCCTCAGGCTGGGCCCCCCTGGTGCGAGTGGGGGACCGAGTTTGCACTGGCAGAAATCCTGGTGCAGTGCTGAAGACAAAGGTTGGTGAGGGCTTGTAGTTCTGGAGAAAGATTATGTCAGCCAAAGATCATCCCAGGGACAATATGGAGAATAAACTCAAGAAATGGAATTTAAAGTTTACCTTCAGACAAGGGAGGCAAATGCAACCAACAGGGAGGCCTGGTGACAGCGCGTCCGACAAGGGACGGCACACTGCAATGACAAACTCGGCCTCAGGCAGGGCCCCCCTGGTGCGAGTGGGTGACCGGGTTGCAGGCCAGAGCTCTGGGTGCGATGGTGAAGACAAAGGCTGGTGAGGGCTTGTAGTTCTGGGCACACTGCAATGACAAACCCGGCCTCAGGCTGGGCCCCCCTGGTGCGAGTGGCTGACCGGGTTGCAGGCCAAAGCTCTGGGTGCGATGGTGAAGACAAAGGCTGGTGAGGGCTTGTCGTTCTGGAGAAAGATTATGTCAGCCAAAGATCATCCCAGGGACAATATGGAGAATAAACTCAAGAAATGTAATTTAAAGTTTACCTTCAGACAAGGGAGGCAAATGTAACCAACAGGGAGGCCTGGGGAAAGCTTGATCGAGAGGGCGACGCCCACTGCAACGACAACCACCCCCTAAGGTTGGGCACCCCTGGTGAGAGTGGGGGACCGGGCAGCAGTGCTGGAGCCCTGGCTGGAGCCCCAGGTTGGCCTGGAGTCACATGCTGGTGAGGGCTTGTAGTTCTGGAGCAAGATTAAGTCAGCCGTAGATCATCCCAGGGACAATATGGAGAATAAACTCAAGAAATGGAATTTAAAGTTTACCTTCAGACAAGGGAGGCAAAAGCAACCAACAGGGAGGCCTGGTGAAAGCGCGTCCGACATGGGAGAGCACACTGCAATGACAAACTCGGCCTCAGGCTAGGCCCCCCTGGTGCGAGTGGCTGACCGGGTTGCAGGCCAGAGCTCTGGGTGCGATGGTGAAGACAAAGGCTGGTGAGGGCTTGTAGTTCTGGGCACACTGCAATGACAAACTCAGCCTCAGGCTGGGCCCCCCTGGTGCGAGTGGCTGACCGGGTTGCAGGCCAGAGCTCTGGGTGCGATGGTGAAGACAAAGGCTGGTGAGGGCTTGTAGTTCTGGAGAAGATTATGTCAGCCAAAGATCATCCCAGGGACAATATGGAGAATAAACTCAAGAAATGTAATTTAAAGTTTACCTTCAGACAAGGGAGGCAAATGCAACAAACAGGGAGGCCTGGTGACAGCGCGTCCGACATGGGACGGCAAACTGCAATGACAAACTCGGCCTCAGGCTGGGCCCCCCTGGTGCGAGTGGGCGACCGAGTTTGCACTGGCAGAAATCCTGGTGCAGTGCTTAAGACAAAGGTTGGTGAGGGCTTGTAGTTCTGGAGAAAGATTATGTCAGCCAAAGATCATCCCAGGGACAATATGGAGAATAAACTCAAGAAATGGAATTTAAAGTTTACCTTCAGACAAGGGAGGCAAATGCAACCAACAGGGAGTCCTGATGACAGGTCGTCCGAAAAGGGACGGCACAATGCAATGACAAACTCGGCCTCAGGCTGGGCCCCCTTGGTGCGAGTGGGGGACCGAGGTTGCACTGGCGGAACTCCTGGTGCGGTGCTGAGGACAAAGGCTGGTGAGGGCTTGTAGTTCTGGAGAAAGATTATGTCAGCCAAAGATCATCCCAGGGACAATATGGAGAATAAACTCAACAAATGGAATTTAAAGTTTACCTTCAGACAAGGGAGGCAAAAGCAACCAACAGGGAGGCCTGGTGAAAGCGCGTCCGACATGGGAGAGCACACTGCAATGACAAACTCGGCCTCAGGCTAGGCCCCCCTGGTGCGAGTGGCTGACCGGGTTGCAGGCCAGAGCTCTGGGTGCGATGGTGAAGACAAAGGCTGGTGAGGGCTTGTAGTTCAGGAGAAAGATTATGTCAGCCAAAGATCATCCCAGGGACAATATGGAGAATAAACTCAAGAAATGTAATTTAAAGTTTACCTTCAGACAAGGGAGGCAAATGCAACCAACAGGGAGGCCTGGGGACAGCTCGTCCGATGTGGGGCGGCACACTGCAATGACAAAATCGCCCTTAGGGTGGGCCCCCTAGTGTGAGTAGAGGACCGGGTAAAAGTGCTGGAGCTCTGGGTGCGGTGCTGAAGACAAAGGCTGGTGAGGGCTTGTAGTTCAGGAGAAAGATTATGTCAGCCAAAGATCATCCCAGGGACAATATGGAGAATAAACTCAAGAAATGTAATTTAAAGTTTACCTTCAGACAAGGGAGGCAAATGCAACCAACAGGGAGGCCTGGTGACAGCGCGTCCGACATGGGACGGCACACTGCAATGACAAACTCGGACTCAAGCTGGGCCCCCTTGGTGCGAGTGGGTGACTGGGTTGCAGGCCAGAGCTCTGGGTGCGATGGTGAAGACAAAGGCTGGTGAGGGCTTGTAGTTCAGGAGAAGATTATGTCAGCCAAAGATCATCCCAGGGACAATCTGGAGAATAAACTCAAGAAATGTAATTTAAAGTTTACCTTCAGACAAGGGAGGCAAATGCAACAAACAGGGAGGCCTGGTGACAGCGCGTCCGACATGGGACGGCAAACTGCAATGACAAACTCGGCCTCAGGCTGGGCCCCCCTGGTGCGAGTGGGGGACCGAGTTTGCACTGGCAGAAATCCTGGTGCAGTGCTGAAGACAAAGGTTGGTGAGGGCTTGTAGTTCTGGAGAAAGATTATGTCAGCCAAAGATCATCCCAGGGACAATATGGAGAATAAACTCAAGAAATGGAATTTAAAGTTTACCTTCAGACAAGGGAGGCAAATGCAACCAACAGGGAGGCCTGGTGACAGCGCGTCCGACAAGGGACGGCACACTGCAATGACAAACTCGGCCTCAGGCAGGGCCCCCCTGGTGCGAGTGGGTGACCGGGTTGCAGGCCAGAGCTCTGGGTGCGATGGTGAAGACAAAGGCTGGTGAGGGCTTGTAGTTCTGGGCACACTGCAATGACAAACCCGGCCTCAGGCTGGGCCCCCCTGGTGCGAGTGGCTGACCGGGTTGCAGGCCAAAGCTCTGGGTGCGATGGTGAAGACAAAGGCTGGTGAGGGCTTGTCGTTCTGGAGAAAGATTATGTCAGCCAAAGATCATCCCAGGGACAATATGGAGAATAAACTCAAGAAATGTAATTTAAAGTTTACCTTCAGACAAGGGAGGCAAATGTAACCAACAGGGAGGCCTGGGGAAAGCTTGATCGAGAGGGCGACGCCCACTGCAACGACAACCACCCCCTAAGGTTGGGCACCCCTGGTGAGAGTGGGGGACCGGGCAGCAGTGCTGGAGCCCTGGCTGGAGCCCCAGGTTGGCCTGGAGTCACATGCTGGTGAGGGCTTGTAGTTCTGGAGCAAGATTAAGTCAGCCGTAGATCATCCCAGGGACAATATGGAGAATAAACTCAAGAAATGGAATTTAAAGTTTACCTTCAGACAAGGGAGGCAAAAGCAACCAACAGGGAGGCCTGGTGAAAGCGCGTCCGACATGGGAGAGCACACTGCAATGACAAACTCGGCCTCAGGCTAGGCCCCCCTGGTGCGAGTGGCTGACCGGGTTGCAGGCCAGAGCTCTGGGTGCGATGGTGAAGACAAAGGCTGGTGAGGGCTTGTAGTTCTGGGCACACTGCAATGACAAACTCAGCCTCAGGCTGGGCCCCCCTGGTGCGAGTGGCTGACCGGGTTGCAGGCCAGAGCTCTGGGTGCGATGGTGAAGACAAAGGCTGGTGAGGGCTTGTAGTTCTGGAGAAGATTATGTCAGCCAAAGATCATCCCAGGGACAATATGGAGAATAAACTCAAGAAATGTAATTTAAAGTTTACCTTCAGACAAGGGAGGCAAATGCAACAAACAGGGAGGCCTGGTGACAGCGCGTCCGACATGGGACGGCAAACTGCAATGACAAACTCGGCCTCAGGCTGGGCCCCCCTGGTGCGAGTGGGCGACCGAGTTTGCACTGGCAGAAATCCTGGTGCAGTGCTTAAGACAAAGGTTGGTGAGGGCTTGTAGTTCTGGAGAAAGATTATGTCAGCCAAAGATCATCCCAGGGACAATATGGAGAATAAACTCAAGAAATGGAATTTAAAGTTTACCTTCAGACAAGGGAGGCAAATGCAACCAACAGGGAGTCCTGATGACAGGTCGTCCGAAAAGGGACGGCACAATGCAATGACAAACTCGGCCTCAGGCTGGGCCCCCTTGGTGCGAGTGGGGGACCGAGGTTGCACTGGCGGAACTCCTGGTGCGGTGCTGAGGACAAAGGCTGGTGAGGGCTTGTAGTTCTGGAGAAAGATTATGTCAGCCAAAGATCATCCCAGGGACAATATGGAGAATAAACTCAACAAATGGAATTTAAAGTTTACCTTCAGACAAGGGAGGCAAAAGCAACCAACAGGGAGGCCTGGTGAAAGCGCGTCCGACATGGGAGAGCACACTGCAATGACAAACTCGGCCTCAGGCTAGGCCCCCCTGGTGCGAGTGGCTGACCGGGTTGCAGGCCAGAGCTCTGGGTGCAATGGTGAAGACAAAGGCTGGTGAGGGCTTGTAGTTCAGGAGAAAGATTATGTCAGCCAAAGATCATCCCAGGGACAATATGGAGAATAAACTCAAGAAATGTAATTTAAAGTTTACCTTCAGACAAGGGAGGCAAATGCAAACAACAGGGAGGCCTGGTGACAGCGCGTCCGACATGGGACGGCACACTGCAATGACAAACTCGGACTCAGGCTGGGCCCCCTTGGTGCGAGTGGGTGACCGGGTTGCAGGCCAGAGCTCTGGGTGCGATGGTGAAGACAAAGGCTGGTGAGGGCTTGTAGTTCTGGAGAAGATTATGTCAGCCAAAGATCATCCCAGGGACAATCTGGAGAATAAACTCAAGAAATGTAATTTAAAGTTTACCTTCAGACAAGGGAGGCAAATGCAACAAACAGGGAGGCCTGGTGACAGCGCGTCCGACATGGGACGGCAAACTGCAATGACAAACTCGGCCTCAGGCTGGGCCCCCCTGGTGCGAGTGGGGGACCGAGTTTGCACTGGCAGAAATCCTGGTGCAGTGCTGAAGACAAAGGTTGGTGAGGGCTTGTAGTTCTGGAGAAAGATTATGTCAGCCAAAGATCATCCCAGGGACAATATGGAGAATAAACTCAAGAAATGGAATTTAAAGTTTACCTTCAGACAAGGGAGGCAAATGCAACCAACAGGGAG
Source organism: Nelusetta ayraudi (assembly GCF_046127955.1). NCBI lineage: Eukaryota > Metazoa > Chordata > Actinopteri > Tetraodontiformes > Monacanthidae > Nelusetta > Nelusetta ayraudi. The sequence continues at coordinate 384,001 of NW_027466154.1, forward strand.
TCCTGATGACAGGTCGTCCGAAAAGGGACGGCACAATGCAATGACAAACTCGGCCTCAGGCTGGGCCCCCCTGGTGCGAGTGGCTGACCGGGTTGCAGGCCAGAGCTCTGGGTGCGATGGTGAAGACAAAGGCTGGTGAGGGCTTGTAGTTCTGGAGAAAGATTATGTCAGCCGTAGATCATCCCAGGGACAATATGGAGAATAAACTCAAGAAATGTAATTTAAAGTTTACCTTCAGACAAGGGAGGCAAATGCAACCAACAGGGAGGCCTGTGGAAAGCTTGATCGAGAGGGCGACGCCCACTGCAACGACAACCACCGCCTAAGGCTGGGCACCCCTGGTGAGAGAGGGGGACCAGGCAGCAGTGCTGGAGCCCTGGCTGGAACCCCGGTCTGGCCTGGAGTCACATGCTGGTGAGGGCTTGTAGTTCTGGAGCAAGATTAAGTCAGCCGTAGATCATCCCAGGGACAATATGGAGAATAAACTCAAGAAATGGAATTTAAAGTTTACCTTCAGACAAGGGAGGCAAATGCAACCAACAGGGAGGCCTGGTGATAGCGCGTCCGATGTGGGACGGCACACTGCAATGACAAAATCAGCCTCAGGCTGCGCCCCCCTGGTGTGAGTGGGGGACCGGGTTGCAGTGCTGGAGACCTGGGTGTGGTGCTTGAGACAAAGGCTTGTGAGGGCTTGTAGTTCTGGAGAAAGATTATGTCAGCCAAAGATCATCCCAGGGACAATATGGACAATTAATTCAAAAAATGTAATTTAAAGTTTACCTTCAGACAAGGGAGGCAAATGCAACCAACAGGGAGGCCTGATGACAGCGCGTCCGACATGGGACGGCACACTGCAATGACAAACTCGGCCTCAGGCTTGGCCCCCTTGGTGCGAGTGGCTGACCGGGTTGCAGGCCAGAGCTCTGGGTGCGATGGTGAAGACAAATGCTGGTGAGGGCTTGTAGTTCAGGAGAAAGATTATGTCAGCCAAAGATCATCCCAGGGACAATATGGAGAATAAACTCAAGAAATGTAATTTAAAGTTTACCTTCAGACAAGGGAGGCAAATGCAACCAACAGGGAGGCCTGGTGACAGCGCGTCCGACATGGGACGGCACACTGCAATGACAAACTCGGACTCAGGCTGGGCCCCCTTGGTGCGAGTGGGTGACCGGGTTGCAGGCCAGAGCTCTGGGTGCGATGGTGAAGACAAAGGCTGGTGAGGGCTTGTAGTTCTGGAGAAGATTATGTCAGCCAAAGATCATCCCAGGGACAATCTGGAGAATAAACTCAAGAAATGTAATTTAAAGTTTACCTTCAGACAAGGGAGGCAAATGCAACAAACAGGGAGGCCTGGGGACAGCGCGTCCGACATGGGACGGCAAACTGCAATGACAAACTCGGCCTCAGGCTGGGCCCCCCTGGTGCGAGTGGGGGACCGAGTTTGCACTGGCAGAAATCCTGGTGCAGTGCTTAAGACAAAGGTTGGTGAGGGCTTGTAGTTCTGGAGAAAGATTATGTCAGCCAAAGATCATCCCAGGGACAATATGGAGAATAAACTCAAGAAATGGAATTTAAAGTTTACCTTCAGACAAGGGAGGCAAATGCAACCAACAGGGAGTCCTGATGACAGGTCGTCCGAAAAGGGACGGCACAATGCAATGACAAACTCGGCCTCAGGCTGGGCCCCCCTGGTGCGAGTGGCTGACCGGGTTGCAGGCCAGAGCTCTGGGTGCGATGGTGAAGACAAAGGCTGGTGAGGGCTTGTAGTTCTGGAGAAAGATTATGTCAGCCGTAGATCATCCCAGGGACAATATGGAGAATAAACTCAAGAAATGTAATTTAAAGTTTACCTTCAGACAAGGGAGGCAAATGCAACCAACAGGGAGGCCTGTGGAAAGCTTGATCGAGAGGGCGACGCCCACTGCAACGACAACCACCGCCTAAGGCTGGGCACCCCTGGTGAGAGTGGGGGACCAGGCAGCAGTGCTGGAGCCCTGGCTGGAGCCCCGGTCTGGCCTGGAGTCACATGCTGGTGAGGGCTTGTAGTTCTGGAGCAAGATTAAGTCAGCCAAAGATCATCCCAGGGACAATATGGAGAATAAACTCAAGAAATGGAATTTAAAGTTTACCTTCAGACAAGGGAGGCAAATGCAACCAACAGGGAGGCCTGGTGATAGCGCGTCCGATGTGGGACGGCACACTGCAATGACAAAATCAGCCTCAGGCTGGGCCCCCCTGGTGTGAGTGGGGGACCGGGTTGCAGTGCTGGAGACCTGGGTGTGGTGCTTGAGACAAAGGCTTGTGAGGGCTTGTAGTTCTGGAGAAAGATTATGTCAGCCAAAGATCATCCCAGGGACAATATGGACAATTAATTCAAAAAATGTAATTTAAAGTTTACCTTCAGACAAGGGAGGCAAATGCAACCAACAGGGAGGCCTGATGACAGCGCGTCCGACATGGGACGGCACACTGCAATGACAAACTCGGCCTCAGGCTTGGCCCCCTTGGTGCGAGTGGCTGACCGGGTTGCAGGCCAGAGCTCTGGGTGCGATGGTGAAGACAAAGGCTGGTGAGGGCTTGTAGTTCTGGAGAAAGATTATGTCAGCCAAAGATCATCCCAGGGACAATATGGAGAATAAACTCAAGAAATGTAATTTAAAGTTTACCTTCAGACAAGGGAGGCAAATGCAACCAACAGGGAGGCCTGGTGACAGCGCGTCCGACATGGGACGGCACACTGCAATGACAAACTCGGACTCAGGCTGGGCCCCCTTGGTGCGAGTGGGTGACCGGGTTGCAGGCCAGAGCTCTGGGTGCGATGATGAAGACAAAGGCTGGTGAGGGCTTGTAGTTCTGGAGAAGATTATGTCAGCCAAAGATAATCCCAGGGACAATCTGGAGAATAAACTCAAGAAATGTAATTTAAAGTTTACCTTCAGACAAGGGAGGAAAATGCAACAAACAGGGAGGCCTGGTGACAGCGCGTCCGACATGGGACGGCAAACTGCAATGACAAACTCGGCCTCAGGCTGGGCCCCCCTGGTGCGAGTGGGGGACCGAGTTTGCACTGGCAGAAATCCTGGTGCAGTGCTGAAGACTAACGTTGGTGAGGGCTTGTAGTTCTGGAGAAAGATTATGTCAGCCAAAGATCATCCCAGGGACAATATGGAGAATAAACTCAAGAAATGGAATTTAAAGTTTACCTTCAGACAAGAGAGGCAAATGCAACCAACAGGGATGCCTGGTGACAGCGCGTCCGACAAGGGACGGCACACTGCAATGACAAACTCGGCCTCAGGCAGGGCCCCCCTGGTGCGAGTGGGTGACCGGGTTGCAGGCCAGAGCTCTGGGTGCGATGGTGAAGACAAAGGCTGGTGAGGGCTTGTCGTTCTGGAGAAAGATTATGTCAGCCAAAGATCATCCCAGGGACAATATGGAGAATAAACTCAAGAAATGTAATTTAAAGTTTACCTTCAGACAAGGGAGGCAAATGCAACCAACAGGGAGGCCTGGGGAAAGCTTGATCGAGAGGGCGACGCCCACTGCAACGACAACCACCCCCTAAGGCTGGGCACCCCTGGTGAGAGTGGGGGACCGGGCAGCAGTGCTGGAGCCCTGGCTGGAGCCCCAGGTTGGCCTGGAGTCACATGCTGGTGAGGGCTTGTAGTTCTGGAGCAAGATTAAGTCAGCCGTAGATCATCCCAGGGACAATATGGAGAATAAACTCAAGAAATGGAATTTAAAGTTTACCTTCAGACAAGGGAGGCAAAAGCAACCAACAGGGAGGCCTGGTGACAGCGCGTCCGACATGGGAGAGCACACTGCAATGACAAACTCGGCCTCAGGCTAGGCCCCCCTGGTGCGAGTGGCTGACCGGGTTGCAGGCCAGAGCTCTGGGTGCGATGGTGAAGACAAAGGCTGGTGAGGGCTTGTAGTTCTGGGCACACTGCAATGACAAACTCAGCCTCAGGCTGGGCCCCCCTGGTGCGAGTGGCTGACCGGGTTGCAGGCCAGAGCTCTGGGTGCGATGGTGAAGACAAAGGCTGGTGAGGGCTTGTAGTTCTGGAGAAAGATTATGTCAGCCAAAGATCATCCCAGGGACAATATGGAAAATAAACTCAAGAAATGGAATTTAAAGTTTACCTTCAGACAAGGGAGGAAATTGCAACCAACAGGGAGGCCTGGGGACAGCGCGTCCGACATGGGACGGCAGACTGCAATGACAAAATCAGCCTCAGGCTGGGCCCCCCTGGTGTGAGTGGGGAACCGGGTTGCAGTGCTGGAGCCCTGGGTGTGGTGCTGGAGACAAAGACTTGTGAGGGCTTGTAGTTCTGGAGCAAGATTAAGTCAGCCAAAGATCATCCCTGGGAAAATATGGAGAATAAACACAAGAAATGGAATTTAAAGTTTACCTTCAGACAAGGGAGGCAAATGCAACCAACAGGGAGGCCTGGTGACAGCTCGTCCGATGTGAAACGGCACACTGCAATGACAACCTCGGCCTCAGGCTGGGCCCCCCTGGTGCGAGTGGGGGACCGAGGTTGCACTGGCGGAACTCCTGGTGCGGTGCTGAAGACAAAGGCCTGTGAGGGCTTGTAGTTCTGGAGAAAGATTATGTCAGCCAAAGATCATCCCAGGGACAATATGGAGAATAAACTCAAGAAAGGGAATTTAAAGTTTACCTTCAGACAAGGGAGGCAAATGCAACCAACAGGGAGGCCTGGTGACAGCGCGTCCGACATGGGACGGCACACTACAATGACAAAATCGGCCTCAGAATGGGGCCCCTTGGTGCGAGTGGGTGACCGGGTTGCAGGCCAGAGCTCTGGGTGCGATGGTGAAGACAAAGAATGGTGAGGGCTTGTAGTTCTGGAGCAAGATTATGTCAGCCAAAGATCATCGCAGGGACAATATGGAAAATAAACTCAAGAAATGTAATTTAAAGTTTACCTTCAGACAAGGGAGGCAAATGCAACCAACAGGGAGGCCTGGGGAAAGCTTGATCGAGAGGGCGACGCCCACTGCAACGACAACCACCCCCTAAGGCTGGACACCCCTGGTGAGGATGGGGGACCGGGCAGCAGTGCTAGAGCCCTGGCTGGAGCCCCGGTCTGGCCTGGAGTCACATGCTGGTGAGGGCTTGTAGTTCTGGAGCAAGATTAAGTCAGCCGTAGATCATCCCAGGCACAATATGGAGAATAAACTCAAGAAATGGAATTTAAAGTTCACCTTCAGACAAGGGAGGCAAATGCAACCAACAGGGAGGCCTGGTGATAGCGCGTCCGATGTGGGACGGCACACTGCAATGACAAAATCAGCCTCAGGCTGGACACCCCTGGTGTGAGTGGGGGACCGAGTTGCAGTGCAGGAGCCCTGGGTGTGGTGCTGGAGACAAAGGCTTGTGAGGGCTTGTAGTTCTGGAGAAAGATTATGTCAGCCAAAGATCATCCCAGGGACAATATGGAGAATAAACTCAAGAAATGTAATTTAAAGTTTACCTTCAGACAAGGGAGGCAAATGCAACCAACAGGGAGGCCTGGGGAAAGCTTGATCGAGAGGGCGACGCCCACTGCAACGACAACCACCGCCTAAGGCTGGGCCCCCCTGGTGAGAGTGGGGGACCGGGCAGCAGTGCTGGAGCCCTGGCTGGAGCCCCAGGGTAGCCTGGAGTCACATGCTGGTGAGGGCTTGTAGTTCTGGAGCCAGATTAAGTCAGCCAAAGATCATCCCAGGGACAATATGGAGAATAAACTCAAGAAAGGGAATTTAAAGTTTAACTTCAGACAAGGGAGGCAAATGCAACCAACAGGGAGTCCTGATGACAGGTCGTCCGAAAAGGGACGGCACAATGCAATGACAAACTCGGCCTCAGGCTGGGCCCCCCTGGTGCGAGTGGCTGACCGGGTTGCAGGCCAGAGCTCTGGGTGCGATGGTGAAGACAAAGGCTGGTGAGGGCTTGTAGTTCTGGAGAAAGATTATGTCAGCCGTAGATCATCCCAGGGACAATATGGAGAATAAACTCAAGAAATGTAATTTAAAGTTTACCTTCAGACAAGGGAGGCAAATGCAACCAACAGGGAGGCCTGTGGAAAGCTTGATCGAGAGGGCGACGCCCACTGCAACGACAACCACCGCCTAAGGCTGGGCACCCCTGGTGAGAGAGGGGGACCAGGCAGCAGTGCTGGAGCCCTGGCTGGAACCCCGGTCTGGCCTGGAGTCACATGCTGGTGAGGGCTTGTAGTTCTGGAGCAAGATTAAGTCAGCCGTAGATCATCCCAGGGACAATATGGAGAATAAACTCAAGAAATGGAATTTAAAGTTTACCTTCAGACAAGGGAGGCAAATGCAACCAACAGGGAGGCCTGGTGATAGCGCGTCCGATGTGGGACGGCACACTGCAATGACAAAATCAGCCTCAGGCTGCGCCCCCCTGGTGTGAGTGGGGGACCGGGTTGCAGTGCTGGAGACCTGGGTGTGGTGCTTGAGACAAAGGCTTGTGAGGGCTTGTAGTTCTGGAGAAAGATTATGTCAGCCAAAGATCATCCCAGGGACAATATGGACAATTAATTCAAAAAATGTAATTTAAAGTTTACCTTCAGACAAGGGAGGCAAATGCAACCAACAGGGAGGCCTGATGACAGCGCGTCCGACATGGGACGGCACACTGCAATGACAAACTCGGCCTCAGGCTTGGCCCCCTTGGTGCGAGTGGCTGACCGGGTTGCAGGCCAGAGCTCTGGGTGCGATGGTGAAGACAAATGCTGGTGAGGGCTTGTAGTTCAGGAGAAAGATTATGTCAGCCAAAGATCATCCCAGGGACAATATGGAGAATAAACTCAAGAAATGTAATTTAAAGTTTACCTTCAGACAAGGGAGGCAAATGCAACCAACAGGGAGGCCTGGTGACAGCGCGTCCGACATGGGACGGCACACTGCAATGACAAACTCGGACTCAGGCTGGGCCCCCTTGGTGCGAGTGGGTGACCGGGTTGCAGGCCAGAGCTCTGGGTGCGATGGTGAAGACAAAGGCTGGTGAGGGCTTGTAGTTCTGGAGAAGATTATGTCAGCCAAAGATCATCCCAGGGACAATCTGGAGAATAAACTCAAGAAATGTAATTTAAAGTTTACCTTCAGACAAGGGAGGCAAATGCAACAAACAGGGAGGCCTGGGGACAGCGCGTCCGACATGGGACGGCAAACTGCAATGACAAACTCGGCCTCAGGCTGGGCCCCCCTGGTGCGAGTGGGGGACCGAGTTTGCACTGGCAGAAATCCTGGTGCAGTGCTTAAGATAAAGGTTGGTGAGGGCTTGTAGTTCTGGAGAAAGATTATGTCAGCCAAAGATCATCCCAGGGACAATATGGAGAATAAACTCAAGAAATGGAATTTAAAGTTTACCTTCAGACAAGGGAGGCAAATGCAACCAACAGGGAGTCCTGATGACAGGTCGTCCGAAAAGGGACGGCACAATGCAATGACAAACTCGGCCTCAGGCTGGGCCCCCCTGGTGCGAGTGGCTGACCGGGTTGCAGGCCAGAGCTCTGGGTGCGATGGTGAAGACAAAGGCTGGTGAGGGCTTGTAGTTCTGGAGAAAGATTATGTCAGCCGTAGATCATCCCAGGGACAATATGGAGAATAAACTCAAGAAATGTAATTTAAAGTTTACCTTCAGACAAGGGAGGCAAATGCAACCAACAGGGAGGCCTGTGGAAAGCTTGATCGAGAGGGCGACGCCCACTGCAACGACAACCACCGCCTAAGGCTGGGCACCCCTGGTGAGAGTGGGGGACCAGGCAGCAGTGCTGGAGCCCTGGCTGGAGCCCCGGTCTGGCCTGGAGTCACATGCTGGTGAGGGCTTGTAGTTCTGGAGCAAGATTAAGTCAGCCAAAGATCATCCCAGGGACAATATGGAGAATAAACTCAAGAAATGGAATTTAAAGTTTACCTTCAGACAAGGGAGGCAAATGCAACCAACAGGGAGGCCTGGTGATAGCGCGTCCGATGTGGGACGGCACACTGCAATGACAAAATCAGCCTCAGGCTGGGCCCCCCTGGTGTGAGTGGGGGACCGGGTTGCAGTGCTGGAGACCTGGGTGTGGTGCTTGAGACAAAGGCTTGTGAGGGCTTGTAGTTCTGGAGAAAGATTATGTCAGCCAAAGATCATCCCAGGGACAATATGGACAATTAATTCAAAAAATGTAATTTAAAGTTTACCTTCAGACAAGGGAGGCAAATGCAACCAACAGGGAGGCCTGATGACAGCGCGTCCGACATGGGACGGCACACTGCAATGACAAACTCGGCCTCAGGCTTGGCCCCCTTGGTGCGAGTGGCTGACCGGGTTGCAGGCCAGAGCTCTGGGTGCGATGGTGAAGACAAAGGCTGGTGAGGGCTTGTAGTTCTGGAGAAAGATTATGTCAGCCAAAGATCATCCCAGGGACAATATGGAGAATAAACTCAAGAAATGTAATTTAAAGTTTACCTTCAGACAAGGGAGGCAAATGCAACCAACAGGGAGGCCTGGTGACAGCGCGTCCGACATGGGACGGCACACTGCAATGACAAACTCGGACTCAGGCTGGGCCCCCTTGGTGCGAGTGGGTGACCGGGTTGCAGGCCAGAGCTCTGGGTGCGATGATGAAGACAAAGGCTGGTGAGGGCTTGTAGTTCTGGAGAAGATTATGTCAGCCAAAGATAATCCCAGGGACAATCTGGAGAATAAACTCAAGAAATGTAATTTAAAGTTTACCTTCAGACAAGGGAGGAAAATGCAACAAACAGGGAGGCCTGGTGACAGCGCGTCCGACATGGGACGGCAAACTGCAATGACAAACTCGGCCTCAGGCTGGGCCCCCCTGGTGCGAGTGGGGGACCGAGTTTGCACTGGCAGAAATCCTGGTGCAGTGCTGAAGACTAAGGTTGGTGAGGGCTTGTAGTTCTGGAGAAAGATTATGTCAGCCAAAGATCATCCCAGGGACAATATGGAGAATAAACTCAAGAAATGGAATTTAAAGTTTACCTTCAGACAAGAGAGGCAAATGCAACCAACAGGGAGGCCTGGTGACAGCGCGTCCGACAAGGGACGGCACACTGCAATGACAAACTCGGCCTCAGGCAGGGCCCCCCTGGTGCGAGTGGGTGACCGGGTTGCAGGCCAGAGCTCTGGGTGCGATGGTGAAGACAAAGGCTGGTGAGGGCTTGTCGTTCTGGAGAAAGATTATGTCAGCCAAAGATCATCCCAGGGACAATATGGAGAATAAACTCAAGAAATGTAATTTAAAGTTTACCTTCAGACAAGGGAGGCAAATGCAACCAACAGGGAGGCCTGGGGAAAGCTTGATCGAGAGGGCGACGCCCACTGCAACGACAACCACCCCCTAAGGCTGGGCACCCCTGGTGAGAGTGGGGGACCGGGCAGCAGTGCTGGAGCCCTGGCTGGAGCCCCAGGTTGGCCTGGAGTCACATGCTGGTGAGGGCTTGTAGTTCTGGAGCAAGATTAAGTCAGCCGTAGATCATCCCAGGGACAATATGGAGAATAAACTCAAGAAATGGAATTTAAAGTTTACCTTCAGACAAGGGAGGCAAAAGCAACCAACAGGGAGGCCTGGTGACAGCGCGTCCGACATGGGAGAGCACACTGCAATGACAAACTCGGCCTCAGGCTAGGCCCCCCTGGTGCGAGTGGCTGACCGGGTTGCAGGCCAGAGCTCTGGGTGCGATGGTGAAGACAAAGGCTGGTGAGGGCTTGTAGTTCTGGGCACACTGCAATGACAAACTCAGCCTCAGGCTGGGCCCCCCTGGTGCGAGTGGCTGACCGGGTTGCAGGCCAGAGCTCTGGGTGCGATGGTGAAGACAAAGGCTGGTGAGGGCTTGTAGTTCTGGAGAAAGATTATGTCAGCCAAAGATCATCCCAGGGACAATATGGAGAATAAACTCAAGAAATGGAATTTAAAGTTTACCTTCAGACAAGGGAGGAAATTGCAACCAACAGGGAGTCCTGGGGACAGCGCGTCCGACATGGGACGGCAGACTGCAATGACAAAATCAGCCTCAGGCTGGGCCCCCCTGGTGTGAGTGGGGAACCGGGTTGCAGTGCTGGAGCCCTGGGTGTGGTGCTGGAGACAAAGACTTGTGAGGGCTTGTAGTTCTGGAGCAAGATTAAGTCAGCCAAAGATCATCCCTGGGAAAATATGGAGAATAAACACAAGAAATGGAATTTAAAGTTTACCTTCAGACAAGGGAGGCAAATGCAACCAACAGGGAGGCCTGGTGACAGCTCGTCCGATGTGAAACGGCACACTGCAATGACAACCTCGGCCTCAGGCTGGGCCCCCCTGGTGCGAGTGGGGGACCGAGGTTGCACTGGCGGAACTCCTGGTGCGGTGCTGAAGACAAAGGCCTGTGAGGGCTTGTAGTTCTGGAGAAAGATTATGTCAGCCAAAGATCATCCCAGGGACAATATGGAGAATAAACTCAAGAAAGGGAATTTAAAGTTTACCTTCAGACAAGGGAGGCAAATGCAACCAACAGGGAGGCCTGGTGACAGCGCGTCCGACATGGGACGGCACACTACAATGACAAAATCGGCCTCAGAATGGGGCCCCTTGGTGCGAGTGGGTGACCGGGTTGCAGGCCAGAGCTCTGGGTGCGATGGTGAAGACAAAGAATGGTGAGGGCTTGTAGTTCTGGAGCAAGATTATGTCAGCCAAAGATCATCCCAGGGACAATATGGAAAATAAACTCAAGAAATGTAATTTAAAGTTTACCTTCAGACAAGGGAGGCAAATGCAACCAACAGGGAGGCCTGGGGAAAGCTTGATCGAGAGGGCGACGCCCACTGCAACGACAACCACCCCCTAAGGCTGGACACCCCTGGTGAGGATGGGGGACCGGGCAGCAGTGCTAGAGCCCTGGCTGGAGCCCCGGTCTGGCCTGGAGTCACATGCTGGTGAGGGCTTGTAGTTCTGGAGCAAGATTAAGTCAGCCGTAGATCATCCCAGGCACAATATGGAGAATAAACTCAAGAAATGGAATTTAAAGTTCACCTTCAGACAAGGGAGGCAAATGCAACCAACAGGGAGGCCTGGTGATAGCGCGTCCGATGTGGGACGGCACACTGCAATGACAAAATCAGCCTCAGGCTGGACACCCCTGGTGTGAGTGGGGGACCGAGTTGCAGTGCAGGAGCCCTGGGTGTGGTGCTGGAGACAAAGGCTTGTGAGGGCTTGTAGTTCTGGAGAAAGATTATGTCAGCCAAAGATCATCCCAGGGACAATATGGAGAATAAACTCAAGAAATGTAATTTAAAGTTTACCTTCAGACAAGGGAGGCAAATGCAACCAACAGGGAGGCCTGGGGAAAGCTTGATCGAGAGGGCGACGCCCACTGCAACGACAACCACCGCCTAAGGCTGGGCCCCCCTGGTGAGAGTGGGGGACCGGGCAGCAGTGCTGGAGCCCTGGCTGGAGCCCCAGGGTAGCCTGGAGTCACATGCTGGTGAGGGCTTGTAGTTCTGGAGCAAGATTAAGTCAGCCGTAGATCATCCCAGGGACAATATGGAGAATAAACTCAAGAAAGGGAATTTAAAGTTTACCTTCAGACAAGGGAGGCAAATGCAACCAACAGGGAGGCCTGTGGAAAGCTTGATCGAGAGGGCGACGCCCACTGCAACGACAACCACCGCCTAAGGCTGGGCACCCCTGGTGAGAGTGGGGGACCAGGCAGCAGTGCTGGAGCCCTGGCTGGAGCCCCGGTCTGGCCTGGAGTCACATGCTGGTGAGGGCTTGTAGTTCTGGAGCAAGATTAAGTCAGCCAAAGATCATCCCAGGGACAATATGGAGAATAAACTCAAGAAATGGAATTTAAAGTTTACCTTCAGACAAGGGAGGCAAATGCAACCAACAGGGAGGCCTGGTGATAGCGCGTCCGATGTGGGACGGCACACTGCAATGACAAAATCAGCCTCAGGCTGGGCCCCCCTGGTGTGAGTGGGGGACCGGGTTGCAGTGCTGGAGACCTGGGTGTGGTGCTTGAGACAAAGGCTTGTGAGGGCTTGTAGTTCTGGAGAAAGATTATGTCAGCCAAAGATCATCCCAGGGACAATATGGACAATTAATTCAAAAAATGTAATTTAAAGTTTACCTTCAGACAAGGGAGGCAAATGCAACCAACAGGGAGGCCTGATGACAGCGCGTCCGACATGGGACGGCACACTGCAATGACAAACTCGGCCTCAGGCTGGGCCCCCTTGGTGCGAGTGGCTGACCGGGTTGCAGGCCAGAGCTCTGGGTGCGATGGTGAAGACAAAGGCTGGTGAGGGCTTGTAGTTCTGGAGAAAGATTATGTCAGCCAAAGATCATCCCAGGGACAATATGGAGAATAAACTCAAGAAATGTAATTTAAAGTTTACCTTCAGACAAGGGAGGCAAATGCAACCAACAGGGAGGCCTGGTGACAGCGCGTCCGACATGGGACGGCACACTGCAATGACAAACTCGGACTCAGGCTGGGCCCCCTTGGTGCGAGTGGGTGACCGGGTTGCAGGCCAGAGCTCTGGGTGCGATGATGAAGACAAAGGCTGGTGAGGGCTTGTAGTTCTGGAGAAGATTATGTCAGCCAAAGATAATCCCAGGGACAATCTGGAGAATAAACTCAAGAAATGTAATTTAAAGTTTACCTTCAGACAAGGGAGGCAAATGCAACAAACAGGGAGGCCTGGTGACAGCGCGTCCGACATGGGACGGCAAACTGCAATGACAAACTCGGCCTCAGGCTGGGCCCCCCTGGTGCGAGTGGGGGACCGAGTTTGCACTGGCAGAAATCCTGGTGCAGTGCTGAAGACTAAGGTTAGTGAGGGCTTGTAGTTCTGGAGAAAGATTATGTCAGCCAAAGATCATCCCAGGGACAATATGGAGAATAAACTCAAGAAATGGAATTTAAAGTTTACCTTCAGACAAGGGAGGCAAATGCAACCAACAGGGAGGCCTGGTGACAGCGCGTCCGACAAGGGACGGCACACTGCAATGACAAACTCGGCCTCAGGCAGGGCCCCCCTGGTGCGAGTGGGTGACCGGGTTGCAGGCCAGAGCTCTGGGTGCGATGGTGAAGACAAAGGCTGGTGAGGGCTTGTAGTTCTGGGCACACTGCAATGACAAACTCGGCCTCAGGCAGGGCCCTCCTGGTGCGAGTGGGTGACCGGGTTGCAGGCCAGAGCTCTGGGTGCGATGGTGAAGACAAAGGCTGGTGAGGGCTTGTAGTTCTGGGCACACTGCAATGACAAACCCGGCCTCAGGCTGGGCCCCCCTGGTGCGAGTGGCTGACCGGGTTGCAGGCCAAAGCTCTGGGTGCGATGGTGAAGACAAAGGCTGGTGAGGGCTTGTCGTTCTGGAGAAAGATTATGTCAGCCAAAGATCATCCCAGGGACAATATGGAGAATAAACTCAAGAAATGTAATTTAAAGTTTACCTTCAGACAAGGGAGGCAAATGCAACCAAAAGGGAGGCCTGGTGACAGCGCGTCCGACATGGGACGGCAGACTGCAATGACAAAATCAGCCTCAGGTTGGGCCTCCCTGGTGTGAGTGGGAGACCGGGTTGCAGTGCTGGAGCCCTGGGTGTGGTGCTGAAGACAAAGACTTGTGAGGGCTTGTAGTTCTGGAGCAAGATTAAGTCAGCCAAAGATCATCACAGGGACAATATGGAGAATAAACTCAAGAAATGTAATTTAAAGTTTACCTTCAGACAAGGGAGGCAAATGCAACCAACAGGGAGGCCTGGTGACAGCGCGTCCGATGTGGGACGGCACACTGCAATGACAAACTCGGCCTCAGGTTGGGCCTCCCTGGTGTGAGTGGGTGACCGGGTTGCAGGCCAGAGCTCTGGGTGCGATGGTGAAGACAAAGGCTGGTGAGGGCTTGTAGTTCTGGGCACACTGCAATGACAAACCCGGCCTCAGGCTGGGCCCCCCTGGTGCGAGTGGCTGAACGGGTTGCAGGCCAAAGCTCTGGGTGCGATGGTGAAGACAAAGGCTGGTGAGGGCTTGTCGTTCTGGAGAAAGATTATGTCAGCCAAAGATCATCCCAGGGACAATATGGAGAATAAACTCAAGAAATGGAATTTAAAGTTTACCTTCAGACAAGGGAGGCAAATGCAACCAAAAGGGAGGCCTGGTGACAGCGCGTCCGACATGGGACGGCAGACTGCAATGACAAAATCAGCCTCAGGTTGGGCCTCCCTGGTGTGAGTGGGAGACCGGGTTGCAGTGCTGGAGCCCTGGGTGTGGTGCTGAAGACAAAGACTTGTGAGGGCTTGTAGTTCTGGAGCAAGATTAAGTCAGCCAAAGATCATCACAGGGACAATATGGAGAATAAACTCAAGAAATGTAATTTAAAGTTTACCTTCAGACAAGGGAGGCAAATGCAACCAACAGGGAGGCCTGGTGACAGCGCGTCCGATGTGGGACGGCACACTGCAATGACAACCTCGGCCTCAGGCTGGGCCCCCCTGGTGTGAGTGGGGGACCGATGTTGCACTGGCGGAACTCCTGGTGCGGTGCTGAAGACAAAGGCTGGTGAGGGCTTGTAGTTCTGGAGAAAGATTATGTCAGCCAAAGATCATCCCAGGGACAATATGGAGAATAAACTCAAGAAATGGAATTTAAAGTTTACCTTCAGACAAGGGAGGCAAATGCAACCAACAGGGAGGCCTGGTGATAGCGCGTCCGATGTGGGACGACACACTGCAATGACAACCTCGGCCTCAGGCTGGGCCCCCCTGGTGCGAGTGGCTGACAGGGTTGCAGGCCAAAGCTCTGGGTGCGATGGTGAAGACAAAGGCTGGTGAGGGCTTGTAGTTCTGGAGAAAGATTATGTCAGCCAAAGATCATCCCAGGGACAATATGGAGAATAAACTCAAGAAATGTAATTTAAAGTTTACCTTCAGACAAGGGAGGCAAATGCAACCAACAGGGAGGCCTGGGGTAAGCTTCATCGAGAGGGCGACGCCCACTGCAACGACAACCACCGCCTAAGGCTGGGCACCCCTGGTGAGAGTGGGGGACCGGGCAGCAGTGCTGGAGCCCTGGCTGGAGCCCCAGGGAGGCCTGGAGTCACATGCTGGTGAGGGCTTGTAGTTCTGGAGCAAGATTAAGTCAGCCGTAGATCATCCCAGGCACAATATGGAGAATAAACTCAAGAAAGGGAATTTAAAGTTTACCTTCAGAAAAGGGAGGCAAATGCAACCAACAGGGAGGCCTGGTGACAGCGCGTCCGATGTGGGACGGCACACTGCAATGACAACCTCGGCCTCAGGCTGGGCCCCCCTGGTGAGAGTGGGGGACCGAGGTTGCACTGGCGGAACTCCTGGTGCGGTGCTGAAGACAAAGGCTGACAGCGCGTCCGACATGGGACGGCACACTGCAATGACAAACTCGGCCTCAGGCTTGGCCCCCTTGGTGCGAGTGGCTGACCGGGTTGCAGGCCAGAGCTCTGGGTGCGATGGTGAAGACAAAGGCTGGTGAGGGCTTGTAGTTCTGGAGAAAGATTATGTCAGCCAAAGATCATCCCAGGGACAATATGGAGAATAAACTCAAGAAATGGAATTTAAAGTTTACCTTCAGACAAGGGAGGCAAATGCAACCAACAGGGAGGCCTGGTGACAGCGCGTCCGACATGGGACGGCACACTGCAATGACAAACTCGGACTCAGGCTGGGCCCCCTTGGTGCGAGTGGGTGACCGGGTTGCAGGCCAGAGCTCTGGGTGCGATGGTGAAGACAAAGGCTCGTGAGGGCTTGTAGTTCTGGAGAAGATTATGTCAGCCAAAGATCATCCCAGGGACAATCTGGAGAATAAACTCAAGAAATGTAATTTAAAGTTTACCTTCAGACAAGGGAGGCAAATGCAACAAACAGGGAGGCCTGGTGACAGCGCGTCCAACATGGGACGGCAAACTGCAATGACAAACTCGGCCTCAGGCTGGGCCCCCCTGGTGCGAGTGGGGGACCGAGTTTGCACTGGCAGAAATCCTGGTGCAGTGCTGAAGACTAAGGTTAGTGAGGGCTTGTAGTTCTGGAGAAAGATTATGTCAGCCAAAGATCATCCCAGGGACAATATGGAGAATAAACTCAAGAAATGGAATTTAAAGTTTACCTTCAGACAAGGGAGGCAAATGCAACCAACAGGGAGGCCTGGTGACAGCGCGTCCGACAAGGGACGGCACAATGCAATGACAAACTCGGCCTCAGGCAGGGCCCCCCTGGTGCGAGTGGGTGACCGGGTTGCAGGCCAGAGCTCTGGGTGCGATGGTGAAGACAAAGGCTGGTGAGGGCTTGTAGTTCTGGGCACACTGCAATGACAAACTCGGCCTCAGGCAGGGCCCCCCTGGTGCGAGTGGGTGACCGGGTTGCAGGCCAGAGCTCTGGGTGCGATGGTGAAGACAAAGGCTGGTGAGGGCTTGTAGTTCTGGGCACACTGCAATGACAAACCCGGCCTCAGGCTGGGCCCCCCTGGTGCGAGTGGCTGACCGGGTTGCAGGCCAAAGCTCTGGGTGCGATGGTGAAGACAAAGGCTGGTGAGGGCTTGTAGTTCTGGAGAAAGATTATGTCAGCCAAAGATCATCCCAGGGACAATATGGAGAATAAACTCAAGAAATGTAATTTAAAGTTTACCTTCAGACAAGGGAGGCAAATGCAACCAACAGGGAGGCCTGGGGAAAGCTTCATCGAGAGGGCGACGCCCACTGCAACGACAACCACCGCCTAAGGCTGGGCACCCCTGGTGAGAGTGGGGGACCGGGCAGCAGTGCTGGAGCCCTGGCTGGAGCCCCAGGGAGGCCTGGAGTCACATGCTGGTGAGGGCTTGTAGTTCTGGAGCAAGATTAAGTCAGCCGTAGATCATCCCAGGCACAATATGGAGAATAAACTCAAGAAAGGGAATTTAAAGTTTACCTTCAGACAAGGGAGGCAAATGCAACCAACAGGGAGGCCTGGTGACAGCGCGTCCGATGTGGGACGGCACACTGCAATGACAACCTCGGCCTCAGGCTGGGCCCCCCTGGTGAGAGTGGGGGACCGAGGTTGCACTGGCGGAACTCCTGGTGCGGTGCTGAAGACAAAGGCTGACAGCGCGTCCGACATGGGACGGCACACTGCAATGACAAACTCGGCCTCAGGCTTGGCCCCCTTGGTGCGAGTGGCTGACCGGGTTGCAGGCCAGAGCTCTGGGTGCGATGGTGAAGACAAAGGCTGGTGAGGGCTTGTAGTTCTGGAGAAAGATTATGTCAGCCAAAGATCATCCCAGGGACAATATGGAGAATAAACTCAAGAAATGTAATTTAAAGTTTACCTTCAGACAAGGGAGGCAAATGCAACCAACAGGGAGGCCTGGTGACAGCGCGTCCGACATGGGACGGCACACTGCAATGACAAACTCGGACTCAGGCTGGGCCCCCTTGGTGCGAGTGGGTGACCGGGTTGCAGGCCAGAGCTCTGGGTGCGATGGTGAAGACAAAGGCTGGTGAGGGCTTGTAGTTCTGGAGAAAGATTATGTCAGCCAAAGATCATCCCAGGGACAATATGGAGAATAAACTCAAGAAATGTAATTTAAAGTTTACCTTCAGACAAGGGAGGCAAATGCAACCAACAGGGAGGCCTGGGGAAAGCTTCATCGAGAGGGCGACGCCCACTGCAACGACAACCACCGCCTAAGGCTGGGCACCCCTGGTGAGAGTGGGGGACCGGGCAGCAGTGCTGGAGCCCTGGCTGGAGCCCCAGGGAGGCCTGGAGTCACATGCTGGTGAGGGCTTGTAGTTCTGGAGCAAGATTAAGTCAGCCGTAGATCATCCCAGGCACAATATGGAGAATAAACTCAAGAAAGGGAATTTAAAGTTTACCTTCAGACAAGGGAGGCAAATGCAACCAACAGGGAGGCCTGGTGACAGCGCGTCCGATGTGGGACGGCACACTGCAATGACAACCTCGGCCTCAGGCTGGGCCCCCCTGGTGAGAGTGGGGGACCGAGGTTGCACTGGCGGAACTCCTGGTGCGGTGCTGAAGACAAAGGCTGACAGCGCGTCCGACATGGGACGGCACACTGCAATGACAAACTCGGCCTCAGGCTTGGCCCCCTTGGTGCGAGTGGCTGACCGGGTTGCAGGCCAGAGCTCTGGGTGCGATGGTGAAGACAAAGGCTGGTGAGGGCTTGTAGTTCTGGAGAAAGATTATGTCAGCCAAAGATCATCCCAGGGACAATATGGAGAATAAACTCAAGAAATGTAATTTAAAGTTTACCTTCAGACAAGGGAGGCAAATGCAACCAACAGGGAGGCCTGGTGACAGCGCGTCCGACATGGGACGGCACACTGCAATGACAAACTCGGACTCAGGCTGGGCCCCCTTGGTGCGAGTGGGTGACCGGGTTGCAGGCCAGAGCTCTGGGTGCGATGGTGAAGACAAAGGCTGGTGAGGGCTTGTAGTTCTGGAGAAGATTATGTCAGCCGTAGATCATCCCAGGCACAATATGGAGAATAAACTCAAGAAAGGGAATTTAAAGTTTACCTTCAGACAAGGGAGGCAAATGCAACCAACAGGGAGGCCTGGTGACAGCGCGTCCGATGTGGGACGGCACACTGCAATGACAACCTCGGCCTCAGGCTGGGCCCCCCTGGTGAGAGTGGGGGACCGAGGTTGCACTGGCGGAACTCCTGGTGCGGTGCTGAAGACAAAGGCTGACAGCGCGTCCGACATGGGACGGCACACTGCAATGACAAACTCGGCCTCAGGTTGGGCCTCCCTGGTGTGAGTGGGTGACCGGGTTGCAGGCCAGAGCTCTGGGTGCGATGGTGAAGACAAAGGCTGGTGAGGGCTTGTAGTTCTGGGCACACTGCAATGACAAACCCGGCCTCAGGCTGGGCCCCCCTGGTGCGAGTGGCTGACCGGGTTGCAGGCCAAAGCTCTGGGTGCGATGGTGAAGACAAAGGCTGGTGAGGGCTTGTCGTTCTGGAGAAAGATTATGTCAGCCAAAGATCATCCCAGGGACAATATGGAGAATAAACTCAAGAAATGGAATTTAAAGTTTACCTTCAGACAAGGGAGGCAAATGCAACCAAAAGGGAGGCCTGGTGACAGCGCGTCCGACATGGGACGGCAGACTGCAATGACAAAATCAGCCTCAGGTTGGGCCTCCCTGGTGTGAGTGGGAGACCGGGTTGCAGTGCTGGAGCCCTGGGTGTGGTGCTGAAGACAAAGACTTGTGAGGGCTTGTAGTTCTGGAGCAAGATTAAGTCAGCCAAAGATCATCACAGGGACAATATGGAGAATAAACTCAAGAAATGTAATTTAAAGTTTACCTTCAGACAAGGGAGGCAAATGCAACCAACAGGGAGGCCTGGTGACAGCGCGTCCGATGTGGGACGGCACACTGCAATGACAACCTCGGCCTCAGGCTGGGCCCCCCTGGTGTGAGTGGGGGACCGATGTTGCACTGGCGGAACTCCTGGTGCGGTGCTGAAGACAAAGGCTGGTGAGGGCTTGTAGTTCTGGAGAAAGATTATGTCAGCCAAAGATCATCCCAGGGACAATATGGAGAATAAACTCAAGAAATGGAATTTAAAGTTTACCTTCAGACAAGGGAGGCAAATGCAACCAACAGGGAGGCCTGGTGATAGCGCGTCCGATGTGGGACGGCACACTGCAATGACAAGCTCGGCCTCAGGCTGGGCCCCCCTGGTGCGAGTGGCTGACAGGGTTGCAGGCCAAAGCTCTGGGTGCGATGGTGAAGACAAAGGCTGGTGAGGGCTTGTAGTTCTGGAGAAAGATTATGTCAGCCAAAGATCATCCCAGGGACAATATGGAGAATAAACTCAAGAAATGTAATTTAAAGTTTACCTTCAGACAAGGGAGGCAAATGCAACCAACAGGGAGGCCTGGGGAAAGCTTCATCGAGAGGGCGACGCCCACTGCAACGACAACCACCGCCTAAGGCTGGGCACCCCTGGTGAGAGTGGGGGACCAGGCAGCAGTGCTGGAGCCCTGGCTGGAGCCCCAGGGAGGCCTGGAGTCACATGCTGGTGAGGGCTTGTAGTTCTGGAGCAAGATTAAGTCAGCCGTAGATCATCCCAGGCACAATATGGAGAATAAACTCAAGAAAGGGAATTTAAAGTTTACCTTCAGACAAGGGAGGCAAATGCAACCAACAGGGAGGCCTGGTGACAGCGCGTCCGATGTGGGACGGCACACTGCAATGACAACCTCGGCCTCAGGCTGGGCCCCCCTGGTGAGAGTGGGGGACCGAGGTTGCACTGGCGGAACTCCTGGTGCGGTGCTGAAGACAAAGGCTGACAGCGCGTCCGACATGGGACGGCACACTGCAATGACAAACTCGGCCTCAGGCTTGGCCCCCTTGGTGCGAGTGGCTGACCGGGTTGCAGGCCAGAGCTCTGGGTGCGATGGTGAAGACAAAGGCTGGTGAGGGCTTGTAGTTCTGGAGAAAGATTATGTCAGCCAAAGATCATCCCAGGGACAATATGGAGAATAAACTCAAGAAATGTAATTTAAAGTTTACCTTCAGACAAGGGAGGCAAATGCAACCAACAGGGAGGCCTGGTGACAGCGCGTCCGACATGGGACGGCACACTGCAATGACAAACTCGGACTCAGGCTGGGCCCCCTTGGTGCGAGTGGGTGACCGGGTTGCAGGCCAGAGCTCTGGGTGCGATGGTGAAGACAAAGGCTGGTGAGGGCTTGTAGTTCTGGGCACACTGCAATGACAAACCCGGCCTCAGGCTGGGCCCCCCTGGTGCGAGTGGCTGACCGGGTTGCAGGCCAAAGCTCTGGGTGCGATGGTGAAGACAAAGGCTGGTGAGGGCTTGTCGTTCTGGAGAAAGATTATGTCAGCCAAAGATCATCCCAGGGACAATATGGAGAATAAACTCAAGAAATGTAATTTAAAGTTTACCTTCAGACAAGGGAGGCAAATGCAACCAACAGGGAGGCCTGGGGAAAGCTTGATCGAGAGGGCGACGCCCACTGCAACGACAACCACCCCCTAAGGCTGGGCACCCCTGGTGAGAGTGGGGGACCGGGCAGCAGTGATGGAGCCCTGGCTGGAGCCCCAGGTTGGCCTGGAGTCACATGCTGGTGAGGGCTTGTAGTTCTGGAGCAAGATTAAGTCAGCCGTAGATCATCCCAGGGACAATATGGAGAATAAACTCAAGAAATGGAATTTAAAGTTTACCTTCAGACAAGGGAGGCAAAAGCAACCAACAGGGAGGCCTGGTGACAGCGCGTCCGACATGGGAGAGCACACTGCAATGACAAACTCGGCCTCAGGCTAGGCCCCCCTGGTGCGAGTGGCTGACCGGGTTGCAGGCCAGAGCTCTGGGTGCGATGGTGAAGACAAAGGCTGGTGAGGGCTTGTAGTTCTGGGCACACTGCAATGACAAACTCAGCCTCAGGCTGGGCCCCCCTGGTGCGAGTGGCTGACCGGGTTGCAGGCCAGAGCTCTGGGTGCGATGGTGAAGACAAAGGCTGGTGAGGGCTTGTAGTTCTGGAGAAAGATTATGTCAGCCAAAGATCATCCCAGGGACAATATGGAGAATAAACTCAAGAAATGGAATTTAAAGTTTACCTTCAGACAAGGGAGGAAATTGCAACCAACAGGGAGACCTGGGGACAGCGCGTCCGACATGGGACGGCACACTGCAATGACAAAATCAGCCTCAGGCTGGGCCCCCCTGGTGTGAGTGGGGAACCGGGTTGCAGTGCTGGAGCCCTGGGTGTGGTGCTGGAGACAAAGACTTGTGAGGGCTTGTAGTTCTGGAGCAAGATTAAGTCAGCCAAAGATCATCCCTGGGAAAATATGGAGAATAAACACAAGAAATGGAATTTAAAGTTTACCTTCAGACAAGGGAGGCAAATGCAACCAACAGGGAGGCCTGGTGACAGCTCGTCCGATGTGAAACGGCACACTGCAATGACAACCTCGGCCTCAGGCTGGGCCCCCCTGGTGCGAGTGGGGGACCGAGGTTGCACTGGCGGAACTCCTGGTGCGGTGCTGAAGACAAAGGCCTGTGAGGGCTTGTAGTTCTGGAGAAAGATTATGTCAGCCAAAGATCATCCCAGGGACAATATGGAGAATAAACTCAAGAAAGGGAATTTAAAGTTTACCTTCAGACAAGGGAGGCAAATGCAACCAACAGGGAGGCCTGGTGACAGCGCGTCCGACATGGGACGGCACACTACAATGACAAAATCGGCCTCAGAATGGGGCCCCTTGGTGCGAGTGGGTGACCGGGTTGCAGGCCAGAGCTCTGGGTGCGATGGTGAAGACAAAGAATGGTGAGGGCTTGTAGTTCTGGAGCAAGATTATGTCAGCCAAAGATCATCCCAGGGACAATATGGAAAATAAACTCAAGAAATGTAATTTAAAGTTTACCTTCAGACAAGGGAAGCAAATGCAACCAACAGGGAGGCCTGGGGAAAGCTTGATCGAGAGGGCGACGCCCACTGCAACGACAACCACCCCCTAAGGCTGGACACCCCTGGTGAGGATGGGGGACCGGGCAGCAGTGCTAGAGCCCTGGCTGGAGCCCCGGTCTGGCCTGGAGTCACATGCTGGTGAGGGCTTGTAGTTCTGGAGCAAGATTAAGTCAGCCGTAGATCATCCCAGGCACAATATGGAGAATAAACTCAAGAAATGGAATTTAAAGTTCACCTTCAGACAAGGGAGGCAAATGCAACCAACAGGGAGGCCTGGTGATAGCGCGTCCGATGTGGGACGGCACACTGCAATGACAAAATCAGCCTCAGGCTGGACACCCCTGGTGTGAGTGGGGGACCGAGTTGCAGTGCAGGAGCCCTGGGTGTGGTGCTGGAGACAAAGGCTTGTGAGGGCTTGTAGTTCTGGAGAAAGATTATGTCAGCCAAAGATCATCCCAGGGACAATATGGAGAATAAACTCAAGAAATGTAATTTAAAGTTTACCTTCAGACAAGGGAGGCAAATGCAACCAACAGGGAGGCCTGGGGAAAGCTTGATCGAGAGGGCGACGCCCACTGCAACGACAACCACCGCCTAAGGCTGGGCCCCCCTGGTGAGAGTGGGGGACCGGGCAGCAGTGCTGGAGCCCTGGCTGGAGCCCCAGGGTAGCCTGGAGTCACATGCTGGTGAGGGCTTGTAGTTCTGGAGCCAGATTAAGTCAGCCAAAGATCATCCCAGGGACAATATGGAGAATAAACTCAAGAAAGGGAATTTAAAGTTTAACTTCAGACAAGGGAGGCAAATGCAACCAACAGGGAGGCCTGATGACAGGTCGTCCGACATGGGACGGCACACTGCAATGACAACCTCGGCCTCAGGCTGGGCCCCCCTGGTGCGAGTGGCTGACAGGGTTGCAGGCCAAAGCTCTGGGTGCGATGGTGAAGACAAAGGCTGGTGAGGGCTTGTAGTTCTGGAGAAAGATTATGTCAGCCAAAGATCATCCCAGGGACAATATGGAGAATAAACTCAAGAAATGTAATTTAAAGTTTACCTTCAGACAAGGGAGGCAAATGCAACCAACAGGGAGGCCTGGGGAAAGCTTCATCGAGAGGGCGACGCCCACTGCAACGACAACCACCGCCTAAGGCTGGGCACCCCTGGTGAGAGTGGGGGACCGGGCAGCAGTGCTGGAGCCCTGGCTGGAGCCCCAGGGAGGCCTGGAGTCACATGCTGGTGAGGGCTTGTAGTTCTGGAGCAAGATTAAGTCAGCCGTAGATCATCCCAGGGACAATATGGAGAATAAACTCAAGAAAGGGAATTTAAAGTTTACCTTCAGACAAGGGAGGCAAATGCAACCAACAGGGAGGCCTGGTGACAGCGCGTCCGATGTGGGACGGCACACTGCAATGACAACCTCGGCCTCAGGCTGGGCCCCCCTGGTGAGAGTGGGGGACCGAGGTTGCACTGGCGGAACTCCTGGTGCGGTGCTGAAGACAAAGGCTGGTGAGGGCTTGTAGTTCTGGAGAAAGATTATGTCAGCCAAAGATCATCCCAGGGACAATATGGAGAATAAACTCAAGAAATGGAATTTAAAGTTTACCTTCAGACAAGGGAGGCAAATGCAACCAAAAGGGAGTCCTGGTGACAGCGCGTCCGACATGGGACGGCAGACTGCAATGACAAAATCAGCCTCAGGTTGGGCCCCCCTGGTGTGAGTGGGAGACCGGGTTGCAGTGCTGGAGCCCTGGGTGTGGTGCTGGAGACAAAGGCTTGTGAGGGCTTGTAGTTCTGGAGAAAGATTATGTCACCCAAAGATCATCCCAGGGACAATATGGAGACTAAACTCAAGAAATGGAATTTAAAGTTTACCCTCAAACAAGGGAGGCAAATGCAACCAACAAGGAGGCCTGATGACAGCGCGTCCGACATGGGACGGCACACTGCAATGACAAACTCGGCCTCAGGCTGGGCCTCCCTGGTGCCAGTGGCTGACCGGGTTGCAGGCCAGAGCTCTGGGTGCGATGGTGAAGACAAAGGCTGGTGAGGGCTTGTAGTTCTGGAGAAAGATCATGTCAGCCAAAGATCATCCCAGGGACAATATGGAGAATAAACTCAAGAAATGTAATTTAAAGTATACCTTCAGACAAGGGAGGCAAATGCAACCAACAGGGAGGCCTGTGGAAAGCTTGATCGAGAGGGCGACGCCCACTGCAACGACAACCACCGCCTAAGGCTGGGCACCCCTGGTGAGAGTGGGGGACCGGGCAGCAGTGCTGGAGGCCTGGCTGGAGCCCCGGGGTGGCCTGGAGTCACATGCTGGTGAGGGCTTGTAGTTCTGGAGCAAGATTAAGTCAGCCGTAGATCATCCCAGGGACAATATGGAGAATAAACTCAAGAAATGGAATTTAAAGTTTACCTTCAGACAAGGGAGGCAAATGCAACCAACAGGGAGGCCTGGTGACAGCTCGTCCGATGTGGGGCGGCACACTGCAATGACAAACTCGGCCTCAGGCTGGGCCCCCTTGGCGCGAGTGGGTGACCGGGTTGCAGGCCAGAGCTCTGGGTGCGATGGTGAAGACAAAGGCTGGTGAGGGCTTGTAGTTCTGGAGAAGATTATGTCAGCCAAAGATCATCCCAGGGACAATCTGGAGAATAAACTCAAGAAATGTAATTTAAAGTTTACCTTCAGACAAGGGAGGCAAATGCAACAAACAGGGAGGCCTGGTGACAGCGCGTCCGACATGGGACGGCAAACTGCAATGACAAACTCGGCCTCAGGCTGGGCCCCCCTGGTGCGAGTGGGGGACCGAGTTTGCACTGGCAGAAATCCTGGTGCAGTGCTTAAGACAAAGGTTGGTGAGGGCTTGTAGTTCTGGAGAAAGATTATGTCAGCCAAAGATCATCCCAGGGACAATATGGAGAATAAACTCAAGAAATGGAATTTAAAGTTTACCTTCAGACAAGGGAGGCAAAAGCAACCAACAGGGAGTCCTGATGACAGGTCGTCAGAAAAGGGACGGCACAATGCAATGACAAACTCGGCCTCAGGCTGGGCCCCCCTGGTGCGAGTGGCTGACCGGGTTGCAGGCCAGAGCTCTGGGTGCGATGGTGAAGACAAAGGCTGGTGAGGGCTTGTAGTTCTGGAGAAAGATTATGTCAGCCGTAGATCATCCCAGGGACAATATGGAGAATAAACTCAAGAAATGTAATTTAAAGTTTACCTTCAGACAAGGGAGGCAAATGCAACCAACAGGGAGGCCTGTGGAAAGCTTGATCGAGAGGGCGACGCCCACTGCAACGACAACCACCGCCTAAGGCTGGGCACCCCTGGTGAGAGTGGGGGACCAGGCAGCAGTGCTGGAGCCCTGGCTGGAGCCCCGGTCTGGCCTGGAGTCACATGCTGGTGAGGGCTTGTAGTTCTGGAGCAAGATTAAGTCAGCCAAAGATCATCCCAGGGACAATATGGAGAATAAACTCAAGAAATGGAATTTAAAGTTTACCTTCAGACAAGGGAGGCAAATGCAACCAACAGGGAGGCCTGGTGATAGCGCGTCCGATGTGTGACGGCACACTGCAATGACAAAATCAGCCTCAGGCTGGGCCCCCCTGGTGTGAGTGGGGGACCGGGTTGCAGTGCTGGAGACCTGGGTGTGGTGCTTGAGACAAAGGCTTGTGAGGGCTTGTAGTTCTGGAGAAAGATTATGTCAGCCAAAGATCATCCCAGGGACAATATGGAGAATAAACTCAAGAAATGTAATTTAAAGTTTACCTTCAGACAAGGGAGGCAAATGCAACCAACAGGGAGGCCTGGTGACAGCGGGTCCGACATGGGACGGCACACTGCAATGACAAACTCGGACTCAGGCTGGGCCCCCTTGGTGCGAGTGGGTGACCGGGTTGCAGGCCAGAGCTCTGGGTGCGATGGTGAAGACAAAGGCTGGTGAGGGCTTGTAGTTCTGGAGAAGATTATGTCAGCCAAAGATCATCCCAGGGACAATCTGGAAAATAAACTCAAGAAATGTAATTTAAAGTTTACCTTAAGACATGAGAGGTAAATGCAACCAACAGGGAGTCCTGATGACAGGTCGTCCGAAAAGGGACGGCACAATGCAATGACAAACTCGGCCTCAGGCTGGGCCCCCCTGGTGCGAGTGGCTGACCGGGTTGCAGGCCAGAGCTCTGGGTGCGATGGTGAAGACAAAGGCTGGTGAGGGCTTGTAGTTCTGGAGAAAGATTATGTCAGCCAAAGATCATCCCAGGGACAATATGGAGAATAAAGTCAAGAAATGGAATTTAAAGTTTACCTTCAGACAAGGGAGGCAAATGCAACCAACAGGGAGGCCTGGTGACAGCGCGTCCGACATAGGACGGCACACTGCAATGACAAACTCGGCCTCAGGCTGGGCCCCCCTGGTGCGAGTGGATGACCGGGTTGCAGGCCAAAGCTCTGGGTGCGATGGTGAAGACAAAGGCTGGTGAGGGCTTGTAGTTCTGGAGAAAGATTATGTCAGCCAAAGATCATCCCAGGGACAATATGGAGAATAAACTCAAGAAATGGAATTTAAAGTTTACCTTCAGACAAGGGAGGCAAATGCAACCAACAGGGAGGCCTGATGACAGGTCGTTCGACATGGGACGGCACACTGCAATGACAACCTCGGCCTCAGGCTGGGCCCCCCTGGTGCGAGTGGCTGACCGGGTTGCAGGCCAAAGCTCTGGGTGCGATGGTGAAGACAAAGGCTGGTGAGGGCTTGTAGTTCTGGAGCAAGATTAAGTCAGCCAAAGATCATCCCAGGGAAAATATGGAGAATAAACTCAAGAAATGGAATTTAAAGTTTAC
This sequence comes from Nelusetta ayraudi, assembly GCF_046127955.1. Classification (NCBI taxonomy): domain Eukaryota; kingdom Metazoa; phylum Chordata; class Actinopteri; order Tetraodontiformes; family Monacanthidae; genus Nelusetta; species Nelusetta ayraudi. Next base: position 411,316 of record NW_027466154.1, read on the forward strand.
CTTCAGACAAGGGAGGCAAATGCAACCAACAGGGAGGCCTGGTGACAGCGCGTCCGACATGGGACGGCACACTGCAATGACAAACTCGGCCTCAGGCTGGGCACCCCTGGTGCCAGTGGCTGACCGGGTTGCAGGCCAGAGCTCAGGGTGTGATGGTGAAGACAAAGGCTGGTGAGGGCTTGTAGTTCTGGAGCAAGATTAAGTCAGCCAAAGATCATCCCAGGGAAAATATGGAGAATAAACTCAAGAAATGGAATTTAAAGTTTACCTTCAGACAAGGGAGGCAAATGCAACCAACAGGGAGGCCTGGGGAAAGCTTGATCGAGAGGGCGACGCCCACGGCAACGACAACCACCGCCTAAGGCTGGGCACCCTTGGTGAGAGTGGGGGACCGGGCAGCAGTGCTGGAGCCCTGGCTGGAGCCCCAGGGTGGCCTGGAGTCACATGCTGGTGAGGGCTTGTAGTTCTGGAGCAAGATTAAGTCAGCCGTAGATCATCCCAGGGAAAATATGGAGTATAAACTCAAGAAATGTAATTTAAAGTTTACCTTCAGACAAGGGAGGCAAATGCAACCAACAAGGAGGCCTGATGACAGCGCGTCCGACATGGGACGGCAAACTGCAATGACAAACTCGGCCTCAGGCTGGGCCTCCCTGGTGCCAGTGGCTGACCGGGTTGCAGGCCAGAGCTCTGGGTGCGATGGTGAAGACAAAGGCTGGTGAGGGCTTGTAGTTCTGGAGAAAGATCATGTCAGCCAAAGATCATCCCAGGGACAATATGGAGAATAAACACAAGAAATGGAATTTAAAGTTTACCTTCAGACAAGGGAGGCAAATGCAACCAACAGGGAGGCCTGGGGAAAGCTTGATCGAGAGGGCGACGCCCACTGCAACGACAACAACCGCCTAAGGCTGGACACCCATGGTGAGGGTGGGGGACCGGGTTGCAGTGCTGGAGCTCTGGGTGCGATGGTGAAGACAGAGGCAGGTGAGGGCTTGTAGTTCTGGAGAAAGATTATGTCAGCCAAAGATCATCCCAGGGACAATATGGAGAATAAACTCAAGAAATGTAATTTAAAGTTTACCTTCAGACAAGGGAGGCAAATGCAACCAACAGGGAGGCCTGGTGACAGCGGGTCCGACATGGGACGGCACACTGCAATGACAAACTCGGACTCAGGCTGGGCCCCCTTGGTGCGAGTGGGTGACCGGGTTGCAGGCCAGAGCTCTGGGTGCGATGGTGAAGACAAAGGCTGGTGAGGGCTTGTAGTTCTGGAGAAGATTATGTCAGCCAAAGATCATCCCAGGGACAATCTGGAAAATAAACTCAAGAAATGTAATTTAAAGTTTACCTTAAGACATGAGAGGTAAATGCAACCAACAGGGAGTCCTGATGACAGGTCGTCCGAAAAGGGACGGCACAATGCAATGACAAACTCGGCCTCAGGCTGGGCCCCCCTGGTGCGAGTGGCTGACCGGGTTGCAGGCCAGAGCTCTGGGTGCGATGGTGAAGACAAAGGCTGGTGAGGGCTTGTAGTTCTGGAGAAAGATTATGTCAGCCGTAGATCATCCCAGGGACAATATGGAGAATAAACTCAAGAAATGTAATTTAAAGTTTACCTTGAGACAAGGGAGGCAAATGCAACCAACAGGGAGGCCTGTGGAAAGCTTGATCGAGAGGGCGACGCCCACTGCAACGACAACCACCGCCTAAGGCTGGGCACCCCTGGTGAGAGTGGGGGACCGGGCAGCAGTGCTGGAGGCCTGGCTGGAACCCCGGGGTGGCCTGGAGTCACATGCTGGTGAGGGCTTGTAGTTCTGGAGCAAGATTAAGTCAGCCGTAGATCATCCCAGGGACAATATGGAGAATAAACTCAAGAAAGGGAATTTAAAGTTTACCTTCAGACAAGGGAGGCAAATGCAACCAACAGGGAGGCCTGGTGACAGCTCGTCCGATGTGGGGCGGCACACTGCAATGACAAAATCGCCCTCAGGCTGGGCCCCCCTAGTGAAAGTGGGGAACCGGGTTGCAGTGCTGGAGCTCTGGGTGTGGTGCTGAAGACAGAGGCTCGTGAGGGCTTGTAGTTCTGGAGAAAGATTATGTCAGCCAAAGATCATCCCAGGGACAATATGGAGAATAAAGTCAAGAAAAGGAATTTAAAGTTAACCTTCAGACAAGGGAGGTAAATGCAACCAACAGGGAGGCCTGGGGAAAGCTTGATCGAGAGGGCGACGCCCACTGCAACGACAACCACCGCCTAAGGCTGGGCACCCCTGGTGAGGGTGGGGGACCGGGCAGCAGTGCTGGAGGCCTGGCTGGAGCCCCGGGGTGGCCTGGAGTCACATGCTGGTGAGGGCTTGTAGTTCTGGAGAAAGATTATGTCAGCCAAAGATCATCCCAGGCACAATATGGAGAATAAACTCAAGAAATGGAATTTAAAGTTTACCTTCAGACAAGGGAGGCAAATGCAACCAACAGGGAGGCCTGGTGACAACTCGTCCGACATGGGACGGCACACTGCAATGACAAAATTAGCCTCAGACTGGGCACCCCTGGTGTGAGTGGGGGACCGAGTTGCAGTGCTGGAGCCCTGGGTGTGGTGCTGGAGAAAAAGGCTTGTGAGGGCTTGTAGTTCTGGAGCAAGATTAAGTCAGCCAAAGATCATCCCAGGGACAATATGGAGAATAAACTCAAGAAATGGAATTTAAAGTTTACCTTCAGACAAGGGAGGCAAATACAACCAACAGGGAGGCCTGGGGAAAGCTTGATCGAGAGGGCGACGCCCACTGCAACGACAACCACCGCCTAAGTCTGGGAACCCCTGGTGAAAGTGGGGGACCGGGCAGCAGTGCTGGAGCCCTGGCTGGAAACCCAGGGTGGCCTGGAGTCACATGCTGGTGAGGGCTTGTAGTTCTGGAGCAAGATTAAGTCAGCCGTAGATCATCCCAGGGACAATATGGAGAATAAACTCAAGAAAGGGAATTTAAAGTTTACCTTCAGACAAAGGAGGCAAATGCAACCAACAGGGAGGCCTGGTGACAGCGCGTCCGATGTGGGACGGCACACTGCAATGACAAACTCGGCCTCAGGCTGGGCCCCCTTGGTGCGAGTGGGTGACAAGGTTGCAGGCCAGAGCTCTGGGTGCGATGGTGAAGACAGAGGCAGGTGAGGGCTTGTAGTTCTGGAGAAAGATTATGTCAGCCAAAGATAATCCCAGGGACAATATGGAGAATAAACTCAAGAAATGTAATTTAAAGTTTACCTTCAGACAAGGGAGGCAAATGCAACCAACAGGGAGGCCTGGTGACAGCGGGTCCGACATGGGACGGCACACTGCAATGACAAACTCGGACTCAGGCTGGGCCCCCTTGGTGCGAGTGGGTGACCGGGTTGCAGGCCAGAGCTCTGGGTGCGATGGTGAAGACAAAGGCTGGTGAGGGCTTGTAGTTCTGGAGAAGATTATGTCAGCCAAAGATCATCCCAGGGACAATCTGGAAAATAAACTCAAGAAATGTAATTTAAAGTTTACCTTAAGACATGAGAGGTAAATGCAACCAACAGGGAGTCCTGATGACAGGTCGTCCGAAAAGGGACGGCACAATGCAATGACAAACTCGGCCTCAGGCTGGGCCCCCCTGGTGCGAGTGGCTGACCGGGTTGCAGGCCAGAGCTCTGGGTGCGATGGTGAAGACAAAGGCTGGTGAGGGCTTGTAGTTCTGGAGAAAGATTATGTCAGCCAAAGATCATCCCAGGGACAATATGGAGAATAAAGTCAAGAAATGGAATTTAAAGTTTACCTTCAGACAAGGGAGGCAAATGCAACCAACAGGGAGGCCTGGTGACAGCGCGTCCGACATAGGACGGCACACTGCAATGACAAACTCGGCCTCAGGCTGGGCCCCCCTGGTGCGAGTGGATGACCGGGTTGCAGGCCAAAGCTCTGGGTGCGATGGTGAAGACAAAGGCTGGTGAGGGCTTGTAGTTCTGGAGAAAGATTATGTCAGCCAAAGATCATCCCAGGGACAATATGGAGAATAAAGTCAAGAAATGGAATTTAAAGTTTACCTTCAGACAAGGGAGGCAAATGCAACCAACAGGGAGGCCTGATGACAGGTCGTTCGACATGGGACGGCACACTGCAATGACAACCTCGGCCTCAGGCTGGGCCCCCCTGGTGCGAGTGGCTGACCGGGTTGCAGGCCAAAGCTCTGGGTGCGATGGTGAAGACAAAGGCTGGTGAGGGCTTGTAGTTCTGGAGCAAGATTAAGTCAGCCAAAGATCATCCCAGGGAAAATATGGAGAATAAACTCAAGAAATGGAATTTAAAGTTTACCTTCAGACAAGGGAGGCAAATGCAACCAACAGGGAGGCCTGGTGACAGCGCGTCCGACATGGGACGGCACACTGCAATGACAAACTCGGCCTCAGGCTGGGCACCCCTGGTGCCAGTGGCTGACCGGGTTGCAGGCCAGAGCTCAGGGTGTGATGGTGAAGACAAAGGCTGGTGAGGGCTTGTAGTTCTGGAGCAAGATTAAGTCAGCCAAAGATCATCCCAGGGAAAATATGGAGAATAAACTCAAGAAATGGAATTTAAAGTTTACCTTCAGACAAGGGAGGCAAATGCAACCAACAGGGAGGCCTGGGGAAAGCTTGATCGAGAGGGCGACGCCCACGGCAACGACAACCACCGCCTAAGGCTGGGCACCCTTGGTGAGAGTGGGGGACCGGGCAGCAGTGCTGGAGCCCTGGCTGGAGCCCCAGGGTGGCCTGGAGTCACATGCTGGTGAGGGCTTGTAGTTCTGGAGCAAGATTAAGTCAGCCGTAGATCATCCCAGGGAAAATATGGAGTATAAACTCAAGAAATGTAATTTAAAGTTTACCTTCAGACAAGGGAGGCAAATGCAACCAACAAGGAGGCCTGATGACAGCGCGTCCGACATGGGACGGCAAACTGCAATGACAAACTCGGCCTCAGGCTGGGCCTCCCTGGTGCCAGTGGCTGACCGGGTTGCAGGCCAGAGCTCTGGGTGCGATGGTGAAGACAAAGGCTGGTGAGGGCTTGTAGTTCTGGAGAAAGATCATGTCAGCCAAAGATCATCCCAGGGACAATATGGAGAATAAACACAAGAAATGGAATTTAAAGTTTACCTTCAGACAAGGGAGGCAAATGCAACCAACAGGGAGGCCTGGGGAAAGCTTGATCGAGAGGGCGACGCCCACTGCAACGACAACAACCGCCTAAGGCTGGACACCCATGGTGAGGGTGGGGGACCGGGTTGCAGTGCTGGAGCTCTGGGTGCGATGGTGAAGACAGAGGCAGGTGAGGGCTTGTAGTTCTGGAGAAAGATTATGTCAGCCAAAGATCATCCCAGGGACAATATGGAGAATAAACTCAAGAAATGTAATTTAAAGTTTACCTTCAGACAAGGGAGGCAAATGCAACCAACAGGGAGGCCTGGTGACAGCGGGTCCGACATGGGACGGCACACTGCAATGACAAACTCGGACTCAGGCTGGGCCCCCTTGGTGCGAGTGGGTGACCGGGTTGCAGGCCAGAGCTCTGGGTGCGATGGTGAAGACAAAGGCTGGTGAGGGCTTGTAGTTCTGGAGAAGATTATGTCAGCCAAAGATCATCCCAGGGACAATCTGGAAAATAAACTCAAGAAATGTAATTTAAAGTTTACCTTAAGACATGAGAGGTAAATGCAACCAACAGGGAGTCCTGATGACAGGTCGTCCGAAAAGGGACGGCACAATGCAATGACAAACTCGGCCTCAGGCTGGGCCCCCCTGGTGCGAGTGGCTGACCGGGTTGCAGGCCAGAGCTCTGGGTGCGATGGTGAAGACAAAGGCTGGTGAGGGCTTGTAGTTCTGGAGAAAGATTATGTCAGCCGTAGATCATCCCAGGGACAATATGGAGAATAAACTCAAGAAATGGAATTTAAAGTTTACCTTGAGACAAGGGAGGCAAATGCAACCAACAGGGAGGCCTGTGGAAAGCTTGATCGAGAGGGCGACGCCCACTGCAACGACAACCACCGCCTAAGGCTGGGCACCCCTGGTGAGAGTGGGGGACCGGGCAGCAGTGCTGGAGGCCTGGCTGGAACCCCGGGGTGGCCTGGAGTCACATGCTGGTGAGGGCTTGTAGTTCTGGAGCAAGATTAAGTCAGCCGTAGATCATCCCAGGGACAATATGGAGAATAAACTCAAGAAAGGGAATTTAAAGTTTACCTTCAGACAAGGGAGGCAAATGCAACCAACAGGGAGGCCTGGTGACAGCTCGTCCGATGTGGGGCGGCACACTGCAATGACAAAATCGCCCTCAGGCTGGGCCCCCCTAGTGAAAGTGGGGAACCGGGTTGCAGTGCTGGAGCTCTGAGTGTGGTGCTGAAGACAGAGACTCGTGAGGGCTTGTAGTTCTGGAGAAAGATTATGTCAGCCAAAGATCATCCCAGGGACAATATGGAGAATAAAGTCAAGAAAAGGAATTTAAAGTTTACCTTCAGACAAGGGAGGCAAATGCAACCAACAGGGAGGCCTGGGGAAAGCTTGATCGAGAGGGCGACGCCCACTGCAACGACAACAACCGCCTAAGGCTGGACACCCATGGTGAGGGTGGGGGACCGGGTTGCAGTGCTGGAGCTCTGGGTGCGATGGTGAAGACAGAGGCAGGTGAGGGCTTGTAGTTCTGGAGAAAGATTATGTCAGCCAAAGATCATCCCAGGGACAATATGGAGAATAAACTCAAGAAATGTAATTTAAAGTTTACCTTCAGACAAGGGAGGCAAATGCAACCAACAAGGAGGCCTGGTGACAGCGCGTCCGACATGGGACAGCACATTGCAATGACAAACTCGGACTCAGGCTGGGCCCCCTTGGTGCGAGTGGGTGACAAGGTTGCAGGCCAGAACTCTAGGTGCGATTGTGAAGACAAAGGCTGGTGAGGGCTTGTAGTTCTGGAGAAAGATTATGTCAGCCAAAGATCATCCCAGGGACAATATGGAGAATAAACTCAAGAAATGGAATTTAAAGTTTACCTTCAGACAAGGGAGGCAAATGCAACCAACAGGGAGGCCTGGTGATAGCGCGTCTGATGTGGGACGGCACACTGCAATGACAAAATCAGCCTCAGGCTGGGCCCCCCTGGTGTGAGTGGGGGACCGGGCAGCAGTGCTGGAGCCCTGGTTGTGGTGCTGGAAACAAAGGCTAGTGAGGGCTTGTAGTTCTGGAGAAAGATTATGTCAGCAAAAGATAATCCCAGGGACAATATGGAGAATAAAGTCAAGAAATGGAATTTAAAGTTTACCTTCAGACAAGGGAGGCAAATGCAACCAACAGGGAGGCCAGGTTACAGCGCGTCCGATGTGGGACGGCACACTGCAATGACAACCTCGGCCTCAGGCTGGGCCCCCCTGGTGTGAGTGGGGGAATGAGGTTGCACTGGCGGAACTCCTGGTGCGGTGCTGAAGACAAAGGCTGGTGAGGGCTTGTAGTTCTGGAGAAAGATTAAGTCAGCCAAAGATCATCCCAGGGACAATATGGAGAATAAACTCAAGAAATGGAATTTAAAGTTTACCTTCAGACAAGGGAGGCAAATGCAACCAACAGGGAGTCCTGATGACAGGTCGTCCGAAAAGGGACGGCACAATGCAATGACAAACTCAGCCTCAGGCTGGGCCCCCCTGGTGCGAGTGGCTGACCGGGTTGCAGGCCAGAGCTCTGGGTGCGATGGTGAAGACAAAGGCTGGTGAGGGCTTGTAGTTCTGGAGAAAGATTATGTCAGCCAAAGATCATCCCAGGGACAATATGGAGAATAAACTCAAGAAATGGAATTTAAAGTTTACCTTCAGACAAGGGAGGCAAATGCAACCAACAGGGAGGCCTGGTGACAACTCGTCCGACATGGGACGGCACACTGCAATGACAAAATTAGCCTCAGACTGGGCACCCCTGGTGTGAGTGGGGGACCGAGTTGCAGTGCTGGAGCCCTGGGTGTGGTGCTGGAGAAAAAGGCTTGTGAGGGCTTGTAGTTCTGGAGCAAGATTAAGTCAGCCAAAGATCATCCCAGGGACAATATGGAGAATAAACTCAAGAAATGGAATTTAAAGTTTACCTTCAGACAAGGGAGGCAAATACAACCAACAGGGAGGCCTGGGGAAAGCTTGATCGAGAGGGCGACGCCCACTGCAACGACAACCACCGCCTAAGTCTGGGAACCCCTGGTGAAAGTGGGGGACCGGGCAGCAGTGCTGGAGCCCTGGCTGGAAACCCAGGGTGGCCTGGAGTCACATGCTGGTGAGGGCTTGTAGTTCTGGAGCAAGATTAAGTCAGCCGTAGATCATCCCAGGGACAATATGGAGAATAAACTCAAGAAAGGGAATTTAAAGTTTACCTTCAGACAAAGGAGGCAAATGCAACCAACAGGGAGGCCTGGTGACAGCGCGTCCGATGTGGGACGGCACACTGCAATGACAACCTCGGCCTCAGGCTGGGCCCCACTGGTGCGAGTGGGGGACCGAGTTTGCACTGGCAGAAATCCTGGTGCGGTGCTGAAGACAAAGGCTGGTGAGGGCTTGTGGTTCTGGAGAAAGATTATGTCAGCCAAAGATCATCCCAGGGACAATGTGGAGAATAAACTCAAGAAATGTAATTTAAAGTTTACCTTCAGACAAGGGAGGCAAATGCAACCAACAGGGAGGCCTGGTGACAGCGCGTCTGAAAAGGGACGGCACACTGCAATGACAAACTCGGCCTCAGGCAGGGCCCCCCTGGTGCGAGTGGGTGACCGGGTTGCAGGCCAGAGCTCTGGGTGCGATGGTGAAGACAAAGGCTGGTGAGGGCTTGTAGTTCTGGGCACACTGCAATGACAAACCCGGCCTCAGGCTGGGCCCCCCTGGTGCGAGTGGCTGACCGGGTTGCAGGCCAAAGCTCTGGGTGCGATGGTGAAGACAAAGGCTGGTGAGGGCTTGTCGTTCGGGAGAAAGATTATGTCAGCCAAAGATCATCCCAGGGACAATATGGAGAATAAACTCAAGAAATGTAATTTAAAGTTTACCTTGAGACAAGGGAGGCAAATGCAACCAACAGGGAGGCCTGGGGAAAGCTTGATCGAGAGGGCGACGCCCACTGCAACGACAACCACCCCCTAAGGCTGGGTACCCCTAGTGAGAGTGGGGGACCGGGCAGCAGTGCTGGAGCCCTGGCTGGAGCCCCAGGGTGGCCTGGAGTCACATGCTGGTGAGGGCTTGTAATTCTGGAGCAAGATTAAGTCAGCCGTAGATCATCCCAGGGACAATATGGAGAATAAACTCAAGAAATGGAATTTAAAGTTTACCTTCAGACAAGGGAGGCAAATGCAACCAACAGGGAGGCCTGGTGACAGCGCGTCCGACATGGGAGAGCACACTGCAATGACAACCTCGGCCTCAGGCTGGGCCCCCCTGGTGCGAGTGGCTGACCGGGTTGCAGGCCAGAGCTCTGGGTGCGATGGTGAAGACAAAGGCTGGTGAGGGCTTGTAGTTCTGGGCACACTGCAATGACAAACTCAGCCTCAGGCTGGGCCCCCCTGGTGCGAGTGGCTGACCGGGTTGCAGGCCAGAGCTCTGGGTGCGATGGTGAAGACAAAGGCTGGTGAGGGCTTGTAGTTCTGGAGAAAGATTATGTCAGCCAAAGATCATCCCAAGGATAATATGGAGAATAAACTCAAGAAATGGAATTTAAAGTTTACCTTCAGACAAGGGAGGCAAATGCAACCAACAGGGAAGCCTGGGGACAGCGCGTCCGACATGGGACGGCAGACTGCAATGACAAAATCAGCCTCAGGCTGGGCCCCCCTGGTGTGAGTGGGGAACCGGGTTGCAGTGCTGGAGCCCTGGTTGTGGTGCTGGAGACAAAGACTTGTGAGGGCTTGTAGTTCTGGAGCAAGATTAAGTCAGCCAAAGATCATCCCTGGGACAATATGGAGAATAAACACAAGAAATGGAATTTAAAGTTTACCTTCAGACAAGGGAGGCAAATGCAACCAACAGGGAGGCCTGGTGACAGCTCGTCCGACGTGGAACGGCAAGCTGCAATGACAACCTCGGCCTCAGGCTGGGCCCCCCTGGTGCGAGTGGGGGACCGAGGTTGCACTGGCGGAACTCCTGGTGCGGTGCTGAAGACAAAGGCTTGTGAGGGCTTGTAGTTCTGGAGCAAGATTATGTCAGCCAAAGATCATCCCAGGGACAATATGGAGAATAAACTCAAGAAATGTAATTTAAAGTTTACCTTCAGACAAGGGAGGCAAATGCAATCAACAGGGAGGCCTGGTGACAGCGCGTCCGACATGGGACGGCACACTGCAATGACAAACTCGGCCTCAGAATGGGGCCCCTTGGTGCGAGTGGGTGACCGGGTTGCAGGCCAGAGCTCTGGGTGCGATGGTGAAGACAAAGAATGGTGAGGGCTTGTAGTTCTGGAGCAAGATTATGTCAGCCAAAGATCATCCCAGGGACAATATGGAAAATAAACTCAAGAAATGTAATTTAAAGTTTACCTTCAGACAAGGGAGGCAAATGCAACCAACAGGGAGGCCTGGGGAAAGCTTGATCGAGAGGGCGACGCCCACTGCAACGACAACCACCCCCTAAGGCTGGACACCCCTGGTGAGGGTGGGGGACCGGGCAGCAGTGCTGGAGCCCTGGCTGGAGCCCCAAGGTAGCCTGGAGTCACATGCTGGTGAGGGCTTGTAGTTCTGGAGCCAGATTAAGTCAGCCGTAGATCATCCCAGGGACAATATGGAGAATAAACTCAAGAAAGGGAATTTAAAGTTTACCTTCAGACTAGGGAGGCAAATGCAACCAACAGGGAGGCCTGGTGAAAGCCTGATCGAGAGGGCGACGCCCACTGCAACGACAACCACCCCCTAAGGCTGGACACCCCTGGTGAGGGTGGGGGACCAAGGTTGCACTGGCGGAACTCCTGGTGCGGTGCTGAAGACAAAGGCTGGTGAGGGCTTGTAGTTCTGGAGAAAGATTATGTCAGCCAAACATCATCGCAGGGACAATATGGAGAATAAACTCAAGAAATGGAATTTAAAGTTTACCTTCAAACAAGGGAGGCAAATGCAACCAACAGGGAGGCCTGGGGAAAGCTTGATAGAGAGGGCGACGCCCACTGCAACGACAACCACCCCCTAAGGCTGGACACCCCTGGTGAGGGTGGCGGACCGGGCAGCAGTGCTGGAAGCCTGGCTGGAACCCCGGTCTAGCCTGGAGTCACATGCTGGTGAGGGCTTGTAGTTCTGGAGCAAGATAAAGTCAGCCGTAGATCATCCCAGGGACAATATGGAGAATAAACTCAAGAAATGGAATTTAAAGTTTACCTTCAGACAAGGGAGGCAAATGCAACCAACAGGGAGGCCTGGTGACAGCGCGTCCGACATGGAACGGCACACTGCAATGACAAACTCGGCCTCAGGCTGGGCCCCCTTGGTGCGAGTGGGTGACCGGGTTGCAGGCCAGAGCTCTGGGTGTGATGGTGAAGACAAAGGCTGGTGAGGGCTTGTAGTTCTGGAGAAAGATTATGTCAGCCAAAGATCATCCCAGGGACAATATGGAAAATAAACTCAAGAAATGTAATTTAAAGTTTACCATCAGACAAGGGAGGCAAATGCAACCAACAGGGAGGCCTGGGGAAAGCTTGATCGAGAGGGCGACGCCCACTGCAACGACAACCACCGCCTAAGGCTGGGCACCCCTGGTGAGAGTGGGGGACCGGGTAGCAGTGCTGGAGCCCTGGCTGGAGCCCCAGGGTAGCCTGGAGTCGCATGCTGGTGAGGGCTTGTAGTTCTGGAGCCAGATTAAGTCAGCCGTAGATCATCCCAGGGACAATATGGAGAATAAACTCAAGAAAGGGAATTTAAAGTTTACCTTCAGACAAGGGAGGCAAATGCAACCAACAGGGAGGCCTGGTGACAGCGCGTCCGATGTGGGACGGCACACTGCAATGACAACCTCGGCCTCAGGCTGGGCCCCCCTGGTGCGAGTGGGGGACCGAGGTTGCACTGGCGGAACTCCTGGTGCGGTGCTGAAGACAAAGGCTGGTGAGGGCTTGTAGTTCTGGAGAAAGATTATGTCAGCCAAAGATCATCGCAGGGACAATATGGAGAATAAACTCAAGAAATGTAATTTAAAGTTTACCTTCAGACAAGGGAGGCAAATGCAACCAACAGGGAGGCCTGGGGAAAGCTTGATCGAGAGGGCGACGCCCACTGCAACGACAACCACCCCCTAAGGCTGGACACCCCTGGTGAGGGTGGGAGACCGGGCAGCAGTGCTGGAGCCCTGGCTGGAACCCCGGTCTGGCCTGGAGTCACATGCTGGTGAGGGCTTGTAGTTCTGGAGCAAGATAAAGTCAGCCGTAGATCATCCCAGGGACAATCTGGAGAATAAACTCAAGAAATGTAATTTAAAGTTTACCTTCAGACAAGGGAGGCAAATGCAACCAACAGGGAGGCCTGGTGACAGCGCGTCCGATGTGGGACGGCACACTGCAATGACAACCTCGGCCTCAGGCTGGGCCCCCCTGGTGTGAGTGGGGGACCGATGTTGCACTGGCGGAACTCCTGGTGCTGTGCTGAAGACAAAGGCTGGTGAGGGCTTGTAGTTCTGGAGAAAGATTATGTCAGCCAAAGATCATCCCAGGGACAATATGGAGAATAAACTCAAGAAATGGAATTTAAAGTTTACCTTCAGACAAGGGAGGCAAATGCAACCAACAGGGAGGCCTGGGGACAGCGCGTCCGACATGGGACGGCAGACTGCAATGACAAAATCAGCCTCAGGCTGGGCCCCCCTGGTGCGAGTGGATGACCGGGTTGCAGGCCAAAGCTCTGGGTGCGATGGTGAAGACAAAGGCTGGTGAGGGCTTGTAGTTCTGGAGAAAGATTATGTCAGCCAAAGATCATCCCAGGGACAATATGGAGAATAAACTCAAGAAATGGAATTTAAAGTTTACCTTCAGACAAGGGAGGCAAATGCAACCAACAGGGAGGCCTGATGACAGGTCGTTCGACATGGGACGGCACACTGCAATGACAACCTCGGCCTCAGGCTGGGCCCCCCTGGTGCGAGTGGCTGACCGGGTTGCAGGCCAAAGCTCTGGGTGCGATGGTGAAGACAAAGGCTGGTGAGGGCTTGTAGTTCTGGAGCAAGATTAAGTCAGCCAAAGATCATCCCAGGGAAAATATGGAGAATAAACTCAAGAAATGGAATTTAAAGTTTACCTTCAGACAAGGGAGGCAAATGCAACCAACAGGGAGGCCTGGTGACAGCGCGTCCGACATGGGACGGCACACTGCAATGACAAACTCGGCCTCAGGCTGGGCACCCCTGGTGCCAGTGGCTGACCGGGTTGCAGGCCAGAGCTCAGGGTGTGATGGTGAAGACAAAGGCTGGTGAGGGCTTGTAGTTCTGGAGCAAGATTAAGTCAGCCAAAGATCATCCCAGGGAAAATATGGAGAATAAACTCAAGAAATGGAATTTAAAGTTTACCTTCAGACAAGGGAGGCAAATGCAACCAACAGGGAGGCCTGGGGAAAGCTTGATCGAGAGGGCGACGCCCACGGCAACGACAACCACCGCCTAAGGCTGGGCACCCTTGGTGAGAGTGGGGGACCGGGCAGCAGTGCTGGAGCCCTGGCTGGAGCCCCAGGGTGGCCTGGAGTCACATGCTGGTGAGGGCTTGTAGTTCTGGAGCAAGATTAAGTCAGCCGTAGATCATCCCAGGGAAAATATGGAGTATAAACTCAAGAAATGTAATTTAAAGTTTACCTTCAGACAAGGGAGGCAAATGCAACCAACAAGGAGGCCTGATGACAGCGCGTCCGACATGGGACGGCAAACTGCAATGACAAACTCGGCCTCAGGCTGGGCCTCCCTGGTGCCAGTGGCTGACCGGGTTGCAGGCCAGAGCTCTGGGTGCGATGGTGAAGACAAAGGCTGGTGAGGGCTTGTAGTTCTGGAGAAAGATCATGTCAGCCAAAGATCATCCCAGGGACAATATGGAGAATAAACACAAGAAATGGAATTTAAAGTTTACCTTCAGACAAGGGAGGCAAATGCAACCAACAGGGAGGCCTGGGGAAAGCTTGATCGAGAGGGCGACGCCCACTGCAACGACAACAACCGCCTAAGGCTGGACACCCATGGTGAGGGTGGGGGACCGGGTTGCAGTGCTGGAGCTCTGGGTGCGATGGTGAAGACAGAGGCAGGTGAGGGCTTGTAGTTCTGGAGAAAGATTATGTCAGCCAAAGATCATCCCAGGGACAATATGGAGAATAAACTCAAGAAATGTAATTTAAAGTTTACCTTCAGACAAGGGAGGCAAATGCAACCAACAGGGAGGCCTGGTGACAGCGGGTCCGACATGGGACGGCACACTGCAATGACAAACTCGGACTCAGGCTGGGCCCCCTTGGTGCGAGTGGGTGACCGGGTTGCAGGCCAGAGCTCTGGGTGCGATGGTGAAGACAAAGGCTGGTGAGGGCTTGTAGTTCTGGAGAAGATTATGTCAGCCAAAGATCATCCCAGGGACAATCTGGAAAATAAACTCAAGAAATGTAATTTAAAGTTTACCTTAAGACATGAGAGGTAAATGCAACCAACAGGGAGTCCTGATGACAGGTCGTCCGAAAAGGGACGGCACAATGCAATGACAAACTCGGCCTCAGGCTGGGCCCCCCTGGTGCGAGTGGCTGACCGGGTTGCAGGCCAGAGCTCTGGGTGCGATGGTGAAGACAAAGGCTGGTGAGGGCTTGTAGTTCTGGAGAAAGATTATGTCAGCCGTAGATCATCCCAGGGACAATATGGAGAATAAACTCAAGAAATGTAATTTAAAGTTTACCTTGAGACAAGGGAGGCAAATGCAACCAACAGGGAGGCCTGTGGAAAGCTTGATCGAGAGGGCGACGCCCACTGCAACGACAACCACCGCCTAAGGCTGGGCACCCCTGGTGAGAGTGGGGGACCGGGCAGCAGTGCTGGAGGCCTGGCTGGAACCCCGGGGTGGCCTGGAGTCACATGCTGGTGAGGGCTTGTAGTTCTGGAGCAAGATTAAGTCAGCCGTAGATCATCCCAGGGACAATATGGAGAATAAACTCAAGAAAGGGAATTTAAAGTTTACCTTCAGACAAGGGAGGCAAATGCAACCAACAGGGAGGCCTGGTGACAGCTCGTCCGATGTGGGGCGGCACACTGCAATGACAAAATCGCCCTCAGGCTGGGCCCCCCTAGTGAAAGTGGGGAACCGGGTTGCAGTGCTGGAGCTCTGGGTGTGGTGCTGAAGACAGAGGCTCGTGAGGGCTTGTAGTTCTGGAGAAAGATTATGTCAGCCAAAGATCATCCCAGGGACAATATGGAGAATAAAGTCAAGAAAAGGAATTTAAAGTTAACCTTCAGACAAGGGAGGTAAATGCAACCAACAGGGAGGCCTGGGGAAAGCTTGATCGAGAGGGCGACGCCCACTGCAACGACAACCACCGCCTAAGGCTGGGCACCCCTGGTGAGGGTGGGGGACCGGGCAGCAGTGCTGGAGGCCTGGCTGGAGCCCCGGGGTGGCCTGGAGTCACATGCTGGTGAGGGCTTGTAGTTCTGGAGAAAGATTATGTCAGCCAAAGATCATCCCAGGCACAATATGGAGAATAAACTCAAGAAATGGAATTTAAAGTTTACCTTCAGACAAGGGAGGCAAATGCAACCAACAGGGAGGCCTGGTGACAACTCGTCCGACATGGGACGGCACACTGCAATGACAAAATTAGCCTCAGACTGGGCACCCCTGGTGTGAGTGGGGGACCGAGTTGCAGTGCTGGAGCCCTGGGTGTGGTGCTGGAGAAAAAGGCTTGTGAGGGCTTGTAGTTCTGGAGCAAGATTAAGTCAGCCAAAGATCATCCCAGGGACAATATGGAGAATAAACTCAAGAAATGGAATTTAAAGTTTACCTTCAGACAAGGGAGGCAAATACAACCAACAGGGAGGCCTGGGGAAAGCTTGATCGAGAGGGCGACGCCCACTGCAACGACAACCACCGCCTAAGTCTGGGAACCCCTGGTGAAAGTGGGGGACCGGGCAGCAGTGCTGGAGCCCTGGCTGGAAACCCAGGGTGGCCTGGAGTCACATGCTGGTGAGGGCTTGTAGTTCTGGAGCAAGACTAAGTCAGCCGTAGATCATCCCAGGGACAATATGGAGAATAAACTCAAGAAAGGGAATTTAAAGTTTACCTTCAGACAAAGGAGGCAAATGCAACCAACAGGGAGGCCTGGTGACAGCGCGTCCGATGTGGGACGGCACACTGCAATGACAAACTCGGCCTCAGGCTGGGCCCCCTTGGTGCGAGTGGGTGACAAGGTTGCAGGCCAGAGCTCTGGGTGCGATGGTGAAGACAGAGGCAGGTGAGGGCTTGTAGTTCTGGAGAAAGATTATGTCAGCCAAAGATAATCCCAGGGACAATATGGAGAATAAACTCAAGAAATGTAATTTAAAGTTTACCTTCAGACAAGGGAGGCAAATGCAACCAACAGGGAGGCCTGGTGACAGCGGGTCCGACATGGGACGGCACACTGCAATGACAAACTCGGACTCAGGCTGGGCCCCCCTGGTGCGAGTGGGTGACCGGGTTGCAGGCCAGAGCTCTGGGTGCGATGGTGAAGACAAAGGCTGGTGAGGGCTTGTAGTTCTGGAGAAGATTATGTCAGCCAAAGATCATCCCAGGGACAATCTGGAAAATAAACTCAAGAAATGTAATTTAAAGTTTACCTTAAGACATGAGAGGTAAATGCAACCAACAGGGAGTCCTGATGACAGGTCGTCCGAAAAGGGACGGCACAATGCAATGACAAACTCGGCCTCAGGCTGGGCCCCCCTGGTGCGAGTGGCTGACCGGGTTGCAGGCCAGAGCTCTGGGTGCGATGGTGAAGACAAAGGCTGGTGAGGGCTTGTAGTTCTGGAGAAAGATTATGTCAGCCAAAGATCATCCCAGGGACAATATGGAGAATAAAGTCAAGAAATGGAATTTAAAGTTTACCTTCAGACAAGGGAGGCAAATGCAACCAACAGGGAGGCCTGGTGACAGCGCGTCCGACATAGGACGGCACACTGCAATGACAAACTCGGCCTCAGGCTGGGCCCCCCTGGTGCGAGTGGATGACCGGGTTGCAGGCCAAAGCTCTGGGTGCGATGGTGAAGACAAAGGCTGGTGAGGGCTTGTAGTTCTGGAGAAAGATTATGTCAGCCAAAGATCATCCCAGGGACAATATGGAGAATAAAGTCAAGAAATGGAATTTAAAGTTTACCTTCAGACAAGGGAGGCAAATGCAACCAACAGGGAGGCCTGATGACAGGTCGTTCGACATGGGACGGCACACTGCAATGACAACCTCGGCCTCAGGCTGGGCCCCCCTGGTGCGAGTGGCTGACCGGGTTGCAGGCCAAAGCTCTGGGTGCGATGGTGAAGACAAAGGCTGGTGAGGGCTTGTAGTTCTGGAGCAAGATTAAGTCAGCCAAAGATCATCCCAGGGAAAATATGGAGAATAAACTCAAGAAATGGAATTTAAAGTTTACCTTCAGACAAGGGAGGCAAATGCAACCAACAGGGAGGCCTGGTGACAGCGCGTCCGACATGGGACGGCACACTGCAATGACAAACTCGGCCTCAGGCTGGGCACCCCTGGTGCCAGTGGCTGACCGGGTTGCAGGCCAGAGCTCAGGGTGTGATGGTGAAGACAAAGGCTGGTGAGGGCTTGTAGTTCTGGAGCAAGATTAAGTCAGCCAAAGATCATCCCAGGGAAAATATGGAGAATAAACTCAAGAAATGGAATTTAAAGTTTACCTTCAGACAAGGGAGGCAAATGCAACCAACAGGGAGGCCTGGGGAAAGCTTGATCGAGAGGGCGACGCCCACGGCAACGACAACCACCGCCTAAGGCTGGGCACCCTTGGTGAGAGTGGGGGACCGGGCAGCAGTGCTGGAGCCCTGGCTGGAGCCCCAGGGTGGCCTGGAGTCACATGCTGGTGAGGGCTTGTAGTTCTGGAGCAAGATTAAGTCAGCCGTAGATCATCCCAGGGAAAATATGGAGTATAAACTCAAGAAATGTAATTTAAAGTTTACCTTCAGACAAGGGAGGCAAATGCAACCAACAAGGAGGCCTGATGACAGCGCGTCCGACATGGGACGGCAAACTGCAATGACAAACTCGGCCTCAGGCTGGGCCTCCCTGGTGCCAGTGGCTGACCGGGTTGCAGGCCAGAGCTCTGGGTGCGATGGTGAAGACAAAGGCTGGTGAGGGCTTGTAGTTCTGGAGAAAGATCATGTCAGCCAAAGATCATCCCAGGGACAATATGGAGAATAAACACAAGAAATGGAATTTAAAGTTTACCTTCAGACAAGGGAGGCAAATGCAACCAACAGGGAGGCCTGGGGAAAGCTTGATCGAGAGGGCGACGCCCACTGCAACGACAACAACCGCCTAAGGCTGGACACCCATGGTGAGGGTGGGGGACCGGGTTGCAGTGCTGGAGCTCTGGGTGCGATGGTGAAGACAGAGGCAGGTGAGGGCTTGTAGTTCTGGAGAAAGATTATGTCAGCCAAAGATCATCCCAGGGACAATATGGAGAATAAACTCAAGAAATGTAATTTAAAGTTTACCTTCAGACAAGGGAGGCAAATGCAACCAACAGGGAGGCCTGGTGACAGCGGGTCCGACATGGGACGGCACACTGCAATGACAAACTCGGACTCAGGCTGGGCCCCCTTGGTGCGAGTGGGTGACCGGGTTGCAGGCCAGAGCTCTGGGTGCGATGGTGAAGACAAAGGCTGGTGAGGGCTTGTAGTTCTGGAGAAGATTATGTCAGCCAAAGATCATCCCAGGGACAATCTGGAAAATAAACTCAAGAAATGTAATTTAAAGTTTACCTTAAGACATGAGAGGTAAATGCAACCAACAGGGAGTCCTGATGACAGGTCGTCCGAAAAGGGACGGCACAATGCAATGACAAACTCGGCCTCAGGCTGGGCCCCCCTGGTGCGAGTGGCTGACCGGGTTGCAGGCCAGAGCTCTGGGTGCGATGGTGAAGACAAAGGCTGGTGAGGGCTTGTAGTTCTGGAGAAAGATTATGTCAGCCGTAGATCATCCCAGGGACAATATGGAGAATAAACTCAAGAAATGGAATTTAAAGTTTACCTTGAGACAAGGGAGGCAAATGCAACCAACAGGGAGGCCTGTGGAAAGCTTGATCGAGAGGGCGACGCCCACTGCAACGACAACCACCGCCTAAGGCTGGGCACCCCTGGTGAGAGTGGGGGACCGGGCAGCAGTGCTGGAGGCCTGGCTGGAACCCCGGGGTGGCCTGGAGTCACATGCTGGTGAGGGCTTGTAGTTCTGGAGCAAGATTAAGTCAGCCGTAGATCATCCCAGGGACAATATGGAGAATAAACTCAAGAAAGGGAATTTAAAGTTTACCTTCAGACAAGGGAGGCAAATGCAACCAACAGGGAGGCCTGGTGACAGCTCGTCCGATGTGGGGCGGCACACTGCAATGACAAAATCGCCCTCAGGCTGGGCCCCCCTAGTGAAAGTGGGGAACCGGGTTGCAGTGCTGGAGCTCTGAGTGTGGTGCTGAAGACAGAGACTCGTGAGGGCTTGTAGTTCTGGAGAAAGATTATGTCAGCCAAAGATCATCCCAGGGACAATATGGAGAATAAAGTCAAGAAAAGGAATTTAAAGTTTACCTTCAGACAAGGGAGGCAAATGCAACCAACAGGGAGGCCTGGGGAAAGCTTGATCGAGAGGGCGACGCCCACTGCAACGACAACAACCGCCTAAGGCTGGACACCCATGGTGAGGGTGGGGGACCGGGTTGCAGTGCTGGAGCTCTGGGTGCGATGGTGAAGACAGAGGCAGGTGAGGGCTTGTAGTTCTGGAGAAAGATTATGTCAGCCAAAGATCATCCCAGGGACAATATGGAGAATAAACTCAAGAAATGTAATTTAAAGTTTACCTTCAGACAAGGGAGGCAAATGCAACCAACAAGGAGGCCTGGTGACAGCGCGTCCGACATGGGACAGCACATTGCAATGACAAACTCGGACTCAGGCTGGGCCCCCTTGGTGCGAGTGGGTGACAAGGTTGCAGGCCAGAACTCTAGGTGCGATTGTGAAGACAAAGGCTGGTGAGGGCTTGTAGTTCTGGAGAAAGATTATGTCAGCCAAAGATCATCCCAGGGACAATATGGAGAATAAACTCAAGAAATGGAATTTAAAGTTTACCTTCAGACAAGGGAGGCAAATGCAACCAACAGGGAGGCCTGGTGATAGCGCGTCTGATGTGGGACGGCACACTGCAATGACAAAATCAGCCTCAGGCTGGGCCCCCCTGGTGTGAGTGGGGGACCGGGCAGCAGTGCTGGAGCCCTGGTTGTGGTGCTGGAAACAAAGGCTAGTGAGGGCTTGTAGTTCTGGAGAAAGATTATGTCAGCAAAAGATAATCCCAGGGACAATATGGAGAATAAAGTCAAGAAATGGAATTTAAAGTTTACCTTCAGACAAGGGAGGCAAATGCAACCAACAGGGAGGCCAGGTTACAGCGCGTCCGATGTGGGACGGCACACTGCAATGACAACCTCGGCCTCAGGCTGGGCCCCCCTGGTGTGAGTGGGGGAATGAGGTTGCACTGGCGGAACTCCTGGTGCGGTGCTGAAGACAAAGGCTGGTGAGGGCTTGTAGTTCTGGAGAAAGATTAAGTCAGCCAAAGATCATCCCAGGGACAATATGGAGAATATACTCAAGAAATGGAATTTAAAGTTTACCTTCAGACAAGGGAGGCAAATGCAACCAACAGGGAGTCCTGATGACAGGTCGTCCGAAAAGGGACGGCACAATGCAATGACAAACTCAGCCTCAGGCTGGGCCCCCCTGGTGCGAGTGGCTGACCGGGTTGCAGGCCAGAGCTCTGGGTGCGATGGTGAAGACAAAGGCTGGTGAGGGCTTGTAGTTCTGGAGAAAGATTATGTCAGCCAAAGATCATCCCAGGGACAATATGGAGAATAAACTCAAGAAATGGAATTTAAAGTTTACCTTCAGACAAGGGAGGCAAATGCAACCAACAGGGAGGCCTGGTGACAACTCGTCCGACATGGGACGGCACACTGCAATGACAAAATTAGCATCAGACTGGGCACCCCTGGTGTGAGTGGGGGACCGAGTTGCAGTGCTGGAGCCCTGGGTGTGGTGCTGGAGAAAAAGGCTTGTGAGGGCTTGTAGTTCTGGAGCAAGATTAAGTCAGCCAAAGATCATCCCAGGGACAATATGGAGAATAAACTCAAGAAATGGAATTTAAAGTTTACCTTCAGACAAGGGAGGCAAATACAACCAACAGGGAGGCCTGGGGAAAGCTTGATCGAGAGGGCGACGCCCACTGCAACGACAACCACCGCCTAAGTCTGGGAACCCCTGGTGAAAGTGGGGGACCGGGCAGCAGTGCTGGAGCCCTGGCTGGAAACCCAGGGTGGCCTGGAGTCACATGCTGGTGAGGGCTTGTAGTTCTGGAGCAAGATTAAGTCAGCCGTAGATCATCCCAGGGACAATATGGAGAATAAACTCAAGAAAGGGAATTTAAAGTTTACCTTCAGACAAAGGAGGCAAATGCAACCAACAGGGAGGCCTGGTGACAGCGCGTCCGATGTGGGACGGCACACTGCAATGACAACCTCGGCCTCAGGCTGGGCCCCACTGGTGCGAGTGGGGGACCGAGTTTGCACTGGCAGAAATCCTGGTGCGGTGCTGAAGACAAAGGCTGGTGAGGGCTTGTGGTTCTGGAGAAAGATTATGTCAGCCAAAGATCATCCCAGGGACAATGTGGAGAATAAACTCAAGAAATGTAATTTAAAGTTTACCTTCAGACAAGGGAGGCAAATGCAACCAACAGGGAGGCCTGGTGACAGCGCGTCTGAAAAGGGACGGCACACTGCAATGACAAACTCGGCCTCAGGCAGGGCCCCCCTGGTGCGAGTGGGTGACCGGGTTGCAGGCCAGAGCTCTGGGTGCGATGGTGAAGACAAAGGCTGGTGAGGGCTTGTAGTTCTGGGCACACTGCAATGACAAACCCGGCCTCAGGCTGGGCCCCCCTGGTGCGAGTGGCTGACCGGGTTGCAGGCCAAAGCTCTGGGTGCGATGGTGAAGACAAAGGCTGGTGAGGGCTTGTCGTTCGGGAGAAAGATTATGTCAGCCAAAGATCATCCCAGGGACAATATGGAGAATAAACTCAAGAAATGTAATTTAAAGTTTACCTTGAGACAAGGGAGGCAAATGCAACCAACAGGGAGGCCTGGGGAAAGCTTGATCGAGAGGGCGACGCCCACTGCAACGACAACCACCCCCTAAGGCTGGGTACCCCTAGTGAGAGTGGGGGACCGGGCAGCAGTGCTGGAGCCCTGGCTGGAGCCCCAGGGTGGCCTGGAGTCACATGCTGGTGAGGGCTTGTAATTCTGGAGCAAGATTAAGTCAGCCGTAGATCATCCCAGGGACAATATGGAGAATAAACTCAAGAAATGGAATTTAAAGTTTACCTTCAGACAAGGGAGGCAAATGCAACCAACAGGGAGGCCTGGTGACAGCGCGTCCGACATGGGAGAGCACACTGCAATGACAACCTCGGCCTCAGGCTGGGCCCCCCTGGTGCGAGTGGCTGACCGGGTTGCAGGCCAGAGCTCTGGGTGCGATGGTGAAGACAAAGGCTGGTGAGGGCTTGTAGTTCTGGGCACACTGCAATGACAAACTCAGCCTCAGGCTGGGCCCCCCTGGTGCGAGTGGCTGACCGGGTTGCAGGCCAGAGCTCTGGGTGCGATGGTGAAGACAAAGGCTGGTGAGGGCTTGTAGTTCTGGAGAAAGATTATGTCAGCCAAAGATCATCCCAAGGATAATATGGAGAATAAACTCAAGAAATGGAATTTAAAGTTTACCTTCAGACAAGGGAGGCAAATGCAACCAACAGGGAAGCCTGGGGACAGCGCGTCCGACATGGGACGGCAGACTGCAATGACAAAATCAGCCTTAGGCTGGGCCCCCCTGGTGTGAGTGGGGAACCGGGTTGCAGTGCTGGAGCCCTGGTTGTGGTGCTGGAGACAAAGACTTGTGAGGGCTTGTAGTTCTGGAGCAAGATTAAGTCAGCCAAAGATCATCCCTGGGACAATATGGAGAATAAACACAAGAAATGGAATTTAAAGTTTACCTTCAGACAAGGGAGGCAAATGCAACCAACAGGGAGGCCTGGTGACAGCTCGTCCGACGTGGAACGGCAAGCTGCAATGACAACCTCGGCCTCAGGCTGGGCCCCCCTGGTGCGAGTGGGGGACCGAGGTTGCACTGGCGGAACTCCTGGTGCGGTGCTGAAGACAAAGGCTTGTGAGGGCTTGTAGTTCTGGAGCAAGATTATGTCAGCCAAAGATCATCCCAGGGACAATATGGAGAATAAACTCAAGAAATGTAATTTAAAGTTTACCTTCAGACAAGGGAGGCAAATGCAATCAACAGGGAGGCCTGGTGACAGCGCGTCCGACATGGGACGGCACACTGCAATGACAAACTCGGCCTCAGAATGGGGCCCCTTGGTGCGAGTGGGTGACCGGGTTGCAGGCCAGAGCTCTGGGTGCGATGGTGAAGACAAAGAATGGTGAGGGCTTGTAGTTCTGGAGCAAGATTATGTCAGCCAAAGATCATCCCAGGGACAATATGGAAAATAAACTCAAGAAATGTAATTTAAAGTTTACCTTCAGACAAGGGAGGCAAATGCAACCAACAGGGAGGCCTGGGGAAAGCTTGATCGAGAGGGCGACGCCCACTGCAACGACAACCACCCCCTAAGGCTGGACACCCCTGGTGAGGGTGGGGGACCGGGCAGCAGTGCTGGAGCCCTGGCTGGAGCCCCAAGGTAGCCTGGAGTCACATGCTGGTGAGGGCTTGTAGTTCTGGAGCCAGATTAAGTCAGCCGTAGATCATCCCAGGGACAATATGGAGAATAAACTCAAGAAAGGGAATTTAAAGTTTACCTTCAGACTAGGGAGGCAAATGCAACCAACAGGGAGGCCTGGTGAAAGCCTGATCGAGAGGGCGACGCCCACTGCAACGACAACCACCCCCTAAGGCTGGACACCCCTGGTGAGGGTGGGGGACCAAGGTTGCACTGGCGGAACTCCTGGTGCGGTGCTGAAGACAAAGGCTGGTGAGGGCTTGTAGTTCTGGAGAAAGATTATGTCAGCCAAACATCATCGCAGGGACAATATGGAGAATAAACTCAAGAAATGGAATTTAAAGTTTACCTTCAAACAAGGGAGGCAAATGCAACCAACAGGGAGGCCTGGGGAAAGCTTGATAGAGAGGGCGACGCCCACTGCAACGACAACCACCCCCTAAGGCTGGACACCCCTGGTGAGGGTGGCGGACCGGGCAGCAGTGCTGGAAGCCTGGCTGGAACCCCGGTCTAGCCTGGAGTCACATGCTGGTGAGGGCTTGTAGTTCTGGAGCAAGATAAAGTCAGCCGTAGATCATCCCAGGGACAATATGGAGAATAAACTCAAGAAATGGAATTTAAAGTTTACCTTCAGACAAGGGAGGCAAATGCAACCAACAGGGAGGCCTGGTGACAGCGCGTCCGACATGGAACGGCACACTGCAATGACAAACTCGGCCTCAGGCTGGGCCCCCTTGGTGCGAGTGGGTGACCGGGTTGCAGGCCAGAGCTCTGGGTGTGATGGTGAAGACAAAGGCTGGTGAGGGCTTGTAGTTCTGGAGAAAGATTATGTCAGCCAAAGATCATCCCAGGGACAATATGGAAAATAAACTCAAGAAATGTAATTTAAAGTTTACCATCAGACAAGGGAGGCAAATGCAACCAACAGGGAGGCCTGGGGAAAGCTTGATCGAGAGGGCGACGCCCACTGCAACGACAACCACCGCCTAAGGCTGGGCACCCCTGGTGAGAGTGGGGGACCGGGTAGCAGTGCTGGAGCCCTGGCTGGAGCCCCAGGGTAGCCTGGAGTCGCATGCTGGTGAGGGCTTGTAGTTCTGGAGCCAGATTAAGTCAGCCGTAGATCATCCCAGGGACAATATGGAGAATAAACTCAAGAAAGGGAATTTAAAGTTTACCTTCAGACAAGGGAGGCAAATGCAACCAACAGGGAGGCCTGGTGACAGCGCGTCCGATGTGGGACGGCACACTGCAATGACAACCTCGGCCTCAGGCTGGGCCCCCCTGGTGCGAGTGGGGGACCGAGGTTGCACTGGCGGAACTCCTGGTGCGGTGCTGAAGACAAAGGCTGGTGAGGGCTTGTAGTTCTGGAGAAAGATTATGTCAGCCAAAGATCATCGCAGGGACAATATGGAGAATAAACTCAAGAAATGTAATTTAAAGTTTACCTTCAGACAAGGGAGGCAAATGCAACCAACAGGGAGGCCTGGGGAAAGCTTGATCGAGAGGGCGACGCCCACTGCAACGACAACCACCCCCTAAGGCTGGACACCCCTGGTGAGGGTGGGAGACCGGGCAGCAGTGCTGGAGCCCTGGCTGGAACCCCGGTCTGGCCTGGAGTCACATGCTGGTGAGGGCTTGTAGTTCTGGAGCAAGATAAAGTCAGCCGTAGATCATCCCAGGGACAATCTGGAGAATAAACTCAAGAAATGTAATTTAAAGTTTACCTTCAGACAAGGGAGGCAAATGCAACCAACAGGGAGGCCTGGTGACAGCGCGTCCGATGTGGGACGGCACACTGCAATGACAACCTCGGCCTCAGGCTGGGCCCCCCTGGTGTGAGTGGGGGACCGATGTTGCACTGGCGGAACTCCTGGTGCTGTGCTGAAGACAAAGGCTGGTGAGGGCTTGTAGTTCTGGAGAAAGATTATGTCAGCCAAAGATCATCCCAGGGACAATATGGAGAATAAACTCAAGAAATGGAATTTAAAGTTTACCTTCAGACAAGGGAGGCAAATGCAACCAACAGGGAGGCCTGGGGACAGCGCGTCCGACATGGGACGGCAGACTGCAATGACAAAATCAGCCTCAGGCTGGGCCCCCCTGGTGTGAGTGGGGAACCGGGTTGCAGTGCTGGAGCCCTGGGTGTGGTGCTGGAGACAAAGAATTGTGAGGGCTTGTAGTTCTGGAACAAGATTAAGTCAGCCAAAGATCATCCCTGGGACAATATGGAGAATAAACACAAGAAATGGAATTTAAAGTTTACCTTCAGACAAGGGAGGCAAATGCAACCAACAGGGAGGCCTGGTGACAGCTCGTCCGACGTGGAACGGCAAGCTGCAATGACAACCTCGGCCTCAGGCTGGGCCCCCCTGGTGTGAGTGGGGGACCGAGGTTGCACTGGCGGAACTCCTGGTGCGGTGCTGAAGACAAATGCTGGTGAGGGCTTGTAGTTCTGGAGCAAGATTATGTCAGCCAAAGATCATCCCAGGGACAATATGGAGAATAAACTCAAGACATGTAATTTAAAGTTTACCTTCAGACAAGGGAGGCAAATGCAACCAACAGGGAGGCCTGGTGACAGCGCGTCCGACATGAGACGGCACACTGCAAGGACAAACTCGGCCTCAGAATGGGGCCCCTTGGTGCGAGTGGGTGACCGGGTTGCAGGCCAGAGCTCTGGGTGCGATGGTGAAGACAAAGAATGGTGAGGGCTTGTAGTTCTGGAGCAAGATTATGTCAGCCAAAGATCATCCCAGGGACAATATGGAAAATAGACTCAAGAAATGTAATTTAAAGTTTACCTTCAGACAAGGGAGGCAAATGCAACCAACAGGGAGGCCTGGGGAAAGCTTGATCGAGAGGGCGACGCCCACTGCAACGACAACCACCCCCTAAGGCTGGACACCCCTGGTGAGGGTGGGGGACCGGGCAGCAGTGCTAGAGCCCTGGCTGGAGCCCCGGTCTGGCCTGGAGTCACATGCTGGTGAGGGCTTGTAGTTCTGGAGCAAGATTAAGTCAGCCGTAGATCATCCCCGGCACAATATGGAGAATAAACTCAAGAAATGGAATTTAAAGTTTACCTTCAGACAAGGGAGGCAAATGCAACCAACAGGGAGGCCTGGTGATAGCGCGTCCGATGTGGGACGGCACACTGCAATGACAAACTCGGCCTCAGGCTGGGCCCCCCTGGTGCGAGTGGCTGACCGGGTTGCAGGCCAGAGCTCTGGGTGCGATGGTGAAGACAAAGGCTGGTGAGGGCTTGTCGTTCTGGAGAAAGATTATGTCAGCCAAAGATCATCCCAGGGACAATATGGAGAATAAACTCAAGAAATGGAATTTAAAGTTTACCTTCAGACAAGGGAGGCAAATGCAACCAACAGGGAGGCCTGGGGAAAGCTTGATCGAGAGGGCGACGCCCACTGCAACGACAACCACCCCCTAAGGCTGGGCACCCCTGGTGAGAGTGGGGGACCGGGCAGCAGTGCTGGAGCCCTGGCTGGAGCCCCAGGTTGGCCTGGAGTCACATGCTGGTGAGGGCTTGTAGTTCTGGAGCAAGATTAAGTCAGCCGTAGATCATCCCAGGGACAATATGGAGAATAAACTCAAGAAATGGAATTTAAAGTTTACCTTCAGACAAGGGAGGCAAAAGCAACCAACAGGGAGGCCTGGTGACAGCGCGTCCGACATGGGAGAGCACACTGCAATGACAAACTCGGCCTCAGGCTAGGCCCCCCTGGTGCGAGTGGCTGACCGGGTTGCAGGCCAGAGCTCTGGGTGCGATGGTGAAGACAAAGGCTGGTGAGGGCTTGTAGTTCTGGGCACACTGCAATGACAAACTCAGCCTCAGGCTGGGCCCCCCTGGTGCGAGTGGCTGACCGGGTTGCAGGCCAGAGCTCTGGGTGTGATGGTGAAGACAAAGGCTGGTGAGGGCTTGTAGTTCTGGAGAAAGATTATGTCAGCCAAAGATCATCCCAGGGACAATATGGAGAATAAACTCAAGAAATGGAATTTAAAGTTTACCTTCAGACAAGGGAGGAAATTGCAACCAACAGGGAGGCCTGGGGACAGCGCGTCCGACATGGGACGGCAGACTGCAATGACAAAATCAGCCTCAGGCTGGGCCCCCCTGGTGTGAGTGGGGAACCGGGTTGCAGTGCTGGAGCCCTGGGTGTGGTGCTGGAGACAAAGACTTGTGAGGGCTTGTAGTTCTGGAGCAAGATTAAGTCAGCCAAAGATCATCCCTGGGAAAATATGGAGAATAAACACAAGAAATGGAATTTAAAGTTTACCTTCAGACAAGGGAGGCAAATGCAACCAACAGGGAGGCCTGGTGACAGCTCGTCCGATGTGAAACGGCACACTGCAATGACAACCTCGGCCTCAGGCTGGGCCCCCCTGGTGCGAGTGGGAGACCGAGGTTGCACTGGCGGAACTCCTGGTGCGGTGCTGAAGACAAAGGCCTGTGAGGGCTTGTAGTTCTGGAGAAAGATTATGTCAGCCAAAGATCATCCCAGGGACAATATGGAGAATAAACTCAAGAAAGGGAATTTAAAGTTTACCTTCAGACAAGGGAGGCAAATGCAACCAACAGGGAGGCCTGGTGACAGCGCGTCCGACATGGGACGGCACACTACAATGACAAAATTGGCCTCAGAATGGGGCCCCTTGGTGCGAGTGGGTGACCGGGTTGCAGGCCAGAGCTCTGGGTGCGATGGTGAAGACAAAGAATGGTGAGGGCTTGTAGTTCTGGAGAAAGATTATGTCAGCCAAAGATCATCCCAGGGACAATATGGAGAATAAACTCAAGAAATGGAATTTAAAGTTTACCTTCAGACAAGGGAGGCAAATGCAACCAAAAGGGAGGCCTGGTGACAGCGCGTCCGACATGGGACGGCAGACTGCAATGACAAAATCAGCCTCAGGTTGGGCCCCCCTGGTGTGAGTGGGAGACCGGGTTGCAGTGCTGGAGCCCTGGGTGTGGTGCTGAAGACAAAGACTTGTGAGGGCTTGTAGTTCTGGAGCAAGATTAAGTCAGCCAAAGATCATCACAGGGACAATATGGAGAATAAACTCAAGAAATGTAATTTAAAGTTTACCTTCAGACAAGGGAGGCAAATGCAACCAACAGGGAGGCCTGGTGACAGCGCGTCCGATGTGGGACGGCACACTGCAATGACAACCTTGGCCTCAGGCTGGGCCCCCCTGGTGTGAGTGGGGGACCGATGTTGCACTGGCGGAACTCATGGTGCGGTGCTGAAGACAAAGGCTGGTGAGGGCTTGTAGTTCTGGAGAAAGATTATGTCAGCCAAAGATCATCCCAGGGACAATATGGAGAATAAACTCAAGAAATGGAATTTAAAGTTTACCTTCAGACAAGGGAGGCAAATGCAACCAACAGGGTGTCCTGATGACAGGTCGTCCGAAAAGGGACGGGACAATGCAATGACAAACTCGGCCTCAGGCTGGGCCCCCCTGGTGCGAGTGGCTGACCGGGTTGCAGGCCAGAGCTCTGGGTGCGATGGTGAAGACAAAGGCTGGTGAGGGCTTGTAGTTCTGGAGAAAGATTATGTCAGCCGTAGATCATCCCAGGGACAATATGGAGAATAAACTCAAGAAATGTAATTTAAAGTTTACCTTCAGACAAGGGAGGCAAATGCAACCAACAGGGAGGCCTGATGACAGGTCGTTCGACATGGGACGGCACACTGCAATGACAACCTCGGCCTCAGGCTGGGCCCCCCTGGTGCGAGTGGCTGACCGGGTTGCAGGCCAAAGCTCTGGGTGCGATGGTGAAGACAAAGGCTGGTGAGGGCTTGTAGTTCTGGAGCAAGATTAAGTCAGCCAAAGATCATCCCAGGGAAAATATGGAGAATAAACTCAAGAAATGGAATTTAAAGTTTACCTTCAGACAAGGGAGGCAAATGCAACCAACAGGGAGGCCTGGTGACAGCGCGTTCGACATGGGACGGCACACTGCAATGACAAACTCGGCCTCAGGCTGGGCACCCCTGGTGCCAGTGGCTGACCGGGTTGCAGGCCAGAGCTCAGGGTGTGATGGTGAAGACAAAGGCTGGTGAGGGCTTGTAGTTCTGGAGCAAGATTAAGTCAGCCAAAGATCATCCCAGGGAAAATATGGAGAATAAACTCAAGAAATGGAATTTAAAGTTTACCTTCAGACAAGGGAGGCAAATGCAACCAACAGGGAGGCCTGGGGAAAGCTTGATCGAGAGGGCGACGCCCACGGCAACGACAACCACCGCCTAAGGCTGGGCACCCTTGGTGAGAGTGGGGGACCGGGCAGCAGTGCTGGAGCCCTGGCTGGAGCCCAAGGGTGGCCTGGAGTCACATGCTGGTGAGGGCTTGTAGTTCTGGAGCAAGATTAAGTCAGCCGTAGATCATCCCAGGGAAAATATGGAGTATAAACTCAAGAAATGTAATTTAAAGTTTACCTTCAGACAAGGGAGGCAAATGCAACCAACAAGGAGGCCTGATGACAGCGCGTCCGACATGGGACGGCAAACTGCAATGACAAACTCGGCCTCAGGCTGGGCCTCCCTGGTGCCAGTGGCTGACCGGGTTGCAGGCCAGAGCTCTGGGTGCGATGGTGAAGACAAAGGCTGGTGAGGGCTTGTAGTTCTGGAGAAAGATCATGTCAGCCAAAGATCATCCCAGGGACAATATGGAGAATAAACACAAGAAATGGAATTTAAAGTTTACCTTCAGACAAGGGAGGCAAATGCAACCAACAGGGAGGCCTGGGGAAAGCTTGATCGAGAGGGCGACGCCCACTGCAACGACAACAACCGCCTAAGGCTGGACACCCATGGTGAGGGTGGGGGACCGGGTTGCAGTGCTGGAGCTCTGGGTGCGATGGTGAAGACAGAGGCAGGTGAGGGCTTGTAGTTCTGGAGAAAGATTATGTCAGCCAAAGATCATCCCAGGGACAATATGGAGAATAAACTCAAGAAATGTAATTTAAAGTTTACCTTCAGACAAGGGAGGCAAATGCAACCAACAGGGAGGCCTGGTGACAGCGGGTCCGACATGGGACGGCACACTGCAATGACAAACTCGGACTCAGGCTGGGCCCCCTTGGTGCGAGTGGGTGACCGGGTTGCAGGCCAGAGCTCTGGGTGCGATGGTGAAGACAAAGGCTGGTGAGGGCTTGTAGTTCTGGAGAAGATTATGTCAGCCAAAGATCATCCCAGGGACAATCTGGAAAATAAACTCAAGAAATGTAATTTAAAGTTTACATTAAGACATGAGAGGTTAATGCAACCAACAGGGAGTCCTGATGACAGGTCGTCCGAAAAGGGACGGCACAATGCAATGACAAACTTGGCCTCAGGCTGGGCCCCCCTGGTGCGAGTGGCTGACCGGGTTGCAGGCCAGAGCTCTGGGTGCGATGGTGAAGACAAAGGCTGGTGAGGGCTTGTAGTTCTGGAGAAAGATTATGTCAGCCGTAGATCATCCCAGGGACAATATGGAGAATAAACTCAAGAAATGTAATTTAAAGTTTACCTTGAGACAAGGGAGGCAAATGCAACCAACAGGGAGGCCTGTGGAAAGCTTGATCGAGAGGGCGACGCCCACTGCAACGACAACCACCGCCTAAGGCTGGGCACCCCTGGTGAGAGTGGGGGACCGGGCAGCAGTGCTGGAGGCCTGGCTGGAACCCCGGGGTGGCCTGGAGTCACATGCTGGTGAGGGCTTGTAGTTCTGGAGCAAGATTAAGTCAGCCGTAGATCATCCCAGGGACAATATGGAGAATAAACTCAAGAAAGGGAATTTAAAGTTTACCTTCAGACAAGGGAGGCAAATGCAACCAACAGGGAGGCCTGGTGACAGCTCGTCCGATGTGGGGCGGCACACTGCAATGACAAAATCGCCCTCAGGCTGGGCCCCCCTAGTGAAAGTGGGGAACCGGGTTGCAGTGCTGGAGCTCTGAGTGTGGTGCTGAAGACAGAGGCTCGTGAGGGCTTGTAGTTCTGGAGAAAGATTATGTCAGCCAAAGATCATCCCAGGGACAATATGGAGAATAAAGTCAAGAAAAGGAATTTAAAGTTAACCTTCAGACAAGGGAGGTAAATGCAACCAACAGGGAGGCCTGGGGAAAGCTTGATCGAGAGGGCGACGCCCACTGCAACGACAACCACCGCCTAAGGCTGGGCACCCCTGGTGAGGGTGGGGGACCGGGCAGCAGTGCTGGAGGCCTGGCTGGAGCCCCGGGGTGGCCTGGAGTCACATGCTGGTGAGGGCTTGTAGTTCTGGAGAAAGATTATGTCAGCCGTAGATCATCCCAAGGACAATATGGAGAATAAACTCAAGAAAGGGAATTTAAAGTTTACCTTCAGACAAGGGAGGCAAATGCAACCAACAAGGAGGCCTGGTGACAGCGCGTCCGACATGGGACAGCACATTGCAATGACAAACTCGGACTCAGGCTGGGCCCCCTTGGTGCGAGTGGGTGACAAGGTTGCAGGCCAGAACTCTAGGTGCGATTGTGAAGACAAAGGCTGGTGAGGGCTTGTAGTTCTGGAGAAAGATTATGTCAGCCAAAGATCATCCCAGGGACAATATGGAGAATAAACTCAAGAAATGGAATTTAAAGTTTACCTTCAGACAAGGGAGGCAAATGCAACCAACAGGGAGGCCTGGTGATAGCGCGTCTGATGTGGGACGGCACACTGCAATGACAAAATCAGCCTCAGGCTGGGCCCCCCTGGTGTGAGTGGGGGACCGGGCAGCAGTGCTGGAGCCCTGGTTGTGGTGCTGGAAACAAAGGCTAGTGAGGGCTTGTAGTTCTGGAGAAAGATTATGTCAGCAAAAGATAATCCCAGGGACAATATGGAGAATAAAGTCAAGAAATGGAATTTAAAGTTTACCTTCAGACAAGGGAGGCAAATGCAACCAACAGGGAGGCCAGGTTACAGCGCGTCCGATGTGGGACGGCACACTGCAATGACAACCTCGGCCTCAGGCTGGGCCCCCCTGGTGCGAGTGGGGGAATGAGGTTGCACTGGCGGAACTCCTGGTGCGGTGCTGAAGACAAAGGCTGGTGAGGGCTTGTAGTTCTGGAGAAAGATTAAGTCAGCCAAAGATCATCCCAGGGACAATATGGAGAATAAACTCAAGAAATGGAATTTAAAGTTTACCTTCAGACAAGGGAGGCAAATGCAACCAACAGGGAGTCCTGATGACAGGTCGTCCGAAAAGGGACGGCACAATGCAATGACAAACTCAGCCTCAGGCTGGGCCCCCCTGGTGCGAGTGGCTGACCGGGTTGCAGGCCAGAGCTCTGGGTGCGATGGTGAAGACAAAGGCTGGTGAGGGCTTGTAGTTCTGGAGAAAGATTATGTCAGCCAAAGATCATCCCAGGGACAATATGGAGAATAAACTCAAGAAATGGAATTTAAAGTTTACCTTCAGACAAGGGAGGCAAATGCAACCAACAGGGAGGCCTGGTGACAACTCGTCCGACATGGGACGGCACACTGCAATGACAAAATTAGCCTCAGACTGGGCACCCCTGGTGTGAGTGGGGGACCGAGTTGCAGTGCTGGAGCCCTGGGTGTGGTGCTGGAGAAAAAGGCTTGTGAGGGCTTGTAGTTCTGGAGCAAGATTAAGTCAGCCAAAGATCATCCCAGGGACAATATGGAGAATAAACTCAAGAAATGGAATTTAAAGTTTACCTTCAGACAAGGGAGGCAAATACAACCAACAGGGAGGCCTGGGGAAAGCTTGATCGAGAGGGCGACGCCCACTGCAACGACAACCACCGCCTAAGTCTGGGAACCCCTGGTGAAAGTGGGGGACCGGGCAGCAGTGCTGGAGCCCTGGCTGGAAACCCAGGGTGGCCTGGAGTCACATGCTGGTGAGGGCTTGTAGTTCTGGAGCAAGATTAAGTCAGCCGTAGATCATCCCAGGGACAATATGGAGAATAAACTCAAGAAAGGGAATTTAAAGTTTACCTTCAGACAAAGGAGGCAAATGCAACCAACAGGGAGGCCTGGTGACAGCGCGTCCGATGTGGGACGGCACACTGCAATGACAACCTCGGCCTCAGGCTGGGCCCCACTGGTGCGAGTGGGGGACCGAGTTTGCACTGGCAGAAATCCTGGTGCGGTGCTGAAGACAAAGGCTGGTGAGGGCTTGTGGTTCTGGAGAAAGATTATGTCAGCCAAAGATCATCCCAGGGACAATGTGTAGAATAAACTCAAGAAATGTAATTTAAAGTTTACCTTCAGACAAGGGAGGCAAATGCAACCAACAGGGAGGCCTGGTGACAGCGCGTCTGAAAAGGGACGGCACACTGCAATGACAAACTCGGCCTCAGGCAGGGCCCCCCTGGTGCGAGTGGGTGACCGGGTTGCAGGCCAGAGCTCTGGGTGCGATGGTGAAGACAAAGGCTGGTGAGGGCTTGTAGTTCTGGGCACACTGCAATGACAAACCCGGCCTCAGGCTGGGCCCCCCTGGTGCGAGTGGCTGACCGGGTTGCAGGCCAAAGCTCTGGGTGCGATGGTGAAGACAAAGGCTGGTGAGGGCTTGTCGTTCGGGAGAAAGATTATGTCAGCCAAAGATCATCCCAGGGACAATATGGAGAATAAACTCAAGAAATGTAATTTAAAGTTTACCTTGAGACAAGGGAGGCAAATGCAACCAACAGGGAGGCCTGGGGAAAGCTTGATCGAGAGGGCGACGCCCACTGCAACGAAAACCACCCCCTAAGGCTGGGTACCCCTAGTGAGAGTGGGGGACCGGGCAGCAGTGCTGGAGCCCTGGCTGGAGCCCCAGGGTGGCCTGGAGTCACATGCTGGTGAGGGCTTGTAATTCTGGAGCAAGATTAAGTCAGCCGTAGATCATCCCAGGGACAATATGGAGAATAAACTCAAGAAATGGAATTTAAAGTTTACCTTCAGACAAGGGAGGCAAATGCAACCAACAGGGAGGCCTGGTGACAGCGCGTCCGACATGGGAGAGCACACTGCAATGACAACCTCGGCCTCAGGCTGGGCCCCCCTGGTGCGAGTGGCTGACCGGGTTGCAGGCCAGAGCTCTGGGTGCGATGGTGAAGACAAAGGCTGGTGAGGGCTTGTAGTTCTGGGCACACTGCAATGACAAACTCAGCCTCAGGCTGGGCCCCCCTGGTGCGAGTGGCTGACCGGGTTGCAGGCCAGAGCTCTGGGTGCGATGGTGAAGACAAAGGCTGGTGAGGGCTTGTAGTTCTGGAGAAAGATTATGTCAGCCAAAGATCATCCCAAGGATAATATGGAGAATAAACTCAAGAAATGGAATTTAAAGTTTACCTTCAGACAAGGGAGACAAATGCAACCAACAGGGAAGCCTGGGGACAGCG
Source organism: Nelusetta ayraudi (assembly GCF_046127955.1). NCBI lineage: Eukaryota > Metazoa > Chordata > Actinopteri > Tetraodontiformes > Monacanthidae > Nelusetta > Nelusetta ayraudi. The sequence continues at coordinate 446,670 of NW_027466154.1, forward strand.
CGTCCGACATGGGACGGCAGACTGCAATGACAAAATCAGCCTCAGGCTGGGCCCCCCTGGTGTGAGTGGGGAACCGGGTTGCAGTGCTGGAGCCCTGGTTGTGGTGCTGGAGACAAAGACTTGTGAGGGCTTGTAGTTCTGGAGCAAGATTAAGTCAGCCAAAGATCATCCCTGGGACAATATGGAGAATAAACACAAGAAATGGAATTTAAAGTTTACCTTCAGACAAGGGAGGCAAATGCAACCAACAGGGAGGCCTGGTGACAGCTCGTCCGACGTGGAACGGCAAGCTGCAATGACAAACTCGGCCTCAGGCTGGGCCCCCCTGGTGCGAGTGGGGGACCGAGGTTGCACTGGCGGAACTCCTGGTGCGGTGCTGAAGACAAAGGCTTGTGAGGGCTTGTAGTTCTGGAGCAAGATTATGTCAGCCAAAGATCATCCCAGGGACAATATGGAGAATAAACTCAAGAAATGTAATTTAAAGTTTACCTTCAGACAAGGGAGGCAAATGCAATCAACAGGGAGGCCTGGTGACAGCGCGTCCGACATGGGACGGCACACTGCAATGACAAACTCGGCCTCAGAATGGGGCCCCTTGGTGCGAGTGGGTGACCGGGTTGCAGGCCAGAGCTCTGGGTGCGATGGTGAAGACAAAGAATGGTGAGGGCTTGTAGTTCTGGAGCAAGATTATGTCAGCCAAAGATCATCCCAGGGACAATATGGAAAATAAACTCAAGAAATGTAATTTAAAGTTTACCTTCAGACAAGGGAGGCAAATGCAACCAACAGGGAGGCCTGGGGAAAGCTTGATCGAGAGGGCGACGCCCACTGCAACGACAACCACCCCCTAAGGCTGGACACCCCTGGTGAGGGTGGGGGACCGGGCAGCAGTGCTGGAGCCCTGGCTGGAGCCCCAAGGTAGCCTGGAGTCACATGCTGGTGAGGGCTTGTAGTTCTGGAGCCAGATTAAGTCAGCCGTAGATCATCCCAGGGACAATATGGAGAATAAACTCAAGAAAGGGAATTTAAAGTTTACCTTCAGACTAGGGAGGCAAATGCAACCAACAGGGAGGCCTGGTGAAAGCCTGATCGAGAGGGCGACGCCCACTGCAACGACAACCACCCCCTAAGGCTGGACACCCCTGGTGAGGGTGGGGGACCAAGGTTGCACTGGCGGAACTCCTGGTGCGGTGCTGAAGACAAAGGCTGGTGAGGGCTTGTAGTTCTGGAGAAAGATTATGTCAGCCAAAGATCATCGCAGGGACAATATGGAGAATAAACTCAAGAAATGGAATTTAAAGTTTACCTTCAAACAAGGGAGGCAAATGCAACCAACAGGGAGGCCTGGGGAAAGCTTGATAGAGAGGGCGACGCCCACTGCAACGACAACCACCCCCTAAGGCTGGACACCCCTGGTGAGGGTGGCGGACCGGGCAGCAGTGCTGGAAGCCTGGCTGGAACCCCGGTCTAGCCTGGAGTCACATGCTGGTGAGGGCTTGTAGTTCTGGAGCAAGATAAAGTCAGCCGTAGATCATCCCAGGGACAATATGGAGAATAAACTCAAGAAATGGAATTTAAAGTTTACCTTCAGACAAGGGAGGCAAATGCAACCAACAGGGAGGCCTGGTGACAGCGCGTCCGACATGGAACGGCACACTGCAATGACAAACTCGGCCTCAGGCTGGGCCCCCTTGGTGCGAGTGGGTGACCGGGTTGCAGGCCAGAGCTCTGGGTGTGATGGTGAAGACAAAGGCTGGTGAGGGCTTGTAGTTCTGGAGAAAGATTATGTCAGCCAAAGATCATCCCAGGGACAATATGGAAAATAAACTCAAGAAATGTAATTTAAAGTTTACCATCAGACAAGGGAGGCAAATGCAACCAACAGGGAGGCCTGGGGAAAGCTTGATCGAGAGGGCGACGCCCACTGCAACGACAACCACCGCCTAAGGCTGGGCACCCCTGGTGAGAGTGGGGGACCGGGTAGCAGTGCTGGAGCCCTGGCTGGAGCCCCAGGGTAGCCTGGAGTCGCATGCTGGTGAGGGCTTGTAGTTCTGGAGCCAGATTAAGTCAGCCGTAGATCATCCCAGGGACAATATGGAGAATAAACTCAAGAAAGGGAATTTAAAGTTTACCTTCAGACAAGGGAGGCAAATGCAACCAACAGGGAGGCCTGGTGACAGCGCGTCCGATGTGGGACGGCACACTGCAATGACAACCTCGGCCTCAGGCTGGGCCCCCCTGGTGCGAGTGGGGGACCGAGGTTGCACTGGCGGAACTCCTGGTGCGGTGCTGAAGACAAAGGCTGGTGAGGGCTTGTAGTTCTGGAGAAAGATTATGTCAGCCAAAGATCATCGCAGGGACAATATGGAGAATAAACTCAAGAAATGTAATTTAAAGTTTACCTTCAGACAAGGGAGGCAAATGCAACCAACAGGGAGGCCTGGGGAAAGCTTGATCGAGAGGGCGACGCCCACTGCAACGACAACCACCCCCTAAGGCTGGACACCCCTGGTGAGGGTGGGAGACCGGGCAGCAGTGCTGGAGCCCTGGCTGGAACCCCGGTCTGGCCTGGAGTCACATGCTGGTGAGGGCTTGTAGTTCTGGAGCAAGATAAAGTCAGCCGTAGATCATCCCAGGGACAATCTGGAGAATAAACTCAAGAAATGTAATTTAAAGTTTACCTTCAGACAAGGGAGGCAAATGCAACCAACAGGGAGGCCTGGTGACAGCGCGTCCGATGTGGGACGGCACACTGCAATGACAACCTCGGCCTCAGGCTGGGCCCCCCTGGTGTGAGTGGGGGACCGATGTTGCACTGGCGGAACTCCTGGTGCTGTGCTGAAGACAAAGGCTGGTGAGGGCTTGTAGTTCTGGAGAAAGATTATGTCAGCCAAAGATCATCCCAGGGACAATATGGAGAATAAACTCAAGAAATGGAATTTAAAGTTTACCTTCAGACAAGGGAGGCAAATGCAACCAAAAGGGAGGCCTGGTGACAGCGCGTCCGACATGGGACGGCAGACTGCAATGACAAAATCAGCCTCAGGTTGGGCCCCCCTGGTGTGAGTGGGAGACCGGGTTGCAGTGCTGGAGCCCTGGGTGTGGTGCTGAAGACAAAGACTTGTGAGGGCTTGTAGTTCTGGAGCAAGATTAAGTCAGCCAAAGATCATCACAGGGACAATATGGAGAATAAACTCAAGAAATGTAATTTAAAGTTTACCTTCAGACAAGGGAGGCAAATGCAACCAACAGGGAGGCCTGGTGACAGCGCGTCCGATGTGGGACGGCACACTGCAATGACAACCTTGGCCTCAGGCTGGGCCCCCCTGGTGTGAGTGGGGGACCGATGTTGCACTGGCGGAACTCATGGTGCGGTGCTGAAGACAAAGGCTGGTGAGGGCTTGTAGTTCTGGAGAAAGATTATGTCAGCCAAAGATCATCCCAGGGACAATATGGAGAATAAACTCAAGAAATGGAATTTAAAGTTTACCTTCAGACAAGGGAGGCAAATGCAACCAACAGGGTGTCCTGATGACAGGTCGTCCGAAAAGGGACGGGACAATGCAATGACAAACTCGGCCTCAGGCTGGGCCCCCCTGGTGCGAGTGGCTGACCGGGTTGCAGGCCAGAGCTCTGGGTGCGATGGTGAAGACAAAGGCTGGTGAGGGCTTGTAGTTCTGGAGAAAGATTATGTCAGCCGTAGATCATCCCAGGGACAATATGGAGAATAAACTCAAGAAATGTAATTTAAAGTTTACCTTCAGACAAGGGAGGCAAATGCAAACAACAGGGAGGCCTGTGGAAAGCTTGATCGAGAGGGCGACGCCCACTGCAACGACAACCACCGCCTAAGGCTGGGCACCCCTGGTGAGAGTGGGGGACCGGGCAGCAGTGCTGGAGGCCTGGCTGGAGCCCCGGGGTGGCCTGGAGTCACATGCTGGTGAGGGCTTGTAGTTCTGGAGCAAGATTAAGTCAGCCGTAGATCATCCCAGGGACAATATGGAGAATAAACTCAAGAAAGGGAATTTAAAGTTTACCTTCAGACAAGGGAGGCAAATGCAACCAACAGGGAGGCCTGGTGACAGCTCGTCCGATGTGGGGAGGCACACTGCAATGACAAAATCGCCCTCAGGCTGGGCCCCCCTAGTGAGAGTGGGGAACCGGGTTGCAGTGCTGGAGCTCTGGGTGCGGTGCTGAAGACAGAGGCTCGTGAGGGCTTGTAGTTCTGGAGAAAGATTATGTCAGCCAAAGATCATCCCAGGGACAATATGGAAAATAAACTCAAGAAATGTAATTTAAAGTTTACCTTCAGACAAGGGAGGTAAACGCAACCAACAGGGAGGCCTGGGGAAAGCTTGATCGAGAGGGCGACGCCCACTGCAACGACAACCACCGCCTAAGGCTGGGCACCCCTGGTGAGGGTGGGGGACCGGATAGCAGTGCTGGAGGCCTGGCTGGAGCCCCGGGGTGGCCTGGAGTCACATGCTGGTGAGGGCTTGTAGTTCTGGAGCAAGATTAAGTCAGCCAAAGATCATCCCAGGGACAATATGGAGAATAAACTCAAGAAAGGGAATTTAAAGTTTACCTTCAGACAAGGGAGGCAAATGCAACCAACAAGGAGGCCTGGTGACAGCGCGTCCGACATGGGACAGCACATTGCAATGACAAACTCGGCCTCAGGCTGGGCCCCCTTGGTGCGAGTGGGTGACAAGGTTGCAGGCCAGAGCTCTGGGTGCGATGGTGAAGACAAAGGCTGGTGAGGGCTTGTAGTTCTGGAGAAAGATTATGTCAGCCAAAGATCATCCCAGGGACAATATGGAGAATAAACTCAAGAAATGGAATTTAAAGTTTACCTTCAGACAAGGGAGGCAAATGCAACCAACAGGGAGGCCTGGTGATAGCGCGTCCGATGTGGGACGGCACACTGCAATGACAAAATCAGCCTCAGGCTGGGCCCCCCTGGTGTGAGTGGGGGACCGGGCAGCAGTGCTGGAGCCCTGGTTGTGGTGCTGGAAACAAAGGCTAGTGAGGGCTTGTAGTTCTGGAGAAAGATTATGTCAGCAAAAGATAATCCCAGGGACAATATGGAGAATAAAGTCAAGAAATGGAATTTAAAGTTTACCTTCAGACAAGGGAGGCAAATGCAACCAACAGGGAGGCCAGGTTACAGCGCGTCTGATGTGGGACGGCACACTGCAATGACAACCTCGGCCTCAGGCTGGGCCCCCCTGGTGCGAGTGGGGGACCGAGTTTGCACTGGCAGAAATCCTGGTGCAGTGCTTAAGACAAAGGTTGGTGAGGGCTTGTAGTTCTGGAGAAAGATTATGTCAGCCAAAGATCATCCCAGGGACAATATGGAGAATAAACTCAAGAAATGGAATTTAAAGTTTACCTTCAGACAAGGGAGGCAAATGCAACCAACAGGGAGTCCTGATGACAGGTCGTCCGAAAAGGGACGGCACAATGCAATGACAAACTCGGCCTCAGGCTGGGCCCCCCTGGTGCGAGTGGCTGACCGGGTTGCAGGCCAGAGCTCTGGGTGCGATGGTGAAGACAAAGGCTGGTGAGGGCTTGTAGTTCTGGAGAAAGATTATGTCAGCCGTAGATCATCCCAGGGACAATATGGAGAATAAACTCAAGAAATGGAATTTAAAGTTTACCTTCAGACAAGGGAGGCAAATGCAACCAACAGGGAGGCCTGGTGACAGCGCGTCCGACATGGAACGGCACACTGCAATGACAAACTCGGCCTCAGGCTGGGCCCCCTTGGTGCGAGTGGGTGACCGGGTTGCAGGCCAGAGCTCTGGGTGTGATGGTGAAGACAAAGGCTGGTGAGGGCTTGTAGTTCTGGAGAAAGATTATGTCAGCCAAAGATCATCCCAGGGACAATATGGAAAATAAACTCAAGAAATGTAATTTAAAGTTTACCATCAGACAAGGGAGGCAAATGCAACCAACAGGGAGGCCTGGGGAAAGCTTGATCGAGAGGGCGACGCCCACTGCAACGACAACCACCGCCTAAGGCTGGGCACCCCTGGTGAGAGTGGGGGACCGGGTAGCAGTGCTGGAGCCCTGGCTGGAGCCCCAGGGTAGCCTGGAGTCGCATGCTGGTGAGGGCTTGTAGTTCTGGAGCCAGATTAAGTCAGCCGTAGATCATCCCAGGGACAATATGGAGAATAAACTCAAGAAAGGGAATTTAAAGTTTACCTTCAGACAAGGGAGGCAAATGCAACCAACAGGGAGGCCTGGTGACAGCGCGTCCGATGTGGGACGGCACACTGCAATGACAACCTCGGCCTCAGGCTGGGCCCCCCTGGTGCGAGTGGGGGACCGAGGTTGCACTGGCGGAACTCCTGGTGCGGTGCTGAAGACAAAGGCTGGTGAGGGCTTGTAGTTCTGGAGAAAGATTATGTCAGCCAAAGATCATCGCAGGGACAATATGGAGAATAAACTCAAGAAATGTAATTTAAAGTTTACCTTCAGACAAGGGAGGCAAATGCAACCAACAGGGAGGCCTGGGGAAAGCTTGATCGAGAGGGCGACGCCCACTGCAACGACAACCACCCCCTAAGGCTGGACACCCCTGGTGAGGGTGGGAGACCGGGCAGCAGTGCTGGAGCCCTGGCTGGAACCCCGGTCTGGCCTGGAGTCACATGCTGGTGAGGGCTTGTAGTTCTGGAGCAAGATAAAGTCAGCCGTAGATCATCCCAGGGACAATCTGGAGAATAAACTCAAGAAATGTAATTTAAAGTTTACCTTCAGACAAGGGAGGCAAATGCAACCAACAGGGAGGCCTGGTGACAGCGCGTCCGATGTGGGACGGCACACTGCAATGACAACCTCGGCCTCAGGCTGGGCCCCCCTGGTGTGAGTGGGGGACCGATGTTGCACTGGCGGAACTCCTGGTGCTGTGCTGAAGACAAAGGCTGGTGAGGGCTTGTAGTTCTGGAGAAAGATTATGTCAGCCAAAGATCATCCCAGGGACAATATGGAGAATAAACTCAAGAAATGGAATTTAAAGTTTACCTTCAGACAAGGGAGGCAAATGCAACCAAAAGGGAGGCCTGGTGACAGCGCGTCCGACATGGGACGGCAGACTGCAATGACAAAATCAGCCTCAGGTTGGGCCCCCCTGGTGTGAGTGGGAGACCGGGTTGCAGTGCTGGAGCCCTGGGTGTGGTGCTGAAGACAAAGACTTGTGAGGGCTTGTAGTTCTGGAGCAAGATTAAGTCAGCCAAAGATCATCACAGGGACAATATGGAGAATAAACTCAAGAAATGTAATTTAAAGTTTACCTTCAGACAAGGGAGGCAAATGCAACCAACAGGGAGGCCTGGTGACAGCGCGTCCGATGTGGGACGGCACACTGCAATGACAACCTTGGCCTCAGGCTGGGCCCCCCTGGTGTGAGTGGGGGACCGATGTTGCACTGGCGGAACTCATGGTGCGGTGCTGAAGACAAAGGCTGGTGAGGGCTTGTAGTTCTGGAGAAAGATTATGTCAGCCAAAGATCATCCCAGGGACAATATGGAGAATAAACTCAAGAAATGGAATTTAAAGTTTACCTTCAGACAAGGGAGGCAAATGCAACCAACAGGGTGTCCTGATGACAGGTCGTCCGAAAAGGGACGGGACAATGCAATGACAAACTCGGCCTCAGGCTGGGCCCCCCTGGTGCGAGTGGCTGACCGGGTTGCAGGCCAGAGCTCTGGGTGCGATGGTGAAGACAAAGGCTGGTGAGGGCTTGTAGTTCTGGAGAAAGATTATGTCAGCCGTAGATCATCCCAGGGACAATATGGAGAATAAACTCAAGAAATGTAATTTAAAGTTTACCTTCAGACAAGGGAGGCAAATGCAAACAACAGGGAGGCCTGTGGAAAGCTTGATCGAGAGGGCGACGCCCACTGCAACGACAACCACCGCCTAAGGCTGGGCACCCCTGGTGAGAGTGGGGGACCGGGCAGCAGTGCTGGAGGCCTGGCTGGAGCCCCGGGGTGGCCTGGAGTCACATGCTGGTGAGGGCTTGTAGTTCTGGAGCAAGATTAAGTCAGCCGTAGATCATCCCAGGGACAATATGGAGAATAAACTCAAGAAAGGGAATTTAAAGTTTACCTTCAGACAAGGGAGGCAAATGCAACCAACAGGGAGGCCTGGTGACAGCTCGTCCGATGTGGGGAGGCACACTGCAATGACAAAATCGCCCTCAGGCTGGGCCCCCCTAGTGAGAGTGGGGAACCGGGTTGCAGTGCTGGAGCTCTGGGTGCGGTGCTGAAGACAGAGGCTCGTGAGGGCTTGTAGTTCTGGAGAAAGATTATGTCAGCCAAAGATCATCCCAGGGACAATATGGAAAATAAACTCAAGAAATGTAATTTAAAGTTTACCTTCAGACAAGGGAGGTAAACGCAACCAACAGGGAGGCCTGGGGAAAGCTTGATCGAGAGGGCGACGCCCACTGCAACGACAACCACCGCCTAAGGCTGGGCACCCCTGGTGAGGGTGGGGGACCGGATAGCAGTGCTGGAGGCCTGGCTGGAGCCCCGGGGTGGCCTGGAGTCACATGCTGGTGAGGGCTTGTAGTTCTGGAGCAAGATTAAGTCAGCCAAAGATCATCCCAGGGACAATATGGAGAATAAACTCAAGAAAGGGAATTTAAAGTTTACCTTCAGACAAGGGAGGCAAATGCAACCAACAAGGAGGCCTGGTGACAGCGCGTCCGACATGGGACAGCACATTGCAATGACAAACTCGGCCTCAGGCTGGGCCCCCTTGGTGCGAGTGGGTGACAAGGTTGCAGGCCAGAGCTCTGGGTGCGATGGTGAAGACAAAGGCTGGTGAGGGCTTGTAGTTCTGGAGAAAGATTATGTCAGCCAAAGATCATCCCAGGGACAATATGGAGAATAAACTCAAGAAATGGAATTTAAAGTTTACCTTCAGACAAGGGAGGCAAATGCAACCAACAGGGAGGCCTGGTGATAGCGCGTCCGATGTGGGACGGCACACTGCAATGACAAAATCAGCCTCAGGCTGGGCCCCCCTGGTGTGAGTGGGGGACCGGGCAGCAGTGCTGGAGCCCTGGTTGTGGTGCTGGAAACAAAGGCTAGTGAGGGCTTGTAGTTCTGGAGAAAGATTATGTCAGCAAAAGATAATCCCAGGGACAATATGGAGAATAAAGTCAAGAAATGGAATTTAAAGTTTACCTTCAGACAAGGGAGGCAAATGCAACCAACAGGGAGGCCAGGTTACAGCGCGTCTGATGTGGGACGGCACACTGCAATGACAACCTCGGCCTCAGGCTGGGCCCCCCTGGTGCGAGTGGGGGACCGAGTTTGCACTGGCAGAAATCCTGGTGCAGTGCTTAAGACAAAGGTTGGTGAGGGCTTGTAGTTCTGGAGAAAGATTATGTCAGCCAAAGATCATCCCAGGGACAATATGGAGAATAAACTCAAGAAATGGAATTTAAAGTTTACCTTCAGACAAGGGAGGCAAATGCAACCAACAGGGAGTCCTGATGACAGGTCGTCCGAAAAGGGACGGCACAATGCAATGACAAACTCGGCCTCAGGCTGGGCCCCCCTGGTGCGAGTGGCTGACCGGGTTGCAGGCCAGAGCTCTGGGTGCGATGGTGAAGACAAAGGCTGGTGAGGGCTTGTAGTTCTGGAGAAAGATTATGTCAGCCGTAGATCATCCCAGGGACAATATGGAGAATAAACTCAAGAAATGTAATTTAAAGTTTACCTTCAGACAAGGGAGGCAAATGCAACCAACAGGGAGGCCTGGTGACAGCGCGTCCGACATGGGACGGCACACTGCAATGACAAACTCGGACTCAGGCTGGGCCCCCTTGGTGCGAGTGGGTGACCGGGTTGCAGGCCAGAGCTCTGGGTGCGATGATGAAGACAAAGGCTGGTGAGGGCTTGTAGTTCTGGAGAAGATTATGTCAGCCAAAGATAATCCCAGGGACAATCTGGAGAATAAACTCAAGAAATGTAATTTAAAGTTTACCTTCAGACAAGGGAGGAAAATGCAACAAACAGGGAGGCCTGGTGACAGCGCGTCCAACATGGGACGGCAAACTGCAATGACAAACTCGGCCTCAGGCTGGGCCCCCCTGGTGCGAGTGGGGGACCGAGTTTGCACTGGCAGAAATCCTGGTGCAGTGCTGAAGACTAAGGTTAGTGAGGGCTTGTAGTTCTGGAGAAAGATTATGTCAGCCAAAGATCATCCCAGGGACAATATGGAGAATAAACTCAAGAAATGGAATTTAAAGTTTACCTTCAGACAAGGGAGGCAAATGCAACCAACAGGGAGGCCTGGTGACAGCGCGTCCGACAAGGGACGGCACACTGCAATGACAAACTCGGCCTCAGGCAGGGCCCCCCTGGTGCGAGTGGGTGACCGGGTTGCAGGCCAGAGCTCTGGGTGCGATGGTGAAGACAAAGGCTGGTGAGGGCTAGTAGTTCTGGGCACACTGCAATGACAAACTCGGCCTCAGGCAGGGCCCCCCTGGTGCGAGTGGGTGACCGGGTTGCAGGCCAGAGCTCTGGGTGCGATGGTGAAGACAAAGGCTGGTGAGGGCTTGTAGTTCTGGGCACACTGCAATGACAAACCCGGCCTCAGGCTGGGCCCCCCTGGTGCGAGTGGGTGACCGGGTTGCAGGCCAAAGCTCTGGGTGCGATGGTGAAGACAAAGGCTGGTGAGGGCTTGTCGTTCTGGAGCAAGATAAAGTCAGCCGTAGATCATCCCAGGGACAATATGGAGAATAAACTCAAGAAATGTAATTTAAAGTTTACCTTCAGACAAGGGAGGCAAATGCAACCAACAGGGAGGCCTGGGGAAAGCTTGATCGAGAAGGCGACGCCCACTGCAACGACAACCACCGCCTAAGGCAGGGCCCCCCTGGTGAGAGTGGGGGACCGGGCAGCAGTGCTGGAGCCCTGGCTGGAGCGCCAGGTTGGCCTGGAGTCACATGCTGGTGAGGGCTTGTAGTTCTGGAGCAAGATTAAGTCAGCCGTAGATCATCCCAGGGACAATATGGAGAATAAACTCAAGAAATGGAATTTAAAGTTTACCTTCAGACAAGGGAGGCAAAAGCAACCAACAGGGAGGCCTGGTGACAGCACGTCCGACATGGGAGAGCACACTGCAATGACAAACTCGGCCTCAGGCTAGGCCCCCCTGGTGCGAGTGGCTGACCGGGTTGCAGGCCAGAGCTCTGGGTGCGATGGTGAAGACAAAGGCTGGTGAGGGCTTGTAGTTCTGGAGAAAGATTATGTCAGCCAAAGATCATCCCAGGGACAATATGGAGAATAAACTCAAGAAATGTAATTTAAAGTTTACCTTCAGACAAGGGAGGCAAATGCAACCAACAGGGAGGCCTGGTGACAGCGCGTCCGACATGGGACGGCACACTGCAATGACAAACTCGGACTCAGGCTGGGCCCCCTTGGTGCGAGTGGGTGACCGGGTTGCAGGCCAGAGCTCTGGGTGCGATGGTGAAGACAAAGGCTGGTGAGGGCTTGTAGTTCTGGAGAAGATTATGTCAGCCAAAGATCATCCCAGGGACAATCTGGAGAATAAACTCAAGAAATGTAATTTAAAGTTTACCTTCAGACAAGGGAGGCAAATGCAACAAACAGGGAGGCCTGGTGACAGCGCGTCCAACATGGGACGGCAAACTGCAATGACAAACTCGGCCTCAGGCTGGGCCCCCCTGGTGCGAGTGGGGGACCGAGTTTGCACTGGCAGAAATCCTGGTGCAGTGCTGAAGACTAAGGTTAGTGAGGGCTTGTAGTTCTGGAGAAAGATTATGTCAGCCAAAGATCATCCCAGGGACAATATGGAGAATAAACTCAAGAAATGGAATTTAAAGTTTACCTTCAGACAAGGGAGGCAAATGCAACCAACAGGGAGGCCTGGTGACAGCGCGTCCGACAAGGGACGGCACACTGCAATGACAAACTCGGCCTCAGGCTGGGCACCCCTGGTGAGAGTGGGGGACCGGACAGCAGTGCTGGAGCCCTGGCTGGAGCCCCAGGGTGGCCTGGAGTCACATGCTGGTGAGGGCTTGTAGTTCTGGAGCAAGATTAAGTCAGCCGTAGATCATCCCAGGGACAATATGGAGAATAAACTCAAGAAATGGAATTTAAAGTTTACCTTCAGACAAGGGAGGCAAATGCAACCAACAGGGAGGCCTGGTGACAGCGCGTCCGACATGGGAGAACACACTGCAATGACAAACTCGGCCTCAGGCTGGGCCCCCCTGGTGCGAGTGGCTGACCGGGTTGCAGGCCAGAGCTCTGGGTGCGATGGTGAAGACAAAGGCTGGTGAGGGCTTGTAGTTCTGGGCACACTGCAATGACAAACTCAGCCTCAGGCAGGGCCCCCCTGGTGCGAGTGGCTGACCGGGTTGCAGGCCAGAGCTCTGGGTGCGATGGTGAAGACAAAGGCTGGTGAGGGCTTGTAGTTCTGGAGAAAGATTATGTCAGCCAAAGATCATCCCAGGGACAATATGGAGAATAAACTCAAGAAATGGAATTTAAAGTTTACCTTCAGACAAGGGAGGCAAATGCAACCAACAGGGAGGCCTGGGGACAGCGCGTCCGACATGGGACGGCAGACTGCAATGACAAAATCAGCCTCAGGCTGGGCCCCCCTGGTGTGAGTGGGGAACCGGGTTGCAGTGCTGGAGCCCTGGGTGTGGTGCTGGAGACAAAGACTTGTGAGGGCTTGTAGTTCTGGAACAAGATTAAGTCAGCCAAAGATCATCCCTGGGACAATATGGAGAATAAACACAAGAAATGGAATTTAAAGTTTACCTTCAGACAAGGGAAGCAAATGCAACAACAGGGAGGCCTGGTGACAGCGCGTCCGACATGAGACGGCACACTGCAAGGACAAACTCGGCCTCAGAATGGGGCCCCTTGGTGCGAGTGGGTGACCGGGTTGCAGGCCAGAGCTCTGGGTGCGATGGTGAAGACAAAGAATGGTGAGGGCTTGTAGTTCTGGAGCAAGATTATGTCAGCCAAAGATCATCCCAGGGACAATATGGAAAATAGACTCAAGAAATGTAATTTAAAGTTTACCTTCAGACAAGGGAGGCAAATGCAACCAACATGGAGGCCTGGGGAAAGCTTGATCGAGAGGGCGACGCCCACTGCAACGACAACCACCCCCTAAGGCTGGACACCCCTGGTGAGGGTGGGGGACCGGGCAGCAGTGCTGGAGCCCTGGCTGGAGCCCCGGTCTGGCCTGGAGTCACATGCTGGTGAGGGCTTGTAGTTCTGGAGCAAGATTAAGTCAGCCGTAGATCATCCCCGGCACAATATGGAGAATAAACTCAAGAAATGGAATTTAAAGTTTACCTTCAGACAAGGGAGGCAAATGCAACCAACAGGGAGGCCTGGTGATAGCGCGTCCGATGTGGGACGGCACACTGCAATGACAAACTCGGCCTCAGGCTGGGCCCCCCTGGTGCGAGTGGCTGACCGGGTTGCAGGCCAGAGCTCTGGGTGCGATGGTGAAGACAAAGGCTGGTGAGGGCTTGTAGTTCTGGAGAAAGAGTATGTCAGCCAAAGATCATCCCAGGGACAATATGGAGAATAAACTCAAGAAATGGAATTTAAAGTTTACCTTCAGACAAGGGAGGCAAATGCAACCAACAGGGAGGCCTGGTGACAACTCGTCCGACATGGGACGGCACACTGCAATGACAAAATTAGCCTCAGGCTGGGCACCCCTGGTGTGAGTGGGGGACCGAGTTGCAGTGCTGGAGCCCTGGGTGTGGTGCTGGAGACAAAGGCTTGTGAGGGCTTTTAGTTCTGGAGAAAGATTATGTCAGCCAAAGATCATCCCAGGGACAATATGGAGAATAAAGTCAAGAAATGTAATTTAAAGTTTACCTTCAGACAAGGGAGGCAAATGCAACCAACAGGGAGGCCTGGGTAAAGCTTGATCGAGAGGGCGACGCCCACTGCAACGACAACCACCGCCTAAGGCTGGGCACACCTGGTGAGGCTGGGGGACCGGGCAGCAGTGCTGGAGCCCTGGCTGGAGCCCCGGTGTGGCCTGGAGTCACATGCTGGTGAGGGCTTGTAGTTCTGGAGAAAGATTAGGTCAGCCAAAGATCATCCCAGGGACAATATGGAGAATAAACTCTAGAAATGTAATTTAAAGTTTACCTTCAGACAAGGGAGGCAAATGCAACCAACAGGGAGGCCTGGTGACAGCGCGTACGACATGGAACGGCACACTGCAATGACAAACTCGGCCTCAGGCTGGGCCCCCTTGGTGCGAGTGGGTAACCGGGTTGCAGGCCAGAGCTCTGGGTGTGATGGTGAAGACAAAGGCTGGTGAGGGCTTGTAGTTCTGGAGAAAGATTATGTCAGCCAAAGATCATCCCAGGGACAATATGGAAAATAAACTCAAGAAATGTAATTTAAAGTTTACCTTCAGACAAGGGAGGCAAATGCAACCAACAGGGAGGCCTGGGGAAAGCTTGATCGAGAGGGCGACGCCCACTGCAACGACAACCACCGCCTAAGGCTGGGCCCCCCTGGTGAGAGTGGGGGACCGGGCAGCAGTGCTGGAGCCCTGGCTGGAGCCCCAGGGTAGCCTGGAGTCACATGCTGGTGAGGGCTTGTAGTTCTGGAGCCAGATTAAGTCAGCCGTAGATCATCCCAGGGACAATATGGAGAATAAACTCAAGAAATGGAATTTAAAGTTTACCTTCAGACAAGGGAGGCAAATGCAACCAACAGGGAGGCCTGGTGACAGCGCGTCCGACATGGAACGGCACACTGCAATGACAAACTCGGCCTCAGGCTGGGCCCCCTTGGTGCGAGTGGGTGACCGGGTTGCAGGCCAGAGCTCTGGGTGTGATGGTGAAGACAAAGGCTGGTGAGGGCTTGTAGTTCTGGAGAAAGATTATGTCAGCCAAAGATCATCCCAGGGACAATATGGAAAAAAACTCAAGAAATGTAATTCAAAGTTTACCTTCAGACAAGGGAGGCAAATGCAACCAACAGGGAGGCCTGGGGAAAGCTTGATCGAGAGGGCGACGCCCACTACAACGACAACCACCGCCTAAGGCTGGGCACCCCTGGTGAGAGTGGGGGACCGGGCAGCAGTGCTTGAGCCCTGGCTGGAGCCCCAGGGTAGCCTGGAGTCGCATGCTGGTGAGGGCTTGTAGTTCTGGAGCCAGATTAAGTCAGCCGTAGATCATCCCAGGGACAATATGGAGAATAAACTCAAGAAAGGGAATTTAAAGTTTACCTTCAGACAAGGGAGGCAAATGCAACCAACAGGGAGGCCTGGTGACAGCGCGTCCGATGTGGGACGGCACACTGCAATGACAACCTCGGCCTCAGGCTGGGCCCCCCTGGTGCGAGTGGGGGACCGAGGTTGCACTGGCGGAACTCCTGGTGCGGTGCTGAAGACAAAGGCTGGTGAGGGCTTGTAGTTCTGGAGAAAGATTATGTCAGCCAAAGATCAACGCAGGGACAATATGGAGAATAAACTCAAGAAATGTAATTTAAAGTTTACCTTCAGACAAGGGAGGCAAATGCAACCAACAGGGAGGCCTGGGGAAAGCTTGATCGAGAGGGCGACGCCCACTGCAACGACAACCACCCCCTAAGGCTGGACACCCCTGGTGAGGGTGGGAGACCGGGCAGCAGTGCTGGAGCCCTGGCTGGAACCCCGGTCTGGCCTGGAGTCACATGCTGGTGAGGGCTTGTAGTTCTGGAGCAAGATAAAGTCAGCCGTAGATCATCCCAGGGACAATATGGAGTATAAACTCAAGACATGGAATTTAAAGTTTACCTTCAGACAAGGGAGGCAAATGCAACCAACAGGGAGGTCTGGTGACAGCGCGTCCAATGTGGGACGGCACACTGCAATGACAACCTCAGTCTCAGACTGGGCCCCCCTGGTGCCAGTGGCTGACCGGGTTACAGGCCAGAGCTCTGGGTGCGATGGTGAAGACAAAGACTGGTGAGGGCTTGTAGTTCTGGAGAAAGATTATGTCAGCCAAAGATCATCCCAGGGACAATATGGAGAATAAACACAAGAAATGGAATTTAAAGTTTACCTTCAGACAAGGGGGGCAAATGCAACCAACAGGGAGGCCTGGGGAAAGCTTGATCGAGAGGGCGACGCCCACTGCAACGACAACAACCGCCTAAGGCTGGGCACCCCTGGTGAGGGTGGGGGACCGGGCAGCAGTGCTGGAGCCCTGGTTGGAGCCCCAAGGTGGCCTGGAATCACGTGCTGGTGAGGGCTTATATTTCTGGAGCAAGATTAAGTCAGCCAAAGATCATCCCAGGGACAATATGGAGAATAAACTCAAGAAATGGAATTTAAAGTTTACCTTCAGACAAGGGAGGCAAATGCAACCAACAGGGAGGCCTGGTGACAGCGCGTCCGATGTGGGGCGGCACACTGCAATGACAAAATTGCCCTCAGGCTAGGCCCCCCTAGTGTGAGTGGGGGACCGGGTTGCAGTGCTGGAGCTCTGGGTGCGATGGTGAAGACAGAGGCTGGTGAGGGCTTGTAGTTCCGGAGAAAGATTATGTCAGCCAAAGATCATCCCAGGGACAATATGGAGAATAAACTCAAGAAATGGAATTTAAAGTTTACCTTCAGACAAGGGAGGCAAATGCAACCAACAGGGAGGCCTGGTGACAACTCGTCCGACATGGGACGGCACACTGCAATAACAAAATTAGCCTCAGGCTGGGCACCCCTGGTGTGAGTGGGGGACCGAGTTGCAGTGCTGGAGCCCTGGGTGTGGTGCTGGAGACAAAGGCTTGTGAGGGCTTGTAGTTCTGGAGCAAGATTAAGTCAGCCAAAGATCATCCCAGGGACAATATGGAGAATAAACTCAAGAAATGGAATTTAAAGTTTACCTTCAGACAAGGGAGGCAAATACAACCAACAGGGAGGCCCTGGGGAAAACTTGATCGAGAGGGCGACGCCCACTGCAACGACAACCACCGCCTATGTCTGGGAACCCCTGGTGAAAGTGGGGGACCGGGCAGCAGTGCTGGAGCCTTGGCTGGAAACCCAGGGTGGCCTGGAGTCACATGCTGGTGAGGGCTTGTAGTTCTGGAGAAAGATTAAGTCAGCCGTAGATCATCCCAGGGACAATATGGAGAATAAACTCAAGAAATGTAATTTAAAGTTTACCTTCAGACAAGGGAGGCAAATGCAACCAACAGGGAGGCCTGGGGAAAGCTTGATCGAGAGGGCGACGCCCACTGCAACGACAACCACCCCCTAAGGCTGGGCACCCCTGGTGAGAGTGGGGGACCGGGCAGCAGTGCTGGAGCCCTGGCTGGAGCCCCAGGGTGGCCTGGAGTCACATGCTGGTGAGGGCTTGTAGTTCTGGAGCAAGATTAAGTCAGCCGTAGATCATCCCAGGGACAATATGGAGAATAAACTCAAGAAATGGAATTTAAAGTTTACCTTCAGACAAGGGAGGCAAATGCAACCAACAGGGAAGCCTGGTGACAGCGCGTCCGACAAGGGACGGCAAACTGCAATGACAAACTCGGCCTCAGTCAGGGCCCCCCTGGTGCGAGTGGGTGACCGGGTTGCAGGCCAGAGCTCTGGGTGCGATGGTGAAGACAAAGGCTGGTGAGGGCTTGTAGTTCTGGGCACACTGCAATGACAAACCCGGCCTCAGGCTGGGCCCCCCTGGTGCGAGTGGCTGACCGGGTTGCAGGCCAAAGCTCTGGGTGCGATGGTGAAGACAAAGGCTGGTTAGGGCTTGTCGTTCTGGAGAAAGATTATGTCAGCCAAAGATCATCCCAGGCACAATATGGAGAATAAACTCAAGAAATGTAATTTAAAGTTTACCTTCAGACAAGGGAGGCAAATGCAACCAACAGGGAGGCCTGGTGAAAGCTTGATCAAAAGGGCGACGCCCACTGCAACGATAACCACCCCCTAAGGCTGGACACCCCTGGTGAGGGTGGGGGACCAAGGTTGCACTGGCGGAACTCCTGGTGCGGTGCTGAAGACAAAGGCTGGTGAGGGCTTGTAGTTCTGGAGAAAGATTATGTCAGCCAAAGATCATCGCAGGGACAATATGGAGAATAAACTCAAGAAATGTAATTTAAAGTTTACCTTCAGACAAGGGAGGCAAATGCAACCAACAGGGAGGCCTGGGGAAAGCTTGATAGAGAGGGCGACGCCCAATGCAACGACAACCACCCCCTAAGGCTGGACACCCCTGGTGAGGGTGGCGGACCGGGCAGCAGTGCTGGAAGCCTGGCTGGAACCCCGGTCTGGCCTGGAGTCACATGCTGGTGAGGGCTTGTAGTTCTGGAGCAAGATAAAGTCAGCCGTAGATCATCCCAGGGACAATATGGAGAATAAACTCAAGAAATGGAATATAAAGTTTACCTTCAGACAAGGGAGGCAAATGCAACCAACAGGGAGGCCTGGTGACAGCGCGTCCGACATGGAACGGCACACTGCAATGACAAACTCGGCCTCAGGCTGGGCCCCCCTAGTGTGAGTGGGGGACCGGGTTGGAGTGCTGTAGCTCTGGGTGCGATGGTGAAGACAGAAGCTGGTGAGGGCTTGTAGTTCTGGAGAAAGATTATGTCAGCCAAAGATCATCCCAGGGACAATATGGAGAATAAACTCAAGAAATGGAATTTAAAGTTTACCTTCAGACAAGGGAGGCAAATGCAACCAACAGGGAGGCCTGGTGACAGCGCGTCCGATGTGGAACGGCACACTGCAATGACAACCTCGGCCTCAGGCTGGGCCCCCCTGGTGTGAGTGGGTGACCGAGGTTGCACTGACAGAACTCCTGGTGCGGTGCAAAAGACAAAGGCTGGTGAGGGTTTGTAGTTCTGGAGCAAGATTAAGTTAGCCAAAGATCATCCCAGGGACAATATGGAGAATAAACTCAAGAAATGGAATTTAAAGTTTACCTTCAGACAAGGGAGGCAAATGCAACCAACAGGGAGGCCTGGTGACAGCGCGTCCGACATGGGACAGCACATTGCACTGACAAACTCGGCCTCAGGCTGGGCCCCCTTGGTGCGAGTGGGTGACAAGGTTGCAGGCCAGAGCTCTGGGTGCGATGGTGAAGACAAAGGCTGGTGAGGGCTTGTAGTTCTGGAGAAAGATTATGTCAGCCAAAGATCATCCCAGGGACAATATGGAGAATAAACTCAAGAAATGGAATTTAAAGTTTACCTTCAGACAAGGGAGGCAAATGCAACCGAAAGGGAGGCCTGGTGACAGCGCGTCCGATGTGGGACGGCACACTGCAATGACAAAATCAGCCTCAGGCTGGGCCCCCCTGGTGTGAGTGGGGGACCGGGTTGCAGTGCTGGAGCCCTGGGTGTGGTGCTGGAGACAAAGGCTTGTGAGGGCTTGTAGTTCTGGAGAAAGATTATGTCAGCCAAAGATCATCCCAGGGACAATATGGAGACTAAACTCAAGAAATGGAATTTAAAGTTTACTTTCAGACAAGGGAGGCAAATGCAACCAACAGGGAGGCCTGGTGACAGCGCGTCCGATGTGGGACGGCACACTGCAATGACAACCTCGGCCTCAGGCTGGGCCCCCCTGGTGCGAGTGGGGGACCGAGTTTGCACTGGCAGAAATCCTGGTGCGGTGCTGAAGACAAAGGCTGGTGAGGGCTTGTAGTTCTGGAGAAAGATTATGTCAGCCAAAGATCATCCCAGGGACAATATGTAGAATCAACTCAAGAAATGGAATTTAAAGTTTACCTTCAGACAAGGGAGGCAAATGCAACCAACAGGGAGGCCTGGTGACAGCGCGTCCGACAAGGGACGGCAAACTGCAATGACAAACTCGGCCTCAGGCAGGGCCCCCCTGGTGCGAGTGGGTGACCGGGTTGCGGCCAGAGCTCTGGGTGCGATGGTGAAGACAAAGGCTGGTGAGGGCTTGTAGTTCTGGGCACACTGCAATGACAAACCCGGCCTCAGGCTGGGCCCCCCTGGTGCGAGTGGCTGACCGGGTTGCAGGACAAAGCTCTGGGTGCGATGGTGAAGACAAAGGCTGGTGAGGGCTTGTAGTTCTGGAGAAAGATTATGTCAGCCAAAGATCATCCCAGGGACAATATGGAGAATAAACTCAAGAAATGGAATTTAAAGTTTACCTTCAGACAAGGGAGGCAAATGCAACCAACAGGGAGGCCTGGTGACAACTCGTCCGACATGGGACGGCACACTGCAATGACAAACTCGGCCTCAGGCTGGGCCCCCCTAGTGTGAGTGGGGGACCGGGTTGGAGTGCTGTAGCTCTGGGTGCGATGGTGAAGACAGAAGCTGGTGAGGGCTTGTAGTTCTGGAGAAAGATTATGTCAGCCAAAGATCATCCCAGGGACAATATGGAGAATAAACTCAAGAAATGGAATTTAAAGTTTACCTTCAGACAAGGGAGGCAAATGCAACCAACAGGGAGGCCTGGTGACAGCGCGTCCGATGTGGGACGGCACACTGCAATGACAAAATCAGCCTCAGGCTGGGCCCCCCTGGTGTGAGTGGGGGACCGGGTTGCAGTGCTGGAGCCCTGGGTGTGGTGCTGGAGACAAAGGCTTGTGAGGGCTTGTAGTTCTGGAGAAAGATTATGTCAGCCAAAGATCATCCCAGGGACAATATGGAGACTAAACTCAAGAAATGGAATTTAAAGTTTACTTTCAGACAAGGGAGGCAAATGCAACCAACAGGGAGGCCTGGTGACAGCGCGTCCGATGTGGGACGGCACACTGCAATGACAACCTCGGCCTCAGGCTGGGCCCCCCTGGTGCGAGTGGGGGACCGAGTTTGCACTGGCAGAAATCCTGGTGCGGTGCTGAAGACAAAGGCTGGTGAGGGCTTGTAGTTCTGGAGAAAGATTATGTCATCCAAAGATCATCCCAGGGACAATATGTAGAATCAACTCAAGAAATGGAATTTAAAGTTTACCTTCAGACAAGGGAGGCAAATGCAACCAACAGGGAGGCCTGGTGACAGCGCGTCCGACAAGGGACGGCAAACTGCAATGACAAACTCGGCCTCAGGCAGGGCCCCCCTGGTGCGAGTGGGTGACCGGGTTGCGGCCAGAGCTCTGGGTGCGATGGTGAAGACAAAGGCTGGTGAGGGCTTGTAGTTCTGGGCACACTGCAATGACAAACCCGGCCTCAGGCTGGGCCCCCCTGGTGCGAGTGGCTGACCGGGTTGCAGGACAAAGCTCTGGGTGCGATGGTGAAGACAAAGGCTGGTGAGGGCTTGTCGTTCTGGAGAAAGATTATGTCAGCCAAAGATCATCCCAGGGACAATATGGAGAATAAACTCAAGAAATGGAATTTAAAGTTTACCTTCAGACAAGGGAGGCAAATGCAACCAACAGGGAGGCCTGGGGAAAGCTTGATCGAGAGGGCGACGCCCACTGCAACGACAACCACCCCCTAAGGCTGGGCACCCCTGGTGAGAGTGGGGGACCGGGCAGCAGTGCTGGAGCCCTGGCTGGAGCCCCAGGGTGGCCTGGAGTCACATGCTGGTGAGGGCTTGTAGTTCTGGAGCAAGATTAAGTCAGCCAAAGATCATCCCAGGGACAATATGGAGAATAAACTCAAGAAGTGGAATTTAAAGTTTACCTTCAGACAAGGGAGGCAAATGCAACCAACAGGGAGGCCTGGTGACAGCGCGTCCGACATGGGAGAGCACACTGCAATGACAAAATCGGCATCAGGCTGGGCCCCCCTGGTGCGAGTGGCTGACCAGGTTGCAGGCCAGAGCTCTGGGTGCGATGGTGAAGACAAAGGCTGGTGAGGGCTTGTAGTTCTGGGCACACTGCAATGACAAACTCAGCCTCAGGCTGGGCCCCCCTGGTGCGAGTGGCTGACCGGGTTGCAGGCCAGAGCTCTGGGTGCGATGGTGAAGACAAAGGCTGGTGAGGGCTTGTAGTTCTGGAGAAAGATTATGTCAGCCAAAGATCATCCCAGGGACAATATGGAGAATAAACTCAAGAAATGGAATTTAAAGTTTACCTTCAGACAAGGGAGGCAAATGCAACCAACAGGGAAGCCTGGGGACAGCGCGTCCGACATGGGACGGCAGACTGCAATGACAAAATCAGCCTCAGGCTGGGCCCCCCTGGTGTGAGTGGGGAACCGGGTTGCAGTGCTGGAGCCCTGGGTGTGGTGCTGGAGACAAAGACTTGTGAGGGCTTGTAGTTCTGGAGCAAGATTAAGTCAGCCAAAGATCATCCCTGGGACAATATGGAGAATAAACACAAGAAATGGAATTTAAAGTTTACCTTCAGACAAGGGAGGCAAATGCAACCAACAGGGAGGCCTGGTGACAGCGCGTCCGACGTGGAACGGCAAGCTGCAATGACAACCTCGGCCTCAGGCTGGGCCCCCCTGGTGCGAGTGGGGGACCGAGGTTGCACTGGCAGAAATCCTGGTGCGGTGCTGAAGACAAAGGCTGGTGAGGGCTTGTAGTTCTGGAAAAAGATTATGTCAGCCAAAGATCATCCCAGGGACAATATGGAGAATAAACTCAAGAAATGGAATTTAAAGTTTACCTTCAGACAAGGGAGGCAAATGCAACCAAAAAGGAGGCCTGATGACAGCGCGTCCGACATGGGACGGCACACTGCAATGACAAACTCGGCCTTAGGCTGGGCCCCCCTGGTGCCAGTGGCTGACCGGGTAGCAGGCCAGAGCTCTGGGTGCGATGGTGAAGACAAAGGCTGGTGAGGGCTTGTAGTTCTGGAGAAAGATTATGTCAGCCAAAGATCATCCCAGGGACAATATGGAGAATAAACTCAAGAAATGGAATTTAAAGTTTACCTTCAGACAAGGGAGGCAAATGCAACCAACAGGGAGGCATGGTGACAGCGCGTCCGATGTGGGACGGCACACTGCAATGAGAACCTCGGCCTCAGGCTGGGCCCCCCTGGTGAGAGTGGGGTACCGGGCAGCAGTGCTGGAGCCCTGGCTGGAGCCCCAGGGTGGCCTGGAGTCACATGCTGGTGAGGGCTTGTAGTTAAGGAGAAAGATTATGTCAGCCAAAGATCATCCCAGGGACAATATGGAGAATAAACTCAAGAAATGGAATTTAAAGTTTACCTTCAAGACAAGGGAGGCAAATGCAACCAACAGGGAGGCCTGGTGACAGCACGTCCGACATGGGACGGCACACTGCAATGAAAAACTAGGCCTCAGGCTGGGCCCCCCTGGTGCGAGTGGCTGACCGGGTTGCAGGCCAGAGCTCTGGGTGCGATGGTGAAGACAAAGGCTGGTGAGGGCTTGTAGTTCTGGAGAAAGATTATGTCAGCCAAAGATCATCCCAGGGACAATATGGAGAATAAACTCAAGAAATGGAATTTAAAGTTTACCTTCAGAAAAGGGAGGCAAATGCAACCAAGAGGGAGGCCTGGTGACAGCGCGTCCGACATGGAACGGCACACTGCAATGACAAACTCGGCCTCAGGCTGGGCCCCCTTGGTGCGAGTGGGTGACCGGGTTGCAGGCCAGAGCTCTGGGTGTGATGGTGAAGACAAAGGCTGGTGAGGGCTTGTAGTTCTGGAGAAAGATTATGTCAGCCAAAGATCATCCCAGGCACAATATGGAGAATAAACTCAAGAAATGGAATTTAAAGTTTACCTTCAGACAAGGGAGGCAAATGCAACCAACAGGGAGGCCTGGTGACAACTCGTCCGACATGGGACGGCACACTGCAATGACAAACTCGGCCTCAGGCTGGGCCCCCCTAGTGTGAGTGGGGGACCGGGTTGGAGTGCTGTAGCTCTGGGTGCGATGGTGAAGACAGAAGCTGGTGAGGGCTTGTAGTTCTGGAGAAAGATTATGTCAGCCAAAGATCATCCCAGGGACAATATGGAGAATAAACTCAAGAAATGGAATTTAAAGTTTACCTTCAGACAAGGGAGGCAAATGCAACCAACAGGGAGGCCTGGTGACAGCGCGTCCGATGTGGAACGGCACACTGCAATGACAACCTCGGCCTCAGGCTGGGCCCCCCTGGTGTGAGTGGGGGACCGAGGTTGCACTGACGGAAATCCTGGTGCGGTGCTGAAGACAAAGGCTGGTGAGGGTTTGTAGTTCTGGAGCAAGATTAAGTCAGCCAAAGATCATCCCAGGGACAATATGGAGAATAAACTCAAGAAATGGAATTTAAAGTTTACCTTCAGACAAGGGAGGCAAATGCAACCAACAGGGAGGCCTGGTGACAGCGCGTCCGACATGGGACAGCACATTGCACTGACAAACTCGGCCTCAGGCTGGGCCCCCTTGGTGCGAGTGGGTGACAAGGTTGCAGGCCAGAGCTCTGGGTGCGATGGTGAAGACAAAGGCTGGTGAGGGCTTGTAGTTCTGGAGAAAGATTATGTCAGCCAAAGATCATCCCAGGGACAATATGGAGAATAAACTCAAGAAATGTAATTTAAAGTTTACCTTCAGACAAGGGAGGCAAATGCAACCAACAGGGAGGCCTGGGGAAAGCTTGATCGAGAGGGCGACGCCCACTGCAACGACAACCACCCCCTAAGGCTGGGCACCCCTGGTGAGAGTGGGGGACCGGGCAGCAGTGCTAGAGCCCTGGCTGGAGCCCCAGGGTGGCCTGGAGTCACATGCTGGTGAGGGCTTGTAGTTCTGGAGCAAGATTAAGTCAGCCGTAGATCATCCCAGGGACAATATGGAGAATAAACTCAAGAAATGGAATTTAAAGTTTACCTTCAGACAAGGGAGGCAAATGCAACCAACAGGGAGGCCTGGTGACAGCGCGTCCGACATGGGAGAGCACACTTCAATGACAAACTCGGCCTCAGGCTGGGCCCCCCTGGTGCGAGTGGCTGACCAGGTTGCAGGCCAGAGCTCTGGGTGCGATGGTGAAGACAAAGGCTGGTGAGGACTTGTAGTTCTGGGCACACTGCAATGACAAACTCAGCCTCAGGCTGGGCCCCCCTGGTGCGAGTGGCTGACCGGGTTGCAGGCCAGAGCTCTGGGTGCGATGGTGAAGACAAAGGCTGGTGAGGGCTTGTAGTTCTGGAGAAAGATTATGTCAGCCAAAGATCATCCCAGGGACAATATGGAGAATAAACTCAAGAAATGGAATTTAAAGTTTACCTTCAGATAAGGGAGGCAAATGCAACCAACAAGGAGGCCTGGTGACAGCTCGTCCGACGTGGAACGGCAAGCTGCAATGACAACCTCGGCCTCAGGCTGGGCCCCCCTGGTGCGAGTGGGGGACCGAGGTTGCACTGGCAGAAATCCTGGTGCGGTGCTGAAGACAAATGCTGGTGAGGGCTTGTAGTTCTGGAAAAAGATTATGTCAGCCAAAGATCATCCCAGGGACAATATGGAGAATAAACTCAAGAAATGGAATTTAAAGTTTACCTTCAGACAAGGGAGGCAAATGCAACCAAAAAGGAGGCCTGATGACAGCGCGTCCGACATGGGACGGCACACTGCAATGACAAACTCGGCCTTAGGCTGGGCCCCCCTGGTGCCAGTGGCTGACCGGGAAGCAGGCCAGAGCTCTGGGTGCGATGGTGAAGACAAAGGCTGGTGAGGGCTTGTAGTTCTGGAGAAAGATTATGTCAGCCAAAGATCATCCCAGGGACAATATGGAGAATAAACTCAAGAAATGGAATTTAAAGTTTACCTTCAGACAAGGGAGGCAAATGCAACCAACAGGGGGGAATGGTGACAGCGCGTCCGATGTGGGACGGCACACTGCAATGACAACCTCGGCCTCAGGCTGGGCCCCCCTGGTGAGAGTGGGGTACCGGGCAGCAGTGCTGGAGCCCTGGCTGGAGCCCCAGTGTGGCCTGGAGTCACATGCTGGTGAGGGCTTGTAGTTAAGGAGAAAGATTATGTCAGCCAAAGATCATCCCAGGGACAATATGGAGAATAAACTCAAGAAATGGAATTTAAAGTTTACCTTCAGACAAGGGAGGCAAATGCAACCAACAGGGAGGCCTGGTGACAGCGCGTCCGACATGGGACAGCACATTGCACTGACAAACTCGGCCTCAGGCTGGGCCCCCTTGGTGCGAGTGGGTGACAAGGTTGCAGGCCAGAGCTCTGGGTGCGATGGTGAAGACAAAGGCTGGTGAGGGCTTGTAGTTCTGGAGAAAGATTATGTCAGCCAAAGATCATCCCAGGGACAATATGGAGAATAAACTCAAGAAATGGAATTTAAAGTTTACCTTCAGACAAGGGAGGCAAATGCAACCAACAGGGAGGCCTGGGGAAAGCTTGATCGAGAGGGTGACGCCCACTGCAACGACAACCACCCCCTAAGGCTGGACACCCATGGTGAGGGTGGGGGACCGGGAAAAAGTGCTGGAGCGCTGGCTGGAGCCCCGGTCTGGCCTGGAGTCACATGCTGGTGAGGGCTTATAGTTCTGGAGCAAGATTAAGTCAGCCGTAGATCATCCCAGGCACAATATGGAGAATAAACTCAAGAAATGGAATTTAAAGTTTACCTTCAGACAAGGGAGGCAAATGCAACCGAAAGGGAGGACTGGTGATAGCGCGTCCGATGTGGGACGGCACACTGCAATGACAAAATCAGCCTCAGGCTGGGCCCCCCTGGTGTGAGTGGGGGACCGGGTTGCAGTGCTGGAGCCCTGGGTGTGGTGCTGGAGACAAAAGCTTGTGAGGGCTTGTAGTTCTGGAGAAAGATTATGTCAGCCAAAGATCATCCCAGGGACAATATGGAGACTAAACTCAAGAAATGGAATTTAAAGTTTACTTTCAGACAAGGGAGGCAAATGCAACCAACAGGGAGGCCTGGTGACAGCGCGTCCGATGTGGGACGGCACACTGCAATGACAACCTCGGCCTCAGGCTGGGCCCCCCTGGTGCGAGTGGGGGACCGAGTTTGCACTGGCAGAAATCCTGGTGCGGTGCTGAAGACAAAGGCTGGTGAGGGCTTGTAGTTCTGGAGAAAGATTATGTCAGCCAAAGATCATCCCAGGGACAATATGTAGAATCAACTCAAGAAATGGAATTTAAAGTTTACCTTCAGACAAGGGAGGCAAATGCAACCAACAGGGAGGCCTGGTGACAGCGCGTCCGACAAGGGACGGCAAACTGCAATGACAAACTCGGCCTCAGGCAGGGCCCCCCTGGTGCGAGTGGGTGACCGGGTTGCGGCCAGAGCTCTGGGTGCGATGGAGAAGACAAAGGCTGGTGAGGGCTTGTAGTTCTGGGCACACTGCAATGACAAACCCGGCCTCAGGCTGGGCCCCCCTGGTGCGAGTGCCTGACCGGGTTGCAGGACAAAGCTCTGGGTGCGATGGTGAAGACAAAGGCTGGTGAGGGCTTGTCGTTCTGGAAAAAGATTATGTCAGCCAAAGATCATCCCAGGGACAATATGGAGAATAAACTCAAGAAATGGAATTTAAAGTTTACCTTCAGACAAGGGAGGCAAATGCAACCAACAGGGAGGCCTGGGGAAAGCTTGATCGAGAGGGCGACGCCCACTCCAACGACAACCACCCCCTAAGGCTGGGCACCCCTGGTGAGAGTGGGGGACCGGGCAGCAGTGCTGGAGCCCTGGCTGGAGCCCCAGGGTGGCCTGGAGTCACATGCTGGTGAGGGCTTGTAGTTCTGGAGCAAGATTAAGTCAGCCGTAGATCATCCCAGGGACAATATGGAGAATAAACTCAAGAAATGGAATTTAAAGTTTACCTTCAGACAAGGGAGGCAAATGCAACCAACAGGGAGGCCTGGTGACAGCGCGTCCGACATGGGAGAGCACACTGCAATGACAAACTCGGCCTCAGGCTGGGCCCCCCTGGTGCGAGTGGCTGACCAGGTTGCAGGCCAGAGCTCTGGGTGCGATGGTGAAGACAAAGGCTGGTGAGGGCTTGTAGTTTTTGGGCACACTGCAATGACAAACTCAGCCTCAGGCTGGGCCCCCCTGGTGCGAGTGGCTGACCGGGTTGCAGGCCAGAGCTCTGGGTGCGATGGTGAAGACAAAGGCTGGTGAGGGCTTGTCGTTCTGGAGAAAGATTATGTCAGCCAAAGATCATCCCAGGGACAATATGGAGAATAAACTCAAGAAATGGAATTTAAAGTTTACCTTCAGACAAGGGAGGCAAATGCAACCAACAGGGAGGCCTGGGGAAAGCTTGATCGAGAGGGTGACGCCCACTGCAACGACAACCACCCCCTAAGGCTGGACACCCATGGTGAGGGTGGGGGACCGGGAAACAGTGCTGGAGCGCTGGCTCGAGCCCCGGTCTGGCCTGGAGTCACATGCTGGTGAGGGCTTATAGTTCTGGAGCAAGATTAAGTCAGCTGTAGATCATCCCAGGGACAATATGGAGAATAAACTCAAGAAATGGAATTTAAAGTTTACCTTCAGACAAGGGAGGCAAATGCAACCAACAGGGAGGCCTGGGGACAGCGCGTACGACATGGGACGGCAGACTGCAATGACAAAATCAGCCTCAGGCTGGGCCCCCCTGGTGTGAGTGGGGAACCGGGTTGCAGTGCTGGAGCCCTGGGTGTGGTGCTGGAGACAAAGACTTGTGAGGGCTTGTAGTTCTGGAACAAGATTAAGTCAGCCAAAGATCATCCCTGGGACAATATGGAGAATAAACACAAGAAATGGAATTTAAAGTTTACCTTCAGACAAGGGAGGCAAATGCAACCAACAGGGAGGCCTGGTGACAGCTCGTCCGACGTGGAACGGCAAGCTGCAATGACAACCTCGGCCTCAGGCTGGGCCCCCCTGGTGCGAGTGGGGGACCGAGGTTGCACTGGCGGAACTCCTGGTGCGGTGCTGAAGACAAAGGCTTGTGAGGGCTTGTGGTTCTGGAGCAAGATTATGTCAGCCAAAGATCATCCCAGGGACAATATGGAGAATAAACTCAAGAAATGTAATTTAAAGTTTACCTTCAGACAAGGGAGGCAAATGCAACCAACAGGGAGGCCTGGTGACAGCGCGTCCGACATGAGACGGCACACTGCAAGGACAAACTCGGCCTCAGAATGGGGCCCCTTGGTGCGAGTGGGTGACCGGGTTGCAGGCCAGAGCTCTGGGTGCGATGGTGAAGACAAAGAATGGTGAGGGCTTGTAGTTCTGGAGCAAGATTATGTCAGCCAAAGATCATCCCAGGGACAATATGGAAAATAGACTCAAGAAATGTAATTTAAAGTTTACCTTCAGACAAGGGAGGCAAATGCAACCAACAGGGAGGCCTGGGGAAAGCTTGATCGAGAGGGCGACGCCCACTGCAACGACAACCACCCCCTTAGGCTGGACACCCTTGGTGAGGGTGGGGGACCGGGCAGCAGTGCTAGAGCCCTGGCTGGAGCCCCGGTCTGGCCTGGAGTCACATGCTGGTGAGGGCTTGTAGTTCTGGAGCAAGATTAAGTCAGCCGTAGATCATCCCCGGCACAATATGGAGAATAAACTCAAGAAATGGAATTTAAAGTTTACCTTCAGACAAGGGAGACAAATGCAACCAACAGGGAGGCCTGGTGATAGCGCGTCCGATGTGGGACAGCACACTGCAATGACAAACTCGGCCTCAGGCTGGGCCCCCCTGGTGCGAGTGGCTGACCGGGTTGCAGGCCAGAGCTCTGGGTGCGATGGTGAAGACAAAGGCTGGTGAGGGCTTGTAGTTCTGGAGAAAGATTATGTCAGCCAAAGATCATCCCAGGGACAATATGGAGAATAAACTCAAGAAATGGAATTTAAAGTTTACCTTCAGACAAGGGAGGCAAATGCAACCAACAGGGAGGCCTGGTGACAACTCGTCCGACATGGGACGGCACACTGCAATGACAAAATTAGCCTCAGGCTGGGCACCCCTGGTGTGAGTGGGGGACCGAGTTGCAGTGCTGGAGCCCTGGGTGTGGTGCTGGAGACAAAGGCTTGTGAGGGCTTTTAGTTCTGGAGAAAGATTATGTCAGCCAAAGATCATCCCAGGGACAATATGGAGAATAAACTCAAGAAATGTAATTTAAAGTTTACTTTCAGACAAGGGAGGCAAATGCAACCAACAGGGAGGCCTGGGGAAAGCTTGATCGAGAGGGCGACGCCCACTGCAACGACAACCACCGCCTAAGGCTGGGCACCCCTGGTGAGAGTGGGGGACCGGGCAGCAGTGCTGGAGCCCTGGCTGGAGCCCCAGGGTAGCCTGGAGTCGCATGCTGGTGAGGGCTTGTAGTTCTGGAGCCAGATTAAGTCAGCCGTAGATCATCCCAGGGACAATATGGAGAATAAACTCAAGAAAGGGAATTTAAAGTTTACCTTCAGACAAGGGAGGCAAATGCAACCAACAGGGAGGCCTGGTGACAGCGCGTCCGATGTGGGACGGCACACTGCAATGACAACCTCGGCCTCAGGCTGGGCCCCCCTGGTGCGAGTGGGGGACCGAGGTTGCACTGGCGGAACTCCTGGTGCGGTGCTGAAGACAAAGGCTGGTTAGGGCTTGTAGTTCTGGAGAAAGATTATGTCAGCCAAAGATCATCGCAGGGACAATATGGAGAATAAACTCAAGAAATGTAATTTAAAGTTTACTTTCAGACAAGGGAGGCAAATGCAACCAACAGGGAGGCCTGGGGAAAGCTTGATCGAGAGGGCGACGCCCACTGCAACGACAACCACCGCCTAAGGCTGGGCACACCTGGTGAGGCTGGGGGACCGGGCAGCAGTGCTGGAGCCCTGGCTGGAGCCCCGGTGTGGCCTGGAGTCACATGCTGGTGAGGGCTTGTAGTTCTGGAGAAAGATTAGGTCAGCCAAAGATCATCCCAGGGACAATATGGAGAATAAACTCTAGAAATGTAATTTAAAGTTTACCTTCAGACAAGGGAGGCAAATGCAACCAACAGGGAGGCCTGGTGACAGCGCGTACGACATGGAACGGCACACTGCAATGACAACCTCGGCCTCAGGCTGGGCCCCCCTGGTGAGAGTGGGGGACCGAGGTTGCACTGGCGGAACTCCTGGTGCGGTGCTGAAGACAAAGAAAGGTGAGGGCTTGTAGTTCTGGAGAAAGATTATGTCAGCCAAAGATCATCGCAGGGACAATATGGAGAATAAACTCAAGAAATGTAATTTAAAGTTTACCTTCAGACAAGGGAGGCAAATGCAACCAACAGGGAGGCCTGGGGAAAGCTTGATCGAGAGGGCGACGCCCACTGCAACGACAACCACCCCCTAAGGCTGGACACCCCTGGTGAGGGTGGGAGACCGGGCAGCAGTGCTGGAGCCCTGGCTGGAACCCCGGTCTGGCCTGGAGTCACATGCTGGTGAGGGCTTGTAGTTCTGGAGCAAGATAAAGTCAGCCGTAGATCATCCCAGGGACAATATGGAGAATAAACTCAAGAAATGTAATTTAAAGTTTACCTTCAGACAAGGAAGGCAAATGCAACCAACAGGGAGGCCTGGGGAAAGCTTGATCGAGAGGGCGACGCCCACTGCAACGACAACCACCCCCTAAGGCTGGGCACCCCTGGTGAGAGTGGGGGACCGGGCAGCAGTGCTGGAGCCCTGGCTGGAGCCCCAGGGTGGCCTGGAGTCACATGCTGGTGAGGGCTTGTAGTTCTGGAGCAAGATTAAGTCAGCCGTAGATCATCCCAGGGACAATATGGAGAATAAACTCAAGAAATGGAATTTAAAGTTTACCTTCAGACAAGGGAGACAAATGCAACCAACAGGGAGGCCTGGTGATAGCGCGTCCGATGTGGGACAGCACACTGCAATGACAAACTCGGCCTCAGGCTGGGCCCCCCTGGTGCGAGTGGCTGACCGGGTTGCAGGCCAGAGCTCTGGGTGCGATGGTGAAGACAAAGGCTGGTGAGGGCTTGTAGTTCTGGAGAAAGATTATGTCAGCCAAAGATCATCCCAGGGACAATATGGAGAATAAACTCAAGAAATGGAATTTAAAGTTTACCTTCAGACAAGGGAGGCAAATGCAACCAACAGGGAGGCCTGGTGACAACTCGTCCGACATGGGACGGCACACTGCAATGACAAAATTAGCCTCAGGCTGGGCACCCCTGGTGTGAGTGGGGGACCGAGTTGCAGTGCTGGAGCCCTGGGTGTGGTGCTGGAGACAAAGGCTTGTGAGGGCTTTTAGTTCTGGAGAAAGATTATGTCAGCCAAAGATCATCCCAGGGACAATATGGAGAATAAACTCAAGAAATGTAATTTAAAGTTTACCTTCAGACAAGGGAGGCAAATGCAACCAACAGGGAGGCCTGGGGAAAGCTTGATCGAGAGGGCGACGCCCACTGCAACGACAACCACCGCCTAAGGCTGGGCACACCTGGTGAGGCTGGGGGACCGGGCAGCAGTGCTGGAGCCCTGGCTGGAGCCCCGGTGTGGCCTGGAGTCACATGCTGGTGAGGGCTTGTAGTTCTGGAGAAAGATTAGGTCAGCCAAAGATCATCCCAGGGACAATATGGAGAATAAACTCTAGAAATGTAATTTAAAGTTTACCTTCAGACAAGGGAGGCAAATGCAACCAACAGGGAGGCCTGGTGACAGCGCGTACGACATGGAACGGCACACTGCAATGACAAACTCGGCCTCAGGCTGGGCCCCCTTGGTGCGAGTGGGTGACCGGGTTGCAGGCCAGAGCTCTGGGTGTGATGGTGAAGACAAAGGCTGGTGAGGGCTTGTAGTTCTGGAGAAAGATTATGTCAGCCAAAGATCATCCCAGGGACAATATGGAAAATAAACTCAAGAAATGTAATTTAAAGTTTACCTTCAGACAAGGGAGGCAAATGCAACCAACAGGGAGGCCTGGGGAAAGCTTGATCGAGAGGGCGACGCCCACTGCAACGACAACCACCGCCTAAGGCTGGGCCCCCCTGGTGAGAGTGGGGGACCGGGCAGCAGTGCTGGAGCCCTGGTTGGAGCCCCAGGGTAGCCTGGAGTCACATGCTGGTGAGGTCTTGTAGTTCTGGAGCCAGATTAAGTCAGCCGTAGATCATCCCAGGGACAATATGGAGAATAAACTCAAGAAAGGGAATTTAAAGTTTACCTTCAGACAAGGGACGCAAATGCAACCAACAGGGAGGCCTGGTGACAGCGCGTCCGATGTGGGACGGCACACTGCAATGACAACCTCGGCCTCAGGCTGGGCCCCCCTGGTGCGAGTGGGGGACCGAGGTTGCACTGGCGGAACTCCTGGTGCGGTGCTGAAGACAAAGGCTGGTGAGGGCTTGTAGTTCTGGAGAAAGATTATGTCAGCCAAAGATCATCGCAGGGACAATATGGAGAATAAACTCAAGAAATGTAATTTAAAGTTTACCTTCAGACAAGGGAGGCAAATGCAACCAACAGGGAGGCCTGGGGAAAGCTTGATCGAGAGGGCGACGCCCACTGCAACGACAACCACCGCCTAAGGCTGGGCCCCCCTGGTGAGAGTGGGGGACCGGGCAGCAGTGCTGGAGCCCTGGCTGGAGCCCCAGGGTAGCCTGGAGTCACATGCTGGTGAGGGCTTGTAGTTCTGGAGCCAGATTAAGTCAGCCGTAGATCATCCCAGGGACAATATGGAGAATAAACTCAAGAAAGGGAATTTAAAGTTTACCTTCAGACAAGGGACGCAAATGCAACCAACAGGGAGGCCTGGGGAAAGCTTGATCGAGAGGGCGACGCCCACTGCAACGACAACCACCGCCTAAGGCTGGGCACCCCTGGTGAGAGTGGGGGACCGGGCAGCAGTGCTGGAGCCCTGGCTGGAGCCCCAGGGTAGCCTGGAGTCGCATGCTGGTGAGGGCTTGTAGTTCTGGAGCCAGATTAAGTCAGCCGTAGATCATCCCAGGGACAATATGGAGAATAAACTCAAGAAAGGGAATTTAAAGTTTACCTTCAGACAAGGGAGGCAAATGCAACCAACAGGGAGGCCTGGTGACAGCGCGTCCGATGTGGGACGGCACACTGCAATGACAACCTCGGCCTCAGGCTGGGCCCCCCTGGTGCGAGTGGGGGACCGAGGTTGCACTGGCGGAACTCCTGGTGCGGTGCTGAAGACAAAGGCTGGTGAGGGCTTGTAGTTCTGGAGAAAGATTATGTCAGCCAAAGATCATCCCAGGGACAATATGGAGAATAAACTCAAGAAATGTAATTTAAAGTTTACTTTCAGACAAGGGAGGCAAATGCAACCAACAGGGAGGCCTGGTGACAGCGCGTCCGACATGGGACGGCACACTGCAATGACAAACTCGGCCTCAGAATGGGGCCCCTTGGTGCGAGTGGGTGACCGGGTTGCAGTCCAGAGCTCTGGGTGCGATGGTGAAGACAAAGAATGGTGAGGGCTTGTAGTTCTGGAACAAGATTATGTCAGCCAAAGATCATCCCAGGGACAATATGGAAAATAAACTCAAGAAATGTAATTTAAAGTTTACCTTCAGACAAGGGAGGCAAATGCAACCAACAGGGAGGCCTGGGGAAAGCTTGATCGAGAGGGCGACGCCCACTGCAACGACAACCACCCCATAAGGCTGGACACCCCTGGTGAGGGTGGGGGACCGGGCAGCAGTGCTAGAGCCCTGGCTGGAGACCCGGTCTGGCCTGGAGTCACATGCTGGTGAGGGCTTGTAGTTCTGGAGCAAGATTAAGTCAGCCGTAGATCATCCCAGGCACAATATGGAGAATAAACTCAAGAAATGGAATTTAAAGTTTACCTTCAGACAAGGGAGGCAAATGCAACCAACAGGGAGGCCTGGTGATAGCGCGTCCGATGTGGGACGGCACACTGCAATGACAAACTCGGCCTCAGACTGGGCCCCCCTGGTGCGAGTGGCTGACCGGGTTGCAGGCCAGAGCTCTGGGTGCGATGGTGAAGACAAAGGCTGGTGAGGGCTTGTAGTTCTGGAGAAAGATTATGTCAGCCAAAGATCATCCCAGGGACAATATGGAGAATAAAGTCAAGAAATGTAATTTAAAGTTTACCTTCAGACAAAGGAGGCAAATGCAACCAACAGGGAGGCCTGGTGACAACTCGTCCGACATGGGACGGCACACTGCAATGACAAAATTAGCCTCAGGCTGGGCACCCCTGGTGTGAGTGGGGGACCGAGTTGCAGTGCTGGAGCCCTGGGTGTGGTGCTGGAGACAAAGGCTTGTGAGGGCTTTTAGTTCTGGAGAAAGATTATGTCAGCCAAAGATCATCCCAGGGACAATATGGAAAATAAACTCAAGAAATGTAATTTAAAGTTTACCTTCAGACAAGGGAGGCAAATGCAACCAACAGGGAGGCCTGGGGAAAGCTTGATCGAGAGGGCGACGCCCACTGCAACGACAACCACCGCCTAAGGCTGGGCCCCCCTGGTGAGAGTGGGGGACCGGGCAGCAGTGCTTGAGCCCTGGCTGGAGCCCCAGGGTAGCCTGGAGTCACATGCTGGTGAGGGCTTGTAGTTCTGGAGCCAGATTAAGTCAGCCGTAGATCATCCCAGGGACAATATGGAGAATAAACTCAAGAAATGGAATTTAAAGTTTACCTTCAGACAAGGGAGGCAAATACAACCAACAGGGAGGCCTGGTGACAGCGCGTCCGACATGGAACGGCACACTGCAATGACAAACTCGGCCTCAGGCTGGGCCCCCTTGGTGCGAGTGGGTGACCGGGTTGCAGGCCAGAGCTCTGGGTGTGATGGTGAAGACAAAGGCTGGTGAGGGCTTGTAGTTCTGGAGAAAGATTATGTCAGCCAAAGATCATCCCAGGGACAATATGTAGAATCAACTCAAGAAATGGAATTTAAAGTTTACCTTCAGACAAGGGAGGCAAATGCAACCAACAGGGAGGCCTGGTGACAGCGCGTCCGACATGAGACGGCACACTGCAAGGACAAACTCGGCCTCAGAATGGGGCCCCTTGGTGCGAGTGGGTGACCGGGTTGCAGGCCAGAGCTCTGGGTGCGATGGTGAAGACAAAGAATGGTGAGGGCTTGTAGTTCTGGAGCAAGATTATGTTAGCCAAAGATCATCCCATGGACAATATGGAAAATAGACTCAAGAAATGTAATTTAAAGTTTACCTTCAGACAAGGGAGGCAAATGCAACCAACAGGGAGGCCTGGGGAAAGCTTGATCGAGAGGGCGACGCCCACTGCAACGACAACCACCCCCTTAGGCTGGACACCCTTGGTGAGGGTGGGGGACCGGGCAGCAGTGCTAGAGCCCTGGCTGGAGCCCCGGTCTGGCCTGGAGTCACATGCTGGTGAGGGCTTGTAGTTCTGGAGCAAGATTAAGTCAGCCGTAGATCATCCCCGGCACAATATGGAGAATAAACTCAAGAAATGGAATTTAAAGTTTACCTTCAGACAAGGGAGACAAATGCAACCAACAGGGAGGCTTGGTGATAGCGCGTCCGATGTGGGACAGCACACTGCAATGACAAACTCGGCCTCAGGCTGGGCCCCCCTGGTGCGAGTGGCTGACCGGGTTGCAGGCCAGAGCTCTGGGTGCGATGGTGAAGACAAAGGCTGGTGAGGGCTTGTAGTTCTGGAGAAAGATTATGTCAGCCAAAGATCATCCCAGGGACAATATGGAGAATAAACTCAAGAAATGTAATTTAAAGTTTACCTTCAGACAAGGGAGGCAAATGCAACCAACAGGGAGGCCTGGTGACAACTCGTCCGACATGGGACGGCACACTGCAATGACAAAATTAGCCTCAGGCTGGGCACCCCTGGTGTGAGTGGGGGACCGAGTTGCAGTGCTGGAGCCCTGGGTGTGGTGCTGGAGACAAAGGCTTGTGAGGGCTTTTAGTTCTGGAGAAAGATTATGTCAGCCAAAGATCATCCCAGGGACAATATGGAGAATAAAGTCAAGAAATGTAATTTAAAGTTTACCTTCAGACAAGGGAGGCAAATGCAACCAACAGGGAGGCCTGGGGAAAGCTTGATCGAGAGGGCGACGCCCACTGCAACGACAACCACCGCCTAAGGCTGGGCACACCTGGTGAGGCTGGGGGACCGGGCAGCAGTGCTGGAGCCCTGGCTGGAGCCCCGGTGTGGCCTGGAGTCACATGCTGGTGAGGGCTTGTAGTTCTGGAGAAAGATTAGGTCAGCCAAAGATCATCCCAGGGACAATATGGAGAATAAACTCTAGAAATGTAATTTAAAGTTTACCTTCAGACAAGGGAGGCAAATGCAACCAACAGGGAGGCCTGGTGACAGCGCGTACGACATGGAACGGCACACTGCAATGACAAACTCGGCCTCAGGCTGGGCCCCCTTGGTGCGAGTGGGTGACCGGGTTGCAGGCCAGAGCTCTGGGTGTGATGGTGAAGACAAAGGCTGGTGAGGGCTTGTAGTTCTGGGGAAAGATTATGTCAGCCAAAGATCATCCCAGGGACAATATGGAAAATAAACTCAAGAAATGTAATTTGAAGTTTACCTTCAGACAAGGGAGGCAAATGCAACCAACAGGGAGGCCTGGGGAAAGCTTGATCGAGAGGGCGACGCCCACTACAACGACAACCACCGCCTAAGGCTGGGCACCCCTGGTGAGAGTGGGGAACCGGGCAGCAGTGCTGGAGCCCTGGCTGGAGCCCAGGGTAGCCTGGAGTCGCATGCTGGTGAGGGCTTGTAGTTCTGGAGCCAGATTAAGTCAGCCGTAGATCATCCCAGGGACAATATGGAGAATAAACTCAAGAAAGGGAATTTAAAGTTTACTTTCAGACAAGGGAGGCAAATGCAACCAACAGGGAGGCCTGGTGACAGCGCGTCCGATGTGGGACGGCACACTGCAATGACAACCTCGGCCTCAGGCTGGGCCCCCCTGGTGAGAGTGGGGGACCGAGGTTGCACTGGCGGAACTCCTGGTGCGGTGCTGAAGACAAAGGCTGGTGAGGGCTTGTAGTTCTGGAGAAAGATTATGTCAGCCAAAGATCAACGCAGGGACAATATGGAGAATAAACTCAAGAAATGGAATTTAAAGTTTACCTTCAGACAAGGGAGGCAAATGCAACCAACAGGGAGGCCTGGGGAAAGCTTGATCGAGAGGGCGACGCCCACTGCAACGACAACCACCCCCTAAGGCTGGACACCCCTGGTGAGGGTGGGAGACCGGGCAGCAGTGCTGGAGCCCTGGCTGGAACCCCGGTCTGGCCTGGAGTCACATGCTGGTGAGGGCTTGTAGTTCTGGAGCAAGATAAAGTCAGCCGTAGATCATCCCAGGGACAATATGGAGTATAAACTCAAGACATGGAATTTAAAGTTTACCTTCAGACAAGGGAGGCAAATGCAACCAACAGGGAGGTCTGGTGACAGCGCGTCCAATGTGGGACGGCACACTGCAATGACAACCTCAGTCTCAGACTGGGCCCCCCTGGTGCCAGTGGCTGACCGGGTTAGAGGCCAGAGCTCTGGGTGCGATGGTGAAGACAAAGACTGGCGAGGGCTTGTAGTTCTGGAGAAAGATTATGTCAGCCAAAGATCATCCCAGGGACAATATGGAGAATAAACACAAGAAATGGAATTTAAAGTTTACCTTCAGACAAGGGGGGCAAATGCAACCAACAGGGAGGCCTGGGGAAAGCTTGATCGAGAGGGTGACGCCCACTGCAACGACAACAACCGCCTAAGGCTGGGCACCCCTGGTGAGGGTGGGGGACCGGGCAGCAGTGCTGGAGCCCTGGTTGGAGCCCCAAGGTGGCCTGGAATCACGTGCTGGTGAGGGCTTATATTTCTGGAGCAAGATTAAGTCAGCCGTAGATCATCACAGGCACAATATGGAGAATAAACTCAAGAAATGTAATTCAAAGTTTACCTTCAGACAAGAGAGGCAAATGCAACCAACAGGGAGGCCTGGTGATAGCGCGTCCGATGTGGGACGACACACTGCAATGACAAAATCAGCCTCAGGCTGGGCCCCCCTGGTGTGAGTGGGGGACCGGGTTGCAGTGCTGGAGCCCGGGGTGTGGTGCTGGAGACAAAGGCTTATGAGGGCTTGTAGTTCTGGAGAAAGATTATGTCAGCCAAAGATCATCCCAGGGACAATATGGAGAATAAACTCAAGAAATGGAATTTAAAGTTTACCTTCAGACAAGGGAGGCAAATGCAACCAACACGGAGGCCTGGTGACAGCGCGTCCGATGTGGGGCGGCACACTGCAATGACAAAATTGCCCTCAGGCTAGGCCCCCCTAGTGTGAGTGGGGGACCGGGTTGCAGTGCTGGAGCTCTGGGTGCGATGGTGAAGACAGGCTGGTGAGGGCTTGTAGTTCCGGAGAAAGATTATGTCAGCCAAAGATCATCCCAGGGACAATATGGAGAATAAACTCAAGAAATGGAATTTAAAGTTTACCTTCAGACAAGGGAGGCAAATGCAACCAACAGGGAGGCCTGGTGACAACTCGTCCGACATGGGACGGCACACTGCAATAACAAAATTAGCCTCAGGCTGGGCACCCCTGGTGTGAGTGGGGGACCGAGTTGCAGTGCTGGAGCCCTGGGTGTGGTGCTGGAGACAAAGGCTTGTGAGGGCTTGTAGTTCTGGAGCAAGATTAAGTCAGCCAAAGATCATCCCAGGGACAATATGGAGAATAAACTCAAGAAATGGAATTTAAAGTTTACCTTCAGACAAGGGAGGCAAATACAACCAACAGGGAGGCCCTGGGGAAAACTTGATCGAGAGGGCGACGCCCACTGCAACGACAACCACCGCCTATGTCTGGGAACCCCTGGTGAAAGTGGGGGACCGGGCAGCAGTGCTGGAGCCTTGGCTGGAAACCCAGGGTGGCCTGGAGTCACATGCTGGTGAGGGCTTGTAGTTCTGGAGCAAGATTAAGTCAGCCGTAGATCATCCCAGGGACAATATGGAGAATAAACTCAAGAAAGGGAATTTAAAGTTTACCTTCAGACAAAGGAGGCAAATGCAACCAACAGGGAGGCCTGGTGACAGCGCGTCCGATGTGGGACGGCACACTGCAATGACAACCTCGGCCTCAGGCTGGGCACCCCTGGTGCGAGTGGGGGACCGATTTTGCACTGGCAGAAATCCTGGTGCGGTGCTGAAGACAAAGGCTGGTGAGGGCTTGTAGTTCTGGAGAAAGATTATGTCAGCCAAAGATCATCCCAGGGACAATATGGAGAATAAACTCAAGAAATGGAATTTAAAGTTTACCTTCAGACAAGGGAGGCAAATGCAACCAAAAAGGAGGCCTGATGACAGCGCGTCCGACATGGGACGGCACACTGCAATGACAAACTCGGCCTTAGGCTGGGCCCCCCTGGTGACAGAGGCTGACCGGGTAGCAGGCCAGAGCTCTGGGTGCGATGGTGAAGACAAAGGCTGGTGAGGGCTTGTAGTTCTGGAGAAAGATTATGTCAGCCATGGATCATCCCAGGGACAATATGGAGAATAAACTCAAGAAATGGAATTTAAAGTTTACCTTCAGACAAGGGAGGCAAATGCAACCAACAGGGAGGCCTGGTGACAGCGCGTCCAACATGGGAGAGCACACTGCAATGACAAACTCGGCCTCAGGCAGGGCCCCCCTGGTGCGAGTGGCTGACCGGGTTGCAGGCCAGAGCTCTGGGTGCGATGGTGAAGACAAAGGCTGGTGAGGGCTTGTAGTTCTGGGCACACTGCAATGACAAACTCAGCCTCAGGCTGGGCCCCCCTGGTGCGAGTGGCTGACCGGGTTGCAGGCCAGAGCTCTGGGTGCGATGGTGAAGACAAAGGCTGGTGAGGGCTTGTAGTTCTGGAGCAAGATTAAGTCAGCCAAAGATCATCCCAGGGACAATATGGAGAATAAACTCAAGAAATGGAATTTAAAGTTTACCTTCAGACAAGGGAGGCAAATGCAACCAACAGGGAGGCCTGGTGACAGCGCGTCCGACATGGGACAGCACATTGCACTGACAAACTCGGCCTCAGGCTGGGCCCCCTTGGTGCGAGTGGGTGACAAGGTTGCAGGCCAGAGCTCTGGGTGCGATGGTGAAGACAAAGGCTGGTGAGGGCTTGTAGTTCTGGAGAAAGATTATGTCAGCCAAAGATCATCCCAGGGACAATATGGAGAATAAACTCAAGAAATGGAATTTAAAGTTTACCTTCAGACAAGGGAGGCAAAAGCAACCAACAGGGAGGCCTGGGGAAAGCTTGATCGAGAGGGTGACGCCCACTGCAACGACAACCACCCCCTAAGGCTGGACACCCATGGTGAGGGTGGGGAACCGGGAAACAGTGCTGGAGCGCTGGCTGGAGCCCCGGTCTGGCCTGGAGTCACATGCTGGTG
This sequence comes from Nelusetta ayraudi, assembly GCF_046127955.1. Taxonomy (NCBI): domain Eukaryota; kingdom Metazoa; phylum Chordata; class Actinopteri; order Tetraodontiformes; family Monacanthidae; genus Nelusetta; species Nelusetta ayraudi. Next base: position 487,879 of record NW_027466154.1, read on the forward strand.
AGGGCTTATAGTTCTGGAGCAAGATTAAGTCAGCCGTAGATCATCCCAGGCACAATATGGAGAATAAACTCAAGAAATGGAATTTAAAGTTTACTTTCAGACAAGGGAGGCAAATGCAACCAACAGGGAGGCCTGGTGACAGCGCGTCCGATGTGGGACGGCACACTGCAATGACAACCTCGGCCTCAGGCTGGGCCCCCCTGGTGCGAGTGGGGGACCGAGTTTGCACTGGCAGAAATCCTGGTGCGGTGCTGAAGACAAAGGCTGGTGAGGGCTTGTAGTTCTGGAGAAAGATTATGTCAGCCAAAGATCATCCCAGGGACAATATGTAGAATCAACTCAAGGAATGGAATTTAAAGTTTACCTTCAGACAAGGGAGGCAAATGCAACCAACAGGGAGGCCTGGTGACAGCGCATCCGACAAGGGACGGCACACTGCAATGACAACCTCGGCCTCAGGCTGGGCCCCCCTGGTGCGAGTGGGGGACCGAGTTTGCACTGGCAGAAATCATGGTGCGGTGCTGAAGACAAAGGCTGGTGAGGGCTTGTAGTTCTGGAGAAAGATTATGTCAGCCAAAGATCATCCCAGGGACAATATGTAGAATCAACTCAAGGAATGGAATTTAAAGTTTACCTTCAGACAAGGAAGGCAAATGCAACCAACAGGGAGGCCTGGTGACAGCGCGTCCGACAAGGGACGGCAAACTGCAATGACAAACTCGGCCTCAGGCAGGGCCCCCCTGGTGCGAGTGGGTGACCGGGTTGCGGCCAAAGCTCTGGGTGCGATGGTGAAGACAAAGGCTGGTGAGGGCTTGTAGTTCTGGGCACACTGCAATGACAAACCCGGCCTCAGGCTGGGCCCCCCTGGTGCGAGTGGCTGACCGGGTTGCAGGACAAAGCTCTGGGTGCGATGGTGAAGACAAAGGCTGGTGAGGGCTTGTCGTTCTGGAGAAAGATTATGTCAGCCAAAGATCATCCCAGGGACAATATGGAGAATAAACTCAAGAAATGGAATTTAAAGTTTACCTTCAGACAAGGGAGGCAAATGCAACCAACAGGGAGGCCTGGGGAAAGCTTGATCGAGAGGGCGACGCCCACTGCAACGACAACCACCCCCTAAGGCTGGGCACCCCTGGTGAGAGTGGGGGACCGGGCAGCAGTGCTGGAGCCCTGGCTGGAGCCCCAGGGTGGCCTGGAGTCACATGCTGGTGAGGGCTTGTAGTTCTGGAGCAAGATTAAGTCAGCCGTAGATCATCCCAGGGACAATATGGAGAATAAACTCAAGAAATGGAATTTAAAGTTTACCTTCAGACAAGGGAGGCAAATGCAACCAACAGGGAGGCCTGGTGACAGCGCGTCCGACATGGGAGAGCACACTGCAATGACAAACTCGGCCTCAGGCTGGGCCCCCCTGGTGCGAGTGGCTGACCGGGTTGCAGGCCAGAGCTCTGGGTGCGATGGTGAAGACAAAGGCTGGTGAGGGCTTGTAGTTCTGGGCACACTGCAATGACAAACTCAGCCTCAGGCTGGGCCCCCCTGGTGCGAGTGGCTGACCGGGTTGCAGGCCATAGCTCTGGGTGCGATGGTGAAGACAAAGGCTGGTGAGGGCTTGTAGTTCTGGAGAAAGATTATGTCAGCCAAAGATCATCCCAGGGACAATATGGAGAATAAACTCAAGAAATGGAATTTAAAGGTTACCTTCAGACAAGGGAGGCAAATGCAACCAACAGGGAGGCCTGATGACAGCGCGTCCGACAAGGGACGGCAAACTGCAATGACAAACTCGGCCTCAGGCTGGGCCCCCCTGGTGCGAGTGGGTGACCGGGTTGCAGGCCAGAGCTCTGGGTGCGATGGTGAAGACAAAGGCTGGTGAGGGCTTGTCGTTCTGGAGAAAGATTATGTCAGCCAAAGATCATCCCAGGGACAATATGGAGAATAAACTCAAGAAATGTAATTTAAAGTTTACAGATTCAGATTTCTTTATTTGCCATTGTGTAAACACGTAGGAATTTGTTTTGGCAATGCATGTGTGCATTTCAGTTCTTTTCACATATATATATCAACTAACAAACATACAACACAGTGCAACGCGGAAGTAAACAAAGACCATATATATAGTAATATATATATATATAGATAAAGTGCATGTTGGGATTAGTTAGTGCAGGGTATTTATGTACTGCTGGTGGTGAGTGCTGGTGTCACTGGTGTCACTGGAGGGGCAGAGGGAGGGAAGCCAGAGTCATTGAGCAGCCTGGCGGCTGAGGGGAAGAAGCTCAGTTTATGGCGAGTTGTAGTGGCCTTCAGCAGCCGCATCCTTCTCCCAGAGGGGAGCAAGGTGAGGAGTACGTGACCAGGGTGGGAGGGGTCGGCCATGATCTTCCTCGCCCTCCTCAGTGCCCTGGAGTCGTGCAGGGACTTTAGGGAGGGCAGGGGACGGCCAATCACCCTCTCTGCAGAGCGAATCACCCGCTGCAGCTTGACAAGATCCTTAGCAGCTGCAGCGGGGAACCAGGTGATGATGGAGTGGGTGATGATGGACTCGATGATGGCCGTGTAGAACTGGGTCATCATATCCCTAGACAGTCTGAATTTCCTCAGCTGCCGAAGGAAGAACAGCCTCTGCTGGGCCTTTTTCAGGAGGGCCGTGATGTTACGTTCCCACTTTAGGTCCTGGGAGATGGTTATACCCAGGAACCTGTAGGACTCTACGGCCTTCACCTGGGTGCCTTCCAGCATGATGGGAGGGGGTGGGGCTGCGCTCCTCCGGAAGTCCACCACCATCTCCACTGTCTTTCGTGTATTTAGCTCCAAGTTGTTTTGGTTGCACCACCTCCGCAGCCGCTCGATCTCCCTCCTGTAGTCTGACTCGTCCCCCTTGGAGATGAGGCCGACCAGGGTGGTGTCGTCAGCAAACTTCAGGAGCTTGACCGAGGGGTGGATGGAAACACAGGTGTTGGTATACAGGGAGAACAGGAGGGGGGACAGGACGCAGCCCTGTGGGGAACCGGTGCTGGTGGACCTGGAGCTGGAGATGCTCTTCCCTAGCTTCACACGCTGAGACCTGTTGGTCAGAAAGTCCGTAATCCACCTGCAGGTGGAGGCAGGTACTTGCAGCAGGGACAGCTGGTGCTCCAGGGTGGATGGTAGGATGGTGTTGAAGGCCGAACTGAAGTCGACAAACAAGATCCTGGCATAGTTGCCGGCAGTGTCCAGATGGTTTAGGGTGTGGTGCAGAGCCATGTTCACGGCGTCCTCCGTGGATCTATTTGCTCTGTACGCAAACTGCAACGGGTCCAGCTCAGGATCAGTGATGCGCTTCAGGTGAGCCAGGACAAGGCGCTCCAGGACCTTCATGACCACTGAGGTCAGGGCAACGGGTCTGTAGTCATTCAGGCCTGTGACCTTGGCCTTCTTGGGGACGGGGATGATGGTTGAAGCCTTGAAGCATGCTGGGACACGACACAGCTCCAGTGAGGTGTTGAAGATGTTGGTAAACACCGGGGCGAGCTGTTCAGCGCAGTGCTTCAAGACAGAGGGGGAGACAGAATCCGGGCCAGACACCTTCCGGGGGTTCTGACTCCTGAGCAGCAGTTTCACCTCTCTCTCCGTAACAGAGAGGGAGGATGTGGGGTGGGAGGAGAGGGACACCCTAGTGTATGGGGGTAGTGGTTGTGGTTGTAGCTGGGGGGGTTGGAGGGAGAGGGCGGGTGGGGAACTCTCTTTCTCAAACCTGCAGTAAAAGTCATTGAGCTCGTTCGCGAGGAGGAGGTTGTCAGCCGCCTGCGGGGACCTTGGCTTGTAGTTGGTGATGGTCTTCAGGCCTTTCCAGACCGAGGAGGAGTTCCCCTCAGAGAGCTGCTGGCGCAGTCTCTTGGAGAAGCAATGTTTTGCCTCCATCACTGCTTTGGCAAACCTGTACTTGGCCTGCCTAAACAAAACAACGTCACCGCTACGCCTGGCCCCCTCCTTCTCCGACCTCAGCCTCCTGAGATGGGCTGAAAACCAGGGCTTGTCGTTGTTGTAGATCTTCCTGGAGCGGATAGGGACACACACCTCCTCGCCGAGGCTGATGAATGATGTCACAGTGTCCGTGTATTCATCCAGGTCGTTTCCAGCCTCAGGCCCCGCCCACCCAACAAAGTCCTGGTCACAGCCCGCATTTTCCAACCATGCACAGAGTCTCTCACTCGCTTCACTGGACCACACTCTGAAGCACCGCACCACAGGTTTTGATATTTTCAATCTCTGCCTGTAGCGAGGGATCAGATGGATGAGATGGTGATCTCCATTGCCCAGTGCAGCACGGGGGACAGAGTGGTATGCCTGGCGGATAGTGCAGTAGCAGTGATCCAGAATATTCGTACCCCTAGTGGCACAAGTGACCTGCTGTCTGTATTTGGGGAGAGCCCTGCTCAGATGAGCCTGGTTAAAGTCCCCGAGCACCACAGCCAAACTGTCCGGGTAAGTACGCTCCGCCCCCGACAGCTGTTCGGTCAGTGTGTCCACTGCTGCGGTGACGTCAGCATCCGGAGGAACGTAAACACACACGAGGATGAACGCGTTAAACTCACGGGGGGAATAGAATGGGCGACAGAGTATGAAGAGAGTTTCAATGTCAATGGAACAGTGTTGTTGCAGCACTGTCACGTCGGAACACCAGCGATCGTTCACGAAGAACATTAATCCACCTCCACGCGACTTCGCCACTGCCTCGAAGTCTCTGTCGGCACGAAACGCGGAAAAACCCTCCAGCCGTACAGCCTCATCTGGGTCTGCCGGTTTCAGATGCGTCTCCACGAACGCAAAAACAGCCGTGGATTTGAAGTCGTTGTCCCGCGAAACCAGCAGCTGGAGTTCATCCATCTTATTGGGCAAGGAATTCACGTTACAGAGGAATATACCTGGGAGTGGTGGGCGCAAACTTCTCCTCCTTAGACGAACCAGACAACCACCTCGCTTCCCCCGTTGTCTTCTGGTCCAGCGTACAGCATTGGCAAAGAACGCTGTCCCTCTCACCAGGATATCCAATATATCCGTGGAACGGGTGAGTAATGTTGGAAAAAGGTCCGGTGGGGTAAAACCCCTAAAGTGCAGCAACTCTTCTTTAGTGTAAGAAGGCTCACAGGACACATACACAAAACTTAGACAGAACACAACACACGTCAGTGCCATAGCAGCCATGGACGGCGCCATCTTTAAATGCCTTAAATGCAATCCTTCAGACAAGGGAGGCAAATGCAACCAACAGGGAGGCTTGGGGAAAGCTTGATCGAGAGGGCGACGCCCACTGCAACGACAACCACCCCCTAAGGCTGGGCACCCCTGGTGAGAGTGGGGGACCGGGCAGCAGTGCTGGAGCCCTGGCTGGAGCCCCAGGGTGGCCTGGAGTCACATGCTGGTGAGGGCTTGTAGTTCTGGAGCAAGATTAAGTCAGCCGTAGATCATCCCAGGGACAATATGGAGAATAAACTCAAGAAATGGAATTTAAAGTTTACCTTCAGACAAGGGAGGCAAATGCAACCAACAGGGAGGCCTGGTGACAGCGCGTCCGACATGGGAGAGCACACTGCAATGACAAACTCAGCCTCAGGCTGGGCCCCCCCGGTGCGAGTGGCTGGCCAGGTTGCAGGCCAGAGCTCTGGTTGCGATGGTGAAGACAAAGGCTGGTGAGGGCTTGTAGTTCTGGGCACACTGCAATGACAAACTCAGCCTCAGGCTGGGCCCCCCTGGTGCGAGTGGCTGACCGGGTTGCAGGCCAGAGCTCTGGGTGCGATGGTGAAGACAAAGGCTGGTGAGGGCTTGTAGTTCTGGAGAAAGATTATGTCAGCCAAAGATCATCCCAGGGACAATATGGAGAATAAACTCAAGAAATGGAATTTAAAGTTTACCTTCAGACAAGGGAGGCAAATGCAACCAACAGGGAAGCCTGGGGACAGCGCGTCCGACATGGGACGGCAGACTGCAATGACAAAATCAGCCTCAGGCTGGGCCCCCCTGGTGTGAGTGGGGAACCGGGTTGCAGTGCTGGAGCCCTGGGTGTGGTGCTGGAGACAAAGACTTGTGAGGGCTTGTAGTTCTGGAGCAAGATTAAGTCAGCCAAAGATCATCCCTGGGACAATATGGAGAATAAACACAAGAAATGGAATTTAAAGTTTACCTTCAGACAAGGGAGGCAAATGCAACCAACAGGGAGGCCTGGTGACAGCTCGTCCGACGTGGAACGGCAAGCTGCAATGACAACCTCGGCCTCAGGCTGGGCCCCCCTGGTGCGAGTGGGGGACCGAGGTTGCACTGGCAGAAATCCTGGTGCGGTGCTGAAGACAAAGGCTGGTGAGGGCTTGTAGTTCTGGAGAAAGATTATGTCAGCCAAAGATCATCCCAGGGACAATATGGAGAATAAACTCAAGAAATGGAATTTAAAGTTTACCTTCAGACAAGGGAGGCAAATGCAACCAAAAAGGAGGCCTGATGACAGCGCGTCCGACATGGGACGGCACACTGCAATGACAAACTCGGCCTTAGGCTGGGCCCCCCTGGTGCCAGTGGCTGACCGGGTAGCAGGCCAGAGCTCTGGGTGCGATGGTGAAGACAAAGGCTGGTGAGGGCTTGTAGTTCTGGAGAAAGATTATGTCAGCCAAAGATCATCCCAGGGACAATATGGAGAATAAACTCAAGAAATGGAATTTAAAGTTTACCTTCAGACAAGGGAGGCAAATGCAACCAACAGGGAGGCATGGTGACAGCGCGTCCGATGTGGGACGGCACACTGCAATGACAACCTCGGCCTCAGGCTGGGCCCCCCTGGTGAGAGTGGGGTACCGGGCAGCAGTGCTGGAGCCCTGGCTGGAGCCCCAGGGTGGCCTGGAGTCACATGCTGGTGAGGGCTTGTAGTTAAGGAGAAAGATTATGTCAGCCAAAGATCATCCCAGGGACAATATGGAGAATAAACTCAAGAAATGGAATTTAAAGTTTACCTTCAGACAAGGGAGGCAAATGCAACCAACAGGGAGGCCTGGTGACAGCACGTCCGACATGGGACGGCACACTGCAATGAAAAACTAAGCCTCAGGCTGGGCCCCCCTGGTGCGAGTGGCTGACCGGGTTGCAGGCCAGAGCTCTGGGTGCGATGGTGAAGACAAAGGCTGGTGAGGGCTTGTAGTTCTGGAGAAAGATTATGTCAGCCAAAGATCATCCCAGGGACAATATGGAGAATAAACTCAAGAAATGGAATTTAAAGTTTACCTTCAGACAAGGGAGGCAAATGCAACCAACAAGGAGGCCTGGTGACAGCGCGTCCGACATGGGACGGCAGAATGCAAAGACAAAATCAGCCTCAGGTTGGGCCCCCCCGGTGTGAGTGGGGGACCGGGTTGCAGTGCTGGAGCCCTGGGTGTGGTGCTGGAGACAAAGACTTGTGAGGGCTTGTAGTTCTGGAGCAAGATTAAGTCAGCCAAAGATCATCCCAGGGACAATATGGAGAATAAACTCAAGAAATGTAATTTAAAGTTTACCTTCAGACAAGGGAGGCAAATGCAACCAACAGGGAGGCCTGGTGACAGCTCGTCCGACGTGAGGCGGCACACTGCAATGACAACCTCGGCCTCAGGCTGGGCCCCCCTGGTGCGAGTGGGGAACAAGGTTGCACAGGCGGAACTCCTGGTGCGGTGCTGAAGACAAAGGCTTGTGAGGGCTTGTAGTTCTGGAGAAAGATTATGTCAGCCAAAGATCATCCCAGGGACAATATGGAGAATAAACTCAAGAAATGGAATTTAAAGTTTACCTTCAGACAAGGGAGGCAAATGCAACCAACAGGGAGGCCTGGTGACAGCGCGTCCGACAAGGGACGGCACACTGCAATGACAAACTCAGCCTCAGGCAGGGCCCCCCTGGTGCGAGTGGGTGACCGGGTTGCAGGCCAGAGCTCTGGGTGCGATGGTGAAGACAAAGGCTGGTGAGGGCTTGTAGTTCTGGGCACACTGCAATGACAAACCCGGCCTCAGGCTGGGCCCCCCTGGTGCGAGTGGCTGACCGGGTTGCAGGCCAAAGCTCTGGGTGCGATGGTGAAGACAAAGGCTGGTGAGGGCTTGTCGTTCTGGAGAAAGATTATGTCAGCCAAAGATCATCCCAGGCACAATATGGAGAATAAACTCAAGAAATGGAATTTAAAGTTTACCTTCAGACAAGGGAGGCAAATGCAACCAACAGGGAGGCCTGGTGAAAGCTTGATCAAGAGGGCGACGCCCACTGCAACGATAACCACGCCCTAAGGCTGGACACCCCTGGTGAGGGTGGGGGACCAAGGTTGCACTGGCGGAACTCCTGGTGCGGTGCTGAAGACAAAGGCTGGTGAGGGCTTGTAGTTCTGGAGAAAGATTATGTCAGCCAAAGATCATCGCAGGGACAATATGGAGAATAAACTCAAGAAATGGAATTTAAAGTTTACCTTCAGACAAGGGAGGCAAATGCAACCAACAGGGAGGCCTGGGGAAAGCTTGATCGAGAGGGCGACGCCCAATGCAACGACAACCACCCCCTAAGGCTGGACACCCCTGGTGAGGGTGGCGGACCGGGCAGCAGTGCTGGAAGCCTGGCTGGAACCCCGGTCTGGCCTGGAGTCACATGCTGGTGAGGGCTTGTAGTTCTGGAGCAAGATAAAGTCAGCCGTAGATCATCCCAGGGACAATATGGAGAATAAACTCAAGAAATGGAATTTAAAGTTTACCTTCAGACAAGGGAGGCAAATGCAACCAACAGGGAGGCCTGGTGACAGCGCGTCCGACATGGAACGGCACACTGCAATGACAAACTCGGCCTCAGGCTGGGCCCCCTTGGTGCGAGTGGGTGACCGGGTTGCAGGCCAGAGCTCTGGGTGTGATGGTGAAGACAAAGGCTGGTGAGGGCTTGTAGTTCTGGAGAAAGATTATGTCAGCCAAAGATCATCCCAGGCACAATATGGAGAATAAACTCAAGAAATGGAATTTAAAGTTTACCTTCAGACAAGGGAGGCAAATGCAACCAACAGGGAGGCCTGGTGACAACTCGTCCGACATGGGACGGCACACTGCAATGACAAACTCGGCCTCAGGCTGGGCCCCCCTAGTGTGAGTGGGGGACCGGGTTGGAGTGCTGTAGCTCTGGGTGCGATGGTGAAGACAGAAGCTGGTGAGGGCTTGTAGTTCTGGAGACAGATTATGTCAGCCAAAGATCATCCCAGGGACAATATGGAGAATAAACTAAAGAAATGGAATTTAAAGTTTACCTTCAGACAAGGGAGGCAAAAGCAACCAACAGGGAGGCCTGGTGACAGCGCGTCCGAAGTGGAACGGCACACTGCAATGACAACCTCGGCCTCAGGCTGGGCCCCCCTGGTGTGAGTGGGGGACCGAGGTTGCACTGACGGAACTCCTGGTGCGGTGCTGAAGACAAAGGCTGGTGAGGGTTTGTAGTTCTGGAGCAAGATTAAGTCAGCCAAAGATCATCCCAGGGACAATATGGAGAATAAACTCAAGAAATGGAATTTAAAGTTTACCTTCAGACAAGGGAGGCAAATGCAACCAACAGGGAGGCCTGGTGACAGCGCGTCCGACATGGGACAGCACATTGCACTGACAAACTCGGCCTCAGGCTGGGCCCCCTTGGTGCGAGTGGGTGACAAGGTTGCAGGCCAGAGCTCTGGGTGCGATGGTGAAGACAAAGGCTGGTGAGGGCTTGTAGTTCTGGAGAAAGATTATGTCAGCCAAAGATCATCCCAGGGACAATATGGAGAATAAACTCAAGAAATGTAATTTAAAGTTTACCTTCAAACAAGGGAGGCAAATGCAACCAACAGGGAGGCCTGGGGAAAGCTTGATCGAGAGGGTGACGCCCACTGCAACGACAACCACCCCCTAAGGCTGGACACCCATGGTGAGGGTGGGGGACTGGGAAACAGTGCTGGAGCGCTGGCTGGAGCCCCGGTCTGGCCTGGAGTCACATGCTGGTGAGGACTTATAGTTCTGGAGCAAGATTAAGTCAGCCGTAGATCATCCCAGGCACAATATGGAGAATAAACTCAAGAAATGGAATTTAAAGTTTACCTTCAGACAAGGGAGGCAAATGCAACCGAAAGGGAGGCCTGGTGATAGCGCGTCCGATGTGGGACGGCACACTGCAATGACAAAATCAGCCTCAGGCTGGGCCCCCCTGGTGTGAGTGGGGGACCGGGTTGCAGTGCTGGAGCCCTGGGTGTGGTGCTGGAGACAAAGGCTTGTGAGGGCTTGTAGTTCTGGAGAAAGATTATGTCAGCCAAAGATCATCCCAGGGACAATTCGGAGACTAAACTCAAGAAATGGAATTTAAAGTTTACTTTCAGACAAGGGAGGCAAATGCAACCAACAGGGAGGCCTGGTGACAGCGCGTCCGATGTGGGACGGCACACTGCAATGACAACCTCGGCCTCAGGCTGGGCCCCCCTGGTGCGAGTGGGGGACCGAGTTTGCACTGGCAGAAATCCTGGTGCGGTGCTGAAGACAAAGGCTGGTGAGGGCTTGTAGTTCTGGAGAAAGATTATGTCAGCCAAAGATCATCCCAGGGACAATATGTAGAATCAACTCAAGGAATGGAATTTAAAGTTTACTTTCAGACAAGGGAGGCAAATGCAACCAACAGGGAGGCCTGGTGACAGCGCGTCCGACAAGGGACGGCAAACTGCAATGACAAACTCGGCCTCAGGCAGGGCCCCCCTGGTGCGAGTGGGTGACCGGGTTGCGGCCAGAGCTCTGGGTGCGATGGTGAAGACAAAGGCTGGTGAGGGCTTGTAGTTCTGGGCACACTGCAATGACAAACCCGGCCTCAGGCTGGGCCCCCCTGGTGCGAGTGGCTGACCGGGTTGCAGGACAAAGCTCTGGGTGCGATGGTGAAGACAAAAGCTGGTGAGGGCTTGTCGTTCTGGAGAAAGATTATGTCAGCCAAAGATCATCCCAGGGACAATATGGAGAATAAACTCAAGAAATGGAATTTAAAGTTTACCTTCAGACAAGGGAGGCAAATGCAACCAACAGGGAGGCCTGGGGAAAGCTTGATCGAGAGGGCGACGCCCACTGAAACGACAACCACCCCCTAAGGCTGGGCACCCCTGGTGAGAGTGGGGGACCGGGCAGCAGTGCTGGAGCCCTGGCTGGAGCCCCAGGGTGGCCTGGAGTCACATGCTGGTGAGGGCTTGTAGTTCTGGAGCAAGATTAAGTCAGCCGTAGATCATCCCAGGGACAATATGGAGAATAAACTCAAGAAATGGAATTTAAAGTTTACCTTCAGACAAGGGAGGCAAATGCAACCAACAGGGAAGCCTGGGGACAGCGCGTCCGACATGGGACGGCAGACTGCAATGACAAAATCAGCCTCAGGCTGGGCCCCCCTGGTGTGAGTGGGGAACCGGGTTGCAGTGCTGGAGCCCTGGGTGTGGTGCTGGAGACAAAGACTTGTGAGGGCTTGTAGTTCTGGAGCAAGATTAAGTCAGCCAAAGATCATCCCTGGGACAATATGGAGAATAAACACAAGAAATGGAATTTAAAGTTTACCTTCAGACAAGGGAGGCAAATGCAACCAACAGGGAGGCCTGGTGACAGCTCGTCCGACGTGGAACGGCACACTGCAATGACAACCTCGGCCTCAGGCTGGGCCCCCCTGGTGCGAGTGGGGGACCGAGGTTGCACTGGCAGAAATCCTGGTGCGGTGCTGAAGACAAAGGCTGGTGAGGGCTTGTAGTTCTGGAAAAAGATTATGTCAGCCAAAAATCATCCCAGGGACAATATGGAGAATAAACTCAAGAAATGGAATTTAAAGTTTACCTTCAGACAAGGGAGGCAAATGCAACCAAAAAGGAGGCCTGATGACAGCGCGTCCGACATGGGACGGCACACTGCAATGACAAACTCGGCCTTAGGCTGGGCCCCCCTGGTGCCAGTGGCTGACCGGGTAGCAGGCCAGAGCTCTGGGTGCGATGGTGAAGACAAAGGCTGGTGAGGGCTTGTAGTTCTGGAGAAAGATTATGTCAGCCAAAGATCATCCCAGGGACAATATGGAGAATAAACTCAAGAAATGGAATTTAAAGTTTACCTTCAGACAAGGGAGGCAAATGCAACCAACAGGGAGGCATGGTGACAGCGCGTCCGATGTGGGACGGCACACTGCAATGACAACCTCGGCCTCAGGCTGGGCCCCCCTGGTGAGAGTGGGGTACCGGGCAGCAGTTCTGGAGCCCTGGCTGGAGCCCCAGGGTGGCCTGGAGTCACATGCTGGTGAGGGCTTGTAGTTAAGGAGAAAGATGATGTCAGCCAAAGATCATCCCAGGGACAATATGGAGAATAAACTCAAGAAATGGAATTTAAAGTTTACCTTCAGACAAGGGAGGCAAATGCAACCAACAGGGAGGCCTGGTGACAGCACGTCCGACATGGGACGGCACACTGCAATGAAAAACTAGGCCTCAGGCTGGGCCCCCCTGGTGCGAGTGGCTGACCGGGTTGCAGGCCAGAGCTCTGGGTGCGATGGTGAAGACAAAGGCTGGTGAGGGCTTGTAGTTCTGGAGAAAGATTATGTCAGCCAAAGATCATCCCAGGGACAATATGGAGAATAAACTCAAGAAATGGAATTTAAAGTTTACCTTCAGACAAGGGAGGCAAATGCAACCAACAGGGAGGCCTGTTGACAGCGCGTCCGACATGGAACGGCACACTGCAATGACAAACTCGGCCTCAGGCTGGGCCCCCTTGGTGCGAGTGGGTGACCGGGTTGCAGGCCAGAGCTCTGGGTGTGATGGTGAAGACAAAGGCTGGTGAGGGTTTGTAGTTCTGGAGAAAGATTATGTCAGCCAAAGATCATCCCAGGCACAATATGGAGAATAAACTCAAGAAATGGAATTTAAAGTTTACCTTCAGACAAGGGAGGCAAATGCAACCAACAGGGAGGCCTGGTGACAACTCGTCCGACATGGGACGGCACACTGCAATGACAAACTCGGCCTCAGGCTGGGCCCCCCTAGTGTGAGTGGGGGACCGGGTTGGAGTGCTGTAGCTCTGGGTGCGATGGTGAAGACAGAAGCTGGTGAGGGCTTGTAGTTCTGGAGAAAGATTATGTCAGCCAAAGATCATCCCAGGGACAATATGGAGAATAAACTCAAGAAATGGAATTTAAAGTTTACCTTCAGACAAGGGAGGCAAATGCAACCAACAGGGAGGCCTGGTGACAGCGCGTCCGATGTGGAACGGCACACTGCAATGACAACCTCGGCCTCAGGCTGGGCCCCCCTGGTGCGAGTGGGGGACCGAGTTTGCACTGGCAGAAATCCTGGTGCGGTGCTGAAGACAAAGGCTGGTGAGGGCTTGTAGTTCTGGAGAAAGATTATGTCAGCCAAAGATCATCCCAGGGACAATATGTAGAATCAACTCAAGGAATGGAATTTAAAGTTTACCTTCAGACAAGGGAGGCAAATGCAACCAACAGGGAGGCCTGGTGACAGCGCGTCCGACAAGGGACGGCAAACTGCAATGACAAACTCGGCCTCAGGCAGGGCCCCCCTGGTGCGAGTGGGTGACCGGGTTGCGGCCAGAGCTCTGGGTGCGATGGTGAAGACAAAGGCTGGTGAGGGCTTGTAGTTCTGGGCACACTGCAATGACAAACCCGTCCTCAGGCTGGGCCCCCCTGGTGCGAGAGGCTGACCGGGTTGCAGGACAAAGCTCTGGGTGCGATGGTGAAGACAAAGGCTGGTGAGGGCTTGTCGTTCTGGAGAAAGATTATGTCAGCCAAAGATCATCCCAGGGACAATATGGAGAATAAACTCAAGAAATGGAATTTAAAGTTTACCTTCAGACAAGGGAGGCAAATGCAACCAACAGGGAGGCCTGGGGAAAGCTTGATCGAGAGGGCGACGTCCACTGAAACGACAACCACCCCCTAAGGCTGGGCACCCCTGGTGAGAGTGGGGGACCGGGCAGCAGTGCTGGAGCCCTGGCTGGAGCCCCAGGGTGGCCTGGAGTCACATGCTGGTGAGGGCTTGTAGTTCTGGAGCAAGATTAAGTCAGCCGTAGATCATCCCAGGGACAATATGGAGAATAAACTCAAGAAATGGAATTTAAAGTTTACCTTCAGACAAGGGAGGCAAATGCAACCAACAGGGAAGCCTGGGGACAGCGCGTCCGACATGGGACGGCAGACTGCAATGACAAAATCAGCCTCAGGCTGGGCCCCCCTGGTGTGAGTGGGGAACCGGGTTGCAGTGCTGGAGCCCTGGGTGTGGTGCTGGAGACAAAGACTTGTGAGGGCTTGTAGTTCTGGAGCAAGATTAAGTCAGCCAAAGATCATCCCTGGGACAATATGGAGAATAAACACAAGAAATGGAATTTAAAGTTTACCTTCAGACAAGGGAGGCAAATGCAACCAACAGGGAGGCCTGGTGACAGCGCGTCCGATGTGGAACGGCACACTGCAATGACAACCTCGGCCTCAGGCTGGGCCCCCCTGGTGTGAGTGGGGGACCGAGGTTGCACTGACGGAACTCCTGGTGCGGTGCTGAAGACAAAGGCTGGTGAGGGTTTGTAGTTCTGGAGCAAGATTAAGTCAGCCAAAGATCATCCCAGGGACAATATGGAGAATAAACTCAAGAAATGGAATTTAAAGTTTACCTTCAGACAAGGGAGGCAAATGCAACCAACAGGGAGGCCTGGTGACAGCGCGTCCGACATGGGACAGCACATTGCACTGACAAACTCGGCCTCAGGCTGGGCCCCCTTGGTGCGAGTGGGTGACAAAGTTGCAGGCCAGAGCTCTGGGTGCGATGGTGAAGACAAAGGCTGGTGAGGGCTTGTAGTTCTGGAGAAAGATTATGTCAGCCAAAGATCATCCCAGGGACAATATGGAGAATAAACTCAAGAAATGTAATTTAAAGTTTACCTTCAGACAAGGGAGGCAAATGCAACCAACAGGGAGGCCTGGGGAAAGCTTGATCGAGAGGGTGACGCCCACTGCAACGACAACCACCCCCTAAGGCTGGACACCAATGGTGAGGGTGGGGGACCGGGAAACAGTGCTGGAGCGCTGGCTGGAGCCCCGGTCTGGCCTGGAGTCACATGCTGGTGAGGGCTTATAGTTCTGGAGCAAGATTAAGTCAGCCGTAGATCATCCCAGGCACAATATGGAGAATAAACTCAAGAAATGGAATTTAAAGTTTACCTTCAGACAAGGGAGGCAAATGCAACCAACAGGGAGGCCTGGTGACAGCACGTCCGACATGGGACGGCACACTGCAATGAAAAACTAGGCCTCAGGCTGGGCCCCCCTGGTGCGAGTGGCTGACCGGGTTGCAGTGCTGGAGCCCTGGGTGTGGTGCTGGAGACAAAGGCTGGTGAGGGCTTGTAGTTCTGGAGAAAGATTATGTCAGCCAAAGATCATCCCAGGGACAATATGTAGAATCAACTCAAGAAATGGAATTTAAAGTTTACCTTCAGACAAGGGAGGCAAATGCAACCAACAGGGAGGCCTGGTGACAGCGCGTCCGACAAGGGACGGCAAACTGCAATGACAAACTCGGCCTCAGGCAGGGCCCCCCTGGTGCGAGTGGGTGACCGGGTTGCGGCCAGAGCTCTGGGTGCGATGGTGAAGACAAAGGCTGGTGAGGGCTTGTAGTTCTGGGCACACTGCAATGACAAACCCGGCCTCAGGCTGGGCCCCCCTGGTGCGAGTGGCTGACCGGGTTGCAGGACAAAGCTCTGGGTGCGATGGTGAAGACAAAGGCTGGTGAGGGCTTGTCGTTCTGGAGAAAGATTATGTCAGCCAAAGATCATCCCAGGGACAATATGGAGAATAAACTCAAGAAATGGAATTTAAAGTTTACCTTCAGACAAGGGAGGCAAATGCAACCAACAGGGAGGCCTGGTGACAGCGCGTCCGACATGGGACAGCACATTGCACTGACAAACTCGGCCTCAGGCTGGGCCCCCTTGGTGCGAGTGGGTGACAAGGTTGCAGGCCAGAGCTCTGGGTGCGATGGTGAAGACAAAGGCTGGTGAGGGCTTGTAGTTCTGGAGAAAGATTATGTCAGCCAAAGATCATCCCAGGGACAATATGGAGAATAAACTCAAGAAATGTAATTTAAAGTTTACCTTCAGACAAGGGAGGCAAATGCAACCAACAGGGAGGCCTGGGGAAAGCTTGATCGAGAGGGTGACGCCCACTGCAACGACAACCACCCCCTAAGGCTGGACACCAATGGTGAGGGTGGGGGACCGGGAAACAGTGCTGGAGCGCTGGCTGGAGCCCCGGTCTGGCCTGGAGTCACATGCTGGTGAGGGCTTATAGTTCTGGAGCAAGATTAAGTCAGCCGTAGATCATCCCAGGCACAATATGGAGAATAAACTCAAGAAATGGAATTTAAAGTTTACCTTCAGACAAGGGAGGCAAATGCAACCAACAGGGAGGCCTGGTGACAGCACGTCCGACATGGGACGGCACACTGCAATGAAAAACTAGGCCTCAGGCTGGGCCCCCCTGGTGCGAGTGGCTGACCGGGTTGCAGTGCTGGAGCCCTGGGTGTGGTGCTGGAGACAAAGGCTGGTGAGGGCTTGTAGTTCTGGAGAAAGATTATGTCAGCCAAAGATCATCCCAGGGACAATATGTAGAATCAACTCAAGAAATGGAATTTAAAGTTTACCTTCAGACAAGGGAGGCAAATGCAACCAACAGGGAGGCCTGGTGACAGCGCGTCCGACAAGGGACGGCAAACTGCAATGACAAACTCGGCCTCAGGCAGGGCCCCCCTGGTGCGAGTGGGTGACCGGGTTGCGGCCAGAGCTCTGGGTGCGATGGTGAAGACAAAGGCTGGTGAGGGCTTGTAGTTCTGGGCACACTGCAATGACAAACCCGGCCTCAGGCTGGGCCCCCCTGGTGCGAGTGGCTGACCGGGTTGCAGGACAAAGCTCTGGGTGCGATGGTGAAGACAAAGGCTGGTGAGGGCTTGTCGTTCTGGAGAAAGATTATGTCAGCCAAAGATCATCCCAGGGACAATATGGAGAATAAACTCAAGAAATGGAATTTAAAGTTTACCTTCAGACAAGGGAGGCAAATGCAACCAACAGGGAGGCCTGGTGACAGCGCGTCCGACATGGGACAGCACATTGCACTGACAAACTCGGCCTCAGGCTGGGCCCCCTTGGTGCGAGTGGGTGACAAGGTTGCAGGCCAGAGCTCTGGGTGCGATGGTGAAGACAAAGGCTGGTGAGGGCTTGTAGTTCTGGAGAAAGATTATGTCAGCCAAAGATCATCCCAGGGACAATATGGAGAATAAACTCAAGAAATGTAATTTAAAGTTTACCTTCAGACAAGGGAGGCAAATGCAACCAACAGGGAGGCCTGGGGAAAGCTTGATCGAGAGGGTGACGCCCACTGCAACGACAACCACCCCCTAAGGCTGGACACCAATGGTGAGGGTGGGGGACCGGGAAACAGTGCTGGAGCGCTGGCTGGAGCCCCGGTCTGGCCTGGAGTCACATGCTGGTGAGGGCTTATAGTTCTGGAGCAAGATTAAGTCAGCCGTAGATCATCCCAGGCACAATATGGAGAATAAACTCAAGAAATGGAATTTAAAGTTTACCTTCAGACAAGGGAGGCAAATGCAACCAACAGGGAGGCCTGGTGACAGCACGTCCGACATGGGACGGCACACTGCAATGAAAAACTAGGCCTCAGGCTGGGCCCCCCTGGTGCGAGTGGCTGACCGGGTTGAAGTGCTGGAGCCCTGGGTGTGGTGCTGGAGACAAAGGCTGGTGAGGGCTTGTAGTTCTGGAGAAAGATTATGTCAGCCAAAGATCATCCCAGGGACAATATGTAGAATCAACTCAAGAAATGGAATTTAAAGTTTACCTTCAGACAAGGGAGGCAAATGCAACCAACAGGGAGGCCTGGTGACAGCGCGTCCGACAAGGGACGGCAAACTGCAATGACAAACTCGGCCTCAGGCAGGGCCCCCCTGGTGCGAGTGGGTGACCGGGTTGCGGCCAGAGCTCTGGGTGCGATGGTGAAGACAAAGGCTGGTGAGGGCTTGTAGTTCTGGGCACACTGCAATGACAAACCCGGCCTCAGGCTGGGCCCCCCTGGTGCGAGTGGCTGACCGGGTTGCAGGACAAAGCTCTGGGTGCGATGGTGAAGACAAAGGCTGGTGAGGGCTTGTCGTTCTGGAGAAAGATTATGTCAGCCAAAGATCATCCCAGGGACAGTATGGAGAATAAACTCAAGAAATGGAATTTAAAGTTTACCTTCAGACAAGGGAGGCAAATGCAACCAACAGGGAGGCCTGGGGAAAGCTTGATCGAGAGGGCGACGCCCACTGAAACGACAACCACCCCTTAAGGCTGGGTACCCCTGGTGAGAGTGGGGGACCGGGCAGCAGTGCTGGAGCCCTGGCTGGAGCCCCAGGGTGGCCTGGAGTCACATGCTGGTGAGGGCTTGTAGTTCTGGAGCAAGATTAAGTCAGCCGTAGATCATCCCAGGGACAATATGGAGAATAAACTCAAGAAATGGAATTTAAAGTTTACCTTCAGACAAGGGAGGCAAATGCAACCAACAGGGAGGCCTGGTGACAGCGCGTCCGACATGGGAGAGCACACTGCAATGACAAACTCGGCCTCAGGCTGGGCCCCCCTGGTGCGAGTGGCTGACCAGGTTGCAGGCCAGAGCTCTGGGTGCGATGGTGAAGACAAAGGCTGGTGAGGGCTTGTAGTTCTGGGCACACTGCAATGACAAACTCAGCCTCAGGCTGGGCCCCCCTGGTGCGAGTGGCTGACCGGGTTGCAGGCCAGAGCTCTGGGTGCGATGGTGAAGACAAAGGCTGGTGAGGGCTTGTAGTTCTGGAGAAAGATTATGTCAGCCAAAGATCATCCCAGGGACAATATGGAGAATAAACTCAAGAAATGGAATTTAAAGTTTACCTTCAGACAAGGGAGGCAAATGCAACCAACAGGGAAGCCTGGGGACAGCGCGTCCGACATGGGACGGCAGACTGCAATGACAAAATCAGCCTCAGGCTGGGCCCCCCTGGTGTGAGTGGGGAACCGGGTTGCAGTGCTGGAGCCCTGGGTGTGGTGCTGGAGACAAAGACTTGTGAGGGCTTGTAGTTCTGGAGCAAGATTAAGTCAGCCAAAGATCATCCCTGGGACAATATGGAGAATAAACACAAGAAATGGAATTTAAAGTTTACCTTCAGACAAGGGAGGCAAATGCAACCAACAGGGAGGCCTGGTGACAGCGCGTCCGACAAGGGACGGCAAACTGCAATGACAAACTCGGCCTCAGGCAGGGCCCCCCTGGTGCGAGTGGGTGACCGGGTTGCAGGCCAGAGCTCTGGGTGCGATGGTGAAGACAAAGGCTGGTGAGGGCTTGTAGTTCTGGAGAAAGATTATGTCAGCCAAAGATCATCCCAGGGACAATATGGAGAATAAACTCAAGAAATGTAATTTAAAGTTTACCTTCAGACAAGGGAGGCAAATGCAACCAACAGGGAGGCCTGGGGAAAGCTTGATCGAGAGGGTGACGCCCACTGCAACGACAACCACCCCCTAAGGCTGGACACCCATGGTGAGGGTGGGGGACCGGGAAACAGTGCTGGAGCGCTGGCTGGAGCCCCGGTCTGGCCTGGAGTCACATGCTGGTGAGGGCTTATAGTTCTGGAGCAAGATTAAGTCAGCCGTAGATCATCCCAGGCACAATATGGAGAATAAACTCAAGAAATGGAATTTAAAGTTTACCTTCAGACAAGGGAGGCAAATGCAACCGAAAGGGAGGCCTGGTGATAGCGCGTCCGATGTGGGACGGCACACTGCAATGACAAAATCAGCCTCAGGCTGGGCCCCCCTGGTGCGAGTGGCTGACCGGGTTGCAGGCCAGAGCTCTGGGTGCGATGGTGAAGACAAAGGCTGGTGAGGGCTTGTAGTTCTGGAGAAAGATTATGTCAGCCAAAGATCATCCCAGGGACAATATGGAGAATAAACTCAAGAAATGGAATTTAAAGTTTACCTTCAGACAAGGGAGGCAAATGCAACCAACAGGGAGGCCTGGTGACAGCACGTCCGACATGGGACGGCACACTGCAATGAAAAACTACGCCTCAGGCTGGGCCCCCCTGGTGCGAGTGGCTGACCGGGTTGCAGGCCAGAGCTCTGGGTGCGATGGTGAAGACAAAGGCTGGTGAGGGCTTGTAGTTCTGGAGAAAGATTATGTCAGCCAAAGATCATCCCAGGGACAATATGGAGAATAAACTCAAGAAATGGAATTTAAAGTTTACCTTCAGACAAGGGAGGCAAATGCAACCAACAGGGAGGCCTGGGGAAAGCTTGATAGAGAGGGCGACGCCCAATGCAACGACAACCACCCCCTAAGGCTGGACACCCCTGGTGAGGGTGGCGGACCGGGCAGCAGTGCTGGAAGCCTGGCTGGAACCCCGGTCTGGCCTGGAGTCACATGCTGGTGAGGGCTTGTAGTTCTGGAGCAAGATAAAGTCAGCCGTAGATCATCCCAGGGACAATATGGAGAATAAACTCAAGAAATGGAATTTAAAGTTTACCTTCAGACAAGGGAGGCAAATGCAACCAACAGGGAGGCCTGGTGACAGCGCGTCCGACATGGAACGGCACACTGCAATGACAACCTCGGCCTCAGGCTGGGCCCCCCTGGTGTGAGTGGGGGACCGAGGTTGCACTGACAGAACTCCTGGTGCGGTGCTGAAGACAAAGGCTGGTGAGGGTTTGTAGTTCTGGAGCAAGATTAAGTCAGCCAAAGATCATCCCAGGGACAATATGGAGAATAAACTCAAGAAATGGAATTTAAAGTTTACCTTCAGACAAGGGAGGCAAATGCAACCAACAGGGAGGCCTGGTGTCAGCGCGTCCGACATGGGACAGCACATTGCACTGACAAACTCGGCCTCAGGCTGGGCCCCCTTGGTGCGTGTGGGTGACAAGGTTGCAGGCCAGAGCTCTGGGTGCGATGGTGAAGACAAAGGCTGGTGAGGGCTTGTAGTTCTGGAGAAAGATTATGTCAGCCAAAGATCATCCCAGGCACAATATGGAGAATAAACTCAAGAAATGTAATTTAAAGTTTACCTTCAGACAATGGAGGCAAATGCAACCAACAGGGAGGCCTGGTGACAACTCGTCCGACATGGGACGGCACACTGCAATGACAAACTCGGCCTCAGGCTGGGCCCCCCTAGTGTGAGTGGGGGACCGGGTTGGAGTGCTGTAGCTCTGGGTGCGATGGTGAAGACAGAAGCTGGTGAGGGCTTGTAGTTCTGGAGAAAGATTATGTCAGCCAAAGATCATCCCAGGGACAATATGGAGAATAAACTCAAGAAATGGAATTTAAAGTTTACCTTCAGACAAGGGAGGCAAATGCAACCAACAGGGAGGCCTGGTGACAGCGCGTCTGATGTGGAACGGCACACTGCAATGACAACCTCGGCCTCAGGCTGGGCCCCCCTGGTGTGAGTGGGGGACCGAGGTTGCACTGACGGAACTCTTGGTGCGGTGCTGAAGACAAAGGCTGGTGAGGGTTTGTAGTTCTGGAGCAAGATTAAGTCAGCCAAAGATCATCCCAGGGACAATATGGAGAATAAACTCAAGAAATGGAATTTAAAGTTTACCTTCAGACAAGGGAGGCAAATGCAACCAACAGGGAGGCCTGGTGACAGCGCGTCCGACATGGGACAGCACATTGCACTGACAAACTCGGCCTCAGGCTGGGCCCCCTTGGTGCGAGTGGGTGACAAGGTTGCCGGCCAGAGCTCTGGGTGCGATGGTGAAGACAAAGGCTGGTGAGGGCTTGTAGTTCTGGAGAAAGATTATGTCAGCCAAAGATCATCCCAGGGACAATATGGAGAATAAACTCAAGAAATGTAATTTAAAGTTTACCTTCAGACAAGGGAGGCAAATGCAACAAACAGGGAGGCCTGGGGAAAGCTTGATCGAGAGGGTGACGCCCACTGCAACGACAACCACCCCCTAAGGCTGGACACCCATGGTGAGGGTGGGGGACCGGGAAACAGTGCTGGAGCGCTGGCTGGAGCCCCGGTCTGGCCTGGAGTCACATGCTGGTGAGGGCTTATAGTTCTGGAGCAAGATTAAGTCAGCCGTAGATCATCCCAGGCACAATATGGAGAATAAACTCAAGAAATGGAATTTAAAGTTTACCTTCAGACAAGGGAGGCAAATGCAACCGAAAGGGAGGCCTGGTGATAGCGCGTCCGATGAGGGACGGCACACTGCAATGACAAAATCAGCCTCAGGCTGGGCCCCCCTGGTGTGAGTGGGGGACCGGGTTGCAGTGCTGGAGCCCTGGGTGTGGTGCTGGAGACAAAGGCTTGTGAGGGCTTGTAGTTCTGGAGAAAGATTATGTCAGCCAAAGATCATCCCAGGGACAATATGGAGACTAAACTCAAGAAATGGAATTTAAAGTTTACTTTCAGACAAGGGAGGCAAATGCAACCAACAGGGAGGCCTGGTGACAGCGCGTCCGATGTGGGACGGCACACTGCAATGACAAACTCGGCCTCAGGCTGGGCCCCCCTGGTGCGAGTGGGGGACCGAGTTTGCACTGGCAGAAATCCTGGTGCGGTGCTGAAGACAAAGGCTGGTGAGGGCTTGTAGTTCTGGAGAAAGATTATGTCAGCCAAAGATCATCCCAGGGACAATATGTAGAATCAACTCAAGAAATGGAATTTAAAGTTTACCTTCAGACAAGGGAGGCAAATGCAACCAACAGGGAGGCCTGGTGACAGCGCGTCCGACAAGGGACGGCAAACTGCAATGACAAACTCGGCCTCAGGCAGGGCCCCCCTGGTGCGAGTGGGTGACCGGGTTGCGGCCAGAGCTCTGGGTGCGATGGTGAAGACAAAGGCTGGTGAGGGTTTGTAGTTCTGGGCACACTGCAATGACAAACCCGGCCTCAGGCTGGGCCCCCCTGGTGCGAGTGGCTGACCGGGTTGCAGGACAAAGCTCTGGGTGCGATGGTGAAGACAAAGGCTGGTGAGGGCTTGTCGTTCTGGAGAAAGATTATGTCAGCCAAAGATCATCCCAGGGACAATATGGAGAATAAACTCAAGAAATGGAATTTAAAGTTTACCTTCAGACAAGGGAGGCAAATGCAACCAACAGGGAGGCCTGGGGAAAGCTTGATCGAGAGGGCGACGCCCACTGCAACGACAACCACCCCCTAAGGCTGGGCACCCCTGGTGAGAGTGGGGTACCGGGCAGCAGTGCTGGAGCCCTGGCTGGAGCCCCAGGGTGGCCTGGAGTCACATGCTGGTGAGGGCTTGTAGTTCTGGAGAAAGATTATGTCAGCCAAAGATCATCCCAGGGACAATATGGAGAATAAACTCAAGAAATGGAATTTAAAGTTTACCTTCAGACAAGGGAGGCAAATGCAACCAACAGGGAGGCATGGTGACAGCGCGTCCGACATGGGACGGCAGACTGCAAAGACAAAATCAGCCTCAGGTTGGGCCCCCCCGGTGTGAGTGGGGGACCGGGTTGCAGTGCTGGAGCCCTGGGTGTGGTGCTGGAGACAAAGACTTGTGAGGGCTTGTAGTTCTGGAGCAAGATTAAGTCAGCCAAAGATCATCCCAGGGACAATATGGAGAATAAACTCAAGAAATGTAATTTAAAGTTTACCTTCAGACAAGGGAGGCAAATGCAACCAACAGGGAGGCCTGGTGACAGCTCGTCCGACGTGAGGCGGCACACTGCAATGACAACCTCGGCCTCAGGCTGGGCCCCCCTGGTGCGAGTGGGGGACCGAGGTTGCACAGGCGGAACTCCTGGTGCGGTGCTGAAGACAAAGGCTTGTGAGGGCTTGTAGTTCTGGAGAAAGATTATGTCAGCCAAAGATCATCCCAGGGACAATATGGAGAATAAACTCAAGAAATGGAATTTAAAGTTTACCTTCAGACAAGGGAGGCAAATGCAACAAACAGGGAGGCCTGGTGACAGCGCGTCCGACATGGGAGAGCACACTGCAATGACAAACCCGGCCTCAGGCTGGGCCCCCCTGGTGCGAGTGGCTGACCGGGTTGCAGGACAAAGCTCTGGGTGCGATGGTGAAGACAAAGGCTGGTGAGGGCTTGTCGTTCTGGAGAAAGATTATGTCAGCCAAAGATCATCCCAGGGACAATATGGAGAATAAACTCAAGAAATGTAATTTAAAGTTTACCTTCAGACAAGGGAGGCAAATGCAACCAACAGGGAGGCCTGGGGAAAGCTTGATCGAGAGGGCGACGCCCACTGCAACGTCAACCACCCCCTAAGGCTGGGCACCCCTGGTGCGAGTGGGGGACCGGGTTGCAGGCCAGAGCTCTGGGTGCGATGGTGAAGACAAAGGCTGGTGAGGGCTTGTAGTTCTGGGCACACTGCAATGACAAACTCAGCCTCAGGCTGGGCCCCCCTGGTGCGAGTGGCTGACCGGGTTGCAGGCCAGAGCTCTGGGTGCGATGGTGAAGACAAAGGCTGGTGAGGGCTTGTAGTTCTGGAGAAAGATTATGTCAGCCAAAGATCATCCCAGGGACAATATGGAGAATAAACTCAAGAAATGGAATTTAAAGTTTACCTTCAGACAAGGGAGGCAAATGCAACCAACAGGGAGGCCTGGTGACAGCGCGTCCGACATGGAACGGCAGACTGCAAAGACAAAATCAGCCTCAGGTTGGGCCCCCCCGGTGTGAGTGGGGGACCGGGTTGCAGTGCTGGAGCCCTGGGTGTGGTGCTGGAGACAAAGACTTGTGAGGGCTTGTAGTTCTGGAGCAAGATTAAGTCAGCCAAAGATCATCCCAGGGACAATATGGAGACTAAACTCAAGAAATGGAATTTAAAGTTTACCTTCAGACAAGGGAGGCAAATGCAACCAACAGGGAGGCCTGGTGACAGCGCGTCCGATGTGGGACGGCACACTGCAATGACAACCTCGGCCTCAGGCTGGGCCCCCCTGGTGCGAGTGGGGGACCGAGTTTGCACTGGCAGAAATCCTGGTGCGGTGCTGAAGACAAAGGCTGGTGAGGGCTTGTAGTTCTGGAGAAAGATTATGTCAGCCAAAGATCATCCCAGGGACAATATGTAGAATCAACTCAAGAAATGGAATTTAAAGTTTACCTTCAGACAAGGGAGGCAAATGCAACCAACAGGGAGGCCTGGTGACAGCGCGTCCGACAAGGGACGGCAAACTGCAATGACAAACTCGGCCTCAGGCAGGGCCCCCCTGGTGCGAGTGGGTGACCGGGTTGCGGCAAGAGCTCTGGGTGCGATGGTGAAGACAAAGGCTGGTGAGGGCTTGTAGTTCTGGGCACACTGCAATGACAAACCCGGCCTCAGGCTGGGCCCCCCTGGTGCGAGTGGCTGACCGGGTTTAAGGACAAAGCTCTGGGTGCGATGGTGAAGACAAAGGCTGGTGAGGGCTTGTCGTTCTGGAGAAAGATTATGTCAGCCAAAGATCATCCCAGGGACAATATGGAGAATAAACTCAAGAAATGGAATTTAAAGTTTACCTTCAGACAAGGGAGGCAAATGCAACCAACAGGGAGGCCTGGTGAAAGCTTGATCAAGAGGGCGACGCCCACTGCAACGATAACCACCCCCTAAGGTTGGACACCCCTGGTGAGGGTGGGGGACCAAGGTTGCACTGGCGGAACTCCTGGTGCGGTGCTGAAGACAAAGGCTGGTGAGGGCTTGTAGTTCTGGAGAAAGATTATGTCAGCCAAAGATCATCGCAGGGACAATATGGAGAATAAAATCAAGAAATGTAATTTAAAGTTTACCTTCAGACAAGGGAGGCAAATGCAACCAACAGGGAGGCCTGGTGACAGCGCGTCCGACAAGGGACGGCAAACTGCAATGACAAACTCGGCCTCAGGCAGGGCCCCCCTGGTGCGAGTGGGTGACCGGGTTGCGGCCAGAGCTCTGGGTGCGATGGTGAAGACAAAGGCTGGTGAGGGCTTGTAGTTCTGGGCACACTGCAATGACAAACCCGGCCTCAGGCTGGGCCCCCCTGGTGCGAGTGGCTGACCGGGTTGCAGGCCAGAGCTCTGGGTGCGATGGTGAAGACAAAGGCTGGTGAGGGCTTGTAGTTCTGGAAAAAGATTATGTCAGCCAAAGATCATCCCAGGGACAATATGGAGAATAAACTCAAGAAATGGAATTTAAAGTTTACCTTCAGACAAGGGAGGCAAATGCAACCAAAAAGGAGGCCTGATGACAGCGCGTCCGACATGGGACGGCACACTGCAATGACAAACTCGGCCTTAGGCTGGGCCCCCCTGGTGCCAGTGGCTGACCGGGTAGCAGGCCAGAGCTCTGGGTGCGATGGTGAAGACAAAGGCTGGTGAGGGCTTATAGTTCTGGAGCAAGATTAAGTCAGCCGTAGATCATCCCAGGCACAATATGGAGAATAAACTCAAGAAATGGAATTTAAAGTTTACCTTCAGACAAGGGAGGCAAATGCAACCAACAGGGAGGCCTGGTGATAGCGCGTCCGATGTGGGACGGCACACTGCAATGACAAAATCAGCCTCAGGCTGGGCCCCCCTGGTGTGAGTGGGGGACCGGGTTGCAGTGCTGGAGCCCTGGGTGTGGTGCTGGAGACAAAGGCTTGTGAGGGCTTGTAGTTCAGGAGAAAGATTATGTCAGCCAAAGATCATCCCAGGGACAATATGGAGAATAAACTCAAGAAATGGAATTTAATGTTTACCTTCAGACAAGGGAGGCAAATGCAACCAACAGGGAGGCCTGGTGACAGCGCGTCCGATGTGGGACGGCACACTGCAATGACAACCTCGGCCTCAGGCTGGGCCCCCCTGGTGCGAGTGGGGGACCGAGTTTGCACTGGCAGAAATCCTGGTGCGGTGCTGAAGACAAAGGCTGGTGAGGGCTTGTAGTTCTGGAGAAAGATTATGTCAGCCAAAGATCATCCCAGGGACAATATGGAGAATAAACTCAAGAAATGGAATTTAAAGTTTACCTTCAGACAAGGGAGGCAAATGCAACCAACAGGGAAGCCTGGTGACAACGCGTCCGACAAGGGACGGCAAACTGCAATGACAAACTCGGCCTCAGGCAGGGCCCCCCTGGTGCGAGTGGGTGACCGGGTTGCAGGCCAGAGCTCTGGGTGCGATGGTGAAGACAAAGGCTGGTGAGGACTTGTAGTTCTGGGCACACTGCAATGACAAACCCGGCCTCAGGCTGGGCCCCCCTGGTGCGAGTGGCTGACCGGGTTGCAGGCCAAAGCTCTGGGTGCGATGGTGAAGACAAAGGCTGGTGAGGGCTTGTCGTTCTGGAGAAAGATTATGTCAGCCAAAGATCATCCCAGGGACAATATGGAGAATAAACTCAAGAAATGGAATTTAAAGTTTACCTTCAGACAAGGGAGGCAAATGCAACCAACAGGGAGGCCTGGGGAAAGCTTGATCGAGAGGGCGACGCCCACTGCAACGACAACCACCCCGTAAGGCTGGGCACCCCTGGTGAGAGTGGGGGACCGGGCAGCAGTGCTGGAGCCCTGGCTGGAGCCCCAGGGTGGCCTGGAGTAACATGCTGGTGAGGGCTTGTAGTTCTGGAGCAAGATTAAGTCAGCCGTAGATCATCCCAGGGACAATATGGAGAATAAACTCAAGAAATGGAATTTAAAGTTTACCTTCAGACAAGGGAGGCAAATGCAACCAACAGGGAGGCCTGGTGACAGCGCGTCCGACATGGGAGAGCACACTGCAATGACAAACTCGGCCTCAGGCTGGGCCCCCCTGGTGCGAGTGGCTGACCAGGTTGCAGGCCAGAGCTCTGGCTGCGATGGTGAAGACAAAGGCTGGTGAGGGCTTGTGGTTCTGGGCACACTGCAATGACAAACTCAGCCTCAGGCTGGGCCCCCCTGGTGCGAGTGGCTGACCGGTTTGCAGGCCAGAGCTCTGGGTGCGATGGTGAAGACAAAGGCTGGTGAGGGCTTGTAGTTCTGGAGAAAGATTATGTCAGCCAAAGATCATCCCAGGGACAATATGGAGAATAAACTCAAGAAATGGAATTTAAAGTTTACCTTCAGACAAGGGAGGCAAATGCAACAAACAGGGAAGCCTGGGGACAGCGCGTCTGACATGGGACGGCAGACTGCAATGACAAAATCAGCCTCAGGCTGGGCCCCCCTGGTGTGAGTGGGGAACCGGGTTGCAGTGCTGGAGCCCTGGGTGTGGTGCTGGAGACAAAGACTTGTGAGGGCTTGTAGTTCTGGAGCAAGATTAAGTCAGCCAAAGATCATCCCTGGGACAATATGGAGAATAAACACAAGAAATGGAATTTAAAGTTTACCTTCAGACAAGGGAGGCAAATGCAACCAACAGGGAGGCCTGGTGACAGCTCGTCCGACGTGGAACGGCAAGCTGCAATGACAACCTCGGCCTCAGGCTGGGCCCCCCTGGTGCGAGTGGGGGACAGAGGTTGCACTGGCAGAAATCCTGGTGCGGTGCTGAAGACAAAGGCTGGTGAGGGCTTGTAGTTCTGGAGAAAGATTATGTCAGCCAAAGATCATCCCAGGGACAATATGGAGAATAAACTCAAGAAATGGAATTTAAAGTTTAGCTTCAGACAAGGGAGGCAAATGCAACCAAAAAGGAGGCCTGATGACAGCGCGTCCGACATGGGACGGCACACTGCAATGACAAACTCGGCCTTAGGCTGGGCCCCCCTGGTGCCAGTGGCTGACCGGGTAGCAGGCAAGAGCTCTGGGTGCGATGGTGAAGACAAAGGCTGGTGAGGGCTTGTAGTTCTGGAGAAAGATTATGTCAGCCAAAGAACATCCCAGGGACAATATGGAGAATAAACTCAAGAAATGGAATTTAAAGTTTACCTTCAGACAAGGGAGGCAAATGCAACCAACAGGGAGGCATGGTGACAGCGCGTCCGATGTGGGACGGCACACTGCAATGACAACCTCGGCCTCAGGCTGGGCCCCCCTGGTGAGAGTGGGGTACCGGGCAGCAGTGCTGGAGCCCTGGCTGGAGCCCCAGGGTGGCCTGGAGTCACATGCTGGTGAGGGCTTGTAGTTCAGGAGAAAGATTATGTCAGCCAAAGATCATCCCAGGCACAATATGGAGAATAAACTCAAGAAATGGAATTTAAAGTTTACCTTCAGACAAGGGAGGCAAATGCAACCAACAGGGAGGCCTGGTGAAAGCACGTCCGACATGGGACGGCACACTGCAATGAAAAACTAGGCCTCAGGCTGGGCCCCCCTGGTGCGAGTGGCTGACCGAGTTGCAGGCCAGAGCTCTGGGTGCGATGGTGAAGACAAAGGCTGGTGAGGGCTTGTAGTTCTGGAGAAAGATTATGTCAGCCAAAGATCATCCCAGGGACAATATGGAGAATAAACTCAAGAAATGGAATTTAAAGTTTACCTTCAGACAAGGGAGGCAAATGCAACCAACAGGGAGGCCTGGTGACAGCGCGTCAGACATGGGACGGCAGACAGCAAAGACAAAATCAGCCTCAGGTTGGGCCCCCCCGGTGTGAGTGGGGGACCGGGTTGCAGTGCTGGAGCCCTGGGTGTGGTGCTGGAGACAAAGACTTGTGAGGGCTTGTAGTTCTGGAGCAAGATTAAGTCAGCCAAAGATCATCCCAGGGACAATATGGAGAATAAACTCAAGAAATGGAATTTAAAGTTTACCTTCAGACAAGGGAGGCAAATGCAACAAACAGGGAGGCCTGGTGACAGCGCGTCCGACATGGGACGGCACACTGCAATGACAAACCCGGCCTCAGGCTGGGCCCCCCTGGTGCGAGTGGCTGACCGGGTTGCAGGACAAAGCTCTGGGTGCGATGGTGAAGACAAAGGCTGGTGAGGGCTTGTCGTTCTGGAGAAAGATTATGTCAGCCAAAGATCATCCCAGGGACAATATGGAGAATAAACTCAAGAAATGGAATTTAAAGTTTACCTTCAGACAAGGGAGGCAAATGCAACCAACAGGGAGGCCTGGGGAAAGCTTGATCGAGAGGGCGACGCCCACTGGAACGACAACCACCCCCTAAGGCTGGGCACCCCTGGTGAGAGTGGGGGACCGGGCAGCAGTGCTGGAGCCCTGGCTGGAGCCCCAGGGTGGCCTGGAGTCACATGCTGGTGAGGGCTTGTAGTTCTGGAGCAAGATTAAGACAGCCGTAGATCATCCCAGGGACAATATGGAGAATAAACTCAAGAAATGGAATTTAAAGTTTACCTTCAGACAAGGGAGGCAAATGCAACCAACAGGGAGGCCTGGTGACAGCGCGTCCGACATGGGAGAGCACACACCAATGACAAACTCGGCCTTAGGCTGGGTCCCCCTGGTGCGAGTGGCTGACCGGGTTGCAGGCCAGAGCTCTCGGTGCGATGGTGAAGACAAAGGCTGGTGAGGGCTTGTAGTTCTGGAGAAAGATTATGTCAGCCAAAGATCATCCCAGGGACAATATGGAGAATAAACTCAAGAAATGGAATTTAAAGTTTACCTTCAGACAAGGGAGGCAAATGCAACCAACAGGGAAGCCTGGTGACAGCGCGTCCGACAAGGGACGGCAAACTGCAATGACAAACTCGGCCTCAGGCAGGGCCCCCCTGGTGTGAGTGGGTGACCGGGTTGCAGGCCAGAGCTCTGGGTGCGATGGTGAAGACAAAGGCTGGTGAGGGCTTGTCGTTCTGGAGAAAGATTATGTCAGCCAAAGATCATCCCAGGGACAATATGGAGAATAAACTCAAGAAATGTAATTTAAAGTTTACCTTCAGACAAGGGAGGCAAATGCAACCAACAGGGAGGCCTGGGGAAAGCTTGATCGAGAGGGCGACGCCCACTGCAACGACAACCACCCCCTAAGGCTGGGCACCCCTGGTGAGAGTGGGGGACCGGGCAGCAGTGCTGGAGCCCTGGCTGGTGCCCCAGGGTGGCCTGGAGTCACATGCTGGTGAGGGCTTGTAGTTCTGGAGCAAGATTAAGTCAGCCGTAGATCATCCCAGGGACAATATGGAGAATAAACTCAAGAAATGGAATTTAAAGTTTACCTTCAGACAAGGGAGGCAAATGCAACCAACAGGGAGGCATGGTGACAGCGCGTCCGATGTGGGACGGCACACTGCAATGACAACCTCGGCCTCAGGCTGGGCCCCCCTGGTGAGAGTGGGGTACCGGGCAGCAGTGCTGGAGCCCTGGCTGGAGCCCCAGGGTGGCCTGGAGTCACATGCTGGTGAGGGCTTGTAGTTCAGGAGAAAGATTATGTCAGCCAAAGATCATCCCAGGGACAATATGGAGAATAAACTCAAGAAATGGAATTTAAAGTTTACCTTCAGACAAGGGAGGCAAATGCAACCAACAGGGAGGACTGGTGACAGCACGTCCGACATGGGACGGCACACTGCAATGAAAAACTAGGCCTCAGGCTGGGCCCCCTGGTGCGAGTGGCTGACCGGGTTGCAGGCCAGAGCAGGCAGAATGCAATGACAAAATCAGCCTCAGGCTGGGCCCCCCTGGTGTGAGTGGGGAACCGGGTTGCAGTGCTGGAGCCCTGGTTGTGGTGCTGGAGACAAAGACTTGTGAGGGCTTGTAGTTCTGGAACAAGATTAAGTCAGCCAAAGATCATCCCTGGGACAATATGGAGAATAAACACAAGAAATGGAATTTAAAGTTTACCTTCAGACAAGGGAGGCAAATGCAACCAACAGGGAGGCCTGGTGACAGCTCGTCCGACGTGGAACGGAAAGCTGCAATGACAACCTCGGCCTCAGGCTGGGCCCCCCTGGTGCGAGTGGGGGACATAGGTTGCACTGGCGGAACTCCTGGTGCGGTGCTGAAGACAAAGGCTTGTGAGGGCTTGTAGTTCTGGGCACACTGCAATGACAAACTCGGCCTCAGGCAGGGCCCCCCTGGTGCGAGTGGGTGACCGGGTTGCAGGCCAGAGCTCTGGGTGCGATGGTGAAGACAAAGGCTGGTGAGGACTTGTAGTTCTGGGCACACTGCAATGACAAACCCGGCCTCAGGCTGGGCCCCCCTGGTGCGAGTGGCTGACCGGGTTGCAGGCCAAAGCTCTGGGTGCGATGGTGAAGACAAAGGCTGGTGAGGGCTTGTCGTTCTGGAGAAAGATTATGTCAGCCAAAGATCATCCCAGGGACAATATGGAGAATAAACTCAAGAAATGGAATTTAAAGTTTACCTTCAGACAAGGGAGGCAAATGCAACCAACAGGGAGGCCTGGGGAAAGCTTGATCGAGAGGGCGACGCCCACTGCAACGACAACCACCCCGTAAGGCTGGGCACCCCTGGTGAGAGTGGGGGACCGGGCAGCAGTGCTGGAGCCCTGGCTGGAGCCCCAGGGTGGCCTGGAGTAACATGCTGGTGAGGGCTTGTAGTTCTGGAGCAAGATTAAGTCAGCCGTAGATCATCCCAGGGACAATATGGAGAATAAACTCAAGAAATGGAATTTAAAGTTTACCTTCAGACAAGGGAGGCAAATGCAACCAACAGGGAGGCCTGGTGACAGCGCGTCCGACATGGGAGAGCACACTGCAATGACAAACTCGGCCTCAGGCTGGGCCCCCCTGGTGCGAGTGGCTGACCAGGTTGCAGGCCAGAGCTCTGGCTGCGATGGTGAAGACAAAGGCTGGTGAGGGCTTGTGGTTCTGGGCACACTGCAATGACAAACTCAGCCTCAGGCTGGGCCCCCCTGGTGCGAGTGGCTGACCGGTTTGCAGGCCAGAGCTCTGGGTGCGATGGTGAAGACAAAGGCTGGTGAGGGCTTGTAGTTCTGGAGAAAGATTATGTCAGCCAAAGATCATCCCAGGGACAATATGGAGAATAAACTCAAGAAATGGAATTTAAAGTTTACCTTCAGACAAGGGAGGCAAATGCAACAAACAGGGAAGCCTGGGGACAGCGCGTCTGACATGGGACGGCAGACTGCAATGACAAAATCAGCCTCAGGCTGGGCCCCCCTGGTGTGAGTGGGGAACCGGGTTGCAGTGCTGGAGCCCTGGGTGTGGTGCTGGAGACAAAGACTTGTGAGGGCTTGTAGTTCTGGAGCAAGATTAAGTCAGCCAAAGATCATCCCTGGGACAATATGGAGAATAAACACAAGAAATGGAATTTAAAGTTTACCTTCAGACAAGGGAGGCAAATGCAACCAACAGGGAGGCCTGGTGACAGCTCGTCCGACGTGGAACGGCAAGCTGCAATGACAACCTCGGCCTCAGGCTGGGCCCCCCTGGTGCGAGTGGGGGACAGAGGTTGCACTGGCAGAAATCCTGGTGCGGTGCTGAAGACAAAGGCTGGTGAGGGCTTGTAGTTCTGGAGAAAGATTATGTCAGCCAAAGATCATCCCAGGGACAATATGGAGAATAAACTCAAGAAATGGAATTTAAAGTTTAGCTTCAGACAAGGGAGGCAAATGCAACCAAAAAGGAGGCCTGATGACAGCGCGTCCGACATGGGACGGCACACTGCAATGACAAACTCGGCCTTAGGCTGGGCCCCCCTGGTGCCAGTGGCTGACCGGGTAGCAGGCAAGAGCTCTGGGTGCGATGGTGAAGACAAAGGCTGGTGAGGGCTTGTAGTTCTGGAGAAAGATTATGTCAGCCAAAGAACATCCCAGGGACAATATGGAGAATAAACTCAAGAAATGGAATTTAAAGTTTACCTTCAGACAAGGGAGGCAAATGCAACCAACAGGGAGGCATGGTGACAGCGCGTCCGATGTGGGACGGCACACTGCAATGACAACCTCGGCCTCAGGCTGGGCCCCCCTGGTGAGAGTGGGGTACCGGGCAGCAGTGCTGGAGCCCTGGCTGGAGCCCCAGGGTGGCCTGGAGTCACATGCTGGTGAGGGCTTGTAGTTCAGGAGAAAGATTATGTCAGCCAAAGATCATCCCAGGCACAATATGGAGAATAAACTCAAGAAATGGAATTTAAAGTTTACCTTCAGACAAGGGAGGCAAATGCAACCAACAGGGAGGCCTGGTGAAAGCACGTCCGACATGGGACGGCACACTGCAATGAAAAACTAGGCCTCAGGCTGGGCCCCCCTGGTGCGAGTGGCTGACCGAGTTGCAGGCCAGAGCTCTGGGTGCGATGGTGAAGACAAAGGCTGGTGAGGGCTTGTAGTTCTGGAGAAAGATTATGTCAGCCAAAGATCATCCCAGGGACAATATGGAGAATAAACTCAAGAAATGGAATTTAAAGTTTACCTTCAGACAAGGGAGGCAAATGCAACCAACAGGGAGGCCTGGGGAAAGCTTGATCGAGAGGGCGACGCCCACTGCAACGACAACCACCCCCTAAGGCTGGGCACCCCTGGTGAGAGTGGGGGACCGGGCAGCAGTGCTGCAGCCCTGGCTGGTGCCCCAGGGTGGCCTGGAGTCACATGCTGGTGAGGGCTTGTAGTTCTGGAGCAAGATTAAGTCAGCCGTAGATCATCCCAGGGACAATATGGAGAATAAACTCAAGAAATGGAATTTAAAGTTTACCTTCAGACAAGGGAGGCAAATGCAACCAACAGGGAGGCATGGTGACAGCGCGTCCGATGTGGGACGGCACACTGCAATGACAACCTCGGCCTCAGGCTGGGCCCCCCTGGTGAGAGTGGGGTACCGGGCAGCAGTGCTGGAGCCCTGGCTGGAGCCCCAGGGTGGCCTGGAGTCACATGCTGGTGAGGGCTTGTAGTTCAGGAGAAAGATTATGTCAGCCAAAGATCATCCCAGGGACAATATGGAGAATAAACTCAAGAAATGGAATTTAAAGTTTACCTTCAGACAAGGGAGGCAAATGCAACCAACAGGGAGGACTGGTGACAGCACGTCCGACATGGGACGGCACACTGCAATGAAAAACTAGGCCTCAGGCTGGGCCCCCTGGTGCGAGTGGCTGACCGGGTTGCAGGCCAGAGCAGGCAGAATGCAATGACAAAATCAGCCTCAGGCTGGGCCCCCCTGGTGTGAGTGGGGAACCGGGTTGCAGTGCTGGAGCCCTGGTTGTGGTGCTGGAGACAAAGACTTGTGAGGGCTTGTAGTTCTGGAACAAGATTAAGTCAGCCAAAGATCATCCCTGGGACAATATGGAGAATAAACACAAGAAATGGAATTTAAAGTTTACCTTCAGACAAGGGAGGCAAATGCAACCAACAGGGAGGCCTGGTGACAGCTCGTCCGACGTGGAACGGAAAGCTGCAATGACAACCTCGGCCTCAGGCTGGGCCCCCCTGGTGCGAGTGGGGGACATAGGTTGCACTGGCGGAACTCCTGGTGCGGTGCTGAAGACAAAGGCTTGTGAGGGCTTGTAGTTCTGGAGCAAGATTATGTCAGCCAAAGATCATCCCAGGGACAATATGGAGAATAAACTCAAGAAATGTAATTTAAAATTTACCTTCAGACAAGGGAGGCAAATGCAACCAACAGGGAGGCCTGGTGACAGCGCGTCCGACATGGGACGGCACACTGCAATGACAAACTCGGCCTCAGATTGGGGCCCCTTGGTGCGAGTGGCTGACCGGGTTGCAGGCCAGAGCTCTGGGTGCGATGGTGAAGACAAAGAATGGTGAGGGCTTGTAGTTCTGGAGCAAGATTATGTCAGCCAAAGATCATCCCAGGGACAATATGGAAAATAGACTCAAGAAATGTAATTTAAAGTTTACCTTCAGACAAGGGAGGCAAATGCAACCAACAGGGAGGCCTGGGGAAAGCTTGATCGAGAGGGCGACGCCCACTGCAACGACAACCACCCCCTAAGGCTGGACACCCCTGGTGAGGGTGGGGGACCGGGCAGCAGTGCTAGAGCCCTGGCTGGAGCCCCGGTCTGGCCTGGAGTCACATGCTGGTGAGGGCTTGTAGTTCTGGAGCAAGATTAAGTCAGCCGTAGATCATCCCCGGCACAATATGGAGAATAAACTCAAGAAATGGAATTTAAAGTTTACCTTCAGACAAGGGAGGCAAATGCAGACAACAGGGAGGCCTGGTGATAGCGCGTCCGATGTGGGACGGCACACTGCAATGAAAAACTACGCCTCAGGCTGGGCCCCCCTGGTGCGAGTGGCTGACCGGGTTGCAGGCCAGAGCTCTGGGTGCGATGGTGAAGACAAAGGCTGGTGAGGGCTTGTAATTCTGGAGAAAGATTATGTCAGCCAAAGATCATCCCAGGGACAATATGGAGAATAAACTCAAGAAATGTAATTTAAAGTTTACCTTCAGACAAGGGAGGCAAATGCAACCAACAGGGAGGCCTGGTGACAACGCGTCCGACATGGGACGGCACACTGCAATGACAAAATTAGCCTCAGGCTGGGCACCCCTGGTGTGAGTGGGGGACCGAGTTGCAGTGCTGGATCCCTGGGTGTGGTGCTGGAGACAAAGGCTTGTGAGGGCTTTTAGTTCTGGAGAAAGATTATGTCAGCCAAAGATCATCCCAGGGACAATATGGAGAATAAAGTCAAGAAATGGAATTTAAAGTTTACCTTCAGACAAGGGAGGCAAATGCAACCAACAGGGAGGCCTGGGGAAAGCTTGATCGAGAGGGCGACGCCCACTGCAACGACAACCACCGCCTAAGGCTGGGCACACCTGGTGAGGCTGGGGGACCGGGCAGCAGTGCTGGAGCCCTGGCTGGAGCCCCGGTGTGGCCTGGATTCACATGCTGGTGAGGGCTTGTAGTTCTGGAGAAAGATTAGGTCAGCCAAAGATCATCCCAGGGACAATATGGAGAATAAACTCTAGAAATGTAATTTAAAGTTTACCTTCAGACAAGGGAGGCAAATGCAACCAACAGGGAGGCCTGGTGACAGCGCGTACGACATGGAACGGCACACTGCAATGACAAACTCGGCCTCAGGCTGGGCCCCCTTGGTGCGAGTGGGTGACCGGGTTGCAGGCCAGAGCTCTGGGTGTGATGGTGAAGACAAAGGCTGGTGAGGGCTTGTAGTTCTGGAGAAAGATTATGTCAGCCAAAGATCATCCCAGGGACAATATGGAAAATAAACTCAAGAAATGTAATTTAAAGTTTACCTTCAGACAAGGGAGGCAAATGCAACCAACAGGGAAGCCTGGGAAAAGCTTGATCGAGAGGGCGACGCCCACTGCAACGACAACCACCGCCTAAGGCTGGGCCCCCCTGGTGAGAGTGGGGGACCGGGCAGCAGTGCTGGAGCCCTGGCTGGAGCCCCAGGGTAGCCTGGAGTCACATGCTGGTGAGGGCTTGTAGTTCTGGAGCCAGATTAAGTCAGCCGTAGATCATCCCAGGGACAATATGGAGAATAAACTCAAGAAAGGGAATTTAAAGTTTACCTTCAGACAAGGGTGGCAAATGCAACCAACAGGGAGGCCTGGTGAAAGCTTGATCAAGAGGGCGACGCCCACTGCAACGACAACCACACCCTAAGGCTGGACACCCCTGGTGAGGGTGGGGGACCAAGGTTGCACTGGCGGAACTCCTGGTGCGGTGCTGAAGACAAAGGTTGGTGAGGGCTTGTAGTTCTGGAGCCAGATTAAGTCAGCCGTAGATCATCCCAGGGACAATATGGAGAATAAACTCAAGAAAGGGAATTTAAAGTTTACCTTCAGACAAGGGAGGCAAATGCAACCAACAGGGAGGCCTGGTGACAGCGCGTCCGACATGGGACAGCACATTGCAATGACAAACTCGGCCTCAGGCTGGGCCCCCTTGGTGCAAGTGGGTGACAAGGTTGCAAGCCAGAACTCTGGGTGCGATGGTGAAGACAAAGGCTGGTGAGGGCTTGTAGTTCTTGAGAAAGATTATGTCAGCCAAAGATCATCCCAGGGACAATATGGAGAATGAACTCAAGAAATTTAATTTAAAGTTTACCTTCAGACAAGGGAGGCAAATGCAACCAACAGGGAGGCCAGGTTACAGCGCGTCCGATGTGGGACGGCACACTGCAATGACAACCTTGGCCTCAGGCTGGGCCCCCCTGGTGCGAGTGGGGGACAGAGGTGGCACTGGCAGAAATCCTGGTGCGGTGCTGAAGACAAAGGCTGGTGAGGGCTTGTAGTTCTGGAGAAAGATTAAGTCAGCCAAAGATCATCCCAGGAACAATATGGAGAATAAACTCAAGAAATGGAATTTAAAGTTTACCTTCAGACAAGGGAGGCAAATGCAACCAACAGGGAGTCCTGATGACAGGTCGTCCGAAAAGGGACGGCACAATGCAATGACAAACTCGGCCTCAGGCTGGGCCCCCCTGGTGCGAGTGGCTGACCGGGTTGCAGGCCAAACCTCTAGGTGCGATGGTGAAGACAAAGGCTGGTGAGGGCTTGTAGTTCTGGAGAAAGATTATGTCAGCCAAAGATCATCCCAGGGACAATATGGAGAATAAACTCAAGAAATGGAATTTAAAGTTTACCTTCAGACAAGGGAGGCAAATGCAACCAACAGGGAGGCCTGGGGAAAGCTTGATCGAGAGGGCGACGCCCACTGCAACGACAACCACCGCCTAAGGCTGGGCACCCCTGGTGAGAGTGGGGGACCGGGCAGCAGTGCTGGAGCCCTGGCTGGAGCCCCAGGGTGGCCTGGAGTCACATGCTGGTGAGGGCTTGTAGTTCTGGAGCAAGATTAAGTCAGCCGTAGATCATCCCAGGGACAATATGGAGAATAAACTCAAGAAATGGAATTTAAAGTTTACCTTCAGACAAGGGAGGCAAATGCAACCAACAGGGAGGCCTGGTGACAGCGCGTCCGACATGGGACAGCACACTGCAATGACAAACTCGGCCTCAAGCTGGGCCCCCCTGGTGCGAGTGGCTGACCGGGTTGCAGGCCAGAGCTCTGGGTGCGATGGTGAAGACAAAGGCTGGTTAGGGCTTGTAGTTCTGGGCACACTGCAATGACAAACTCGGCCTCAGGCTGGGCGCCCCTGGTGCGAGTGACTGACCGGGTTGCAGGCCAGAGCTCTGGGTGTGGTGCTGGAGACAAAGGCTGGTGAGGGCTTGTAGTTCTGGAGCAAGATTAAGTCAGCCGTAGATCATCCCAGGGACAATATGGAGAATAAACTCAAGAAATGGAATTTAAAGTTTACCTTCAGACAAGGGAAGCAAATGCAACCAACAGGGAGGCCTGGTGATAGCGCGTCCGATGTGGGACGGCACACTGCAATGACAAAATCAGCCTCAGGCTGGGCCCCCCTGGTGCGAGTGGGGGACCGAGGTTGCACTGGCGGAACTCCTGGTGCGGTGCTGAAGACAAAGGCTGGTGAGGGCTTGTAGTTCAGGAGAAAGATTATGTCAGCCAAAGATCATCCCAGGGACAATACGGAGAATAAACTCAAGAAATGGAATTTAAAGTTTACCTTCAGACAAGGGAGGCAAATGCAACCAACAGGGAGGCCTGGGGAAAGCTTGATCGAGAGGGCGACGCCCACTGTGTTGGTTTGGTTCTTTTATCCAATCTTATGCTACCAAACCGCGTGTTCGTTGAATGAAGAGAATAGTAGACAAATGAAATATTAAGAAGTTTTAGTAACAGAAAAAACAAGATACTTGGTACAGAGCTCCGGAGGCTTAACCCTAACAACAACAATGTGTTATCAGATGCCAAGTCTGATCTATCTGTCCCTTACGCCATCTTAAATACAGAAACAAACAGTAATAAAATATGTAGATGTCTTCTTCCATGTCGTCCTCCTATTGGCTGTCCGATGGTGTAGCCTTCCCCGTTTTAGGCTAATCTGTGGCAGGAAACAAGTCCTTATTTGGCCGGGAGCCAAATAGTCCATCCTCCTCTCGATCTGGTCTGCTGGAAACTTTCCTGCCATAAAACCCTGAGGTGAAAAGTTTGTGTTCCCGTGCCTGAAAGGGTCACAAACTTTATGGGGGGTAACAAATGCAGTTTCTGTGCTCACCCCCACTTTGATCACCCCAAGTCACTGTTCCTGAGGCTTAATCAGTCAAACAGTATCTGTCTTTACTCCGAGGTTCTGAATGGTACTGATAAGAATGGGCAAATGATTATAAGAGGACTACATGTATTGACATTCATTACATTTAAACATTTAACTAACTATAATACTTCTAACACATACATACAATATTTGCTAATATACTAACTCTCACTGCTATAATGCATTAAACTAAATATAGAATCACAACAAAGGCTAGAGCTCTGGGTGCAATGGTGAAGAAAAAGGCTGGTGAGGGCTTGTAGTTCTGGAAAAAGATTATGTCAGCCAAAGATCATCCCAGGGACAATATGGAGAATAAACTCAAGAAATGTAATTTAAAGTTTACCTTCAGACAAGGGAGGCAAATGCAACCAAGAGGGAGGCCTGGGGAAAGCTTGATCGAGAGGGCGTCGCCCACTGAAACGACAACCACCGCATAAGGCTGGGCACCCCTGGTGAGGGTGGGGGACTGGGCAGCAGTGCTGGAGCCCTGGCTGGAGCCCTGGCTGGAGCCCCGAAGTAGCCTGGAGTCACATGCTAGTGAGGGCTTATAGTTCTGGAGCAAGATTAAGTCAGCCGTAGATCATCCCAGGCACAATATGGAGAATAAACTCAAGAAAGGGAATTTAAAGTTTACCTTCAGACAAGGGAGGCAAATGCAACCAACAGGGAGGCCTGGGGAAAGCTTGATCGAGAGGGCGTCGCCCACTGCAACGACAACCACCGCCTAAGGCTGGGCCCCCCTGGTGAGAGTGGGGGACTGGGCAGCAGTGCTGGAGCCCTGGCTGGAGCCCTGGCTGGAGCCCCGGTGTGGCCTGGAGTCACATGCTGGTGAGGGCTTATAGTTCTGGAGCAAGATTAAGTCAGCCGTAGATCATCCCAGGCACAATATGGAGAATAAACTCAAGAAATGTAATTTAAAGTTTACCTTCAGACAATGGAGGCAAATGCAACCAACAGGGAGGCCTGTGGAAAGCTTGATCGAGAGGGCGACACCCACTGCAACGACAACCACCGCCTAAGGATGGGCACCCCTGGTGAGGGTGGGGGACCGGGCAGCAGTGCTGGAGCCCTGGCTGGAGCCCCGGTGTGGCCTGGAGTCACATGCTGGTGAGTGCTTGTAGTTCTGGAGCAAGATTAAGTCAGCCGTAGATCATGCAAGGCACAATATGGAGAATAAACTCAAGAAATGGAATTTAAAGTTTACCTTCAGACAAGGGAGGCAAATGCAACCAACAGGGAGGCCTGGTGACAGCGCGTCCGACATGGGACAGCACACTGCAATGACAAAATCAGCCTCAGGCTGGGCCCCCCTGGTGCGAGTGGGTGACCGGGTTGCAGGCCAGAGCTCTGGGTGCGATGGTGAAGACAAAGGCTGGTGAGGGCTTGTAGTTCTGGAGAAAGATTATGTCAGCCAAAGATCATCCCAGGGAAAATATGGAAAATAAACTCAAGAAATGGAATTTAAAGTTTACCTTCAGACAAGGGAGGCAAATACAACCAACAGGGAGGCCTGGTGATAGCGCGTCCGATGTGGGACGGCACACTACAATGACAAAATCAGCCTCAGGCTGGGCCCCCCTGGTGTGAGTGGGGGACCGGGTTGCAGTGCTGGAGCCCTGGGTGTGGTGCTGCAGACAAAGGCTTGTGAGGGCTTGTAGTTCTTGAGCAAGATTATGTCAGCCAAAGATCATCCCAGGGACAATATGGAGAATAAACTCAAGAAATGGAATTTAAAGTTTACCTTCAGACAAGGTAGGCAAATGCAACCAACAGGGAGGCCTGGGGAAAGCTTGATCGAGAGGGCGACGCCCACTGCAACGACAACAACCGCCTAAGGCTGGGCACCCCTGGTGAGAGTGGGGGACCGAGGTTGCACTGGCGGAACTCCTGGTGCGGTGCTGAAGACAAAGGCTTGTGAGGGCTTGTAGTTCTGGAGCAAGATTATGTCAGCCAAAGATCATCCCAGGGACAATATGGAGAATAAACTCAAGAAATGTAATTTAAAGTTTACCTTCAAACAAGGGAGGCGAATGCA
The DNA here is from genome assembly GCF_046127955.1 of Nelusetta ayraudi. Classification (NCBI taxonomy): domain Eukaryota; kingdom Metazoa; phylum Chordata; class Actinopteri; order Tetraodontiformes; family Monacanthidae; genus Nelusetta; species Nelusetta ayraudi. Next base: position 529,852 of record NW_027466154.1, read on the forward strand.
ACCAACAGGGAGGCCTGATGACAGGTCTTCCGACATGGGACGGCACACTGCAATGACAAAATCGCCCTCAGGCTGGGCACCCCTAGTGTGAGTGGGGGACCGGGTTGCAGTGCTGGAGCTCTGGGTGCGGTGCTGAAGACAGAGGCTGGTGAGGGCTTGTAGTTCTGGAGCAAGATTAAGTCAGCCAAAGATCATCCCAGGGACAATATGGAGAATAAACTCAAGAAATGTAATTTAAAGGTTACCTTCAGACAAGGGAGGCAAATGCAACCAACAGGGAGGCCTGGGGAAAGCTTGATCGAGAGGGCGACGTCCACTGCAACGACAACCTCGGCCTCAGGCTGGGCACCCCTGGTGCGAGTGGGGGACCGAGGTTGCACTGGCGGAACTCCTGGTGCGGTGCTGAAGACAAAGGCTGGTGAGGGCTTGTAGTTCTGGAGAAAGATTATGTCAGCCAAAGATCATCCCAGGGACAATATGGAGGATAAACTCAAGAAATGGAATTTAAAGTTTACCTTCAGACAAGGGAGGCAAATGCAACCAACAGGGAGGCCTGATGACAGGTCGTCCGACATGGGACGGCACACTGCAATGACAAAATCGCCCTCAGGCTGGGCACATCTAGTGTGATGGGGGACCGGGTTGCAGTGCTGGAGCTCTGGGTGCGGTGCTGAAGACAGAGGCTGGTGAGGGCTTGTAGTTCTGGAGAAAGATTATGTCAGCCGTAGATCATCCCAGGGACAATATGGAGAATAAACTCAAGAAAGGGAATTTAAAGTTTACCTTCAGACAAGGGAGGCAAATGCAACCAACAGGGAGGCCTGGGGAAAGCTTGATCGAGAGGGCGACGCCCACTGCAACGACAACCACCGCCTAAGGCTGGGCACCCCTGGTGAGAGTGGGGGACCGGGCAGCAGTGCTGGAGCCCTGGTTGGAGCCCCAGGGTGGCTTGGAGTCACATGCTGGTGAGGGCTTGTAGTTCTGGAGCAAGATTAAGTCAGCCGTAGATCATCCCAGGGACAATATGGAGTATAAACTCAAGAAAGGGAATTTAAAGTTTACCTTCAGACAAGGGAGGCAAATGCAACTAACAGGGAGGCCTGGTGACAGCGCGTCCGACATGGGACGGCACACTGCAATGACAAACTCGGCCTCAGGCTGGGCCCCCCTGGTGCGAGTGGGTGACCGGGTTGCAGGCCAGAGCTCTGGGTGCGATGGTGAAGACAAAGGCTGGTGAGGGCTTGTAGTTCTGGAGAAAGATTATGTCAGCCAAAGATCATCCCAGGGACAATATGGAGAATAAACTCAAGAAATGGAATTTAAAGTTTACCTACAGACAAGGGAGGCAAATGCAACCAACAGGGAGGCCTGGGGAAAGCTTGATCGAGAGGGCGACGCCCACTGCAACGACAACCACCGCCTAAGGCTGGGCACCCCTGGTGAGAGTGGGGGACCGGGCAGCAGTGCTGGAGCCCTGGCCGGAGCCCCGGGGTGGCCTGGAGTCACATCCTGGTGAGGGCTTGTAGTTCTGGAGCAAGATTAAGTCAGCCAAAGATCATCCCAGGGACAATATGGAGAATAAACTCAAGAAATGGAATTTAAAGTTTACCTTCAGACAAGGGAGGCAAATGCAACCAACAGGGAGGCCTGGTGACAGCGCGTCCGATGTGGGACGGCACACTGCAATGACAACCTCGGCCTCAGGCTGGGCCCCCCTGGTGTGAGTGGGGGACCGATGTTGCACTGGCGGAACTCCTGGTGCGGTGCTGAAGACAAAGGCTGGTGAGGGCTTGTAGTTCTGGAGAAAGATTATGTCAGCCAAAGATCATCCCAGGGACAATATGGAGAATAAACTCAAGAAATGGAATTTAAAGTTTACCTTCAGACAAGGGAGGCAAATGCAACCAACAGGGAGGCCTGGTGACAGCTCGTCCGACGTGAGGCGGCACACTGCAATGACAACCTCGGCCTCAGGCTGGGCCCCCCTGGTGCGAGTAGGGGAACCGAGGTTGCACTGGCAGAACTCCTGGTGCGGTGCTGAAGACAAAGGCTTGTGAGGGCTTGTAGTTCTGGAGAAAGATTATGTCAGCCAAAGATCATCCCAGGGACAATCTGGAGAATAAAGTCAAGAAATGGAATTTAAAGTTTACCTTCAGACAAGGGAGGCAAATGCAACCAACAGGGAGGCCTGGGGACAGCTCGTCCGATGTGGGGCGGCACACTGCAATGACAAAATCGCCCTTAGGGTGGGCCCCCTAGTGTGAGTAGAGGACCGGGTAGCAGTGCTGGAGCTCTGGGTGCGGTGCTGAAGACAAAGGCTGGTGAGGGCTTGTAGTTCTGGAGAAAGATTATGTCAGCCAAAGATCATCCCAGGGGAAAATATGGAGAATAAACTCAAGAAATGTAATTTAAAGTTTACCTTCAGACAAGGGAGGCAAATGCAACCAACAGGGAGGCCTGGGGAAAGCTTGATCGAGAGGGCGACGCCCACTGCAACGACAACCACCGCCTAAGGCTGGGCACCACTGGTGAGAGTGGGGGACCGGGCAGCAGTGCTGGAGCCCTGGCTGGAGCCCCGGTCTGGCCTGGAGTCACATGCTGGTGAGGGCTTATAGTTCTGGAGCAAGATTAAGTCAGCCGTAGATCATCCCAGGCACAATATGGAGAATAAACTCAAGAAATGGAATTTAAAGTTTACCTTCAGACAAGGGAGGCAAATGCAACCAACAGGGAGGCCTGGTGATAGCGCGTCCGATGTGGGACGGCACACTGCAATGACAAAATCAGCCTCAGGCTGGGCCCCCCTGGCGCGAGTGGGTGACCGGGTTGCAGGCCAGTGCTCTGGGTGCGATGGTGGAGACAAAGGCTGGTGAGGGCTTGTAGTTCTGGGCACACTGCAATGACAAACCCGGCCTCAGGCTGGGCCCCCCTGGTGCGAGTGGCTGACCGGGTTGCAGGCCAAAGCTCTGGGTGCGATGGTGAAGACAAAGGCTGGTGAGGGCTTGTAGTTCTGGAGAAAGATTATGTCAGCCAAAGATCATCCCAGGGACAATATGGAGAATAAAGTCAAGAAATGGAATTTAAAGTTTACCTTCAGACAAGGGAGGCAAATGCAACCAACAGGGAGGCCTGGTGACAGCGCGTCCGATGTGGGACGGCACACTGCAATGACAACCTCGGCCTCAGGCTGGGCCCCCCTGGTGTGAGTGGGGGACCGATGTTGCACTGGCGGAACTCCTGGTGCGGTGCTGAAGACAAAGGCTGGTGAGGGCTTGTAGTTCTGGAGAAAGATTATGTCAGCCAAAGATCATCCCAGGGACAATATGGAGAATAAACTCAAGAAATGGAATTTAAAGTTTACCTTCAGACAAGGGAGGCAAATGCAACCAACAGGGAGGCCTGGTGACAGCTCGTCCGACGTGAGGCGGCACACTGCAATGACAACCTCGGCCTCAGGCTGGGCCCCCCTGGTGCGAGTAGGGGAACCGAGGTTGCACTGGCAGAACTCCTGGTGCGGTGCTGAAGACAAAGGCTTGTGAGGGCTTGTAGTTCTGGAGAAAGATTATGTCAGCCAAAGATCATCCCAGGGACAATCTGGAGAATAAAGTCAAGAAATGGAATTTAAAGTTTACCTTCAGACAAGGGAGGCAAATGCAACCAACAGGGAGGCCTGGGGACAGCTCGTCCGATGTGGGGCGGCACACTGCAATGACAAAATCGCCCTTAGGGTGGGCCCCCTAGTGTGAGTAGAGGACCGGGTAGCAGTGCTGGAGCTCTGGGTGCGGTGCTGAAGACAAAGGCTGGTGAGGGCTTGTAGTTCTGGAGAAAGATTATGTCAGCCAAAGATCATCCCAGGGGAAAATATGGAGAATAAACTCAAGAAATGTAATTTAAAGTTTACCTTCAGACAAGGGAGGCAAATGCAACCAACAGGGAGGCCTGGGGAAAGCTTGATCGAGAGGGCGACGCCCACTGCAACGACAACCACCGCCTAAGGCTGGGCACCACTGGTGAGAGTGGGGGACCGGGCAGCAGTGCTGGAGCCCTGGCTGGAGCCCCGGTCTGGCCTGGAGTCACATGCTGGTGAGGGCTTATAGTTCTGGAGCAAGATTAAGTCAGCCGTAGATCATCCCAGGCACAATATGGAGAATAAACTCAAGAAATGGAATTTAAAGTTTACCTTCAGACAAGGGAGGCAAATGCAACCAACAGGGAGGCCTGGTGATAGCGCGTCCGATGTGGGACGGCACACTGCAATGACAAAATCAGCCTCAGGCTGGGCCCCCCTGGTGTGAGTGGGTGACCGGGAAGCAGTGCTGGAGCCCTGGGTGTGGTGCTGGAGACAAAGGCTTGTGAGGGTTTGTAGTTCTGGAGCAAGATAAAGTCAGCCGTAGATCATCCCAGGGACAATATGGAGAATAAACTCAAGAAATGGAATTTAAAGTTTACCTTCAGACAAGGGAGGCAAATGCAACCAACAGGGAGGCCTGGTGACAGCGCGTACGACATGGAACGGCAAACTGCAATGACAAACTCGGCCTCAAGCTGGGCCCCCTTGGTGCGAGTGGGTGACCGGGTTGCAGGCCAGAGCTCTGGGTGTGATGGTGAAGACAAAGGCTGGTGAGGGCTTGTAGTTCTGGGCACACTGCAATGACAAACCCGGCCTCAGGCTGGGCCCCCCTGGTGCGAGTGGCTGACCGGGTTGCAGGCCAAAGCTCTGGGTGCGATGGTGAAGACAAAGGCTGGTGAGGGCTTGTCGTTCTGGAGAAAGATTATGTCAGCCAAAGATCATCCCAGGGACAATATGGAGAATAAACTCAAGAAATGTAATTTAAAGTTTACCTTCAGACAAGGGAGGCAAATGCAACCAACAGGGAGGCCTGGGGAAAGCTTGATCGAGAGGGCGACGCCCACTGCAACGACAACCACCCCCTAAGGCTGGGCACCCCTGGTGAGAGTGGGGGACCGGGCAGCAGTGCTGGAGCCCTGGCTGGAGCCCCAGGTTGGCCTGGAGTCACATGCTGGTGAGGGCTTGTAGTTCTGGAGCAAGATTAAGTCAGCCGTAGATCATCCAGGGACAATATGGAGAATAAACTCAAGAAATGGAATTTAAAGTTTACCTTCAGATAAGGGAGGCAAAAGCAACCAACAGGGAGGCCTGGTGACAGCGCGTCCGACATGGGAGAGCACACTGCAATGACAAACTCGGCCTCAGGCTAGGCCCCCCTGGTGCGAGTGGCTGACCGGGTTGCAGGCCAGAGCTCTGGGTGCGATGGTGAAGACAAAGGCTGGTGAGGGCTTGTAGTTCTGGGCACACTGCAATGACAAACTCAGCCACAGGCTGGGCCCCCCTGGTGCGAGTGGCTGACCGGGTTGCAGGCCAGAGCTCTGGGTGCGATGGTGAAGACAAAGGCTGGTGAGGGCTTGTAGTTCTGGAGAAAGATTATGTCAGCCAAAGATCATCCCAGGGACAATATGGAGAATAAACTCAAGAAATGGAATTTAAAGTTTACCTTCAGACAAGGGAGGCAAATGCAACCAACAGGGAGGCCTGGGGACAGCGCGTCCGACATGGGACGGCAGACTGCAATGACAAAATCAGCCTCAGGCTGGGCCCCCCTGGTGTGAGTGGGGAACCGGGTTGCAGTGCTGGAGCCCTGGGTGTGGTGCTGGAGACAAAGACTTGTGAGGGCTTGTAGTTCTGGAGCAAGATTAAGTCAGCCAAAGATCATCCCTGGGACAATATGGAGAATAAACACAAGAAATGGAATTTAAAGTTTACCTTCAGACAAGGGAGGCAAATGCAACCAACAGGGAGGCCTGGTGACAGCTCGTCCGACGTGGAACGGCACACTGCAATGACAACCTCGGCCTCAGGCTGGGCCCCCCTGGTGCGAGTGGGGGACCGAGGTTGCACTGGCGGAACTCCTGGTGCGGTGCTGAAGACAAAGGCCTGTGAGGGCTTGTAGTTCTGGAGAAAGATTATGTCAGCCAAAGATCATCCCAGGGACAATATGGAGAATAAACTCAAGAAAGGGAATTTAAAGTTTACCTTCAGACAAGGGAGGCAAATGCAACCAACAGGGAGGCCTGGTGACAGCGCGTCCGACATGGGACGGCACACTACAATGACAAAATCGGCCTCAGAATGGGGCCCCTTGGTGCGAGTGGGTGACCGGGTTGCAGGCCAGAGCTCTGGGTGCGATGGTGAAGACAAAGAATGGTGAGGGCTTGTAGTTCTGGAGCAAGATTATGTCAGCCAAAGATCATCCCAGGGACAATATGGAAAATAAACTCAAGAAATGTAATTTAAAGTTTACCTTCAGACAAGGGAGGCAAATGCAACCAACAGGGAGGCCTGGGGAAAGCTTGATCGAGAGGGCGACGCCCACTGCAACGACAACCACCCCCTAAGGCTGGACACCCCTGGTGAGGGTGGGGGACCGGGCAGCAGTGCTAGAGCCCTGGCTGGAGCCCCGGTCTGGCCTGGAGTCACATGCTGGTGAGGGCTTGTAGTTCTGGAGCAAGATTAAGTCAGCCGTAGATCATCCCAGGCACAATATGGAGAATAAACTCAAGAAATGGAATTTAAAGTTTACCTTCAGACAAGGGAGGCAAATGCAACCAACAGGGAGGCCTGGTGATAGCGCGTCCGATGTGGGACGGCACACTGCAATGACAAAATCAGCCTCAGGTTGGGCCCCCCTGGTGTGAGTGGGAGACCGGGTTGCAGTGCTGGAGCCCTGGGTGTGGTGCTGAAGACAAAGACTTGTGAGGGCTTGTAGTTCTGGGGCAAGATTAAGTCAGCCAAAGATCATCACAGGGACAATATGGAGAATAAACTCAAGAAATGTAATTTAAAGTTTACCTTCAGACAAGGGAGGCAAATGCAACCAACAGGGAGGCCTGGTGACAGCGCGTCCGATGTGGGACGGCACACTGCAATGACAACCTCGGCCTCAGGCTGGGCCCCCCTGGTGTGAGTGGGGGACCGATGTTGCACTGGCGGAACTCCTGGTGCGGTGCTGAAGACAAAGGCTGGTGAGGGCTTGTAGTTCTGGAGAAAGATTATGTCAGCCAAAGATCATCCCAGGGACAATATGGAGAATAAACTCAAGAAATGGAATTTAAAGTTTACCTTCAGACAAGGGAGGTAAACGCAACCAACAGGGAGGCCTGGGGAAAGCTTGATCGAGAGGGCGACGCCCACTGCAACGACAACCACCGCCTAAGGCTGGGCACCCCTGGTGAGGGTGGGGGACCGGGCAGCAGTGCTGGAGGCCTGGCTGGAGCCCCGGGGTGGCCTGGAGTCACATGCTGGTGAGGGCTTGTAGTTCTGGAGCAAGATTAAGTCAGCCGTAGATCATCCCAGGGACAATATGGAGAATAAACTCAAGAAAGGGAATTTAAAGTTTACCTTCAGACAAGGGAGGCAAATGCAACCAACAAGGAGGCCTGGTGACAGCGCGTCCGACATGGGACAGCACATTGCAATGACAAACTCGGCCTCAGGCTGGGCCCCCTTGGTGCGAGTGGGTGACAAGGTTGCAGGCCAGAACTCTGGGTGCGATGGTGAAGACAAAGGCTGGTGAGGGCTTGTAGTTCTGGAGAAAGATTATGTCAGCCAAAGATCATCCCAGGGACAATATGGAGAATAAAGTCAAGAAATGGAATTTAAAGTTTACCTTCAGACAAGGGAGGCAAATGCAACCAACAGGGAGGCCAGGTTACAGCGCGTCCGATGTGGGACGGCACACTGCAATGACAACCTCGGCCTCAGGCTGGGCCCCCCTGGTGCGAGTGGGGGACCGAGGTTGCACTGGCGGAACTCCTGGTGCGGTGCTGAAGACAAAGGCTGGTGAGGGCTTGTAGTTCTGGAGAAAGATTATGTCAGCCAAAGATCATCCCAGGGACAATATGGAGAATAAACTCAAGAAATGGAATTTAAAGTTTACCTTCAGACAAGGGAGGCAAATGCAACCAACAGGGAGGCCAGGTTACAGCGCGTCCGATGTGGGACGGCACACTGCAATGACAACCTCGGCCTCAGGCTGGGCCCCCCTGGTGCGAGTGGGGGACCGAGGTTGCACTGGCGGAACTCCTGGTGCGGTGCTGAAGACAAAGGCTGGTGAGGGCTTGTAGTTCTGGAGAAAGATTATGTCAGCCAAAGATCATCCCAGGGACAATATGGAGAATAAACTCAAGAAATGGAATTTAAAGTTTACCTTCAGACAAAGGAGGCAAATGCAACCAACAGGGAGTCCTGATGACAGGTCGTCCGAAAAGGGACGGCACAATGCAATGACAAACTCAGCCTCAGGCTGGGCCCCCCTGGTGCGAGTGGCTGACCAGGTTGCAGGCCAGAGCTCTGGGTGCGATGGTGAAGACAAAGGCTGGTGAGGGCTTGTAGTTCTGGAGAAAGATTATGTCAGCCGTAGATCATCCCAGGGACAATATGGAGAATAAACTCAAGAAATGTAATTTAAAGTATACCTTCAGACAAGGGAGGCAAATGCAACCAACAGGGAGGCCTGTGGAAAGCTTGATCGAGAAGGCGACGCCCACTGCAACGACAACCACCGCCTAAGGCTGGGCACCCCTGGTGAGAGTGGGGGACCGGGCAGCAGTGCTGGAGGCCTGGCTGGAGCCCCGGGGTGGCCTGGAGTCACATGCTGGTGAGGGCTTGTAGTTCTGGAGCAAGATTAAGTCAGCCGTAGATCATCCCAGGGACAATATGGAGAATAAACTCAAGAAATGGAATTTAAAGTTTACCTTCAGACAAGGGAGGCAAATGCAACAAACAGGGAGGCCTGGTGACAGCTCGTCCGATGTGGGGCGGCACACTGCAATGACAAACTCGGCCTCAGGCTGGGCCCCCCTGGCGCGAGTGGGTGACCGGGTTGCAGGCCAGTGCTCTGGGTGCGATGGTGGAGACAAAGGCTGGTGAGGGCTTGTAGTTCTGGGCACACTGCAATGACAAACCCGGCCTCAGGCTGGGCCCCCCTGGTGCGAGTGGCTGACCGGGTTGCAGGCCAAAGCTCTGGGTGCGATGGTGAAGACAAAGGCTGGTGAGGGCTTGTAGTTCTGGAGAAAGATTATGTCAGCCAAAGATCATCCCAGGGACAATATGGAGAATAAACTCAAGAAATGGAATTTAAAGTTTACCTTCAGACAAGGAAGGCAAATGCAACCAACAGGGAGGCCTGGGGAAAGCTTGATCGAGAGGGCGACGCCCACTGCAACGACAACCACCCCCTGAGGCTGGACACCCCTGGTGAGGATGGGGGACCGGGCAGCAGTGCTGGAGCCCGGGCTGGAGCCCCGGTCTGGCCTGGAGTCACATGCTGGTCAGGGCTTGTAGTTCTAGAGCAAGATTAAGTAAGCCGTAGATCATCCCAGGCACAATATGGAGAATAAACTCAAGAAATGGAATTTAAAGTTTACCTTCAGACAAGGGAGGCAAATGCAACCAACAGGGAGGCCTGGTGATAGCGCGTCCGATGTGGGACGGCATACTGCAATGACAAAATCAGCCTCAGACTGGGCCCCCCTGGTGTGAGTGGGGGACCGGGTTGCAGTGCTGGAGACCTGGGTGTGGTGCTTGAGACAAAGGCTTGTGAGGGCTTGTAGTTCTGGAGAAAGATTATGTCAGCCAAAGATCATCCCAGGGACAATATGGACAATTAATTCAAAAAATGTAATTTAAAGTTTACCTTCAGACAAGGGAGGCAAATGCAACCAACAGGGAGGCCTGATGACAGCGCGTCCGACATGGGACGGCACACTGCAATGACAAACTCGGCCTCAGGCTTGGCCCCCTTGGTGCGAGCGGCTGACCGGGTTGCAGGCCAGAGCTCTGGGTGCGATGGTGAAGACAAAGGCTGGTGAGGGCTTGTAGTTCAGGAGAAAGATTATGTCAGCCAAAGATCATCCCAGGGACAATATGGAGAATAAACTCAAGAAATGTAATTTAAAGTTTACCTTCAGACAAGGGAGGCAAATGCAACCAACAGGGAGGCCTGGTGACAGCGCGTCCGACATGGGACGGCACACTGCAATGACAAACTCGGACTCAAGCTGGGCCCCCTTGGTGCGAGTGGGTGACTGGGTTGCAGGCCAGAGCTCTGGGTGCGATGGTGAAGACAAAGGCTGGTGAGGGCTTGTAGTTCTGGAGAAGATTATGTCAGCCAAAGATCATCCCAGGGACAATCTGGAGAATAAACTCAAGAAATGTAATTTAAAGTTTACCTTCAGACAAGGGAGGCAAATGCAACAAACAGGGAGGCCTGGTGACAGCGCGTCCGACATGGGACGGCAAACTGCAATGACAAACTCGGCCTCAGGCTGGGCCCCCCTGGTGCGAGTGGGGGACCGAGGTTGCACTGGCGGAACTCCTGGTGCGGTGCTGAAGACAAAGGCTGGTGAGGGCTTGTAGTTCTGGAGAAAGATTATGTCAGCCAAAGATCATCCCAGGGACAATATGGAGAATAAACTCAAGAAATGGAATTTAAAGTTTACCTTCAGACAAGGGAGGCAAATGCAACCAACAGGGAGGCCAGGTTACAGCGCGTCCGATGTGGGACGGCACACTGCAATGACAACCTCGGCCTCAGGCTGGCCCCCCCTGGTGCGAGTGGGGGACCGAGGTTGCACTGGCGGAACTCCTGGTGCGGTGCTGAAGACAAAGGCTGGTGAGGGCTTGTAGTTCTGGAGAAAGATTATGTCAGCCAAAGATCATCCCAGGGACAATATGGAGAATAAACTCAAGAAATGGAATTTAAAGTTTACCTTCAGACAAGGGAGGCAAATGCAACCAACAGGGAGGCCTGGTGACAGCGCGTCCGACAAGGGACGGCACACTGCAATGACAAACTCGGCCTCAGGCAGGGCCCCCCTGGTGCGAGTGGGTGACCGGGTTGCAGGCCAGAGCTCTGGGTGCGATGGTGAAGACAAAGGCTGGTGAGGGCTTGTAGTTCTGGGCACACTGCAATGACAAACCCGGCCTCAGGCTGGGCCCCCCTGGTGCGAGTGGCTGACCGGGTTGCAGGCCAAAGCTCTGGGTGCGATGGTGAAGACAAAGGCTGGTGAGGGCTTGTCGTTCTGGAGAAAGATTATGTCAGCCAAAGATCATCCCAGGGACAATATGGAGAATAAACTCAAGAAATGTAATTTAAAGTTTACCTTCAGACAAGGGAGGCAAATGTAACCAACAGGGAGGCCTGGGGAAAGCTTGATCGAGAGGGCGAAGCCCACTGCAACGACAACCACCCCCTAAGGTTGGGCACCCCTGGTGAGAGTGGGGGACCGGGCAGCAGTGCTGGAGCCCTGGCTGGAGCCCCAGGTTGGCCTGGAGTCACATGCTGGTGAGGGCTTGTAGTTCTGGAGCAAGATTAAGTCAGCCGTAGATCATCCCAGGGACAATATGGAGAATAAACTCAAGAAATGGAATTTAAAGTTTACCTTCAGACAAGGGAGGCAAAAGCAACCAACAGGGAGGCCTGGTGAAAGCGCGTCCGACATGGGAGAGCACACTGCAATGACAAACTCGGCCTCAGGCTAGGCCCCCCTGGTGCGAGTGGCTGACCGGGTTGCAGGCCAGAGCTCTGGGTGCGATGGTGAAGACAAAGGCTGGTGAGGGCTTGTAGTTCAGGAGAAAGATTATGTCAGCCAAAGATCATCCCAGGGACAATATGGAGAATAAACTCAAGAAATGTAATTTAAAGTTTACCTTCAGACAAGGGAGGCCAATGCAAACAACAGGGAGGCCTGGTGACAGCGCGTCCGACATGGGACGGCACACTGCAATGACAAACTCGGACTCAGGCTGGGCCCCCTTGGTGCGAGTGGGTGACCGGGTTGCAGGCCAGAGCTCTGGGTGCGATGGTGAAGACAAAGGCTGGTGAGGGCTTGTAGTTCTGGAGAAGATTATGTCAGCCAAAGATCATCCCAGGGACAATCTGGAGAATAAACTCAAGAAATGTAATTTAAAGTTTACCTTCAGACAAGGGAGGCAAATGCAACAAACAGGGAGGCCTGGTGACAGCGCGTCCGACATGGGACGGCAAACTGCAATGACAAACTCGGCCTCAGGCTGGGCCCCCCTGGTGCGAGTGGGGGACCGAGTTTGCACTGGCAGAAATCCTGGTGCAGTGCTTAAGACAAAGGTTGGTGAGGGCTTGTAGTTCTGGAGAAAGATTATGTCAGCCAAAGATCATCCCAGGGACAATATGGAGAATAAACTCAAGAAATGGAATTTAAAGTTTACCTTCAGACAAGGGAGGCAAATGCAACCAACAGGGAGTCCTGATGACAGGTCGTCCGAAAAGGGACGGCACAATGCAATGACAAACTCGGCCTCAGGCTGGGCCCCCTTGGTGCGAGTGGGGGACCGAGGTTGCACTGGCGGAACTCCTGGTGCGGTGCTGAGGACAAAGGCTGGTGAGGGCTTGTAGTTCTGGAGAAAGATTATGTCAGCCAAAGATCATCCCAGGGACAATATGGAGAATAAACTCAACAAATGGAATTTAAAGTTTACCTTCAGACAAGGGAGGCAAAAGCAACCAACAGGGAGGCCTGGTGAAAGCGCGTCCGACATGGGAGAGCACACTGCAATGACAAACTCGGCCTCAGGCTAGGCCCCCCTGGTGCGAGTGGCTGACCGGGTTGCAGGCCAGAGCTCTGGGTGCGATGGTGAAGACAAAGGCTGGTGAGGGCTTGTAGTTCAGGAGAAAGATTATGTCAGCCAAAGATCATCCCAGGGACAATATGGAGAATAAACTCAAGAAATGTAATTTAAAGTTTACCTTCAGACAAGGGAGGCAAATGCAAACAACAGGGAGGCCTGGTGACAGCGCGTCCGACATGGGACGGCACACTGCAATGACAAACTCGGACTCAGGCTGGGCCCCCTTGGTGCGAGTGGGTGACCGGGTTGCAGGCCAGAGCTCTGGGTGCGATGGTGAAGACAAAGGCTGGTGAGGGCTTGTAGTTCTGGAGAAGATTATGTCAGCCAAAGATCATCCCAGGGACAATCTGGAGAATAAACTCAAGAAATGTAATTTAAAGTTTACCTTCAGACAAGGGAGGCAAATGCAACAAACAGGGAGGCCTGGTGACAGCGCGTCCGACATGGGACGGCAAACTGCAATGACAAACTCGGCCTCAGGCTGGGCCCCCCTGGTGCGAGTGGGGGACCGAGTTTGCACTGGCAGAAATCCTGGTGCAGTGCTTAAGACAAAGGTTGGTGAGGGCTTGTAGTTCTGGAGAAAGATTATGTCAGCCAAAGATCATCCCAGGGACAATATGGAGAATAAACTCAAGAAATGGAATTTAAAGTTTACCTTCAGACAAGGGAGGCAAATGCAACCAACAGGGAGTCCTGATGACAGGTCGTCCGAAAAGGGACGGCACAATGCAATGACAAACTCGGCCTCAGGCTGGGCCCCCCTGGTGCGAGTGGGGGACCAAGGTTGCACAGGCGGAACTCCTGGTGCGGTGCTGAGGAAAAAGGCTGGTGAGGGCTTGTAGTTCTGGAGAAAGATTATGTCAGCCGTAGATCATCCCAGGGACAATATGGAGAATAAACTCAAGAAATGGAATTTAAAGTTTACCTTCAGACAAGGGAGGCAAATGCAACCAACAGGGAGGCCTGGTGACAGCTCGTCCGATGTGGGGAGGCACACTGCAATGACAAAATCGCCCTCAGGCTGGGCCCCCCTAGTGAGAGTGGGGAACCGGGTTGCAGTGCTGGAGCTCTGGGTGCGGTGCTGAAGACAGAGGCTCGTGAGGGCTTGTAGTTCTGGAGAAAGATTATGTCAGCCAAAGATCATCCCAGGGACAATATGGAGAATAAAGTCAAGAAATGGAATTTAAAGTTTACCTTCAGACAAGGGAGGTAAACGCAACCAACAGGGAGGCCTGGGGAAAGCTTGATCGAGAGGGCGACGCCCACTGCAACGACAACCACCGCCTAAGGCTGGGCACCCCTGGTGAGGGTGGGGGAACGGGCAGCAGTGCTGGAGGCCTGGCTGGAGCCCCGGGGTGGCCTGGAGTCACATGCTGGTGAGGGCTTGTAGTTCTGGAGCAAGATTAAGTCAGCCGTAGATCATCCCAGGGACAATATGGAGAATAAACTCAAGAAAGGGAATTTAAAGTTTACCTTCAGACAAGGGAGGCAAATGCAACCAACAAGGAGGCCTGGTGACAGCGCGACCGACATGGGACAGCACATTGCAATGACAAACTCGGCCTCAGGCTGGGCCCCCTTGGTGCGAGTGGGTGACAAGGTTGCAGGCCAGAACTCTGGGTGCGATGGTGAAGACAAAGGCTGGTGAGGGCTTGTAGTTCTGGAGAAAGATTATGTCAGCCAAAGATCATCCCAGGGACAATATGGAGAATAAACTCAAGAAATGGAATTTAAAGTTTACCTTCAGACAAGGGAGGCAAATGCAACCAACAGGGAGGCCTGGTGATAGCGCGTCCGATGTGGGACGGCACACTGCAATGACAAAATCAGCCTCAGGCTGGGCCCCCCTGGTGTGAGTGGGGGACCGGGCAGCAGTGCTGGAGCCCTGGTTGTGGTGCTGGAAACAAAGGCTAGTGAGGGCTTGTAGTTCTGGAGAAAGATTATGTCAGCAAAAGATAATCCCAGGGACAATATGGAGAATAAACTCAAGAAATGGAATTTAAAGTTTACCTTCAGACAAGGGAGGCAAATGCAACCAACAGGGAGGCCAGGTTACAGCGCGTCCGATGTGGGACGGCACACTGCAATGACAACCTCGGCCTCAGGCTGGGCCCCCCTGGTGCGAGTGGGGGACCGAGGTTGCACTGGCGGAACTCCTGGTGCGGTGCTGAAGACAAAGGCTGGTGAGGGCTTGTAGTTCTGGAGAAAGATTATGTCAGCCAAAGATCATCCCAGGGACAATATGGAGAATAAACTCAAGAAATGGAATTTAAAGTTTACCTTCAGACAAGGGAGGCAAATGCAACCAACAGGGAGGCCAGGTTACAGCGCGTCCGATGTGGGACGGCACACTGCAATGACAACCTCGGCCTCAGGCTGGGCCCCCCTGGTGCGAGTGGGGGACCGAGGTTGCACTGGCGGAACTCCTGGTGCGGTGCTGAAGACAAAGGCTGGTGAGGGCTTGTAGTTCTGGAGAAAGATTATGTCAGCCAAAGATCATCCCAGGGACAATATGGAGAATAAACTCAAGAAATGGAATTTAAAGTTTACCTTCAGACAAAGGAGGCAAATGCAACCAACAGGGAGTCCTGATGACAGGTCGTCCGAAAAGGGACGGCACAATGCAATGACAAACTCAGCCTCAGGCTGGGCCCCCCTGGTGCGAGTGGGTGACCAGGTTGCAGGCCAGAGCTCTGGGTGCGATGGTGAAGACAAAGGCTGGTGAGGGCTTGTAGTTCTGGAGAAAGATTATGTCAGCCGTAGATCATCCCAGGGACAATATGGAGAATAAACTCAAGAAATGTAATTTAAAGTATACCTTCAGACAAGGGAGGCAAATGCAACCAACAGGGAGGCCTGTGGAAAGCTTGATCGAGAGGGCGACGCCCACTGCAACGACAACCACCGCCTAAGGCTGGGCACCCCTGGTGAGAGTGGGGGACCGGGCAGCAGTGCTGGAGGCCTGGCTGGAGCCCCGGGGTGGCCTGGAGTCACATGCTGGTGAGGGCTTGTAGTTCTGGAGCAAGATTAAGTCAGCCGTAGATCATCCCAGGGACAATATGGAGAATAAACTCAAGAAATGTAATTTAAAGTTTACCTTCAGACAAGGGAGGCAAATGCAACAAACAGGGAGGCCTGGTGACAGCTCGTCCGATGTGGGGCGGCACACTGCAATGACAAACTCGGCCTCAGGCTGGGCCCCCCTGGCGCGAGTGGGTGACCGGGTTGCAGGCCAGAGCTCTGGGTGCGATGGTGGAGACAAAGGCTGGTGAGGGCTTGTAGTTCTGGGCACACTGCAATGACAAACCCGGCCTCAGGCTGGGCCCCCCTGGTGCGAGTGGCTGACCGGGTTGCAGGCCAAAGCTCTGGGTGCGATGGTGAAGACAAAGGCTGGTGAGGGCTTGTAGTTCTGGAGAAAGATTATGTCAGCCAAAGATCATCCCAGGGACAATATGGAGAATAAACTCAAGAAATGGAATTTAAAGTTTACCTTCAGACAAGGGAGGCAAATGCAACCAACAGGGAGGCCTGGGGAAAGCTTGATCGAGAGGGCGACGCCCACTGCAACGACAACCACCCCCTGAGGCTGGACACCCCTGGTGAGGATGGGGGACCGGGCAGCAGTGCTGGAGCCCGGGCTGGAGCCCCGGTCTGGCCTGGAGTCACATGCTGGTCAGGGCTTGTAGTTCTAGAGCAAGATTAAGTAAGCCGTAGATCATCCCAGGCACAATATGGAGAATAAACTCAAGAAATGGAATTTAAAGTTTACCTTCAGACAAGGGAGGCAAATGCAACCAACAGGGAGGCCTGGTGATAGCGCGTCCGATGTGGGACGGCACACTGCAATGACAAAATCAGCCTCAGACTGGGCCCCCCTGGTGTGAGTGGGGGACCGGGTTGCAGTGCTGGAGACCTGGGTGTGGTGCTTGAGACAAAGGCTTGTGAGGGCTTGTAGTTCTGGAGAAAGATTATGTCAGCCAAAGATCATCCCAGGGACAATATGGACAATTAATTCAAAAAATGTAATTTAAAGTTTACCTTCAGACAAGGGAGGCAAATGCAACCAACAGGGAGGCCTGATGACAGCGCGTCCGACATGGGACGGCACACTGCAATGACAAACTCGGCCTCAGGCTTGGCCCCCTTGGTGCGAGCGGCTGACCGGGTTGCAGGCCAGAGCTCTGGGTGCGATGGTGAAGACAAAGGCTGGTGAGGGTTTGTAGTTCTGGAGAAAGATTATGTCAGCCAAAGATCATCCCAGGGACAATATGGAGAATAAACTCAATAAATGTAATTTAAAGTTTACCTTAAGACATGGGAGGTAAATGCAACCAACAGGGAGTCCTGATGACAGGTCGTCCGAAAAGGGACGGCACAATGCAATGACAAACTCGGCCTCAGGCTGGGCCCCCCTGGTGCGAGTGGCTGACCGGGTTGCAGGCCAGAGCTCTGGGTGCGATGGTGAAGACAAAGGCTGGTGAGGGCTTGTAGTTCTGGAGAAAGATTATGTCAGCCGTAGATCATCCCAGGGACAATATGGAGAATAAACTCAAGAAATGTAATTTAAAGTTTACCTTCAGACAAGGGAGGCAAATGCAACAAACAGGGAGGCCTGTGGAAAGCTTGATCGAGAGGGCGACGCCCACTGCAACGACAACCACCGCCTAAGGCTGGGCACCCCTGGTGAGAGAGGGGGACCAGGCAGCAGTGCTGGAGCCCTGGCTGGAACCCCGGTCTGGCCTGGAGTCACATGCTGGTGAGGGCTTGTAGTTCTGGAGCAAGATTAAGTCAGCCGTAGATCATCCCAGGGACAATATGGAGAATAAACTCAAGAAATGGAATTTAAAGTTTACCTTCAGACAAGGGAGGCAAATGCAACCAACAGGGAGGCCTGGTGATAGCGCGTCCGATGTGGGACGGCACACTGCAATGACAAAATCAGCCTCAGGCTGCGCCCCCCTGGTGTGAGTGGGGGACCGGGTTGCAGTGCTGGAGACCTGGGTGTGGTGCTTGAGACAAAGGCTTGTGAGGGCTTGTAGTTCTGGAGAAAGATTATGTCAGCCAAAGATCATCCCAGGGACAATATGGACAATTAATTCAAAAAATGTAATTTAAAGTTTACCTTCAGACAAGGGAGGCAAATGCAACCAACAGGGAGGCCTGATGACAGCGCGTCCGACATGGGACGGCACACTGCAATGACAAACTCGGCCTCAGGCTTGGCCCCCTTGGTGCGAGTGGCTGACCGGGTTGCAGGCCAGAGCTCTGGGTGCGATGGTGAAGACAAAGGCTGGTGAGGGCTTGTAGTTCAGGAGAAAGATTATGTCAGCCAAAGATCATCCCAGGGACAATATGGAGAATAAACTCAAGAAATGTAATTTAAAGTTTACCTTCAGACAAGGGAGGCAAATGCAACCAACAGGGAGGCCTGGTGACAGCGCGTCCGACATGGGACGGCACACTGCAATGACAAACTCGGACTCAGGCTGGGCCCCCTTGGTGCGAGTGGGTGACCGGGTTGCAGGCCAGAGCTCTGGGTGCGATGGTGAAGACAAAGGCTGGTGAGGGCTTGTAGTTCTGGAGAAGATTATGTCAGCCAAAGATCATCCCAGGGACAATCTGGAGAATAAACTCAAGAAATGTAATTTAAAGTTTACCTTCAGACAAGGGAGGCAAATGCAACCAACAGGGAGGCCTGGGGAAAGCTTCATCGAGAGGGCGACGCCCACTGCAACGACAACCACCGCCTAAGGCTGGGCACCCCTGGTGAGAGTGGGGGACCGGGCAGCAGTGCTGCAGCCCTGGCTGGAGCCCCAGGGAGGCCTGGAGTCACATGCTGGTGAGGGCTTGTAGTTCTGGAGCAAGATTAAGTCAGCCGTAGATCATCCCAGGGACAATATGGAGAATAAACTCAAGAAAGGGAATTTAAAGTTTACCTTCAGACAAGGGAGGCAAATGCAACCAACAGGGAGGCCTGGTGACAGCGCGTCCGATGTGGGACGGCACACTGCAATGACAACCTCGGCCTCAGGCTGGGCCCCCCTGGTGAGAGTGGGGGACCGAGGTTGCACTGGCGGAACTCCTGGTGCGGTGCTGAAGACAAAGGCTGGTGAGGGCTTGTAGTTCTGGAGAAAGATTATGTCAGCCAAAGATCATCCCAGGGACAATATGGAGAATAAACTCAAGAAATGGAATTTAAAGTTTACCTTCAGACAAGGGAGGCAAATGCAACCAAAAGGGAGGCCTGGTGACAGCGCGTCCGACATGGGACGGCAGACTGCAATGACAAAATCAGCCTCAGGCTGGGCCCCCCTGGTGTGAGTGGGGAACCGGGTTGCAGTGCTGGAGCCCTGGGTGTGGTGCTGGAGACAAAGACTTGTGAGGGCTTGTAGTTCTGGAGCAAGATTAAGTCAGCCAAAGATCATCCCTGGGAAAATATGGAGAATAAACACAAGAAATGGAATTTAAAGTTTACCTTCAGACAAGGGAGGCAAATGCAACCAACAGGGAGGCCTGGTGACAGCTCGTCCGATGTGAAACGGCACACTGCAATGACAACCTCGGCCTCAGGCTGGGCGCCCCTGGTGCGAGTGGGGGACCGAGGTTGCACTGGCGGAACTCCTGGTGCGGTGCTGAAGACAAAGGCCTGTGAGGGCTTGTAGTTCTGGAGAAAGATTATGTCAGCCAAAGATCATCCCAGGGACAATATGGAGAATAAACTCAAGAAAGGGAATTTAAAGTTTACCTTCAGACAAGGGAGGCAAATGCAACCAACAGGGAGGCCTGGTGACAGCGCGTCCGACATGGGACGGCACACTACAATGACAAAATCGGCCTCAGAATGGGGCCCCTTGGTGCGAGTGGGTGACCGGGTTGCAGGCCAGAGCTCTGGGTGCGATGGTGAAGACAAAGAATGGTGAGGGCTTGTAGTTCTGGAGCAAGATTATGTCAGCCAAAGATCATCCCAGGGACAATATGGAAAATAAACTCAAGAAATGTAATTTAAAGTTTACCTTCAGACAAGGGAGGCAAATGCAACCAACAGGGAGGCCTGGGGAAAGCTTGATCGAGAGGGCGACGCCCACTGCAACGACAACCACCCCCTAAGGTTGGACACCCCTGGTGAGGATGGGGGACCGGGCAGCAGTGCTAGAGCCCTGGCTGGAGCCCCGGTCTGGCCTGGAGTCACATGCTGGTGAGGGCTTGTAGTTCTGGAGCAAGATTAAGTCAGCCGTAGATCATCCCAGGCACAATATGGAGAATAAACTCAAGAAATGGAATTTAAAGTTCACCTTCAGACAAGGGAGGCAAATGCAACCAACAGGGAGGCCTGGTGATAGCGCGTCCGATGTGGGACGGCACACTGCAATGACAAAATCAGCCTCAGGCTGGACACCCCTGGTGTGAGTGGGGGACCGAGTTGCAGTGCAGGAGCCCTGGGTGTGGTGCTGGAGACAAAGGCTTGTGAGGGCTTGTAGTTCTGGAGAAAGATTATGTCAGCCAAAGATCATCCCAGGGACAATATGGAGAATAAACTCAAGAAATGTAATTTAAAGTTTACCTTCAGACAAGGGAGGCAAATGCAACCAACAGGGAGGCCTGGGGAAAGCTTGATCGAGAGGGCGACGCCCACTGCAACGACAACCACCGCCTAAGGCTGGGCCCCCCTGGTGAGAGTGGGGGACCGGGCAGCAGTGCTGGAGCCCTGGCTGGAGCCCCAGGGTAGCCTGGAGTCACATGCTGGTGAGGGCTTGTAGTTCTGGAGCCAGATTAAGTCAGCCAAAGATCATCCCAGGGACAATATGGAGAATAAACTCAAGAAAGGGAATTTAAAGTTTAACTTCAGACAAGGGAGGCAAATGCAACCAACAGGGAGGCCTGATGACAGGTCGTCCGACATGGGACGGCACACTGCAATGACAACCTCGGCCTCAGGCTGGGCCCTCCTGGTGCGAGTGGCTGACAGGGTTGCAGGCCAAAGCTCTGGGTGCGATGGTGAAGACAAAGGCTGGTGAGGGCTTGTAGTTCTGGAGAAAGATTATGTCAGCCAAAGATCATCCCAGGGACAATATGGAGAATAAACTCAAGAAATGGAATTTAAAGTTTACCTTCAGACAAGGGAGGCAAATGCAACCAACAGGGAGGCCTGGGGAAAGCTTCATCGAGAGGGCGACGCCCACTGCAACGACAACCACCGCCTAAGGCTGGGCACCCCTGGTGAGAGTGGGGGACCGGGCAGCAGTGCTGGAGCCCTGGCTGGAGCCCCAGGGAGGCCTGGAGTCACATGCTGGTGAGGGCTTGTAGTTCTGGAGCAAGATTAAGTCAGCCGTAGATCATCCCAGGGACAATATGGAGAATAAACTCAAGAAAGGGAATTTAAAGTTTACCTTCAGACAAGGGAGGCAAATGCAACCAACAGGGAGGCCTGGTGACAGCGCGTCCGATGTGGGACGGCACACTGCAATGACAACCTCGGCCTCAGGCTGGGCCCCCCTGGTGAGAGTGGGGGACCGAGGTTGCACTGGCGGAACTCCTGGTGCGGTGCTGAAGACAAAGGCTGGTGAGGGCTTGTAGTTCTGGAGAAAGATTATGTCAGCCAAAGATCATCCCAGGGACAATATGGAGAATAAACTCAAGAAATGGAATTTAAAGTTTACCTTCAGACAAGGGAGGCAAATGCAACCAAAAGGGAGGCCTGGTGACAGCGCGTCCGACATGGGACGGCAGACTGCAATGACAAAATCAGCCTCAGGCTGGGCCCCCCTGGTGTGAGTGGGGAACCGGGTTGCAGTGCTGGAGCCCTGGGTGTGGTGCTGGAGACAAAGACTTGTGAGGGCTTGTAGTTCTGGAGCAAGATTAAGTCAGCCAAAGATCATCCCTGGGAAAATATGGAGAATAAACTCTAGAAAGGGAATTTAAAGTTTACCTTCAGACAAGGGAGGCAAATGCAACCAACAGGGAGGCCTGATGACAGCGCGTCCGACATGGGACGGCACACTACAATGACAAAATCGGCCTCAGAATGGGGCCCCTTGGTGAGAGTGGGTGACCGGGTTGCAGGCCAGAGCTCTGGGTGCGATGGTGAAGACAAAGAATGGTGAGGGCTTGTAGTTCTGGAGCAAGATTATGTCAGCCAAAGATCATCCCAGGGACAATATGGAAAATAAACTCAAGAAATGTAATTTAAAGTTTACCTTCAGACAAGGGAGGCAAATGCAACCAACAGGGAGGCCTGGGGAAAGCTTGATCGAGAGGGCGACGCCCACTGCAACGACAACCACCCCCTAAGGCTGGACACCCCTGGTGAGGATGGGGGACCGGGCAGCAGTGCTAGAGCCCTGGCTGGAGCCCCGGTCTGGCCTGGAGTCACATGCTGGTGAGGGCTTGTAGTTCTGGAGCAAGATTAAGTCAGCCGTAGATCATCCCAGGCACAATATGGAGAATAAACTCAAGAAATGGAATTTAAAGTTCACCTTCAGACAAGGGAGGCAAATGCAACCAACAGGGAGGCCTGGTGATAGCGCGTCCGATGTGGGACGGCACACTGCAATGACAAAATCAGCCTCAGGCTGGACACCCCTGGTGTGAGTGGGGGACCGAGTTGCAGTGCAGGAGCCCTGGGTGTGGTGCTGGAGACAAAGGCTTGTGAGGGCTTGTAGTTCTGGAGAAAGATTATGTCAGCCAAAGATCATCCCAGGGACAATATGGAGAATAAACTCAAGAAATGTAATTTAAAGTTTACCTTCAGACAAGGGAGGCAAATGCAACCAACAGGGAGGCCTGGGGAAAGCTTGATCGAGAGGGCGACGCCCACTGCAACGACAACCACCGCCTAAGGCTGGGCCCCCCTGGTGAGAGTGGGGGACCGGGCAGCAGTGCTGGAGCCCTGGCTGGAGCCCCAGGGTAGCCTGGAGTCACATGCTGGTGAGGGCTTGTAGTTCTGGAGCCAGATTAAGTCAGCCAAAGATCATCCCAGGGACAATATGGAGAATAAACTCAAGAAAGGGAATTTAAAGTTTAACTTCAGACAAGGGAGGCAAATGCAACCAACAGGGAGGCCTGATGACAGGTCGTCCGACATGGGACGGCACACTGCAATGACAACCTCGGCCTCAGGCTGGGCCCCCCTGGTGCGAGTGGCTGACAGGGTTGCAGGCCAAAGCTCTGGGTGCGATGGTGAAGACAAAGGCTGGTGAGGGCTTGTAGTTCTGGAGAAAGATTATGTCAGCCAAAGATCATCCCAGGGACAATATGGAGAATAAACTCAAGAAATGGAATTTAAAGTTTACCTTCAGACAAGGGAGGCAAATGCAACCAAAAGGGAGGCCTGGTGACAGCGCGTCCGACATGGGACTGCAGACTGCAATGACAAAATCAGCCTCAGGTTGGGCCTCCCTGGTGTGAGTGGGAGACCGGGTTGCAGTGCTGGAGCCCTGGGTGTGGTGCTGAAGACAAAGACTTGTGAGGGCTTGTAGTTCTGGAGCAAGATTAAGTCAGCCAAAGATCATCACAGGGACAATATGGAGAATAAACTCAAGAAATGTAATTTAAAGTTTACCTTCAGACAAGGGAGGCAAATGCAACCAACAGGGAGGCCTGGTGACAGCGCGTCCGATGTGGGACGGCACACTGCAATGACAACCTCGGCCTCAGGCTGGGCCCCCCTGGTGTGAGTGGGGGACCGATGTTGCACTGGCGGAACTCCTGGTGCGGTGCTGAAGACAAAGGCTGGTGAGGGCTTGTAGTTCTGGAGAAAGATTATGTCAGCCAAAGATCATCCCAGGGACAATATGGAGAATAAACTCAAGAAATGGAATTTAAAGTTTACCTTCAGACAAGGGAGGCAAATGCAACCAAAAGGGAGGCCTGGTGACAGCGCGTCCGACATGGGACTGCAGACTGCAATGACAAAATCAGCCTCAGGTTGGGCCTCCCTGGTGTGAGTGGGAGACCGGGTTGCAGTGCTGGAGCCCTGGGTGTGGTGCTGAAGACAAAGACTTGTGAGGGCTTGTAGTTCTGGAGCAAGATTAAGTCAGCCAAAGATCATCACAGGGACAATATGGAGAATAAACTCAAGAAATGTAATTTAAAGTTTACCTTCAGACAAGGGAGGCAAATGCAACCAACAGGGAGGCCTGGGGAAAGCTTCATCGAGAGGGCGACGCCCACTGCAACGACAACCACCGCCTAAGGCTGGGCACCCCTGGTGAGAGTGGGGGACCGGGCAGCAGTGCTGGAGCCCTGGCTGGAGCCCCAGGGAGGCCTGGAGTCACATGCTGGTGAGGGCTTGTAGTTCTGGAGCAAGATTAAGTCAGCCGTAGATCATCCCAGGGACAATATGGAGAATAAACTCAAGAAAGGGAATTTAAAGTTTACCTTCAGACAAGGGAGGCAAATGCAACCAACAGGGAGGCCTGGTGACAGCGCGTCCGATGTGGGACGGCACACTGCAATGACAACCTCGGCCTCAGGCTGGGCCCCCCTGGTGAGAGTGGGGGACCGAGGTTGCACTGGCGGAACTCCTGGTGCGGTGCTGAAGACAAAGGCTGACAGCGCGTCCGACATGGGACGGCACACTGCAATGACAAACTCGGCCTCAGGCTTGGCCCCCTTGGTGCGAGTGGCTGACCGGGTTGCAGGCCAGAGCTCTGGGTGCGATGGTGAAGACAAAGGCTGGTGAGGGCTTGTAGTTCTGGAGAAAGATTATGTCAGCCAAAGATCATCCCAGGGACAATATGGAGAATAAAGTCAAGAAATGTAATTTAAAGTTTACCTTCAGACAAGGGAGGCAAATGCAACCAACAGGGAGGCCTGGTGACAGCGCGTCCGACATGGGACGGCACACTGCAATGACAAACTCGGCCTCAGGCAGGGCCCCCTTGGTGCGAGTGGGTGACCGGGTTGCAGGCCAGAGCTCTGGGTGCGATGGTGAAGACAAAGGCTGGTGAGGGCTTGTAGTTCTGGAGAAGATTATGTCAGCCAAAGATCATCCCAGGGACAATCTGGAGAATAAACTCAAGAAATGTAATTTAAAGTTTACCTTCAGACAAGGGAGGCAAATGCAACAAACAGGGAGGCCTGGTGACAGCGCATCCAACATGGGACGGCAAACTGCAATGACAAACTCGGCCTCAGGCTGGGCCCCCCTGGTGCGAGTGGGGGACCGAGTTTGCACTGGCAGAAATCCTGGTGCAGTGCTGAAGACTAAGGTTAGTGAGGGCTTGTAGTTCTGGAGAAAGATTATGTCAGCCAAAGATCATCCCAGGGACAATATGGAGAATAAACTCAAGAAATGGAATTTAAAGTTTACCTTCAGACAAGGGAGGCAAATGCAACCAACAGGGAGGCCTGGTGACAGCGCGTCCGACAAGGGACGGCACACTGCAATGACAAACTCGGCCTCAGGCAGGGCCCCCCTGGTGCGAGTGGGTGACCGGGTTGCAGGCCAGAGCTCTGGGTGCGATGGTGAAGACAAAGGCTGGTGAGGGCTTGTAGTTCTGGGCACACTGCAATGACAAACTCGGCCTCAGGCAGGGGCCCCCTGGTGCGAGTGGGTGACCGGGTTGCAGGCCAGAGCTCTGGGTGCGATGGTGAAGACAAAGGCTGGTGAGGGCTTGTAGTTCTGGGCACACTGCAATGACAAACCCGGCCTCAGGCTGGGCCCCCCTGGTGCGAGTGGCTGACCGGGTTGCAGGCCAAAGCTCTGGGTGCGATGGTGAAGACAAAGGCTGGTGAGGGCTTGTCGTTCTGGAGAAAGATTATGTCAGCCAAAGATCATCCCAGGGACAATATGGAGAATAAACTCAAGAAATGTAATTTAAAGTTTACCTTTAGACAAGGGAGGCAAATGCAACCAAAAGGGAGGCCTGGTGACAGCGCGTCCGACATGGGACGGCAGACTGCAATGACAAAATCAGCCTCAGGTTGGGCCTCCCTGGTGTGAGTGGGAGACCGGGTTGCAGTGCTGGAGCCCTGGGTGTGGTGCTGAAGACAAAGACTTGTGAGGGCTTGTAGTTCTGGAGCAAGATTAAGTCAGCCAAAGATCATCACAGGGACAATATGGAGAATAAACTCAAGAAATGTAATTTAAAGTTTACCTTCAGACAAGGGAGGCAAATGCAACCAACAGGGAGGCCTGGTGACAGCGCGTCCGATGTGGGACGGCACACTGCAATGACAACCTCGGCCTCAGGCTGGGCCCCCCTGGTGTGAGTGGGGGACCGATGTTGCACTGGCGGAACTCCTGGTGCGGTGCTGAAGACAAAGGCTGGTGAGGGCTTGTAGTTCTGGAGAAAGATTATGTCAGCCAAAGATCATCCCAGGGACAATATGGAGAATAAACTCAAGAAATGGAATTTAAAGTTTACCTTCAGACAAGGGAGGCAAATGCAACCAACAGGGAGGCCTGGTGATAGCGCGTCCGATGTGGGACGGCACACTGCAATGACAACCTCGGCCTCAGGCTGGGCCCCCCTGGTGCGAGTGGCTGACAGGGTTGCAGGCCAAAGCTCTGGGTGCGATGGTGAAGACAAAGGCTGGTGAGGGCTTGTAGTTCTGGAGAAAGATTATGTCAGCCAAAGATCATCCCAGGGACAATATGGAGAATAAACTCAAGAAATGTAATTTAAAGTTTACCTTCAGACAAGGGAGGCAAATGCAACCAACAGGGAGGCCTGGGGAAAGCTTCATCGAGAGGGCGACGCCCACTGCAACGACAACCACCGCCTAAGGCTGGGCACCCCTGGTGAGAGTGGGGGACCGGGCAGCAGTGCTGGAGCCCTGGCTGGAGCCCCAGGGAGGCCTGGAGTCACATGCTGGTGAGGGCTTGTAGTTCTGGAGCAAGATTAAGTCAGCCGTAGATCATCCCAGGGACAATATGGAGAATAAACTCAAGAAAGGGAATTTAAAGTTTACCTTCAGACAAGGGAGGCAAATGCAACCAACAGGGAGGCCTGGTGACAGCGCGTCCGATGTGGGACGGCACACTGCAATGACAACCTCGGCCTCAGGCTGGGCCCCCCTGGTGAGAGTGGGGGACCGAGGTTGCACTGGCGGAACTCCTGGTGCGGTGCTGAAGACAAAGGCTGACAGCGCGTCCGACATGGGACGGCACACTGCAATGACAAACTCGGCCTCAGGCTTGGCCCCCTTGGTGCGAGTGGGTGACCGGGTTGCAGGCCAGAGCTCTGGGTGCGATGGTGAAGACAAAGGTTGGTGAGGGCTTGTAGTTCTGGAGAAAGATTATGTCAGCCAAAGATCATCCCAGGGACAATATGGAGAATAAACTCAAGAAATGTAATTTAAAGTTTACCTTCAGACAAGGGAGGCAAATGCAACCAACAGGGAGGCCTGGTGACAGCGCGTCCGACATGGGACGGCACACTGCAATGACAAACTCGGACTCAGGCTGGGCCCCCTTGGTGCGAGTGGGTGACCGGGTTGCAGGCCAGAGCTCTGGGTGCGATGGTGAAGACAAAGGCTGGTGAGGGCTTGTAGTTCTGGAGAAGATTATGTCAGCCAAAGATCATCCCAGGGACAATCTGGAGAATAAACTCAAGAAATGTAATTTAAAGTTTACCTTCAGACAAGGGAGGCAAATGCAACAAACAGGGAGGCCTGGTGACAGCGCGTCCAACATGGGACGGCAAACTGCAATGACAAACTCGGCCTCAGGCTGGGCCCCCCTGGTGCGAGTGGGGGACCGAGTTTGCACTGGCAGAAATCCTGGTGCAGTGCTGAAGACTAAGGTTAGTGAGGGCTTGTAGTTCTGGAGAAAGATTATGTCAGCCAAAGATCATCCCAGGGACAATATGGAGAATAAACTCAAGAAATGGAATTTAAAGTTTACCTTCAGACAAGGGAGGCAAATGCAACCAACAGGGAGGCCTGGTGACAGCGCGTCCGACAAGGGACGGCACACTGCAATGACAAACTCGGCCTCAGGCAGGGCCCCCCTGGTGCGAGTGGGTGACCGGGTTGCAGGCCAGAGCTCTGGGTGCGATGGTGAAGACAAAGGCTGGTGAGGGCTTGTAGTTCTGGGCACACTGCAATGACAAACTCGGCCTCAGGCAGGGCCCCCCTGGTGCGAGTGGGTGACCGGGTTGCAGGCCAGAGCTCTGGGTGCGATGGTGAAGACAAAGGCTGGTGAGGGCTTGTAGTTCTGGGCACACTGCAATGACAAACCCGGCCTCAGGCTGGGCCCCCCTGGTGCGAGTGGCTGACCGGGTTGCAGGCCAAAGCTCTGGGTGCGATGGTGAAGACAAAGGCTGGTGAGGGCTTGTCGTTCTGGAGAAAGATTATGTCAGCCAAAGATCATCCCAGGGACAATATGGAGAATAAACTCAAGAAATGTAATTTAAAGTTTACCTTCAGACAAGGGAGGCAAATGCAACCAACAGGGAGGCCTGGGGAAAGCTTGATCGAGAGGGCGACGCCCACTGCAACGACAACCACCCCCTAAGGCTGGGCACCCCTGGTGAGAGTGGGGGACCGGGCAGCAGTGATGGAGCCCTGGCTGGAGCCCCAGGTTGGCCTGGAGTCACATGCTGGTGAGGGCTTGTAGTTCTGGAGCAAGATTAAGTCAGCCGTAGATCATCCCAGGGACAATATGGAGAATAAACTCAAGAAATGGAATTTAAAGTTTACCTTCAGACAAGGGAGGCAAAAGCAACCAACAGGGAGGCCTGGTGACAGCGCGTCCGACATGGGAGAGCACACTGCAATGACAAACTCGGCCTCAGGCTAGGCCCCCCTGGTGCGAGTGGCTGACCGGGTTGCAGGCCAGAGCTCTGGGTGCGATGGTGAAGACAAAGGCTGGTGAGGGCTTGTAGTTCTGGGCACACTGCAATGACAAACTCAGCCTCAGGCTGGGCCCCCCTGGTGCGAGTGGCTGACCGGGTTGCAGGCCAGAGCTCTGGGTGCGATGGTGAAGACAAAGGCTGGTGAGGGCTTGTAGTTCTGGAGAAAGATTATGTCAGCCAAAGATCATCCCAGGGACAATATGGAGAATAAACTCAAGAAATGGAATTTAAAGTTTACCTTCAGACAAGGGAGGAAATTGCAACCAACAGGGAGACCTGGGGACAGCGCCTCCGACATGGGACGGCACACTGCAATGACAAAATCAGCCTCAGGCTGGGCCCCCCTGGTGTGAGTGGGGAACCGGGTTGCAGTGCTGGAGCCCTGGGTGTGGTGCTGGAGACAAAGACTTGTGAGGGCTTGTAGTTCTGGAGCAAGATTAAGTCAGCCAAAGATCATCCCTGGGAAAATATGGAGAATAAACACAAGAAATGGAATTTAAAGTTTACCTTCAGACAAGGGAGGCAAATGCAACCAACAGGGAGGCCTGGTGACAGCTCGTCCGATGTGAAACGGCACACTGCAATGACAACCTCGGCCTCAGGCTAGGCCCCCCTGGTGTGAGTGGGGGACCGGGTTGCAGTGCTGGAGACCTGGGTGTGGTGCTTGAGACAAAGGCTTGTGAGGGCTTGTAGTTCTGGAGAAAGATTATGTCAGCCAAAGATCATCCCAGGGACAATATGGACAATTAATTCAAAAAATGGAATTTAAAGTTTACCTTCAGACAAGGGAGGTAAACGCAACCAACAGGGAGGCCTGGGGAAAGCTTGATCGAGAGGGCGACGCCCACTGCAACGACAACCACCGCCTAAGGCTGGGCACCCCTGGTGAGGGTGGGGGACCGGATAGCAGTGCTGGAGCCCTGGCTGGAGCCCCGGGGTGGCCTGGAGTCACATGCTGGTGAGGGCTTGTAGTTCTGGAGCAAGATTAAGTCAGCCGTAGATCATCCCAGGGACAATATGGAGAATAAACTCAAGAAAGGGAATTTAAAGTTTACCTTCAGACAAGGGAGGCAAATGCAACCAACAAGGAGGCCTGGTGACAGCGCGTCCGACATGGGACAGCACATTGCAATGACAAACTCGGCCTCAGGCTGGGCCCCCTTGGTGCGAGTGGGTGACAAGGTTGCAGGCCAGAGCTCTGGGTGCGATGGTGAAGACAGAGGCAGGTGAGGGCTTGTAGTTCTGGAGAAAGATTATGTCAGCCAAAGATAATCCCAGGGACAATATGGAGAATAAACTCAAGAAATGTAATTTAAAGTTTACCTTCAGACAAGGGAGGCAAATGCAACCAACAGGGAGGCCTGGTGACAGCGGGTCCGACATGGGACGGCACACTGCAATGACAAACTCGGACTCAGGCTGGGCCCCCTTGGTGCGAGTGGGTGACCGGGTTGCAGGCCAGAGCTCTGGGTGCGATGGTGAAGACAAAGGCTGGTGAGGGCTTGTAGTTCTGGAGAGGATTATGTCAGCCAAAGATCATCCCAGGGACAATCTGGAAAATAAACTCAAGAAATGTAATTTAAAGTTTACCTTAAGACATGAGAGGTAAATGCAACCAACAGGGAGTCCTGATGACAGGTCGTCCGAAAAGGGACGGCACAATGCAATGACAAACTCGGCCTCAGGCTGGGCCCCCCTGGTGCGAGTGGCTGACCGGGTTGCAGGCCAGAGCTCTGGGTGCGATGGTGAAGACAAAGGCTGGTGAGGGCTTGTAGTTCTGGAGAAAGATTATGTCAGCCAAAGATCATCCCAGGGACAATATGGAGAATAAAGTCTAGAAATGGAATTTAAAGTTTACCTTCAGACAAGGGAGGAAAATGCAACCAACAGGGAGGCCTGGTGACAGCGCGTCCGACATAGGACGGCACACTGCAATGACAAACTCGGCCTCAGGCTGGGCCCCCCTGGTGCGAGTGGATGACCGGGTTGCAGGCCAAAGCTCTGGGTGCGATGGTGAAGACAAAGGCTGGTGAGGGCTTGTAGTTCTGGAGAAAGATTATGTCAGCCAAAGATCATCCCAGGGACAATATGGAGAATAAACTCAAGAAATGGAATTTAAAGTTTACCTTCAGACAAGGGAGGCAAATGCAACCAACAGGGAGGCCTGGGGAAAGCTTGATCGAGAGGGCGACGCCCACGGCAACGACAACCACCGCCTCAGGCTGGGCACCCTTGGTGAGAGTGGGGGACCGGGCAGCAGTGCTGGAGCCCTGGCTGGAGCCCCAGGGTGGCCTGGAGTCACATGCTGGTGAGGGCTTGTAGTTCTGGAGCAAGATTAAGTCAGCCGTAGATCATCCCAGGGAAAATATGGAGTATAAACTCAAGAAATGTAATTTAAAGTTTACCTTCAGACAAGGGAGGCAAATGCAACCAACAAGGAGGCCTGATGACAGCGCGTCCGACATGGGACGGCAAACTGCAATGACAAACTCGGCCTCAGGCTGGGCCTCCCTGGTGCCAGTGGCTGACCGGGTTGCA
Organism: Nelusetta ayraudi; assembly: GCF_046127955.1. NCBI lineage: Eukaryota > Metazoa > Chordata > Actinopteri > Tetraodontiformes > Monacanthidae > Nelusetta > Nelusetta ayraudi. The sequence continues at coordinate 560,875 of NW_027466154.1, forward strand.
GGCCAGAGCTCTGGGTGCGATGGTGAAGACAAAGGCTGGTGAGGGCTTGTAGTTCTGGAGAAAGATCATGTCAGCCAAAGGTCATCCCAGGGACAATATGGAGAATAAACACAAGAAATGGAATTTAAAGTTTACCTTCAGACAAGGGAGGCAAATGCAACCAACAGGGAGGCCTGGGGAAAGCTTGATCGAGAGGGCAACGCCCACTGCAACGACAACAACCGCCTAAGGCTGGACACCCATGGTGAGGGTGGGGGACCGGGTTGCAGTGCTGGAGCTCTGGGTGCGATGGTGAAGACAGAGGCAGGTGAGGGCTTGTAGTTCTGGAGAAAGATTATGTCAGCCAAAGATCATCCCAGGGACAATATGGAGAATAAACTCAAGAAATGTAATTTAAAGTTTACCTTCAGACAAGGGAGGCAAATGCAACCAACAGGGAGGCCTGGTGACAGCGGGTCCGACATGGGACGGCACACTGCAATGACAAACTCGGACTCAGGCTGGGCCCCCTTGGTGCGAGTGGGTGACCGGGTTGCAGGCCAGAGCTCTGGGTGCGATGGTGAAGACAAAGGCTGGTGAGGGCTTGTAGTTCTGGAGAAGATTATGTCAGCCAAAGATCATCCCAGGGACAATCTGGAAAATAAACTCAAGAAATGTAATTTAAAGTTTACCTTAAGACATGAGAGGTAAATGCAACCAACAGGGAGTCCTGATGACAGGTCGTCCGAAAAGGGACGGCACAATGCAATGACAAACTCGGCCTCAGGCTGGGCCCCCCTGGTGCGAGTGGCTGACCGAGTTGCAGGCCAGAGCTCTGGGTGCGATGGTGAAGACAAAGGCTGGTGAGGGCTTGTAGTTCTGGAGAAAGATTATGTCAGCCGTAGATCATCCCAGGGACAATATGGAGAATAAACTCAAGAAATGTAATTTAAAGTTTACCTTGAGACAAGGGAGGCAAATGCAACCAACAGGGAGGCCTGTGGAAAGCTTGATCGAGAGGGCGACGCCCACTGCAACGACAACCACCGCCTAAGGCTGGGCACCCCTGGTGAGAGTGGGGGACCGGGCAGCAGTGCTGGAGGCCTGGCTGGAACCCCGGGGTGGCCTGGAGTCACATGCTGGTGAGGGCTTGTAGTTCTGGAGCAAGATTAAGTCAGCCGTAGATCATCCCAGGGACAATATGGAGAATAAACTCAAGAAAGGGAATTTAAAGTTTACCTTCAGACAAGGGAGGCAAATGCAACCAACAGGGAGGCCTGGTGACAGCTCGTCCGATGTGGGGCGGCACACTGCAATGACAAAATCGCCCTCAGGCTGGGCCCCCCTAGTGAAAGTGGGGAACCGGGTTGCAGTGCTGGAGCTCTGGGTGTGGTGCTGAAGACAGAGGCTCGTGAGGGCTTGTAGTTCTGGAGAAAGATTATGTCAGCCAAAGATCATCCCAGGGACAATATGGAGAATAAAGTCAAGAAAAGGAATTTAAAGTTAACCTTCAGACAAGGGAGGTAAATGCAACCAACAGGGAGGCCTGGGGAAAGCTTGATCGAGAGGGCGACGCCCACTGCAACGACAACCACCGCCTAAGGCTGGGCACCCCTGGTGAGGGTGGGGGACCGGGCAGCAGTGCTGGAGGCCTGGCTGGAGCCCCGGGGTGGCCTGGAGTCACATGCTGGTGAGGGCTTGTAGTTCTGGAGAAAGATTATGTCAGCCGTAGATCATCCCAAGGACAATATGGAGAATAAACTCAAGAAAGGGAATTTAAAGTTTACCTTCAGACAAGGGAGGCAAATGCAACCAACAAGGAGGCCTGGTGACAGCGCGTCCGACATGGGACAGCACATTGCAATGACAAACTCGGACTCAGGCTGGGCCCCCCTGGTGTGAGTGGGGGACCGGGCAGCAGTGCTGGAGCCCTGGTTGTGGTGCTGGAAACAAAGGCTAGTGAGGGCTTGTAGTTCTGGAGAAAGATTAAGTCAGCAAAAGATAATCCCAGGGACAATATGGAGAATAAACTCAAGAAATGTAATTTAAAGTTTACCTTCAGACAAGGGAGGCAAATGCAACCAACAGGGAGGCCTGGTGATAGCGCGTCTGATGTGGGACGGCACACTGCAATGACAAAATCAGCCTCAGGCTGGGCCCCCCTGGTGTGAGTGGGGGACCGGGCAGCAGTGCTGGAGCCCTGGTTGTGGTGCTGGAAACAAAGGCTAGTGAGGGCTTGTAGTTCTGGAGAAAGATTAAGTCAGCAAAAGATAATCCCAGGGACAATATGGAGAATAAAGTCAAGAAATGGAATTTAAAGTTTACCTTCAGACAAGGGAGGCAAATGCAACCAACAGGGAGGCCTGGTGACAGCGCGTCCGACATGGGACGGCACACTGCAATGACAAACTCGGACTCAGGCTGGGCCCCCTTGGTGCGAGTGGGTGACCGGGTTGGAGTGCTGTAGCTCTGGGTGCGATGGTGAAGACAAAGGCTGGTGAGGGCTTGTAGTTCTGGAGAAGATTATGTCAGCCAAAGATCATCCCAGGGACAATCTGGAGAATAAACTCAAGAAATGTAATTTAAAGTTTACCTTCAGACAAGGGAGGCAAATGCAACAAACAGGGAGGCCTGGTGACAGCGCGTCCAACATGGGACGGCAAACTGCAATGACAAACTCGGCCTCAGGCTGGGCCCCCCTGGTGCGAGTGGGGGACCGAGTTTGCACTGGCAGAAATCCTGGTGCAGTGCTGAAGACTAAGGTTAGTGAGGGCTTGTAGTTCTGGAGAAAGATTATGTCAGCCAAAGATCATCCCAGGGACAATATGGAGAATAAACTCAAGAAATGGAATTTAAAGTTTACCTTCAGACAAGGGAGGCAAATGCAACCAACAGGGAGGCCTGGTGACAGCGCGTCCGACAAGGGACGGCACACTGCAATGACAAACTCGGCCTCAGGCAGGGCCCCCCTGGTGCGAGTGGGTGACCGGGTTGCAGGCCAGAGCTCTGGGTGCGATGGTGAAGACAAAGGCTGGTGAGGGCTAGTAGTTCTGGGCACACTGCAATGACAAACTCGGCCTCAGGCAGGGCCCCCCTGGTGCGAGTGGGTGACCGGGTTGCAGGCCAGAGCTCTGGGTGCGATGGTGAAGACAAAGGCTGGTGAGGGCTTGTAGTTCTGGGCACACTGCAATGACAAACCCGGCCTCAGGCTGGGCCCCCCTGGTGCGAGTGGCTGACCGGGTTGCAGGCCAAAGCTCTGGGTGCGATGGTGAAGACAAAGGCTGGTGAGAGCTTGTCGTTCTGGAGAAAGATTATGTCAGCCAAAGATCATCCCAGGGACAATATGGAGAATAAACTCAAGAAATGTAATTTAAAGTTTACCTTCAGACAAGGGAGGCAAATGCAACCAACAGGGAGGCCTGGGGAAAGCTTGATCGAGAGGGCGACGCCCACTGCAACGACAACCACCGCCTAAGGCAGGGCCCCCCTGGTGAGAGTGGGGGACCGGGCAGCAGTGCTGGAGCCCTGGCTGGAGCGCCAGGTTGGCCTGGAGTCACATGCTGGTGAGGGCTTGTAGTTCTGGAGCAAGATTAAGTCAGCCGTAGATCATCCCAGGGACAATATGGAGAATAAACTCAAGAAATGTAATTTAAAGTTTACCTTCAGACAAGGGAGGCAAAAGCAACCAACAGGGAGGCCTGGTGACAGCACGTCCGACATGGGAGAGCACACTGCAATGACAAACTCGGCCTCAGGCTAGGCCCCCCTGGTGCGAGTGGCTGACCGGGTTGCAGGCCAGAGCTCTGGGTGCGATGGTGAAGACAAAGGCTGGTGAGGGCTTGTAGTTCTGGGCACACTGCAATGACAAACTCAGCCTCAGGCTGGGCCCCCCTGGTGCGAGTGGCTGACCGGGTTGCAGGCCAGAGCTCTGGGTGCGATGGTGAAGACAAAGGCTGGTGAGGGCTTGTAGTTCTGGAGAAAGATTATGTCAGCCAAAGATCATCCCAGGGACAATATGGAAAATAAACTCAAGAAATGGAATTTAAAGTTTACCTTCAGACAAGGGAGGAAATTGCAACCAACAGGGAGGCCTGGGGACAGCGCGTCCGACATGGGACGGCAGACTGCAATGACAAAATCAGCCTCAGGCTGGGCCCCCCTGGTGTGAGTGGGGAACCGGGTTGCAGTGCTGGAGCCCTGGGTGTGGTGCTGGAGACAAAGACTTGTGAGGGCTTGTAGTTCTGGAGCAAGATTAAGTCAGCCAAAGATCATCCCTGGGAAAATATGGAGAATAAACACAAGAAATGGAATTTAAAGTTTACCTTCAGACAAGGGAGGCAAATGCAAACAACAGGGAGGCCTGGTGACAGCTCGTCCGATGTGAAACGGCACACTGCAATGACAACCTCGGCCTCAGGCGGGGCCCCCCTGGTGCGAGTGGGGGACCGAGGTTGCACTGGCGGAACTCCTGGTGCGGTGCTGAAGACAAAGGCCTGTGAGGGCTTGGAGTTCTGGAGAAAGATTATGTCAGCCAAAGATCATCCCAGGGACAATATGGAGAATAAACTCAAGAAAGGGAATTTAAAGTTTACCTTCAGACAAGGGAGGCAAATGCAACCAACAGGGAGGCCTGGTGACAGCGCGTCCGACATGGGACGGCACACTACAATGACAAAATCGGCCTCAGAATGGGGCCCCTTGGTGCGAGTGGGTGACCGGGTTGCAGGCCAGAGCTCTGGGTGCGATGGTGAAGACAAAGAATGGTGAGGGCTTGTAGTTCTGGAGCAAGATTATGTCAGCCAAAGATCATCCCAGGGACAATATGGAAAATAAACTCAAGAAATGTAATTTAAAGTTTACCTTCAGACAAGGGAGGCAAATGCAACCAACAGGGAGGCCTGGGGAAAGCTTGATCGAGAGGGCGACGCCCACTGCAACGACAACCACCCCCTAAGGCTGGACACCCCTGGTGAGGATGGGGGACCGGGCAGCAGTGCTAGAGCCCTGGCTGGAGCCCCGGTCTGGCCTGGAGTCACATGCTGGTGAGGGCTTGTAGTTCTGGAGCAAGATTAAGTCAGCCAAAGATCATCCCAGGGACAATATGGAGAATAAACTCAAGAAATGGAATTTAAAGTTTACCTTCAGACAAGGGAGGCAAATGCAACCAACAGGGAGGCCTGGTGATAGCGCGTCCGATGTGGGACGGCACACTGCAATGACAAAATCAGCCTCAGGCTGGGCCCCCCTGGTGTGAGTGGGGGACCGGGTTGCAGGCCAGAGCTCTGGGTGTGATGGTGAAGACAAAGGCTGGTGAGGGCTTGTAGTTCTGGAGAAAGATTATGTCAGCCAAAGATCATCCCAGGGACAATATGGAAAATAAACTCAAGAAATGTAATTTAAAGTTTACCATCAGACAAGGGAGGCAAATGCAACCAACAGGGAGGCCTGGGGAAAGCTTGATCGAGAGGGCGACGCCCACTGCAACGACAACCACCGCCTAAGGCTGGGCACCCCTGGTGAGAGTGGGGGACCGGGTAGCAGTGCTGGAGCCCTGGCTGGAGCCCCAGGGTAGCCTGGAGTCGCATGCTGGTGAGGGCTTGTAGTTCTGGAGCCAGATTAAGTCAGCCGTAGATCATCCCAGGGACAATATGGAGAATAAACTCAAGAAAGGGAATTTAAAGTTTACCTTCAGACAAGGGAGGCAAATGCAACCAACAGGGAGGCCTGGTGACAGCGCGTCCGATGTGGGACGGCACACTGCAATGACAACCTCGGCCTCAGGCTGGGCCCCCCTGGTGCGAGTGGGGGACCGAGGTTGCACTGGCGGAACTCCTGGTGCGGTGCTGAAGACAAAGGCTGGTGAGGGCTTGTAGTTCTGGAGAAAGATTATGTCAGCCAAAGATCATCGCAGGGACAATATGGAGAATAAACTCAAGAAATGTAATTTAAAGTTTACCTTCAGACAAGGGAGGCAAATGCAACCAACAGGGAGGCCTGGGGAAAGCTTGATCGAGAGGGCGACGCCCACTGCAACGACAACCACCCCCTAAGGCTGGACACCCCTGGTGAGGGTGGGAGACCGGGCAGCAGTGCTGGAGCCCTGGCTGGAACCCCGGTCTGGCCTGGAGTCACATGCTGGTGAGGGCTTGTAGTTCTGGAGCAAGATAAAGTCAGCCGTAGATCATCCCAGGGACAATCTGGAGAATAAACTCAAGAAATGTAATTTAAAGTTTACCTTCAGACAAGGGAGGCAAATGCAACCAACAGGGAGGCCTGGTGACAGCGCGTCCGATGTGGGACGGCAAACTGCAATGACAAACTCGGCCTCAGGCTGGGCCCCCCTGGTGCGAGTGGGGGACCGAGTTTGCACTGGCAGAAATCCTGGTGCAGTGCTGAAGACTAAGGTTAGTGAGGGCTTGTAGTTCTGGAGAAAGATTATGTCAGCCAAAGATCATCCCAGGGACAATATGGAGAATAAACTCAAGAAATGGAATTTAAAGTTTACCTTCAGACAAGGGAGGCAAATGCAACCAACAGGGAGGCCTGGTGACAGCGCGTCCGACAAGGGACGGCACACTGCAATGACAAACTCGGCCTCAGGCAGGGCCCCCCTGGTGCGAGTGGGTGACCGGGTTGCAGGCCAGAGCTCTGGGTGCGATGGTGAAGACAAAGGCTGGTGAGGGCTAGTAGTTCTGGGCACACTGCAATGACAAACTCGGCCTCAGGCAGGGCCCCCCTGGTGCGAGTGGGTGACCGGGTTGCAGGCCAGAGCTCTGGGTGCGATGGTGAAGACAAAGGCTGGTGAGGGCTTGTAGTTCTGGGCACACTGCAATGACAAACCCGGCCTCAGGCTGGGCCCCCCTGGTGCGAGTGGCTGACCGGGTTGCAGGCCAAAGCTCTGGGTGCGATGGTGAAGACAAAGGCTGGTGAGAGCTTGTCGTTCTGGAGAAAGATTATGTCAGCCAAAGATCATCCCAGGGACAATATGGAGAATAAACTCAAGAAATGTAATTTAAAGTTTACCTTCAGACAAGGGAGGCAAATGCAACCAACAGGGAGGCCTGGGGAAAGCTTGATCGAGAGGGCGACGCCCACTGCAACGACAACCACCGCCTAAGGCAGGGCCCCCCTGGTGAGAGTGGGGGACCGGGCAGCAGTGCTGGAGCCCTGGCTGGAGCGCCAGGTTGGCCTGGAGTCACATGCTGGTGAGGGCTTGTAGTTCTGGAGCAAGATTAAGTCAGCCGTAGATCATCCCAGGGACAATATGGAGAATAAACTCAAGAAATGTAATTTAAAGTTTACCTTCAGACAAGGGAGGCAAAAGCAACCAACAGGGAGGCCTGGTGACAGCACGTCCGACATGGGAGAGCACACTGCAATGACAAACTCGGCCTCAGGCTAGGCCCCCCTGGTGCGAGTGGCTGACCGGGTTGCAGGCCAGAGCTCTGGGTGCGATGGTGAAGACAAAGGCTGGTGAGGGCTTGTAGTTCTGGGCACACTGCAATGACAAACTCAGCCTCAGGCTGGGCCCCCCTGGTGCGAGTGGCTGACCGGGTTGCAGGCCAGAGCTCTGGGTGCGATGGTGAAGACAAAGGCTGGTGAGGGCTTGTAGTTCTGGAGAAAGATTATGTCAGCCAAAGATCATCCCAGGGACAATATGGAAAATAAACTCAAGAAATGGAATTTAAAGTTTACCTTCAGACAAGGGAGGAAATTGCAACCAACAGGGAGGCCTGGGGACAGCGCGTCCGACATGGGACGGCAGACTGCAATGACAAAATCAGCCTCAGGCTGGGCCCCCCTGGTGTGAGTGGGGAACCGGGTTGCAGTGCTGGAGCCCTGGGTGTGGTGCTGGAGACAAAGACTTGTGAGGGCTTGTAGTTCTGGAGCAAGATTAAGTCAGCCAAAGATCATCCCTGGGAAAATATGGAGAATAAACACAAGAAATGGAATTTAAAGTTTACCTTCAGACAAGGGAGGCAAATGCAAACAACAGGGAGGCCTGGTGACAGCTCGTCCGATGTGAAACGGCACACTGCAATGACAACCTCGGCCTCAGGCGGGGCCCCCCTGGTGCGAGTGGGGGACCGAGGTTGCACTGGCGGAACTCCTGGTGCGGTGCTGAAGACAAAGGCCTGTGAGGGCTTGGAGTTCTGGAGAAAGATTATGTCAGCCAAAGATCATCCCAGGGACAATATGGAGAATAAACTCAAGAAAGGGAATTTAAAGTTTACCTTCAGACAAGGGAGGCAAATGCAACCAACAGGGAGGCCTGGTGACAGCGCGTCCGACATGGGACGGCACAATACAATGACAAAATCGGCCTCAGAATGGGGCCCCTTGGTGCGACTGGGTGACCGGGTTGCAGGCCAGAGCTCTGGGTGCGATGGTGAAGACAAAGAATGGTGAGGGCTTGTAGTTCTGGAGCAAGATTATGTCAGCCAAAGATCATCCCAGGGACAATATGGAAAATAAACTCAAGAAATGTAATTTAAAGTTTACCTTCAGACAAGGGAGGCAAATGCAACCAACAGGGAGGCCTGGGGAAAGCTTGATCGAGAGGGCGACGCCCACTGCAACGACAACCACCCCCTAAGGCTGGACACCCCTGGTGAGTTTGGGGGACCGGGCAGCAGTGCTAGAGCCCTGGCTGGAGCCCCGGTCTGGCCTGGAGTCACATGCTGGTGAGGGCTTGTAGTTCTGGAGCAAGATTAAGTCAGCCAAAGATCATCCCAGGGACAATATGGAGAATAAACTCAAGAAATGGAATTTAAAGTTTACCTTCAGACAAGGGAGGCAAATGCAACCAACAGGGAGGCCTGGTGATAGCGCGTCCGATGTGGGACGGCACACTGCAATGACAAAATCAGCCTCAGGCTGGGCCCCCCTGGTGTGAGTGGGGGACCGGGTTGCAGGCCAGAGCTCTGGGTGTGATGGTGAAGACAAAGGCTGGTGAGGGCTTGTAGTTCTGGAGAAAGATTATGTCAGCCAAAGATCATCCCAGGGACAATATGGAAAATAAACTCAAGAAATGTAATTTAAAGTTTACCATCAGACAAGGGAGGCAAATGCAACCAACAGGGAGGCCTGGGGAAAGCTTGATCGAGAGGGCGACGCCCACTGCAACGACAACCACCGCCTAAGGCTGGGCACCCCTGGTGAGAGTGGGGGACCGGGTAGCAGTGCTGGAGCCCTGGCTGGAGCCCCAGGGTAGCCTGGAGTCGCATGCTGGTGAGGGCTTGTAGTTCTGGAGCCAGATTAAGTCAGCCGTAGATCATCCCAGGGACAATATGGAGAATAAACTCAAGAAAGGGAATTTAAAGTTTACCTTCAGACAAGGGAGGCAAATGCAACCAACAGGGAGGCCTGGTGACAGCGCGTCCGATGTGGGACGGCACACTGCAATGACAACCTCGGCCTCAGGCTGGGCCCCCCTGGTGCGAGTGGGGGACCGAGGTTGCACTGGCGGAACTCCTGGTGCGGTGCTGAAGACAAAGGCTGGTGAGGGCTTGTAGTTCTGGAGAAAGATTATGTCAGCCAAAGATCATCGCAGGGACAATATGGAGAATAAACTCAAGAAATGTAATTTAAAGTTTACCTTCAGACAAGGGAGGCAAATGCAACCAACAGGGAGGCCTGGGGAAAGCTTGATCGAGAGGGCGACGCCCACTGCAACGACAACCACCCCCTAAGGCTGGACACCCCTGGTGAGGGTGGGAGACCGGGCAGCAGTGCTGGAGCCCTGGCTGGAACCCCGGTCTGGCCTGGAGTCACATGCTGGTGAGGGCTTGTAGTTCTGGAGCAAGATAAAGTCAGCCGTAGATCATCCCAGGGACAATCTGGAGAATAAACTCAAGAAATGTAATTTAAAGTTTACCTTCAGACAAGGGAGGCAAATGCAACCAACAGGGAGGCCTGGTGACAGCGCGTCCGATGTGGGACGGCAAACTGCAATGACAAACTCGGCCTCAGGCTGGGCCCCCCTGGTGCGAGTGGGGGACCGAGTTTGCACTGGCAGAAATCCTGGTGCAGTGCTGAAGACTAAGGTTAGTGAGGGCTTGTAGTTCTGGAGAAAGATTATGTCAGCCAAAGATCATCCCAGGGACAATATGGAGAATAAACTCAAGAAATGGAATTTAAAGTTTACCTTCAGACAAGGGAGGCAAATGCAACCAACAGGGAGGCCTGGTGACAGCGCGTCCGACAAGGGACGGCACACTGCAATGACAAACTCGGCCTCAGGCAGGGCCCCCCTGGTGCGAGTGGGTGACCGGGTTGCAGGCCAGAGCTCTGGGTGCGATGGTGAAGACAAAGGCTGGTGAGGGCTAGTAGTTCTGGGCACACTGCAATGACAAACTCGGCCTCAGGCAGGGCCCCCCTGGTGCGAGTGGGTGACCGGGTTGCAGGCCAGAGCTCTGGGTGCGATGGTGAAGACAAAGGCTGGTGAGGGCTTGTAGTTCTGGGCACACTGCAATGACAAACCCGGCCTCAGGCTGGGCCCCCCTGGTGCGAGTGGCTGACCGGGTTGCAGGCCAAAGCTCTGGGTGCGATGGTGAAGACAAAGGCTGGTGAGAGCTTGTCGTTCTGGAGAAAGATTATGTCAGCCAAAGATCATCACAGGGACAATATGGAGAATAAACTCAAGAAATGTAATTTAAAGTTTACCTTCAGACAAGGGAGGCAAATGCAACCAACAGGGAGGCCTGGGGAAAGCTTGATCGAGAGGGCGACGCCCACTGCAACGACAACCACCGCCTAAGGCAGGGCCCCCCTGGTGAGAGTGGGGGACCGGGCAGCAGTGCTGGAGCCCTGGCTGGAGCGCCAGGTTGGCCTGGAGTCACATGCTGGTGAGGACTTGTAGTTCTGGAGCAAGATTAAGTCAGCCGTAGATCATCCCAGGGACAATATGGAGAATAAACTCAAGAAATGTAATTTAAAGTTTACCTTCAGACAAGGGAGGCAAAAGCAACCAACAGGGAGGCCTGGTGACAGCACGTCCGACATGGGAGAACACACTGCAATGACAAACTCGGCCTCAGGCTAGGCCCCCCTGGTGCGAGTGGCTGACCGGGTTGCAGGCCAGAGCTCTGGGTGCGATGGTGAAGACAAAGGCTGGTGAGGGCTTGTAGTTCTGGGCACACTGCAATGACAAACTCAGCCTCAGGCTGGGCCCCCCTGGTGCGAGTGGCTGACCGGGTTGCAGGCCAGAGCTCTGGGTGCGATGGTGAAGACAAAGGCTGGTGAGGGCTTGTAGTTCTGGAGAAAGATTATGTCAGCCAAAGATCATCCCAGGGACAATATGGAAAATAAACTCAAGAAATGGAATTTAAAGTTTACCTTCAGACAAGGGAGGAAATTGCAACCAACAGGGAGGCCTGGGGACAGCGCGTCCGACATGGGACGGCAGACTGCAATGACAAAATCAGCCTCAGGCTGGGCCCCCCTGGTGTGAGTGGGGAACCGGGTTGCAGTGCTGGAGCCCTGGGTGTGGTGCTGGAGACAAAGACTTGTGAGGGCTTGTAGTTCTGGAGCAAGATTAAGTCAGCCAAAGATCATCCCTGGGAAAATATGGAGAATAAACACAAGAAATGGAATTTAAAGTTTACCTTCAGACAAGGGAGGCAAATGCAAACAACAGGGAGGCCTGGTGACAGCTCGTCCGATGTGAAACGGCACACTGCAATGACAACCTCGGCCTCAGGCGGGGCCCCCCTGGTGCGAGTGGGGGACCGAGGTTGCACTGGCGGAACTCCTGGTGCGGTGCTGAAGACAAAGGCCTGTGAGGGCTTGGAGTTCTGGAGAAAGATTATGTCAGCCAAAGATCATCCCAGGGACAATATGGAGAATAAACTCAAGAAAGGGAATTTAAAGTTTACCTTCAGACAAGGGAGGCAAATGCAACCAACAGGGAGGCCTGGTGACAGCGCGTCCGACATGGGACGGCACACTACAATGACAAAATCGGCCTCAGAATGGGGCCCCTTGGTGCGAGTGGGTGACCGGGTTGCAGGCCAGAGCTCTGGGTGCGATGGTGAAGACAAAGAATGGTGAGGGCTTGTAGTTCTGGAGCAAGATTATGTCAGCCAAAGATCATCCCAGGGACAATATGGAAAATAAACTCAAGAAATGTAATTTAAAGTTTACCTTCAGACAAGGGAAGCAAATGCAACCAACAGGGAGGCCTGGGGAAAGCTTGATCGAGAGGGCGACGCCCACTGCAACGACAACCACCCCCTAAGGCTGGACACCCCTGGTGAGGATGGGGGACCGGGCAGCAGTGCTAGAGCCCTGGCTGGAGCCCCGGTCTGGCCTGGAGTCACATGCTGGTGAGGGCTTGTAGTTCTGGAGCAAGATTAAGTCAGCCGTAGATCATCCCAGGCACAATATGGAGAATAAACTCAAGAAATGGAATTTAAAGTTCACCTTCAGACAAGGGAGGCAAATGCAACCAACAGGGAGGCCTGGTGATAGCGCGTCCGATGTGGGATGGCACACTGCAATGACAAAATCAGCCTCAGGCTGGACACCCCTGGTGTGAGTGGGGGACCGAGTTGCAGTGCAGGAGCCCTGGGTGTGGTGCTGGAGACAAAGGCTTGTGAGGGCTTGTAGTTCTGGAGAAAGATTATGTCAGCCAAAGATCATCCCAGGGACAATATGGAGAATAAACTCAAGAAATGGAATTTAAAGTTTACCTTCAGACAAGGGAGGCAAATGCAACCAACAGGGAGGCCTGGGGAAAGCTTGATCGAGAGGGCGACGCCCACTGCAACGACAACCACCGCCTAAGGCAGGGCCCCCCTGGTGAGAGTGGGGGACCGGGCAGCAGTGCTGGAGCCCTGGCTGGAGCCCCAGGGTAGCCTGGAGTCACATGCTGGTGAGGGCTTGTAGTTCTGGAGCCAGATTAAGTCAGCCAAAGATCATCCCAGGGACAATATGGAGAATAAACTCAAGAAAGGGAATTTAAAGTTTAACTTCAGACAAGGGAGGCAAATGCAACCAACAGGGAGGCCTGATGACAGGTCGTCCGACATGGGACGGCACACTGCAATGACAACCTCGGCCTAAGGCTGGGCCCCCCTGGTGCGAGTGGCTGACAGGGTTGCAGGCCAAAGCTCTGGGTGCGATGGTGAAGACAAAGGCTGGTGAGGGCTTGTAGTTCTGGAGAAAGATTATGTCAGCCAAAGATCATCCCAGGGACAATATGGAGAATAAACTCAAGAAATGTAATTTAAAGTTTACCTTCAGACAAGGGAGGCAAATGCAACCAACAGGGAGGCCTGGGGAAAGCTTCATCGAGAGGGCGACGCCCACTGCAACGACAACCACCGCCTAAGGCTGGGCACCCCTGGTGAGAGTGGGGGACCGGGCAGCAGTGCTGGAGCCCTGGCTGGAGGCCCAGGGAGGCCTGGAGTCACATGCTGGTGAGGGCTTGTAGTTCTGGAGCAAGATTAAGTCAGCCGTAGATCATCCCAGGGACAATATGGAGAATAAACTCAAGAAAGGGAATTTAAAGTTTACCTTCAGACAAGGGAGGCAAATGCAACCAACAGTGAGGCCTGGTGACAGCGCGTCCGATGTGGGACGGCACACTGCAATGACAACCTCGGCCTCAAGCTGGGCCCCCCTGGTGAGAGTGGGGGACCGAGGTTGCACTGGCGGAACTCCTGGTGCGGTGCTGAAGACAAAGGCTGGTGAGGGCTTGTAGTTCTGGAGAAAGATTATGTCAGCCAAAGATCATCCCAGGGACAATATGGAGAATAAACTCAAGAAATGGAATTTAAAGTTTACCTTCAGACAAGGGTGGCAAATGCAACCAAAAGGGAGGCCTGGTGACAGCGCGTCCGACATGGGACGGCAGACTGCAATGACAAAATCAGCCTCAGGTTGGGCCCCCCTGGTGTGAGTGGGAGACCGGGTTGCAGTGCTGGAGCCCTGGGTGTGGTGCTGAAGACAAAGACTTGTGAGGGCTTGTAGTTCTGGAGCAAGATTAAGTCAGCCAAAGATCATCACAGGGACAATATGGAGAATAAACTCAAGAAATGTAATTTAAAGTTTACCTTCAGACAAGGGAGGCAAATGCAACCAACAGGGAGGCCTGGTGACAGCGCGTCCGATGTGGGACGGCACACTGCAATGACAACCTCGGCCTCAGGCTGGGCCCCCCTGGTGTGAGTGGGGGACCGATGTTGCACTGGCGGAACTCCTGGTGCGGTGCTGAAGACAAAGGCTGGTGAGGGCTTGTAGTTCTGGAGAAAGATTATGTCAGCCAAAGATCATCCCAGGGACAATATGGAGAATAAACTCAAGAAATGGAATTTAAAGTTTACCTTCAGACAAGGGAGGCAAATGCAACCAACAGGGAGGCCTGGTGATAGCGCGTCCGATGTGGGACGGCACACTGCAATGACAACCTCGGCCTCAGGCTGGGCCCCCCTGGTGCGAGTGGCTGACAGAGTTGCAGGCCAAAGCTCAGGGTGCGATGGTGAAGACAAAGGCTGGTGAGGGCTTTTAGTTCTGGAGAAAGATTATGTCAGCCAAAGATCATCCCAGGGACAATATGGAGAATAAACTCAAGAAATGTAATTTAAAGTTTACCTTCAGACAAGGGAGGCAAATGCAACCAACAGGGAGGCCTGGGGAAAGCTTGATCGAGAGGGCGACGCCCACTGCAACGACAACCACCGCCTAAGGCTGGGCACCCCTGGTGAGAGTAGGGGACCGGGCAGCAGTGCTGGAGCCCTGGCTGGAGCCCCAGGGAGGCCTGGAGTCACATGCTGGTGAGGGCTTGTAGTTCTGGAGCAAGATTAAGTGAGCCGTAGATCATCCCAGGGACAATATGGAGAATAAACTCAAGAAAGGGAATTTAAAGTTTACCTGCAGACAAGGGAGGCAAATGCAACCAACAGGGAGGCCTGGTGACAGCGCGTCCGATGTGGGACGGCACACTGCAATGACAACCTCGGCCTCAGGCTGGGCCCCCCTGGTGAGAGTGGGGGACCGAGGTTGCACTGGCGGAACTCCTGGTGCGGTGCTGAAGACAAAGGCTGGTGAGGGCTTGTAGTTCTGGAGAAAGATTATGTCAGCCAAAGATCATCCCAGGGACAATATGGAGAATAAACTCAAGAAATGGAATTTAAAGTTTACCTTCAGACAAGGGAGGCAAATGCAACCAAAAGGGAGGCCTGGTGACAGCGCGTCCGACATGGGACGGCAGACTGCAATGACAAAATCAGCCTCAGGTTGGGCCCCCCTGGTGTGAGTGGGAGACCGGGTTGCAGTGCTGGAGCCCTGGGTGTGGTGCTGAAGACAAAGACTTGTGAGGGCTTGTAGTTCTGGAGCAAGATTAAGTCAGCCAAAGATCATCACAGGGACAATATGGAGAATAAACTCAAGAAATGTAATTTAAAGTTTACCTTCAGACAAGGGAGGCAAATGCAACCAACAGGGAGGCCTGGTGACAGCGCGTCCGATGTGGGACGGCACACTGCAATGACAACCTCGGCCTCAGGCTGGGCCCCCCTGGTGTGAGTGGGGGACCGATGTTGCACTGGCGGAACTCATGGTGCGGTGCTGAAGACAAAGGCTGGTGAGGGCTTGTAGTTCTGGAGAAAGATTATGTCAGCCAAAGATCATCCCAGGGACAATATGGAGAATAAACTCAAGAAATGGAATTTAAAGTTTACCTTCAGACAAGGGAGGCAAATGCAACCAACAGGGAGGCCTGGTGACAGCGCGTCTGATGTGGAACGGCACACTGCAATGACAACCTCGGCCTCAGGCTGGGCCCCCCTGGTGAGAGTGGGGGACCGAGGTTGCACTGGCGGAACTCCTGGTGCGGTGCTGAAGACAAAGGCTGGTGAGGGCTTGTAGTTCTGGAGAAAGATTATGTCAGCCAAAGATCATCCCAGGGACAATATGGAGAATAAAGTCAAGAAATGGAATTTAAAGTTTACCTTCAGACAAGGGAGGCAAATGCAACCAACAGGGAGGCCTGGAGAAAGCTTGATCGAGAGGGCGACGCCCACGGCAACGACAACCACCGCCTAAGGCTGGGCACCCTTGGTGAGAGTGGGGGACCGGGCAGCAGTGCTGGAGCCCTGGCTGGAGCCCCAGGGTGGCCTGGAGTCACATGCTGGTGAGGGCTTGTAGTTCTGGAGCAAGATTAAGTCAGCCGTAGATCATCCCAGGGAAAATATGGAGTATAAACTCAAGAAATGGAATTTAAAGTTTACCTTCAGACAAGGGAGGCAAATGCAACCAACAAGGAGGCCTGATGACAGCGCGTCCGACATGGGACGGCAAACTGCAATGACAAACTCGGCCTCAGGCTGGGCCTCCCTGGTGCCAGTGGCTGACCGGGTTGCAGGCCAGAGCTCTGGGTGCGATGGTGAAGACAAAGGCTGGTGAGGGCTTGTAGTTCTGGAGAAAGATCATGTCAGCCAAAGATCATCCCAGGGACAATATGGAGAATAAACACAAGAAATGGAATTTAAAGTTTACCTTCAGACAAGGGAGGTAAAGGCAACCAACAGGGAGGCCTGGGGAAAGCTTGATCGAGAGGGCGACGCCCACTGCAACGACATCAACCGCCTAAGGCTGGGCACCCCTGGTGAGGGTGGGGGACCGGGCAGCAGTGCTGGAGCCCTGATTGGAGCACCAGGGTGGCCTGGAGTCACATGCTGGTGAGGGCTTGTAGTTCTGGAGAAAGATTAGGTCAGCCAAAGATCATCCCAGGGACAATATGGAGAATAAACTCTAGAAATGTAATTTAAAGTTTACCTTCAGACAAGGGAGGCAAATGCAACCAACAGGGAGGCCTGGTGACAGCGCGTACGACATGGAACGGCACACTGCAATGACAAACTCGGCCTCAGGCTGGGCCCCCTTGGTGCGAGTGGGTAACCGGGTTGCAGGCCAGAGCTCTGGGTGTGATGGTGAAGACAAAGGCTGGTGAGGGCTTGTAGTTCTGGAGAAAGATTATGTCAGCCAAAGATCATCCCAGGGACAATATGGAAAATAAACTCAAGAAATGTAATTTAAAGTTTACCTTCAGACAAGGGAGGCAAATGCAACCAACAGGGAGGCCTGGGGAAAGCTTGATCGAGAGGGCGACGCCCACTGCAACGACAACCACCGCCTAAGGCTGGGCCCCCCTGGTGAGAGTGGGGGACCGGGCAGCAGTGCTGGAGACCTGGCTGGAGCCCCAGGGTAGCCTGGAGTCACATGCTGGTGAGGGCTTGTAGTTCTGGAGCCAGATTAAGTCAGCCGTAGATCATCCCAGGGACAATATGGAGAATAAACTCAAGAAATGGAATTTAAAGTTTACCTTCAGACAAGGGAGGCAAATGCAACCAACAGGGAGGCCTGGTGACAGCGCGTCCGACATGGAACGGCACACTGCAATGACAAACTCGGCCTCAGGCTGGGCCCCCTTGGTGCGAGTGGGTGACCGGGTTGCAGGCCAGAGCTCTGGGTGTGATGGTGAAGACAAAGGCTGGTGAGGGCTTGTAGTTCTGGAGAAAGATTATGTCAGCCAAAGATCATCCCAGGGACAATATGGAAAAAAACTCAAGAAATGTAATTCAAAGTTTACCTTCAGACAAGGGAGGCAAATGCAACCAACAGGGAGGCCTGGGGAAAGCTTGATCGAGAGGGCGACGCCCACTACAACGACAACCACCGCCTAAGGCTGGGCACCCCTGGTGAGAGTGGGGGACCGGGCAGCAGTGCTTGAGCCCTGGCTGGAGCCCCAGGGTAGCCTGGAGTCGCATGCTGGTGAGGGCTTGTAGTTCTGGAGCCAGATTAAGTCAGCCGTAGATCATCCCAGGGACAATATGGAGAATAAACTCAAGAAAGGGAATTTAAAGTTTACCTTCAGACAAGGGAGGCAAATGCAACCAACAGGAAGGCCTGGTGACAGCGCGTCCGATGTGGGACGGCACACTGCAATGACAACCTCGGCCTCAGGCTGGGCCCCCCTGGTGCGAGTGGGGGACTGAGGTTGCACTGGCGGAACTCCTGGTGCGGTGCTGAAGACAAAGGCTGGTGAGGGCTTGTAGTTCTGGAGAAAGATTATGTCAGCCAAAGATCAACGCAGGGACAATATGGAGAATAAACTCAAGAAATGTAATTTAAAGTTTACCTTCAGACAAGGGAGGCAAATGCAACCAACAGGGAGGCCTGGGGAAAGCTTGATCGAGAGGGCGACGCCCACTGCAACGACAACCACCCCCTAAGGCTGGAAACCCCTGGTGAGGGTGGGAGACCGGGCAGCAGTGCTGGAGCCCTGGCTGGAACCCCGGTCTGGCCTGGAGTCACATGCTGGTGAGGGCTTGTAGTTCTGGAGCAAGATAAAGTCAGCCGTAGATCATCCCAGGGACAATATGGAGTATAAACTCAAGACATGGAATTTAAAGTTTACCTTCAGACAAGGGAGGCAAATGCAACCAACAGGGAGGTCTGGTGACAGCGCGTCCAATGTGGGACGGCACACTGCAATGACAACCTCAGTCTCAGACTGGGCCCCCCTGGTGCCAGTGGCTGACCGGGTTACAGGCCAGAGCTCTGGGTGCGATGGTGAAGACAAAGACTGGTGAGGGCTTGTAGTTCTGGAGAAAGATTATGTCAGCCAAAGATCATCCCAGGGACAATATGGAGAATAAACACAAGAAATGGAATTTAAAGTTTACCTTCAGACAAGGGGGGCAAATGCAACCAACAGGGAGGCCTGGGGAAAGCTTGATCGAGAGGGCGACGCCCACTGCAACGACAACAACCGCCTAAGGCTGGGCACCCCTGGTGAGGGTGGGGGACCGGGCAGCAGTGCTGGAGCCCTGGTTGGAGCCCCAAGGTGGCCTGGAATCACGTGCTGGTGAGGGCTTATATTTCTGGAGCAAGATTAAGTCAGCCGTAGATCATCCCAGGCACAATATGGAGAATAAACTCAAGAAATGTAATTCAAAGTTTACCTTCAGACAAGAGAGGCAAATGCAACCAACAGGGAGGCCTGGTGATAGCACGTCCGATGTGGGACGACACACTGCAATGACAAAATCAGCCTCAGGCTGGGCCCCCCTAGTGTGAGTGGGGGACCGGGTTGCAGTGCTGGAGCTCTGGGTGCGATGGTGAAGACAGAGGCTGGTGAGGGCTTGTAGTTCCGGAGAAAGATTATGTCAGCCAAAGATCATCCCAGGGACAATATGGAGAATAAACTCAAGAAATGGAATTTAAAGTTTACCTTCAGACAAGGGAGGCAAATGCAACCAACAGGGAGGCCTGGTGACAACTCGTCCGACATGGGACGGCACACTGCAATAACAAAATTAGCCTCAGGCTGGGCACCCCTGGTGTGAGTGGGGGACCGAGTTGCAGTGCTGGAGCCCTGGGTGTGGTGCTGGAGACAAAGGCTGGTGAGGGCTTGTAGTTCTGGAGAAAGATTATGTCAGCCAAAGATCATCCCAGGGACAATATGGAGAATAAACTCAAGAAATGGAATTTAAAGTTTACCTTCAGACAAGGGAGGCAAATGCAACCAACAGGGAGGCATGGTGACAGCGCGTCCGATGTGGGACGGCACACTGCAATGACAACCTCGGCCTCAGGCTGGGCCCCCCTGGTGAGAGTGGGGTACCGGGCAGCAGTGCTGGAGCCCTGGCTGGAGCCCCAGGGTGGCCTGGAGTCACATGCTGGTGAGGGCTTGTAGTTAAGGAGAAAGATTATGTCAGCCAAAGATCATCCCAGGGACAATATGGAGAATAAACTCAAGAAATGGAATTTAAAGTTTACCTTCAGACAAGGGAGGCAAATGCAACCAACAGGGAGGCCTGGTGACAGCGCGTCCGACATGGGACGGCACACTGCAATGACAACCTCGGCCTCAGGCTGGGCCCCCCTGGTGCGAGTGGGGGACCGATTTTGCACTGGCAGAAATCCTGGTGCGGTGCTGAAGACAAAGGCTGGTGAGGGCTTGTAGTTCTGGAGCAAGATAAAGTCAGCCGTAGATCATCCCAGGGACAATATGGAGAATAAACTCAAGAAATGGAATTTAAAGTTTACCTTCAGACAAGGGAGGCAAATGCAACCAACAGGGAAGCCTGGGGACAGCGCGTCCGACATGGGACGGCAGACTGCAATGACAAAATCAGCCTCAGGCTGGGCCCCCCTGGTGTGAGTGGGGAACCGGGTTGCAGTGCTGGAGCCCTGGGTTTGGTGCTGGAGACAAAGACTTGTGAGGGCTTGTAGTTCTGGAGCAAGATTAAGTCAGCCAAAGATCATCCCTGGGACAATATGGAGAATAAACACAAGAAATGGAATTTAAAGTTTACCTTCAGACAAGGGAGGCAAATGCAACCAACAGGGAGGCCTGGTGACAGCTCGTCCGACGTGGAACGGCAAGCTGCAATGACAACCTCGGCCTCAGGCTGGGCCCCCCTGGTGCGAGTGGGGGACCGAGGTTGCACTGGCAGAAATCCTGGTGCGATGCTGAAGACAAAGGCTGGTGAGGGCTTGTAGTTCTGGAGAAAGATTATGTCAGCCAAAGATCATCCCAGGGACAATATGGAGAATAAACTCAAGAAATGGAATTTAAAGTTTACCTTCAGACAAGGGAGGCAAATGCAACCAAAAAGGAGGCCTGATGACAGCGCGTCCGACATGGGACGGCACACTGCAATGACAAACTCGGCCTTAGGCTGGGCCCCCCTGGTGCCAGTGGCTGACCGGGTAGCAGGCCAGAGCTCTGGGTGCGATGGTGAAGACAAAGGCTGGTGAGGGCTTGTAGTTCTGGAGAAAGATTATGTCAGCCAAAGATCATCCCAGGGACAATATGGAGAATAAACTCAAGAAATGGAATTTAAAGTTTACCTTCAGACAAGGGAGGCAAATGCAACCAACAGGGAGGCATGGTGACAGCGCGTCCGATGTGGGACGGCACACTGCAATGACAACCTCGGCCTCAGGCTGGGCCCCCCTGGTGAGAGTGGGGTACCGGGCAGCAGTGCTGGAGCCCTGGCTGGAGCCCCAGGGTGGCCTGGAGTCACATGCTGGTGAGGGCTTGTAGTTAAGGAGAAAGATTATGTCAGCCAAAGATCATCCCAGGGACAATATGGAGAATAAACTCAAGAAATGGAATTTAAAGTTTACCTTCAGACAAGGGAGGCAAATGCAACCAACAGGGAGGCCTGGTGACAGCGCGTCCGACATGGGAGAGCACACTGCAATGACAAACCCGGCCTCAGGCAGGGCTCCCCTGGTGCGAGTGGCTGACCGGGTTGCAGGACAAAGCTCTGGGTGCGATGGTGAAGACAAAGGCTGGAGAGGGCTTGTCGTTCTGGAGCAAGATAAAGTCAGCCGTAGATCATCCCAGGGACAATATGGAGAATAAACTCAAGAAATGGAATTTAAAGTTTACCTTCAGACAAGGGAGGCAAATGCAACCAACAGGGAGGCCTGGTGACAGCGCGTCCGACAAGGGACGGCAAACTGCAATGACAAACTCGGCCTCAGGCAGGGCCCCCCTTGGTGCGAGTGGGTGACCGGGTTGCGGCCAGAGCTCTGGGTGCGATGGTGAAGACAAAGGCTGGTGAGGGCTTGTAGTTCTGGGCACACTGCAATGACAAACCCGGCCTCAGGCTGGGCCCCCCTGGTGCGAGTGGCTGACCGGGTTGCAGGACAAAGCTCTGGGTGCGATGGTGAAGACAAAGGCTGGTGAGGGCTTGTAGTTCTGGAGAAAGATTATGTCAGCCAAAGATCATCCCAGGGACAATATGGAGAATAAACTCAAGAAATGGAATTTAAAGTTTACCTTCAGACAAGGGAGGCAAATGCAACCAACAGGGAGGCCTGGTGACAACTCGTCCGACATGGGACTGCACACTGCAATGACAAACTCGGCCTCAGGCTGGGCCCCCCTAGTGTGAGTGGGGGACCAGGTTGGAGTGCTTTAGCTCTGGGTGCGATGGTGAAGACAGAAGCTGGTGAGGGCTTGTAGTTCTGGAGAAAGATTATGTCAGCCAAAGATCATCCCAGGGACAATATGGAGAATAAACTCAAGAAATGGAATTTAAAGTTTACCTTCAGACAAGAGAGGCAAATGCAACCAAAAAGGAGGCCTGATGACAGCGCGTCCGACATGGGACGGCACACTGCAATGACAAAATCAGCCTCAGGCTGGGCCCCCCTGGTGTGAGTGGGGGACCGGGTTGCAGTGCTGGAGCCCTGGGTGTGGTGCTGGAGACAAAGGCTTGTGAGGGCTTGTAGTTCTGGAGAAAGATTATGTCAGCCAAAGATCATCCCAGGGACAATATGGAAAATAAACTCAAGAAATGGAATTTAAAGTTTACCTTCAGACAAGGGAGGCAAATGCAACCAACAGGGAGGCCTGGTGACAGCGCGTCCGATGTGGGACGGCACACTGCAATGACAAAATCAGCCTCAGGCTGGGCCCCCCTGGTGTGAGTGGGGGACCGGGTTGCAGTGCTGGAGCCCTGGGTGTGGTGCTGGAGACAAAGGCTTGTGAGGGCTTGTAGTTCTGGAGCAAGATTAAGTCAGCCAAAGATCATCCCAGGGACAATATGGAGAATAAACTCAAGAAATGTAATTTAAAGTTTACCTTCAGACAAGGGAGGCAAATGCAACCAACAGGGAGGCCTGGGGAAAGCTTGATCGAGAGGGCGACGCCCACTGCAACGACAACCACCCCCTAAGAATGGGCACCCCTGGTGAGAGTGGGGGACCGGGCAGCAGTGCTGGAGCCCTGGCTGGAGCCCCAGGGTGGCCTGGAGTCACATGCTGGTGAGGGCTTGTAGTTCTGGAGCAAGATTAAGTCAGCCGTAGATCATCCCAGGGACAATATGGAGAATAAACTCAAGAAATGGAATTTAAAGTTTACCTTCAGACAAGGGAGGCAAATGCAACCAACAGGGAGGCCTGGTGACAGCGCGTCCGACATGGGAGAGCACACTGCAATGACAAACTCGGCCTCAGGCTGGGCCCCCCTGGTGCGAGTGGCTGACCGGGTTGCAGGCCAGAGCTCTGGGTGCGATGGTGAAGACAAAGGCTGGTGAGGGCTTGTAGTTCTGGGCACACTGCAATGACAAACTCAGCCTCAGGCTGGGCCCCCCTGGTGCGAGTGGCTGACCGGGTTGCAGGCCAGAGCTCTGGGTGCGATGGTGAAGACAAAGGCTGGTGAAGGCTTGTAGTTCTGGAGAAAGATTATGTCAGCCAAAGATCATCCCAGGGACAATATGGAGAATAAACTCAAGAAATGGAATTTAAAGTTTACCTTCAGACAAGGGAGGCAAATGAAACCAACAGGGAAGCCTGGTGACAGCGCGTCCGACAAGGGACGGCAAACTGCAATGACAAACTCGGCCTCAGTCAGGGCACCCCTGGTGCGAGTGGGTGACCGGGTTGCAGGCCAGAGCTCTGGGTGCGATGGTGAAGACAAAGGCTGGTGAGGGCTTGTAGTTCTGGGCACACTGCAATGACAAACCCGGCCTCAGGCTGGGCCCCCCTGGTGCGAGTGGCTGACCGGGTTGCAGGCCAAAGCTCTGGGTGCGATGGTGAAGACAAAGGCTGGTGAGGGCTTGTCGTTCTGGAGAAAGATTATGTCAGCCAAAGATCATCCCAGGCACAATATGGAGAATAAACTCAAGAAATGTAATTTAAAGTTTACCTTCAGACAAGGGAGGCAAATGCAACCAACAGGGAGGCCTGGTGAAAGCTTGATCAAGAGGGCGACGCCCACTGCAACGATAACCACCCCCTAAGGCTGGACACCCCTGGTGAGGGTGGGGGACCAAGGTTGCACTGGCGGAACTCCTGGTGCGGTGCTGAAGACAAAGGCTGGTGAGGGCTTGTAGTTCTGGAGAAAGATTATGTCAGCCAAAGATCATCGCAGGGACAATATGGAGAATAAACTCAAGAAATGTAATTTAAAGTTTACCTTCAGACAAGGGAGGCAAATGCAACCAACAGGGAGGCCTGGGGAAAGCTTGATAGAGAGGGCGACGCCCAATGCTACGACAACCACCCCCTAAGGCTGGACACCCCTGGTGAGGGTGGCGGACCGGGCAGCAGTGCTGGAAGCCTGGCTGGAACCCCGGTCTGGCCTGGAGTCACATGCTGGTGAGGGCTTGTAGTTCTGGAGCAAGATAAAGTCAGCCGTAGATCATCCCAGGGACAATATGGAGAATAAACTCAAGAAATGGAATTTAAAGTTTACCTTCAGACAAGGGAGGCAAATGCAACCAACAGGGAGGCCTGGTGACAGCGCGTCCGACATGGAACGGCACACTGCAATGACAAACTCGGCCTCAGGCTGGGCCCCCTTGGTGCGAGTGGGTGACCGGGTTGCAGGCCAGAGCTCTGGGTGTGATGGTGAAGACAAAGGCTGGTGAGGGCTTGTAGTTCTGGAGAAAGATTATGTCAGCCAAAGATCATCCCAGGCACAATATGGAGAATAAACTCAAGAAATGGAATATAAAGTTTACCTT
This sequence comes from Nelusetta ayraudi, assembly GCF_046127955.1. NCBI lineage: Eukaryota > Metazoa > Chordata > Actinopteri > Tetraodontiformes > Monacanthidae > Nelusetta > Nelusetta ayraudi. The sequence continues at coordinate 585,348 of NW_027466154.1, forward strand.
CAGACAAGGGAGGCAAATGCAACCAACAGGGAGGCCTGGTGACAACTCGTCCGACATGGGACGGCACACTGCAATGACAAACTCGGCCTCAGGCTGGGCCCCCCTAGTGTGAGTGGGGGACCGGGTTGGAGTGCTGTAGCTCTGGGTGCGATGGTGAAGACAGAAGCTGGTGAGGGCTTGTAGTTCTGGAGAAAGATTATGTCAGCCAAAGATCATCCCAGGGACAATATGGAGAATAAACTCAAGAAATGGAATTTAAAGTTTACCTTCAGACAAGGGAGGCAAATGCAACCAACAGGGAGGCCTGGTGACAGCGCGTCCGATGTGGAACGGCACACTGCAATGACAACCTCGGCCTCAGGCTGGGCCCCCCTGGTGTGAGTGGGTGACCGAGGTTGCACTGACAGAACTCCTGGTGCGGTGCAAAAGACAAAGGCTGGTGAGGGTTTGTAGTTCTGGAGCAAGATTAAGTCAGCCAAAGATCATCCCAGGGACAATATGGAGAATAAACTCAAGAAATGGAATTTAAAGTTTACCTTCAGACAAGGGAGGCAAATGCAACCAACAGGGAGGCCTGGTGACAGCGCGTCCGATGTGGAACGGCACACTGCAATGACAACCTCGGCCTCAGGCTGGGCCCCCCTGGTGTGAGTGGGTGACCGAGGTTGCACTGACAGAACTCCTGGTGCGGTGCAAAAGACAAAGGCTGGTGAGGGTTTGTAGTTCTGGAGCAAGATTAAGTCAGCCAAAGATCATCCCAGGGACAATATGGAGAATAAACTCAAGAAATGTAATTTAAAGTTTACCTTCAGACAAGGGAGGCAAATGCAACCAACAGGGAGGCCTGGTGACAGCGCGTCCGACATGGGACAGCACATTGCACTGACAAACTCGGCCTCAGGCTGGGCCCCCTTGGTGCGAGTGGGTGACAAGGTTGCAGGCCAGAGCTCTGGGTGCGATGGTGAAGACAAAGGCTGGTGAGGGCTTGTAGTTCTGGAGAAAGATTATGTCAGCCAAAGATCATCCCAGGGACAATATGGAGAATAAACTCAAGAAATGGAATTTAAAGTTTACCTTATGACAAGGGAGGCAAATGCAACCGAAAGGGAGGCCTGGTGATAGCGCGTCCGATGTGGGACGGCACACTGCAATGACAAAATCAGCCTCAGGCTGGGCCCCCCTGGTGTGAGTGGGGGACCGGGTTGCAGTGCTGGAGCCCTGGGTGTGGTGCTGGAGACAAAGGCTTGTGAGGGCTTGTAGTTCTGGAGAAAGATTATGTCAGCCAAAGATCATCCCAGGGACAATATGGAGACTAAACTCAAGAAATGGAATTTAAAGTTTACTTTCAGACAAGGGAGGCAAATGCAACCAACAGGGAGGCCTGGTGACAGCGCGTCCGATGTTGGACGGCACACTGCAATGACAACCTCGGCCTCAGGCTGGGCCCCCCTGGTGCGAGTGGGGGACCGAGTTTGCACTGGCAGAAATCCTGGTGCGGTGCTGAAGACAAAGGCTGGTGAGGGCTTGTAGTTCTGGAGAAAGATTATGTCAGCCAAAGATCATCCCAGGGACAATATGTAGAATCAACTCAAGAAATGGAATTTAAAGTTTACCTTCAGACAAGGGAGGCAAATGCAACCAACAGGGAGGCCTGGTGACAGCGCGTCCGACAAGGGACGGCAAACTGCAATGACAAACTCGGCCTCAGGCAGGGCCCCCCTGGTGCGAGTGGGTGACCGGGTTGCGGCCAGAGCTCTGGGTGCGATGGTGAAGACAAAGGCTGGTGAGGGCTTGTAGTTCTGGGCACACTGCAATGACAAACCCGGCCTCAGGCTGGGCCCCCCTGGTGCGAGTGGCTGACCGGGTTGCAGGACAAAGCTCTGGGTGCGATGGTGAAGACAAAGGCTGGTGAGGGCTTGTAGTTCTGGAGAAAGATTATGTCAGCCAAAGATCATCCCAGGGACAATATGGAGAATAAACTCAAGAAATGGAATTTAAAGTTTACCTTCAGACAAGGGAGGCAAATGCAACCAACAGGGAGGCCTGGTGACAACTCGTCCGACATGGGACGGCACACTGCAATGACAAACTCGGCCTCAGGCTGGGCCCCCCTAGTGTGAGTGGGGGACCGGGTTGGAGTGCTGTAGCTCTGGGTGCGATGGTGAAGACAGAAGCTGGTGAGGGCTTGTAGTTCTGGAGAAAGATTATGTCAGCCAAAGATCATCCCAGGGACAATATGGAGAATAAACTCAAGAAATGGAATTTAAAGTTTACCTTCAGACAAGGGAGGCAAATGCAACCAACAGGGAGGCCTGGTGACAGCGCGTCCGATGTGGGACGGCACACTGCAATGACAAAATCAGCCTCAGGCTGTGCCCCCCTGGTGTGAGTGGGGGACCGGGTTGCAGTGCTGGAGCCCTGGGTGTGGTGCTGGAGACAAAGGCTTGTGAGGGCTTGTAGTTCTGGAGAAAGATTATGTCAGCCAAAGATCATCCCAGGGACAATATGGAGACTAAACTCAAGAAATGGAATTTAAAGTTTACTTTCAGACAAGGGAGGCAAATGCAACCAACAGGGAGGCCTGGTGACAGCGCGTCCGACAAGGGACGGCAAACTGCAATGACAAACTCGGCCTCAGGCAGGGCCCCCCTGGTGCGAGTGGGTGACCGGGTTGCGGCCAGAGCTCTGGGTGCGATGGTGAAGACAAAGGCTGGTGAGGGCTTGTAGTTCTGGGCACACTGCAATGACAAACCCGGCCTCAGGCTGGGCCCCCCTGGTGCGAGTGGCTGACCGGGTTGCAGGACAAAGCTCTGGGTGCGATGGTGAAGACAAAGGCTGGTGAGGGCTTGTCGTTCTGGAGAAAGATTATGTCAGCCAAAGATCATCCCAGGGACAATATGGAGAATAAACTCAAGAAATGGAATTTAAAGTTTACCTTCAGACAAGGGAGGCAAATGCAACCAACAGGGAGGCCTGGGGAAAGCTTGATCGAGAGGGCGACGCCCACTGCAACGACAACCACCCCCTAAGGCTGGGCACCCCTGGTGAGAGTGGGGGACCGGGCAGCAGTGCTGGAGCCCTGGCTGGAGCCCCAGGGTGGCCTGGAGTCACATGCTGGTGAGGGCTTGTAGTTCTGGAGCAAGATTAAGTCAGCCAAAGATCATCCCAGGGACAATATGGAGAATAAACTCAAGAAGTGGAATTTAAAGTTTACCTTCAGACAAGGGAGGCAAATGCAACCAACAGGGAGGCCTGGTGACAGCGCGTCCGACATGGGAGAGCACACTGCAATGACAAAATCGGCATCAGGCTGGGCCCCCCTGGTGCGAGTGGCTGACCAGGTTGCAGGCCAGAGCTCTGGGTGCGATGGTGAAGACAAAGGCTGGTGAGGGCTTGTAGTTCTGGGCACACTGCAATGACAAACTCAGCCTCAGGCTGGGCCCCCCTGGTGCGAGTGGCTGACCGGGTTGCAGGCCAGAGCTCTGGGTGCGATGGTGAAGACAAAGGCTGGTGAGGGCTTGTAGTTCTGGAGAAAGATTATGTCAGCCAAAGATCATCCCAGGGACAATATGGAGAATAAACTCAAGAAATGGAATTTAAAGTTTACCTTCAGACAAGGGAGGCAAATGCAACCAACAGGGAAGCCTGGGGACAGTGCGTCCGACATGGGACGGCAGACTGCAATGACAAAATCAGCCTCAGGCTGGGCCCCCCTGGTGTGAGTGGGGAACCGGGTTGCAGTGCTGGAGCCCTGGGTGTGGTGCTGGAGACAAAGACTTGTGAGGGCTTGTAGTTCTGGAGCAAGATTAAGTCAGCCAAAGATCATCCCTGGGACAATATGGAGAATAAACACAAGAAATGGAATTTAAAGTTTACCTTCAGACAAGGGAGGCAAATGCAACCAACAGGGAGGCCTGGTGACAGCTCGTCCGACGTGGAACGGCAAGCTGCAATGACAACCTCGGCCTCAGGCTGGGCCCCCCTGGTGCGAGTGGGGGACCGAGGTTGCACTGGCAGAAATCCTGGTGCGGTGCTGAAGACAAAGGCTGGTGAGGTCTTGTAGTTCTGGAAAAAGATTATGTCAGCCAAAGATCATCCCAGGGACAATATGGAGAATAAACTCAAGAAATGGAATTTAAAGTTTACCTTCAGACAAGGGAGGCAAATGCAACCAAAAAGGATGCCTGATGACAGCGCGTCCGACATGGGACGGCACACTGCAATGACAAACTCGGCCTTAGGCTGGGCCCCCCTGGTGCCAGTGGCTGACCGGGTAGCAGGCCAGAGCTCTGGGTGCGATGGTGAAGACAAAGGCTGGTGAGGGCTTGTAGTTCTGGAGAAAGATTATGTCAGCCAAAGATCATCCCAGGGACAATATGGAGAATAAACTCAAGAAATGGAATTTAAAGTTTACCTTCAGACAAGGGAGGCAAATGCAACCAACAGGGAGGCATGGTGACAGCGCGTCCGATGTGGGACGGCACACTGCAATGAGAACCTCGGCCTCAGGCTGGGCCCCCCTGGTGAGAGTGGGGTACCGGGCAGCAGTGCTGGAGCCCTGGCTGGAGCCCCAGGGTGGCCTGGAGTCACATGCTGGTGAGGGCTTGTAGTTAAGGAGAAAGATTATGTCAGCCAAAGATCATCCCAGGGACAGTATGGAGAATAAACTCAAGAAATGGAATTTAAAGTTTACCTTCAGACAAGGGAGGCAAATGCAACCAACAGGGAGGCCTGGTGACAGCACGTCCGACATGGGACGGCACACTGCAATGAAAAACTAGGCCTCAGGCTGGGCCCCCCTGGTGCGAGTGGCTGACCGGGTTGCAGGCCAGAGCTCTGGGTGCGATGGTGAAGACAAAGGCTGGTGAGGGCTTGTAGTTCTGGAGAAAGATTATGTCAGCCAAAGATCATCCCAGGGACAATATGGAGAATAAACTCAAGAAATGTAATTTAAAGTTTACCTTCAGACAAGGGAGGCAAATGCAACCAACAGGGAGGCCTGGGGAAAGCTTGATCGAGAGGGTGACGCCCACTGCAACGACAACCACCCCCTAAGGCTGGACACCTATGGTGAGGGTGGGGGACCGGGAAACAGTGCTGGAGCGCTGGCTGGAGCCCCGGTCTGGCCTGGAGTCACATGCTGGTGAGGGCTTATAGTTCTGGAGCAAGATTAAGTCAGCCGTAGATCATCCCAGGGACAATATGGAGAATAAACTCAAGAAATGGAATTTAAAGTTTACCTTCAGACAAGGGAGGCAAATGCAACCAACAGGGAGGCCTGGGGACAGCGCGTCCGACATGGGACGGCAGACTGCAATGACAAAATCAGCCTCAGGCTGGGCCCCCCTGGTGTGAGTGGGGAACCGGGTTGCAGTGCTGGAGCCCTGGGTGTGGTGCTGGAGACAAAGACTTGTGAGGGCTTGTAGTTCTGGAACAAGATTAAGTCAGCCAAAGATCATCCCTGGGACAATATGGAGAATAAACACAAGAAATGGAATTTAAAGTTTACCTTCAGACAAGGGAGGCAAATGCAACCAACAGGGAGGCCTGGTGACAGCTCGTCCGACGTGGAACGGCAAGCTGCAATGACAACCTCGGCCTCAGGCTGGGCCCCCCTGGTGCGAGTGGGGGACCGAGGTTGCACTGGCGGAACTCCTGGTGCGGTGCTGAAGACAAAGGCTTGTGAGGGCTTGTAGTTCTGGAGCAAGATTATGTCAGCCAAAGATCATCCCATGGACAATATGGAGACTAAACTCAAGAAATGTAATTTAAAGTTTACCTTCAGACAAGGGAGGCAAATGCAACCAACAGGGAGGCCTGGGGAAAGCTTGATCGAGAGGGCGACGCCCACTGCAACGACAACCACCCCCTAAGGCTGGACACCCCTGGTGAGGGTGGGAGACCGGGCAGCAGTGCTGGAGCCCTGGCTGGAACCCCGGTGTGGCCTGGAGTCACATGCTGGTGAGGGCTTGTAGTTCTGGAGCAAGATAAAGTCAGCCGTAGATCATCCCAGGGACAATATGGAGAATAAACTCAAGAAATGTAATTTAAAGTTTACCTTCAGACAAGGGAGGCAAATGCAACCAACAGGGAGGCCTGGGGAAAGCTTGATCGAGAGGGCGACGCCCACTGCAACGACAACCACCCCCTAAGGCTGGGCACCCCTGGTGAGAGTGGGGGACCGGGCAGCAGTGCTGGAGCCCTGGCTGGAGCCCCAGGGTGGCCTGGAGTCACATGCTGGTGAGGGCTTGTAGTTCTGGAGCAAGATTAAGTCAGCCGTAGATCATCCCAGGGACAATATGGAGAATAAACTCAAGAAATGGAATTTAAAGTTTACCTTCAGACAAGGGAGGCAAATGCAACCAACAGGGAGGCCTGGTGACAGCGCGTCCGACATGGGAGAGCACTCTGCAATGACAAACTCGGCCTCAGGCTGGGCCCCCCTGGTGCGAGTGGCTGACCGGGTTGCAGGCCAGAGCTCTGGGTGCGATGGTGAAGACAAAGGCTGGTGAGGGCTTGTAGTTCTGGGCACACTGCAATGACAAACTCAGCCTCAGGCTGGGCCCCCCTGGTGCGAGTGGCTGACCGGGTTGCAGGCCAGAGCTCTGGGTGCGATGGTGAAGACAAAGGCTGGTGAGGGCTTGTAGTTCTGGAGAAAGATTATGTCAGCCAAAGATCATCCCAGGGACAATATGGAGAATAAACTCAAGAAATGGAATTTAAAGTTTACCTTCAGACAAGGGAGGCAAATGCAACCAACAGGGAGGCCTGGGGACAGCGCGTCCGACATGGGACGGCAGACTGCAATGACAAAATCAGCCTCAGGCTGGGCCCCCCTGGTGTGAGTGGGGGACCGGGTTGCGGTGCTGGAGCCCTGGGTGTGGTGCTGGAGACAAAGACTTGTGAGGGCTTGTAGTTCTGGAGCAAGATTAAGTCAGCCAAAGATCATCCCTGGGACAATATGGAGAATAAACACAAGAAATGGAATTTAAAGTTTACCTTCAGACAAGGGAGGCAAATGCAACCAACAGGGAGGCCTGGTGACAGCTCGTCCGACGTGGAACGGCAAGCTGCAATGACAACCTCGGCCTCAGGCTGGGCCCACCTGGTGCGAGTGGGGGACCGAGGTTGCACTGGCGGAACTCCTGGTGCGGTGCTGAAGACAAAGGCTGGTGAGGGCTTGTAGTTCTGGAGCAAGATTATGTCAGCCAAAGATCATCCCAGGGACAATATGGAGAATAAACTCAAGAAATGGAATTTAAAGTTTACCTTCAGACAAGGGAGGCAAATGCAACCAACAGGGAGGCCTGGTGACAGCGCGTCCGACATGGGACGGCACACTGCAATGACAAACTCGGCCTCAGAATGGGGCCCCTTGGTGCGAGTGGGTGACCGGGTTGCAGTCCAGAGCTCTGGGTGCGATGGTGAAGACAAAGAATGGTGAGGGCTTGTAGTTCTGGAACAAGATTATGTCAGCCAAAGATCATCCCAGGGACAATATGGAAAATAAACTCAAGAAATGTAATTTAAAGTTTACCTTCAGACAAGGGAGGCAAATGCAACCAACAGGGAGGCCTGGGGAAAGCTTGATCGAGAGGGCGACGCCCACTGCAACGACAACCACCCCATAAGGCTGGACACCCCTGGTGAGGGTGGGGGACCGGGCAGCAGTGCTAGAGCCCTGGCTGGAGACCCGGTCTGGCCTGGAGTCACATGCTGGTGAGGGCTTGTAGTTCTGGAGCAAGATTAAGTCAGCCGTAGATCATCCCAGGCACAATATGGAGAATAAACTCAAGAAATGGAATTTAAAGTTTACCTTCAGACAAGGGAGGCAAATGCAACCAACAGGGAGGCCTGGTGATAGCGCGTCCGATGTGGGACGGCACACTGCAATGACAAACTCGGCCTCAGACTGGGCCCCCCTGGTGCGAGTGGCTGACCGGGTTGCAGGCCAGAGCTCTGGGTGCGATGGTGAAGACAAAGGCTGGTGAGGGCTTGTAGTTCTGGAGAAAGATTATGTCAGCCAAAGATCATCCCAGGGAAAATATGGAGAATAAAGTCAAGAAATGTAATTTAAAGTTTACCTTCAGACAAGGGAGGCAAATGCAACCAACAGGGAGGCCTGGTGACAACTCGTCCGACATGGGAAGGCACACTGCAATGACAAAATTAGCCTCAGGCTGGGCACCCCTGGTGTGAGTGGGGGACCGAGTTGCAGTGCTGGAGCCCTGGGTGTGGTGCTGGAGACAAAGGCTTGTGAGGGCTTTTAGTTCTGGAGAAAGATTATGTCAGCCAAAGATCATCCCAGGGACAATATGGAGAATAAAGTCAAGAAATGTAATTTAAAGTTTACCTTCAGACAAGGGAGGCAAATGCAACCAACAGGGAGGCCTGGGGAAAGCTTGATCGAGAGGGCGACGCCCACTGCAACGACAACCACCGCCTAAGGCTGGGCACACCTGGTGAGGATGGGGGACCGGGCAGCAGTGCTGGAGCCCTGGCTGGAGCCCCAGGGTAGCCTGGAGTCACATGCTGGTGAGGGCTTGTAGTTCTGGAGCCAGATTAAGTCAGCCGTAGATCATCCCAGGGACAATATGGAGAATAAACTCAAGAAATGGAATTTAAAGTTTACCTTCAGACAAGGGAGGCAAATGCAACCAACAGGGAGGCCTGGTGACAGCGCGTCCGACATGGAACGGCACACTGCAATGACAAACTCGGCCTCAGGCTGGGCCCCCTTGGTGCGAGTGGGTGACCGGGTTGCAGGCCAGAGCTCTGGGTGTGATGGTGAAGACAAAGGCTGGTGAGGGCTTGTAGTTCTGGAGAAAGATTATGTCAGCCAAAGATCATCCCAGGGACAATATGTAGAATCAACTCAAGAAATGGAATTTAAAGTTTACCTTCAGACAAGGGAGGCAAATGCAACCAACAGGGAGGCCTGGTGACAGCGCGTCCGACATGAGACGGCACACTGCAAGGACAAACTCGGCCTCAGAATGGGGCCCCTTGGTGCGAGTGGGTGACCGGGTTGCAGGCCAGAGCTCTGGGTGCGATGGTGAAGACAAAGAATGGTGAGGGCTTGTAGTTCTGGAGCAAGATTATGTTAGCCAAAGATCATCCCAGGGACAATATGGAAAATAGACTCAAGAAATGTAATTTAAAGTTTACCTTCAGACAAGGGAGGCAAATGCAACCAACAGGGAGGCCTGGGGAAAGCTTGATCGAGAGGGCGACGCCCACTGCAACGACAACCACCCCCTTAGGCTGGACACCCTTGGTGAGGGTGGGGGACCGGGCAGCAGTGCTAGAGCCCTGGCTGGAGCCCCGGTCTGGCCTGGAGTCACATGCTGGTGAGGGCTTGTAGTTCTGGAGCAAGATTAAGTCAGCCGTAGATCATCCCCGGCACAATATGGAGAATAAACTCAAGAAATGGAATTTAAAGTTTACCTTCAGACAAGGGAGACAAATGCAACCAACAGGGAGGCTTGGTGATAGCGCGTCCGATGTGGGACAGCACACTGCAATGACAAACTCGGCCTCAGGCTGGGCCCCCCTGGTGCGAGTGGCTGACCGGGTTGCAGGCCAGAGCTCTGGGTGCGATGGTGAAGACAAAGGCTGGTGAGGGCTTGTAGTTCTGGGCACACTGCAATGACAAACTCAGCCTCAGGCTGGGCCCCCCTGGTGCGAGTGGCTGACCGGGTTGCAGGCCAGAGCTCTGGGTGCGATGGTGAAGACAAAGGCTGGTGAAGGCTTGTAGTTCTGGAGAAAGATTATGTCAGCCAAAGATCATCCCAGGGACAATATGGAGAATAAACTCAAGAAATGGAATTTAAAGTTTACCTTCAGACAAGGGAGGCAAATGAAACCAACAGGGAAGCCTGGTGACAGCGCGTCCGACAAGGGACGGCAAACTGCAATGACAAACTCGGCCTCAGTCAGGGCACCCCTGGTGCGAGTGGGTGACCGGGTTGCAGGCCAGAGCTCTGGGTGCGATGGTGAAGACAAAGGCTGGTGAGGGCTTGTAGTTCTGGGCACACTGCAATGACAAACCCGGCCTCAGGCTGGGCCCCCCTGGTGCGAGTGGCTGACCGGGTTGCAGGCCAAAGCTCTGGGTGCGATGGTGAAGACAAAGGCTGGTGAGGGCTTGTCGTTCTGGAGAAAGATTATGTCAGCCAAAGATCATCCCAGGCACAATATGGAGAATAAACTCAAGAAATGTAATTTAAAGTTTACCTTCAGACAAGGGAGGCAAATGCAACCAACAGGGAGGCCTGGTGAAAGCTTGATCAAGAGGGCGACGCCCACTGCAACGATAACCACCCCCTAAGGCTGGACACCCCTGGTGAGGGTGGGGGACCAAGGTTGCACTGGCGGAACTCCTGGTGCGGTGCTGAAGACAAAGGCTGGTGAGGGCTTGTAGTTCTGGAGAAAGATTATGTCAGCCAAAGATCATCGCAGGGACAATATGGAGAATAAACTCAAGAAATGTAATTTAAAGTTTACCTTCAGACATGGGAGGCAAATGCAACCAACAGGGAGGCCTGGGGAAAGCTTGATAGAGAGGGCGACGCCCAATGCTACGACAACCACCCCCTAAGGCTGGACACCCCTGGTGAGGGTGGCGGACCGGGCAGCAGTGCTGGAAGCCTGGCTGGAACCCCGGTCTGGCCTGGAGTCACATGCTGGTGAGGGCTTGTAGTTCTGGAGCAAGATAAAGTCAGCCGTAGATCATCCCAGGGACAATATGGAGAATAAACTCAAGAAATGGAATTTAAAGTTTACCTTCAGACAAGGGAGGCAAATGCAACCAACAGGGAGGCCTGGTGACAGCGCGTCCGACATGGAACGGCACACTGCAATGACAAACTCGGCCTCAGGCTGGGCCCCCTTGGTGCGAGTGGGTGACCGGGTTGCAGGCCAGAGCTCTGGGTGTGATGGTGAAGACAAAGGCTGGTGAGGGCTTGTAGTTCTGGAGAAAGATTATGTCAGCCAAAGATCATCCCAGGCACAATATGGAGAATAAACTCAAGAAATGGAATATAAAGTTTACCTTCAGACAAGGGAGGCAAATGCAACCAACAGGGAGGCCTGGTGACAACTCGTCCGACATGGGACGGCACACTGCAATGACAAACTCGGCCTCAGGCTGGGCCCCCCTAGTGTGAGTGGGGGACCGGGTTGGAGTGCTGTAGCTCTGGGTGCGATGGTGAAGACAGAAGCTGGTGAGGGCTTGTAGTTCTGGAGAAAGATTATGTCAGCCAAAGATCATCCCAGGGACAATATGGAGAATAAACTCAAGAAATGGAATTTAAAGTTTACCTTCAGACAAGGGAGGCAAATGCAACCAACAGGGAGGCCTGGTGACAGCGCGTCCGATGTGGAACGGCACACTGCAATGACAACCTCGGCCTCAGGCTGGGCCCCCCTGGTGTGAGTGGGTGACCGAGGTTGCACTGACAGAACTCCTGGTGCGGTGCAAAAGACAAAGGCTGGTGAGGGTTTGTAGTTCTGGAGCAAGATTAAGTCAGCCAAAGATCATCCCTGGGGCAATATGGAGAATAAACTCAAGAAATGGAATTTAAAGTTTACCTTCAGACAAGGGAGGCAAATGCAACCAACAGGGAGGCCTGGTGACAGCGCGTCCGATGTGGAACGGCACACTGCAATGACAACCTCGGCCTCAGGCTGGGCCCCCCTGGTGTGAGTGGGTGACCGAGGTTGCACTGACAGAACTCCTGGTGCGGTGCAAAAGACAAAGGCTGGTGAGGGTTTGTAGTTCTGGAGCAAGATTAAGTCAGCCAAAGATCATCCCAGGGACAATATGGAGAATAAACTCAAGAAATGTAATTTAAAGTTTACCTTCAGACAAGGGAGGCAAATGCAACCAACAGGGAGGCCTGGTGACAGCGCGTCCGACATGGGACAGCACATTGCACTGACAAACTCGGCCTCAGGCTGGGCCCCCTTGGTGCGAGTGGGTGACAAGGTTGCAGGCCAGAGCTCTGGGTGCGATGGTGAAGACAAAGGCTGGTGAGGGCTTGTAGTTCTGGAGAAAGATTATGTCAGCCAAAGATCATCCCAGGGACAATATGGAGAATAAACTCAAGAAATGGAATTTAAAGTTTACCTTATGACAAGGGAGGCAAATGCAACCGAAAGGGAGGCCTGGTGATAGCGCGTCCGATGTGGGACGGCACACTGCAATGACAAAATCAGCCTCAGGCTGGGCCCCCCTGGTGTGAGTGGGGGACCGGGTTGCAGTGCTGGAGCCCTGGGTGTGGTGCTGGAGACAAAGGCTTGTGAGGGCTTGTAGTTCTGGAGAAAGATTATGTCAGCCAAAGATCATCCCAGGGACAATATGGAGACTAAACTCAAGAAATGGAATTTAAAGTTTACTTTCAGACAAGGGAGGCAAATGCAACCAACAGGGAGGCCTGGTGACAGCGCGTCCGATGTTGGACGGCACACTGCAATGACAACCTCGGCCTCAGGCTGGGCCCCCCTGGTGCGAGTGGGGGACCGAGTTTGCACTGGCAGAAATCCTGGTGCGGTGCTGAAGACAAAGGCTGGTGAGGGCTTGTAGTTCTGGAGAAAGATTATGTCAGCCAAAGATCATCCCAGGGACAATATGTAGAATCAACTCAAGAAATGGAATTTAAAGTTTACCTTCAGACAAGGGAGGCAAATGCAACCAACAGGGAGGCCTGGTGACAGCGCGTCCGACAAGGGACGGCAAACTGCAATGACAAACTCGGCCTCAGGCAGGGCCCCCCTGGTGCGAGTGGGTGACCGGGTTGCGGCCAGAGCTCTGGGTGCGATGGTGAAGACAAAGGCTGGTGAGGGCTTGTAGTTCTGGGCACACTGCAATGACAAACCCGGCCTCAAGCTGGGCCCCCCTGGTGCGAGTGGCTGACCGGGTTGCAGGACAAAGCTCTGGGTGCGATGGTGAAGACAAAGGCTGGTGAGGGCTTGTAGTTCTGGAGAAAGATTATGTCAGCCAAAGATCATCCCAGGGACAATATGGAGAATAAACTCAAGAAATGGAATTTAAAGTTTACCTTCAGACAAGGGAGGCAAATGCAACCAACAGGGAGGCCTGGTGACAACTCGTCCGACATGGGACGGCACACTGCAATGACAAACTCGGCCTCAGGCTGGGCCCCCCTAGTGTGAGTGGGGGACCGGGTTGGAGTGCTGTAGCTCTGGGTGCGATGGTGAAGACAGAAGCTGGTGAGGGCTTGTAGTTCTGGAGAAAGATTATGTCAGCCAAAGATCATCCCAGGGACAATATGGAGAATAAACTCAAGAAATGGAATTTAAAGTTTACCTTCAGACAAGGGAGGCAAATGCAACCAACAGGGAGGCCTGGTGACAGCACGTCCGATGTGGGACGGCACACTGCAATGACAAAATCAGCCTCAGGCTGGGCCCCCCTGGTGTGAGTGGGGGACCGGGTTGCAGTGCTGGAGCCCTGGGTGTGGTGCTGGAGACAAAGGCTGGTGAGGGCTTGTAGTTCTGGAGAAAGATTATGTCAGCCAAAGATCATCCCAGGGACAATATGGAGACTAAACTCAAGAAATGGAATTTAAAGTTTACTTTCAGACAAGGGAGGCAAATGCAACCAACAGGGAGGCCTGGTGACAGCGCGTCCGACAAGGGACGGCAAACTGCAATGACAAACTCGGCCTCAGGCAGGGCCCCCCTGGTGCGAGTGGGTGACCGGGTTGCGGCCAGAGCTCTGGGTGCGATGGTGAAGACAAAGGCTGGTGAGGGCTTGTAGTTCTGGGCACACTGCAATGACAAACCCGGCCTCAGGCTGGGCCCCCCTGGTGCGAGTGGCTGACCGGGTTGCAGGACAAAGCTCTGGGTGCGATGGTGAAGACAAAGGCTGGTGAGGGCTTGTCGTTCTGGAGAAAGATTATGTCAGCCAAAGATCATCCCAGGGACAATATGGAGAATAAACTCAAGAAATGGAATTTAAAGTTTACCTTCAGACAAGGGAGGCAAATGCAACCAACAGGGAGGCCTGGGGAAAGCTTGATCGAGAGGGCGACGCCCACTGCAACGACAACCACCCCCTAAGGCTGGGCACCCCTGGTGAGAGTGGGGGACCGGGCAGCAGTGCTGGAGCCCTGGCTGGAGCCCCAGGGTGGCCTGGAGTCACATGCTGGTGAGGGCTTGTAGTTCTGGAGCAAGATTAAGTCAGCCAAAGATCATCCCAGGGACAATATGGAGAATAAACTCAAGAAGTGGAATTTAAAGTTTACCTTCAGACAAGGGAGGCAAATGCAACCAACAGGGAGGCCTGGTGACAGCGCGTCCGACATGGGAGAGCACACTGCAATGACAAAATCGGCATCAGGCTGGGCCCCCCTGGTGCGAGTGGCTGACCAGGTTGCAGGCCAGAGCTCTGGGTGCGATGGTGAAGACAAAGGCTGGTGAGGGCTTGTAGTTCTGGGCACACTGCAATGACAAACTCAGCCTCAGGCTGGGCCCCCCTGGTGCGAGTGGCTGACCGGGTTGCAGGCCAGAGCTCTGGGTGCGATGGTGAAGACAAAGGCTGGTGAGGGCTTGTAGTTCTGGAGAAAGATTATGTCAGCCAAAGATCATCCCAGGGACAATATGGAGAATAAACTCAAGAAATGGAATTTAAAGTTTACCTTCAGACAAGGGAGGCAAATGCAACCAACAGGGAAGCCTGGGGACAGTGCGTCCGACATGGGACGGCAGACTGCAATGACAAAATCAGCCTCAGGCTGGGCCCCCCTGGTGTGAGTGGGGAACCGGGTTGCAGTGCTGGAGCCCTGGGTGTGGTGCTGGAGACAAAGACTTGTGAGGGCTTGTAGTTCTGGAGCAAGATTAAGTCAGCCAAAGATCATCCCTGGGACAATATGGAGAATAAACACAAGAAATGGAATTTAAAGTTTACCTTCAGACAAGGGAGGCAAATGCAACCAACAGGGAGGCCTGGTGACAGCTCGTCCGACGTGGAACGGCAAGCTGCAATGACAACCTCGGCCTCAGGCTGGGCCCCCCTGGTGCGAGTGGGGGACCGAGGTTGCACTGGCAGAAATCCTGGTGCGGTGCTGAAGACAAAGGCTGGTGAGGGCTTGTAGTTCTGGAAAAAGATTATGTCAGCCAAAGATCATCCCAGGGACAATATGGAGAATAAACTCAAGAAATGGAATTTAAAGTTTACCTTCAGACAAGGGAGGCAAATGCAACCAAAAAGGATGCCTGATGACAGCGCGTCCGACATGGGACGGCACACTGCAATGACAAACTCGGCCTTAGGCTGGGCCCCCCTGGTGCCAGTGGCTGACCGGGTAGCAGGCCAGAGCTCTGGGTGCGATGGTGAAGACAAAGGCTGGTGAGGGCTTGTAGTTCTGGAGAAAGATTATGTCAGCCAAAGATCATCCCAGGGACAATATGGAGAATAAACTCAAGAAATGGAATTTAAAGTTTACCTTCAGACAAGGGAGGCAAATGCAACCAACAGGGAGGCATGGTGACAGCGCGTCCGATGTGGGACGGCACACTGCAATGAGAACCTCGGCCTCAGGCTGGGCCCCCCTGGTGAGAGTGGGGTACCGGGCAGCAGTGCTGGATCCCTGGCTGGAGCCCCAGGGTGGCCTGGAGTCACATGCTGGTGAGGGCTTGTAGTTAAGGAGAAAGATTATGTCAGCCAAAGATCATCCCAGGGACAGTATGGAGAATAAACTCAAGAAATGGAATTTAAAGTTTACCTTCAGACAAGGGAGGCAAATGCAACCAACAGGGAGGCCTGGTGACAGCACGTCCGACATGGGACGGCACACTGCAATGAAAAACTAGGCCTCAGGCTGGGCCCCCCTGGTGCGAGTGGCTGACCGGGTTGCAGGCCAGAGCTCTGGGTGCGATGGTGAAGACAAAGGCTGGTGAGGGCTTGTAGTTCTGGAGAAAGATTACGTCAGCCAAAGATCATCCCAGGGACAATATGGAGAATAAACTCAAGAAATGGAATTTAAAGTTTACCTTCAGAAAAGGGAGGCAAATGCAACCAAGAGGGAGGCCTGGTGACAGCGCGTCCGACATGGAACGGCACACTGCAATGACAAACTCGGCCTCAGGCTGGGCCCCCTTGGTGCGAGTGGGTGACCGGGTTGCAGGCCAGAGCTCTGGGTGTGATGGTGAAGACAAAGGCTGGTGAGGGCTTGTAGTTCTGGAGAAAGATTATGTCAGCCAAAGATCATCCCAGGCACAATATGGAGAATAAACTCAAGAAATGGAATTTAAAGTTTACCTTCAGACAAGGGAGGCAAATGCAACCAACAGGGAGGCCTGGTGACAACTCGTCCGACATGGGACGGCACACTGCAATGAAAAACTCGGCCTCAGGCTGGGCCCCCCTAGTGTGAGTGGGGGACCGGGTTGGAGTGCTGTAGCTCTGGGTGCGATGGTGAAGACAGAAGCTGGTGAGGGCTTGTAGTTCTGGAGAAAGATTATGTCAGCCAAAGATCATCCCAGGGACAATATGGAGAATAAACTCAAGAAATGGAATTTAAAGTTTACCTTCAGACAAGGGAGGCAAATGCAACCAACAGGGAGGCCTGGGGAAAGCTTGATCGAGAGGGCGACGCCCACTGCAACGACAACCACCCCCTAAGGCTGGGCACCCCTGGTGAGAGTGGGGGACCGGGCAGCAGTGCTGGAGCCCTGGCTGGAGCCCCAGGGTGGCCTGGAGTCACATGCTGGTGAGGGCTTGTAGTTCTGGAGCAAGATTAAGTCAGCCGTAGATCATCCCAGGGACAATATGGAGAATAAACTCAAGAAATGGAATTTAAAGTTTACCTTCAGACAAGGGAGGCAAATGCAACCAACAGGGAGGCCTGGTGACAGCGCGTCCGACATGGGAGAGCACACTGCAATGACAAACTCGGCCTCAGGCTGGGCCCCCCTGGTGCGAGTGGCTGACCAGGTTGCAGGCCAGAGCTCTGGGTGCGATGGTGAAGACAAAGGCTGGTGAGGGCTTGTAGTTCTGGGCACACTGCAATGACAAACTCAGCCTCAGGCTGGGCCCCCCTGGTGCGAGTGGCTGACCGGGTTGCAGGCCAGAGCTCTGGGTGCGATGGTGAAGACAAAGGCTGGTGAGGGCTTGTAGTTCTGGAGAAAGATTATGTCAGCCAAAGATCATCCCAGGGACAATATGGAGAATAAACTCAAGAAATGGAATTTAAAGTTTACCTTCAGATAAGGGAGGCAAATGCAACCAACAAGGAGGCCTGGTGACAGCTCGTCCGACGTGGAACGGCAAGCTGCAATGACAACCTCGGCCTCAGGCTGGGCCCCCCTGGTGCGAGTGGGGGACCGAGGTTGCACTGGCAGAAATCCTGGTGCGGTGCTGAAGACAAATGCTGGTGAGGGCTTGTAGTTCTGGAAAAAGATTATGTCAGCCAAAGATCATCCCAGGGACAATATGGAGAATAAACTCAAGAAATGGAATTTAAAGTTTACCTTCAGACAAGGGAGGCAAATGCAACCAAAAAGGAGGCCTGATGACAGCGCGTCCGACATGGGACGGCACACTGCAATGACAAACTCGGCCTTAGGCTGGGCCCCCCTGGTGCCAGTGGCTGACCGGGAAGCAGGCCAGAGCTCTGGGTGCGATGGTGAAGACAAAGGCTGGTGAGGGCTTGTAGTTCTGGAGAAAGATTATGTCAGCCAAAGATCATCCCAGGGACAATATGGAGAATAAACTCAAGAAATGGAATTTAAAGTTTACCTTCAGACAAGGGAGGCAAATGCAACCAACAGGGAGGCATGGTGACAGCGCGTCCGATGTGGGACGGCACACTGCAATGACAACCTCGGCCTCAGGCTGGGCCCCCCTGGTGAGAGTGGGGTACCGGGCAGCAGTGCTGGAGCCCTGGCTGGAGCCCCAGTGTGGCCTGGAGTCACATGCTGGTGAGGGCTTGTAGTTAAGGAGAAAGATTATGTCAGCCAAAGATCATCCCAGGGACAATATGGAGAATAAACTCAAGAAATGGAATTTAAAGTTTACCTTCAGACAAGGGAGGCAAATGCAACCAACAGGGAGGCCTGGTGACAGCGCGTCCGATGTGGGACGGCACACTGCAATGACAACCTCGGCCTCAGGCTGGGCCCCCCTGGTGTGAGTGGGGGACCGAGGTTGCACTGGCAGAAATCCTGGTGCGGTGCTGAAGAAAAAGGCTGGTGAGGGCTTGTAGTTCTGGAGAAAGATTATGTCAGCCAAAGATCATCCCATGGACAATATGGAGAATAAACTCAAGAAATGGAATTTAAAGTTTACCTTCAGACAAGGGAGGCAAATGCAACCAACAGGGAGGCCTGGTGACAGCGCGTCCGACATGGGACGGCACACTGCAATGACAAACTCGGCCTCAGGCTGGGCCCCCCTGGTGCGAGTGGCTGACCGGGTTGCAGGCCAGAGCTCTGGGTGCGATGGTGAAGACAAAGGCTGGTGAGGGCTTGTAGTTCTGGAGAAAGATTATGTCAGCCAAAGATCATCCCAGGGACAATATGGAGAATAAACTCAAGAAATGTAATTTAAAGTTTACCTTCAGACAAGGGAGGCAAATGCAACCAACAGGGAGGCCTGGGGAAAGCTTGATCGAGAGGGTGACGCCCACTGCAACGACAACCACCCCCTAAGGCTGGACACCCATGGTGAGGGTGGGGGACCGGGAAAAAGTGCTGGAGCGCTGGCTGGAGCCCCGGTCTGGCCTGGAGTCACATGCTGGTGAGGGCTTATAGTTCTGGAGCAAGATTAAGTCAGCCGTAGATCATCCCAGGCACAATATGGAGAATAAACTCAAGAAATGGAATTTAAAGTTTACCTTCAGACAAGGGAGGCAAATGCAACCGAAAGGGAGGACTGGTGATAGCGCGTCCGATGTGGGACGGCACACTGCAATGACAAAATCAGCCTCAGGCTGGGCCCCCCTGGTGTGAGTGGGGGACCGGGTTGCAGTGCTGGAGCCCTGGGTGTGGTGCTGGAGACAAAAGCTTGTGAGGGCTTGTAGTTCTGGAGAAAGATTATGTCAGCCAAAGATCATCCCAGGGACAATATGGAGACTAAACTCAAGAAATGGAATTTAAAGTTTACTTTCAGACAAGGGAGGCAAATGCAACCAACAGGGAGGCCTGGTGACAGCGCGTCCGATGTGGGACGGCACACTGCAATGACAACCTCGGCCTCAGGCTGGGCCCCCCTGGTGCGAGTGGGGGACCGAGTTTGCACTGGCAGAAATCCTGGTGCGGTGCTGAAGACAAAGGCTGGTGAGGGCTTGTAGTTCTGGAGAAAGATTATGTCAGCCAAAGATCATCCCAGGGACAATATGTAGAATCAACTCAAGAAATGGAATTTAAAGTTTACCTTCAGACAAGGGAGGCAAATGCAACCAACAGGGAGGCCTGGTGAAAGCGCGTCCGACAAGGGACAGCAAACTGCAATGACAAACTCGGCCTCAGGCTGGGCCCCCCTGGTGCGAGTGGGTGACCGGGTTGCGGCAAGAGCTCTGGGTGCGATGGTGAAGACAAAGGCTGGTGAGGGCTTGTAGTTCTGGGCACACTGCAATGACAAACCCGGCCTCAGGCTGGGCCCCCCTGGTGCGAGTGCCTGACCGGGTTGCA